>NC_081315.1:48189798-48888898 GCF_026419965.1 Kogia breviceps
TACGCCCTTTTTGGCTAACTGCACCGTTGGCGATGTTCAGCCCCGTTTTTGTGCTTTCATGATGAGTCCTTTTTACCTCTTCAAATCCCTTTCCTGCCATTCTCCCTTGTTTACAATTCCTTTTCGGTGACTTCCCTCAAGACATTTTTCAATGATAGATATTTTCAACTCTGCAGTTTCGTGAATTTTAGTGATCCTGAGTTCCATTTTTCAACTTGTGTTTTTTGGAACTGGCCACAAAATAGTGGGATTTCCTCAAACCGTATTCTTTTTCCATGGGCAATCTTAGCCTTTGGTCATTTCGTCTTCCTGATTGGAAATGAGAGTGACATGTGCCTGTCCGAACACCTAGGACTTTTCTCTCATTGTTTCTCATCCTTCCGCTTCATCCTCTGGACAAATTCCAAACTGTGCGCAACAGGAGGTTGAAGGTGCTGACATCCCCAAGTGGGGAGATTGTTAGGAAAGACGCTGGAGGGGTGAACCCGACTCCCTGGAGATGAGGAGATGAGATGCCTTTTCCAAACTCTTCCCGATCAAATGGTGTACCACCTTCTGGGTGTCAGAGTCATGTTTTAGCTGTAGGAAGGGTCCCGTGCATGGTAAGAGAACACCAGGGATGTTTCCAAATCAGTGTCTCCCTGAACCCTAAACTGGGGAATTTTACGCTATGGCTACACGTATGTTCATTAAAGGCCTTGGGCAGTAGGCAGAGTCCGAACTTAAGATGATTAAAGTCTTCAGGGTCAGAAGCGCTGACCATTGGCCTCCCTTAGGGTACATTGTATCTGTCATTGATAGATGATGTCAATAAAAATATCTATTCGTTTTCAGATTATTTCCGCTTCTAGGTTATTACAAAATATTGAGTGTAGTTCCCTGTGCTGTACAGTAGTTCTGTGTTGATGATCTATTTATACATAGCAGTGTGTACGTGTTAATCCCAAACTGTTCATTTATCCCTCCCTGCACCTTTCCCCTTTGGTAATAATAAATTATAAGATTTTATGCTTCTCAGAAATGGGGGAGCTGAAAGAGAGGTATCATTTTCAATGGAAAAGCATTCAAAACTATATTGAAGCTTCAGTCAAGATTATTCGATGTACATCCTTGGAAAGAAATCACTTCATTTCTCCAATGTTGACCTGACAAATAAGACAATCCCCTTCACTGAACTTGCCTATACTAAAGTGATGGAAATATCAAATGGAAGTGTTGGAAACATCTTATTTTACCCGAGCCTTATACACGGCTCTAGGTTAATTACAGTTTGGCTCACACATCTGTTCATTGAAGTTACAATGTTCTCAATTTTTGTCACTGATCCTTCAGAGTGGGCCCCAACAAGAGTCCCCTGCCCCGTGTCATTGGAGCCAAGAGAACGAGACTGAGTTTGGTTCAGAAGCAAAGGAAACTTTAGATTCTGATCAGAGAACGGGGAGAGGTGAGAGCGTGCGCTCCCCCGAGGGCTGTGGGCGGGGCTGCTGTGTGGGGATCCCGGCAGCGTCAGCGGGACGGAAGGGGCGGAGTCTCGAGGGCCGGGTTGGCTGGAGCTCAGGCTCCATGTCTCGGAGTCTGCATGGGGCCCCGCGAGCTGAGGTGTCGGCCCAGCCATTTTGCACCAGGAAATAGGTTCTGAAGTGCCGGGTGTGGGACCTCTGCATGTGGAAACCTAGGGGCAAGTGAAATTAGACAAAGCACAAAGGAATAAACGTTAGACTTTACTTTATTGCCCGGATTCTATTTTTATCTCCCAGGATTTTTTCATGGGCTCTGCCGGTGACAAACCCCTCCTCTGCTTTTTGTCCCATTCCTCATTGTTGGGGCGCTGAGGGTGCAGACCCCGCTTCTGTAACTGCTTCGTGCTGAGTCGGGAGGCCTCATACCCGGGGGGAGGGGCAGAACTTCTCCCCAGCAGCCTCCAGGTGAGGTTGACTGTCCCCAGGGCTCTTCCCTCACAGCTCGTCCGCCTGAGCCGCAGCATTTGAAGTGTTATAGATTCTAATGACCTTTAAGGGTGCAGGAAAGAGATGCGCAGAGACGCTGGGGGGGCCGGTTTTACCCCGCCCACATTTGTTCGGCCACCTTAGGCAGACGGTTTCTGCCAGCCTAGATGCTCTGACCAGTAGTCTGCGCTTTCTTCAATTAGGCCCCTGAATTAACGTACAAACAGCACCAGGTGTCAGAACCCTGCCTGCTCAACTCCCACACAGTCCAGGGCCGGTGGTGATCCAGACCCATGACGGCCACTGAGTCAACGGCCTTTTCAAGTAGCCAGGAGTGCAGCCGGTCTCATCGGCCGCCGCCTTCACCGCGGTGTCTGTAGGCGTTTCTATGGTGACAGCGTTATTTAGGGTTCCCCCGCCAAGCTTATGAGCTCCGCTCTGGGTGCAGTAAGTCCTGCAAGCAGTAGTTTGCTCTTTTGGGGCACGCTCTTGTTGTTTTCTGAGAGAAGATCCACGTCAAGTGATGGTCACACGGGTCATCATGGGGACCCGTTGCCCCCAGTTGTCCCTCTGGAGGTTGGAGTTGGAGGGCTTCCTCACTCGAGGTCAGTGTGCCCACGGAGCGACGCCTGCAACTTCAGGGCATGGTGGGTGGTTAGGATCACCGCGTGCGGTCCTTTCCCCTTAGGAGGGAGTTGGCCTTGCGGGCTGCGGATTCCAGGTTTTTAGATACCCCCAGTATCTTGTCCGGATGGGGCGGCGGGCCAAGCCCTTGGTGACCGTACTTTCTCCTACCTGGAGGGCATTCTTGCGTTGTTCCATTTCAAGAGGTCCCAGTTTTTGCACTAATACTCCAAGGGCGATTCACTTTCTACCCAGAATGTAAAGGTCAAAGGGTTTAGCTAAGTTAGGGAGGTCCAGGGCAAGGGTCTGAATTAACTGCTCTTTCCATTCTTGAAAGACCGCTTCTGGATTCTATTCGAACAGATCATCATCTTTTCCTTTCAATGTTTCCTATAGAGGCCCAGCTATTAGACTGTAGTTAGGGATCCAGATGCAGCAAACCCCGACCTCCCTAGGAACCCTTAAGCTGTCTTCTAGGTTTAGAAGGGGTAAGGCTGCAAATGACTTCTTCCCTTTCCTGGGATGGGCTTCTCCGACCTTCTGTGAGAATGAAGCCCAGGCAGGTCACCTTAGTCTGTGATATTTGAGCCTTTGTCTTGGACACCTTCTATCCTTTATTGGCTAGGTAGTTCAGAGGCCTCCTTAGTAGGGCTGGGGATCAGAATGTCGTCTGCATATTGAAGGAGGGTTCCCTTCTCCAGAGGTAGATCTTTGAGGTTTTAGTTAAGTTTCCCCAAAGGTGGTGCGGGAAGTTTTGAACCCTTGGGGGAGGACGGCCCAGCAGTACTGTCTTCCTTGTATGTTGAGTCCTGCCAGTCACAAGCCAAAATTTCTGTGCCCTCTGGGACTAATGGAATACAGAAGAAAGCATCATGTAAGTCTCATACAGAATACTATGTCCTGGGGGATGGTACAATGACCAGCAGGGTGTAGGAATTAGGAACTATTGGATGCATATCCTCAGTGGCTTCACTGACTGTCCCGACATCTTTACCAGTTCCCCAGTAGCCCACGGGGCTCTCGTGGTCAGGCCCCTCGCAGGATATACAGCTCACCTGGGCAGGTACCCAGCAGCCCACGGGGTTCTCGTGGTCAGGCCCCTCCCAGGGTATGGAGCTCACCTGGGCAGGTACCCAGCAGCCCACGGGGCTCTCGTGGTCAGGCCCCTCCCAGGATATGGAGCTCACCTGTGCAGCTACCCAGCAGCCCACGGGGCTCTCGTGGTCAGGCCCCTCCTTGGATACGGAACACCCTTGTGCAGGTACCACGGCAGGGCTGGGCACACAGGAACCGTGCGGATAGCCCTCATTGCAGAGCACCCCCATCTCACCTGTCCCTCAGAGCTGACACAGAGCACCTCAGAGCAGGACTTGAACTAACAAACAGCAGCTCCGACAGGTCTGTGACCCTGGGCTTCACTCTGTGTGGCCTCTCTCTGCCTGGTCTTCCAGAGACTTCCACTGCAGCCGGGGCACCAGGTCTCTGTCTCCACCCACCACCCCTCCTCTCCCTGACTCCTGGGTTCCTCTTATTAGGAGAGGGTCTTCTTGAAGTTGTCTCCCACTCATGGGCCAGATAAAATGGTTAGAAAACAAGCCAGGGCTGCAGCCCCTTGTCTATCCTGACCCTCAGGACCTACACGTGTTCCTTGGAACTGACCGGTGCAGGAAGGTCCATTTTATGCAACTGTGAGCCCCTGAGGGGCGAGGAGTGGCTGACCTGGGCAGTCTGACCCGGCCGGCCAGTCCTCCCCAGGTGTGCCTGGGCTGAGGTCAATATAAACACCGCTCCAGGCAGCAAGAGCCCCTGCAGCTGTGCCTGACGCCATATTCTCTGCCCCATCGGCAGTCTCGGGGCTGGGCTGGTGGGAGGGAGTAGGGCCCACGGCTCTGTGCGTGGCCCGGTGCGAGTGGGGCTCTGGTGGACTTTCTGCAGGAGTTGCCGCGCTGCCACCTGCTAAAGAAGAGGATGTGTCACCCATACCTGCCGCTGGAATTTCTCCCCGGGCAGAGGTGAGGACGGAGAAAAGCGGTGGGGGCCGGGACAGGAGGGGTACATTGGGCAGGGAGATGGAAAGCTTCCAGAAGAGCGCCCGGGGCCAGGACCATGCTGGCTGGCCTGCAGGCCCCAAGTCGGCCTCCGTGCTGGTGTGGCTCCATGGCCCTTCCTCTAGGCTTTCAAGTCCTTGCACACATTCAGGTGTTTTAGCTGGGAAGGGTGGGAACAGTTCAGCAGCAGCTGGCCTGGGGGTCAGCTCATGTTTACTCAGGGACGCCTTGACATGGTCCCCCAGCTTTGCAATGAGGACGTTCCTTGCGGGGGGGCTGCTGGCTGCATGAGAGATGATTCCCCACCTCTGACCAACTTCAGAATTGTTTACCACTGGAGCAAGGGTTTTCCTGATAGGGTTTTGCTCTGTGTAACTAGTGGGTTCTTAATTGGCAGCGTGAACGGTGATATCAGAGGTCCCGAATCAGGATGGAAATACTTATCCCCAACTTGTACAGGCAGGCATAAAAACCTGGGGAGGCCGTGTGCAGCCGGCACCCTTAGGGATTGGCTTCCGACTGACCCCTCAACGTTCTGGTGTCCAGCCACTGCTTTAGAATTTCTGGGGCCCAGTGCTGACTCTAAGGGTTCTGTAACCCAGCCTCTGTTGGTCTTTAATGAGACCCGCACTTCCAGGGTCCCACAGAGCAGGGTCCGTGTGACTGTTCTGTGGCTTCTGTAACAAATGACCACAAGCTGGGTGGTTTAAAACAACAGGAATTCATCCTCCCCCAGTCCTGGAGACCAGACATCTGAGATCAAGGTGTTCCAGGATGGACGTCCCTCCAGAGGCTCCAGGATAGGGCTCTTCCTGCCTTTTCCAGCTTTGGGGGGCTCCAGGCATCCCCAGGCTTGCGGCTGCAGCCCTCCTGTCTCTGCCTTCACGTGGCTTCTCCTCTATGTTTGTGTTTCTCCTCTTTTGTCTCATAAGGACTCTCTCAATTGGATTGGGGGCCACGCTAACCCCAGATGGCCTCACCTTGAGACCCTTAACTACATATACAAAGACGCTTTTCCCAGATATGGTCCGGTTCCTGTGTTCTGGGGGGAACATATTTTGGGACCAGCATTCAACCCATTACCTGTGTATAAAATAACCCTAATTTTAGGAGATTACCAAGGTCCCGTATAGATAGCAGCCAGCAGCCATGTGGGTGGGGGTCTGGGGAGAATGAGGACCCTGGAA
Source organism: Kogia breviceps (assembly GCF_026419965.1). Classification (NCBI taxonomy): domain Eukaryota; kingdom Metazoa; phylum Chordata; class Mammalia; order Artiodactyla; family Physeteridae; genus Kogia; species Kogia breviceps. The sequence goes on from NC_081315.1 coordinate 48,195,604, forward strand.
TCACCTGGAAAGGATGAAGTCCTGGCTGCATTCGGTGAGCTCTTCCACCACGGGGCCCGTGGAAACAGCCACTCCACTCTGTCCGTGGAAAGGGACCCAGTGCCGAGTCCAGAAATGGTGATATTGCAAAGCTGGCTCTTCTGGGATGTCATCATCAGTAGCATCATGTAACCAGTAACTACGGGCTTGGAGGAGTCACCCTGTGGCACGTGATGACAGCACTGTCACTTTAGGCTCATCAAGCTTAGAATAGGAATGTTTGAAGGAGAAGAGTTTGGGAGATTGCGAAGCTTGGTTGTTAAGGAAACTGAGCAGGTTTGTCAAGGTTGTCAAGGAAACTTCTCGTTTAAACTGAAGGCAGGGCTGGGAGAGCTGAAATCCAGGGATCTTTTAAAGGGGCTGCTCTGAAACACCATCACCTGAGAGGTGGTCTCAGCGTGAGCTGGTGTTTGAGAAACGTGTGATGAGATGAAGCCTGACTTTCTGTGACAGCTGGGGAGGGGTTTGTAAAGCAACTTAGCGTTTAAGGCCAAGTTTGTTGCTGGAACATAGTGTCTCCCAAGACTGGGCTGAAGCTCAAGATGTCTCTGTCCCCTTCCTGTGAGAGTCCAGGGCAGGTGGGTGTCAGTTCCCAGGCTCTGCCCCCACTTTGTTTCTCCTCCCTGCTTCCAGGTGAGTGTTTCAACCAGCGGGGTGGGGTGACCACAGGGACATCGTGCCCTCCGTCCTAGGATGCAGGCTGGCCAAGGCCCTCACCACCTCCACCCCTTCCCCTTGGTAACACGAGACACTGTGCCCCAGCTGTAAGGGGTGGGAAGGCTGGGATGTGCAGGGTAGCTGTGCACAGGAAAAAGGGAAATGGGTTCTGATGGGCAGCTGTGCGGCTCTGTTGTGAGGGTCGCCCAGACACTAGCGCACAGATTCTGGGTTCTGTGAAGCTTCGATGCTCTGTGGTTCTGGAAATCCTATAGGAGATGGTCCACAGCAGGTGAAGCTAATGCTCGCAGTGGAGGTGGTGAAGCCAAAGGTCTGCAGTTCAGACTAAAGGTGCCGATGTACATGCAGGACAAAACCATCTCAGGTGAATGGACTTCAGGCACGTTTAACATGAATGCAGTCGTGTTAATGCCTAGCATCTTCTATCTTGTGCCTCCTCAGGGACCCCCTCCTCAGTGCCTGGGGCTCCTGTAACTCACGTACAAGGGGATGGAGAGCGGGGTCTGTCCAGTCTGAGCCCTGAGTTACCCTGTGAGTCTGCTCGGGACCACCGTAACAAATACCACAGACTGCGCAGCTTGAATAACAGGCCTATCTCCCAGTCCTGGATGCTGTCGGAGATCAAGGTGTCTGCACACTGGCTTCTCCTGAGGCCTCGCTCCTTGGTGCTTAGACAGCCACCTTCTCCCCAGGTCCTCACATGGTCTCCCCCTGTGCCTATCTGTGTCCTAATCTCTTCTTTTTTTTTTTTTTTTTTTTTTTTTTCGGTATGCGGGCCTCTCACTGTTGTGGCCTCTCCCGTTGCGGAGCACAGGCTCCGGACGCACAGGCTCAGCGGCCATGGCTCACGGGCTTAGTTGCTCCGCGGCATGTGGGATCTTCCCGGACCAGGGCACGAACCCGTGTCTCCTGCATCGGCAGGCAGATTCTCAACCACTGCGCCACCAGGGAAGCCCCCCTAATCTCTTCTTGTAGGACATCAATCCTATTGGATTAGGATCCACCCTAGTGACGTCATTTTTACTTTGATCATCTCTTTAAAAATCCCATCTCCAAATACAGACACATCCTGGGGTCCTGGGGGTTAGGCATTCAGCATGTGGATTTGGGGAGACATGACTGAGCCTATAGCATCCTCCTTAGGAACCAAGTGTGCCTCGGTCCTTCCTTCCCTCAAGTCATACGAGGTGAGCTAATGGCTCAAGGAGAGGCCACTCGTGCAGAGTTTGTGTCCCAGCTGGGGAACCCTTCTCTGCTCTCTTTGACCAGGCAGTGGCAGTGCCAGCGCCAGCCCCCTCCTGAGGTGAGCAGTTCTGGGGTTTCCTGCCGTGTCACCTGGCCTGCTGAGGTGCTCAGTGTCTGGGAACCCAGGAGTCAGCAGCCTAGTGGGGCTGCCGGGGACTCTCAGGGCCTTGGCAGATACCCTAGCGAAAGTGGGGAAACTTTGGGGGATTACAGGAGGGATAGAGTCACAGTCTCGTTTATGCTTCAGAAAGACCACGTTGGGGTGGGATGTGAGACGCACCGTGGGGCAGGGAGGTTTGTCAGGTCTGATGGAGGAACCAGGCACAAGATCGGGCTTGGGCCACGGCTGTGGGCGTAGAGGGGAATTAGTGTGGGAACTGGCCACAGGCTGTTGTCGAAATATCGGTTTCCCTGTGCACCGAGGCCGAACAGAAATACGGAGACAGGGGTTTTGGAGGAAGAGACAGATGGCTTTATTTTTCTGCCAGGCAGCAGGGAAGACACAGCTGGCTAGCACCTCAAGAACTGGGCACCCCTCTTTGAGAATCAGGGAAGATTTTATATGTGGGGCTTCTGCAGTCCAGGGTAGAGGATAAGGATCAAAGTAGTGAAGGTCTTGCATTCCTCCTTTCCTTTGCATTATTTCAAAACAGTCATCGCTGGCATCAGGTCGCCGGTAATTGGGGTCCAGCAGACTGGTAATTGCGTCCGTTTGCCTCTGGTTTATTGGCCAGTGACCTTGTTTCTGAAATGAAAAACTAGGGGGTGATTTGTTATGAGGAGCGTATAGAATCTAAGTGCGTTACATAATAAGGTTAGGGAGTGAGAAGCAGGGGCTGTAACACACACAGTGAGGGGTGATGGGTGCCGAAGGTAAATTCCATAGTGTCGGAGTGAGGTTAGCTTTGTAGAGTACAAATCTAGTTACTACAAATGAATGACAAAGTGAAACAAGGAGTGATGAGCTCTTTCAGGCCAGGTTACGTTTCTTCTCTAGTCTTTTCGCTGTCCCCTTGTTCTCAGGGCAGGGAAACTTCGTTTCTGTTTTTGCTGCAACAAGACTGTGGAGGAGGAGCTGACAGTCACTGGGGCACAAGGCGAGTGGGAGCCTGGGAGGCCCCAGTGTTACCGAACCGAACGTGGGTCCGCTCGCCCGAGGGCAGCAGAGCCAGTCTACTGACACCGGGGGTGGTGGAGGAAGGTGCAGCCTAAATTGTCAAAGTGCGGATACAAGGAGGCCAGGTGGCCTGTGCTCTAAAACCCCGAGCTCCCTGAAGGATTTCAGCAAAGCAATTTTCAAGGCCAAGTGAAGGAGGGGGGTCGCAGGGTATGTGATCAGCTGGTGCACAATTCTCTGATTGATGGTGAGGTAACGGGCGGTTAACGTTATAAATTCTTAAGCACCAGGAGCTCCGGGGTTACCTGTTCCTGATCATCAAGTAGTTAATTTCTTCCACTTGGTGGTGGAGGAAGCATGCATCGGGCACTGTTATCCAGGTACTTCAGAGAGGAGCTACAGCAGAGGGTGTGGGGGAGGGCTCTGTCCTGCGAAGGCCCCACAGGGTCCTGCTCGGTTACACCTGGTGCCTGGGCTCAGCAACCTGGGAAGGTGGGGCTGCTCCTGGGTGTGGGGAGTTGCAGGATCCCAGTCCTCTGAAACCCTGCTAAGCCCCCAAGGTGAGATGGGTGTGCAGTGACTGGACGGAGGCGTCTGGCCTGGGAGAGGGGTCCGGGCTGGAAATGTCACTGGAATCATGGCAGGGAGGGAGAGGAAAGGCAAAGTGGGGGCAGATGGGTCACAGCAGACTAATGCAGGTGACTGCGGTCTTGTTGGAAGCAACTCAGAGCCAGAAAGGAGTGGCCGTCAGGGGCTCAGCTCCATTCTCTTGTTCCTTTGTAAAGCCACTGTGTCAGAGTTTGAGACGCCGCCAGGAGACGTCTGGGCCCAGTGCTGCCATGGCTTCATCAAAGGGCCCAGGGGGAACACAGAACCACTGCAGGCCCCGCCCATGTCCTCCCTGGGAATGAGTCCCATCGGGGCTCCTGGGCTCACAGACTTCAGGGCACCTCTGTCCTCAGGACTGGTCTTCCTCCTTCCTCTCACCTGCTGGTCAGAGGCCCAGGAACCCCCAACCTGGCTCCACCCCCAGGGCCTGGATTCAGAGGCCCAGGAGCCCCCAACTTGGCTCCACCCCCAGAGCCTGGATTCAGTGTCCCAGGAATCCCCAAACTGTCTCCACCCAGGGCCTAGATTCTGGGACAGCTTAGGGGTAAGCAAGACCCTCACGCTCCTTTATTTGCTTAGGGGTGAGAATGTCTTAAACGCTGCAGTTGACTGATTACGGAGTGCTGAGTGTTTCCAGCAGGTGTGGATGGAAAGATGGGGTGCGAAGTTCCTATGTCTGCAGGGTCTTCCCGGCGTGAAGATCTGTGTGTTCCCCCCGGCCAGTCGGCATCCTCCCAGGAAGCCCAGATCCAGGATTACGAGGGCAGAGTCTCTCCCCTTGCGTACCTGTAACTTCGCACTCCCACAGCAAGGAGCCTGGCTCCCACCATCTGCCATTTATCTATGCATTGCTCCTTTCCACATTACATGTGCAGAGGTTTCAGAATTGTTAGCTACTACACCCTGGAAAGAACTTCATAAAACAAAGCCCACTGTATATATACGGGCCATTTTGCCTTTAGCCTACAGATTCCATTCATTTCCAAAGGTAACTTAAGTCAGCAGCTTTTACCCCATCCCCTACAGTGAGTTGTTTCCATATATTTCTAATACAGTTAGATTCTGTCACATGACGTATTCCATCGTGCAACATCCTACACCCTAAATAACTAAATTTGAGTAGATTATGATTGGCCCCTTGGGCTACACACATCTATGGGCTTAGACAAATGCATAGTGACAGGTATCCATCCTAGAGTATCACATGGACTACTTCAAACCCCCCACCCCATGATCTGCTTATCATCTATGTAGCTTTGCCTTTCCCGGGATGTCATCAATGGGGTCATACTGTGTGCAGCCTGCTCAGGCTGGATTTTTCACTTAGCAGTACACGCTGAAGGTTTATCCATGTCTTTCCATAGGTGGATGGTGCATTCCTTTCTGCTGAGTAGTATTCCACTGCATGTGTATGGGAGGAAAAACAATTTTCCCTCTACTTTTCTAGGTTCTTGGTTGAGGCCCCCCCCGCCCCTGTAATAAAAGACAGATTACCAGGAGAAAAGCAGAAGTTTAATAACATGTATACCTTCTGAATAGAGGGGGGATACCACGGAAAACTGAGTCACTCCCCAAACCATCCCCTTCAATACCGTCTTCAGCTAAAAACAGAAAAGATGCTGGGGAAGGGGGGAAGGCCAGTTATGGAAGGTTATCATGCAAAGCACAGTAAACAAGGGTATGGCTGTGTGCACATTTAAGTCAGGACTTCCCCATTGAAAAGAGTTACTTAAGATTTAATTATCCTTCTATGTTTGGTGCAAAGAGGGACATACCCTTATAAATGGAGATTTCTCTATTGTAAATGCCCTTCATAAAACGGCAATCTCAGTTTTCTGAGATTTTTTTTAAAAATAAATTTATTATTTTATTTTTGGCTTCATTGGGTCTTCGTTGCTGCGTGCAGTCTTTTCTCTGGGTGTTGGCGAGCAGGGGCTTCTCATTGTGGTGGCTTTTCTTGTCACGGAGCACAGGCTCTAGGCATGCAGGCTTCAGTAGTTGTGGCACACGGGCTCAGTAGTTGTGGCTCGCGGGCTCTAGAGCACAGGCTCAGTAGTTGTGGCGCACAGGCTTAGTTGCTCTGCGGCATGTGGGATCTTCCCGGACCGGGCCTCGAACCTGTGTCCCCTGAATCGGCAGGTGGACTCTTACTCACTGAGCCACCAGGGAAGCCCTATTCTTTTTAAAGCAGACCAATAACCCTTATGCCAGAGAGACATATTTTGAGGTGGCATATTCTACTCGCCTTGACATGGATGTATCCCAATTTGCTTATGCATTCATCTTTTGAAGGATATCCTGATTTCAAGTTTTTAGCCATTATGGAAGTGCTGCTGTGCATAATTGCATCCTTGTTTGCATTTGGACATAGATTTTCAAAGCAGTTGCCTAAATACTGGAAGTATGATTGTTGGATCCCAACGTGAGACTTGTTTAGCTTTGGAAAAAACTGCCAAATTGTCTTACAAAGTGGCTGCACAGGCATCCCCCCAGCTATGAGGGAGAGTTCCTTTTGTTCCTCACCCTCTAGCAATTGGTATTGTCATATTTTTGGAGCTTAGCAGTCCCAATTGGTGTGCTATGGTGTCTCATGATTTTAATTTGTAGTTCCCTAATGGTATATGATGTTGAGCTTTTTTCTGTATGACTTTTACTATCTGTAACTTTTTTGGCAGGATGTCTGTTCAGATCACGCTGTTCATGTTCATGCTGGGAGGAGCCCTGTCTCCTCGGGACCTGCTGGGGCTTTGGCTTCAGGAACACGCGGGGCTGAGTCCACGCTGATGGCCTGGCTTCGGTACAACCCGGGGTCAAGTCCACACTAACGGAAACCGGGTCTCCTCAGGACCCGCCGAGGCTTCAGCTCTGGGACACTGGGGGGTCCAGTTCAGGCTGACATGAGCCTGATCTCCTCAGGACCTGCTAGGAGGTGATGCCGCTGAGGGAGAAGGTGAGGAAAAGTGGGGAGAAGGTTCCTGTGCAGGGCTGACCGCTGTGGGTGTCTGTCTCCAGAGGACCCAGGAGAGGAAGGGCTTGATGTGGAAAACTGGGTTTTTGGCCCATTTTGTGTGGGGTGTAGACAGTTGAATGTCGTTCTTTGGCGTGTAGTGTCTGGTTTTCCCAGCACCGTTTATTGAGGGGCCTGTCCTTTCCCTGGTGTATGTTCTTGGCTCCTTTCTTGTGAATTAACTGATCACATACCTGTAGGTTGATTCCTGGGCTCTCTGCTCTATTCCTCTGGTCTGTGTGCCTGTTTTTCTGCCAATGCCACAATTTTGGGGGACTAGCTTCATAATGAAGTGTGAAGTCAGGGAACGAGATGCCTCCACACATTCCCCTGCCTCAGGGTCGCTTTGGTTCTTCTGGGTCCTTTGTGGTTCCACACACAACCTAAGATGGTTCGTCCTGTTTCTATGGAAAATGTCATTGGACTTTTGGTAAGGATTGCGTTGAATGTGTACATTAACAGGATCTTAGCTGGAGAAACTGTCAGGGCATGACTTAAGAGCAGCATCAGGGCCTTTGTTGGGTCAACATTATGGTCTCAGTGAAAGATATGATCAGAACCTGAGTTACTAAGAACATCAAGGCTTCATTTAGGAAAAGCTTCAGGGCCTGAGTTAGGCACAGCCTCAGGACTTCACTTAAGGACACTGACAGGGCTTTCTTTGGGACAGAGTCAGGAACGTGCATAGAAATGTGGCAGGAAATTATCTCAGGAGAGTGTCCAGATTTTAGTTATTGATTTCAACAGGTCCCATGTTAGGGACAGATTCCGGGCCTTAGTGAGAGCGAGTGTGAAGGACTTATTTAGGGTTAGTCAGGGCTTAGTTAGGGAGACTATTAGGGTTTCAGTTAGGATAAGATGCAGGATATTAGCTTGGGACAGAGTCAGGTTGCGGGCCAGGGATAGCGTCACGAAATGACCCAGGAGAAGCGTGAAGACCTTCGTTATTGAGAGCCTCAGGGCCGTAGTTAGGACCAGCGTGAGGGCCTAAATCAGGACCACTGCCAGGGCTTCCTATACAGACACCGTCAGAGCATAAGGAAGGTACAACCAAAGGGCCTAAGTGAGGCTTATCTTTAGGGCCTGAGTTCGGGACACTGTCAGGGCATGACTTAGGAGCAGCAGAAGGTCCTCTGTGGGATCAGCGTCAGGTTCTTCATTAAAGACATTATCAGGGCCTCTGTTAGGGAGAGCCTCAGGGGCTCATTTATGGACAGCATCAAGGCTAACTTTGGGTAAGTTTCAGGACCTTGGTAAGACCTGGGTCAAGATATTAACTCAGGATAGTATCAGGACTCTAGATATTGGCGGCACTAGTGCCTTAGTTAGACACAGTGTCAGGGCCTGAGTTAGGAGTAGCATTATAGCCTTTGTTAGGTATAGTGTCAGGGACTGAGCTAGGAGGAGCCTCCAGGCCTAAGTTTGGGACAGATTCACAGCCTCCGGACTAATTTCAGGGCGTTATTTAGGGACAGCATCAGGGATTTAGTTAGCATAACAGGAGGAATTCCTACAAGCACCCTTTAAGCCAACACACTCAGATGCAGAAGTAAACCATGCACGCTGGTATAAAGGAATATTCCACAGAAGTTGAGTACATTTTGTTTAAGGTGCGTAAGAGTTTAAACATTATTTTTTTCAGAAAACTATATTCATAAGATGAAGGAATTTCATCCTAAAGAATCTCTTTAGCTAAATTTAACATTAGCAAATGAGAAGTTTACGTTCAGGTCTAGGGCTAGTGTCAGGTAATGACCTAGGTTTGGAAACAAGCCCTTAGTTACGTAGAGAATCAGGGGCTAATTTAGGACCTGTGCCAGGGCTTCGGGTAGGGACAGTGTCAGAGCCTGATATAGGGAGAATGTGAGAGCCTGAGTGAGGCCTAGCGTCAGGCACCTAGATGCAGACACTGTCAGGGCATGACTTAGGAGCAGCATCAGGGCGTTTGTGGAGTCAGCATTCAGATCATAGTGAAAGACATGAGCAGGGCTTGAGTGAGTCACAGAATCAAGGCCTGGGTTAAGGAAAGCTTCAGGGCCTGAGTTAGGCACAGCCTCACGTCTTCAGTTAAGGAGAGTGACAGGGCTCTCTTTGGGACAGTGTCAGAACCTTGGATAGAAATGTGTCAGCATATTAGCTCAGGATAGTGTCCGGATTTTAGTTATTGATTGCAGCAGGACCCATGTTAGGGACAGATTCCAGGCCTTAGTGAGAGATAGTGTCAAGACCTTAGTTACTGAGAGCATCAGGGCCTTCTTTAGAAGCAATGTTAGGGCTTCATGTAAAAATCGCATCCCGGACTGGCTTGGGGTGAGCGACAGGGCCTGAGTGAGGCCTAGCGTCATTCCTGTAGGTGGGGACACTGTCAGGGCGTGACACAGGAGCAGCATCAGTGCCGTTGTTGGATCAGCATTATGGTCTTCGTTAAAGACATGAGCAGGCCTTCTGTTAGGGACAGCGTCACGGCTTACCTAGCGATATTTTCAGGACCTTAGTAAGAGATGGGATAGTAAATTAGCTGAGGATAGTGTGAGGACTTTAGATATTGATGGCATCAGGGCCTTAGTTAGGGACAGTGTCAGGCTGTGAGTTAGGCCTAACATCCAGGCCTTAGTTAGGGACAGTGTCACGGCATGGGGACTCAATTCAGGTCCTGACATGGGCACAGCATAAGGGCTTCAGTTAGCATAAGAGGCAGGACATTAGCTAGGGACAGGGTTAGGGTAAAGTCTAGGGATTGTGTCAGCAAATGACCTCGGGATAGTGTCAAGACCTTAGTTACTGAGAACCTGAGGGCCTTATTTAGGACCAGCATCAGGGCCGGAATTGGGCAAGAAACAGGGCCTGAGTGAGGCCCAGCTTCAGGCCCCTAGCTGGAGACAGTGTCAGGGCATGACGTCGAAGCAGCATCACGGCCTTTGTTGGGTCAGAATTCGGGTCATAGTTAAAGATATGAGCAGGGCCTGAGTGAGTCAGAGAATCGAGGCCTCCGTTAGGGAAAGCTTCAGGGTCTGAGTTAGGCACAGCCTCTCGTCTTCATTTAAGGACAGCGACAGGCCTTTCTTTGGGACTGTGTCAGGTCCGTGGATAGAAATGTGTCAGGATATTAGCTCAGGATAGTGTCGGGATTTTCATTATTGACTGGAGCACGGCCCATGTCAGGGACCAATTCTGGGCCTTAATGAGAGATAAGGTGAAAGTCTTAGTTAGGATCCGTGAGCGCCTTAGTTAGGGAGAGTATTAGGGTTTCAATTAGGATAAGATGCAGGACATTACCTTGGGACAGACTCATGATCCGAGCCAGGGATAGTGTCAGCCAATGACCTGGGTTGGTGTCAAGACCTTAGTTACTTAGAGAATCGGGGCCTAATTTAGGACATGTGTCAGGGCTTCGGGTAGGGACAGCATCAGAGCCTGACTTAGGGAGAACGTCTAGGCCTGAGTGAGGCCTAGTGCCAGCCCACTAGCTGGAGATTCAGTCAGGGCATGACGTAGGAACAGCATCAGGGCCTTTGCTGGGTCAGCATTCGGGTCATAGTGAAAGACATGAGCAGGGCCTGTGTTAGTCACAGAATCAAGGCCTCAGTTAGGGAAAGTTTCAGGGCTTGAGTTAGGCACAGCCTCAGGTCTTCACTTAAGGACTGCAACAGGCTTTCTTTTGGAAAGTATCAGGACAGTGGATAGAAATGAGTCAGGGTAATAGCTCAGGACAGTGTCCGGATTTTAGTTATTGATTGCAGCAGGGACCATTAGGGATAGATTCTGGGTGTTGGTGACAGATAGTGTGAAGGCCTTTGTTAGGTTTAGTCGGGGCTTAGTTAGGGAGAGTACTAGGGTTTCATTTAGGATAAGATGCAGGACATGAGCTTGGGACAGAGTCAGGTTCCGGGCCAGGGATAGCGTCGCGAAATGACCCAGGAAAACCGTGAAGACCTTCGTTATTGAGAGCCTCAGGGCCTTACTTCGGACCAGCGTGAGGGCCTAAATCAGGACCACTGCCAGGGCTTCCTATACAGACAGCGTCAGAGCATAAGGAAGGTACAGCCAAAGGGCCTAAGTGAGGCTTATGTTTAGGGCCTGAGTTCGGGACACTGTCAGGGCATGACTTAGGAGCAGCAGAAGGGCCTCTGTGGGATCAGTGTCAGGTTCTTCATTAAAGACATTATCAGGGTCTCTGTTAGGGAGAGCCTCAGGGCCTTATTTATGGACAGCATCAAGGCTTACTTTTAGTCAGTTTCAGGACCTTGGTAAGACCTGGGTCAGGATATTAACTCAGGATAGTATCAGGATTTTAGATATTGGCGGCAGCTGGGCTTTAGTTAGAAACAGTGTCAGGGCCTGAGTTAGGACTAGCATTATAGCCTTTGTTAGGTATAGTCAGGGCCTTTTCTAGGGACAATGTCAGGTTCCGGGACTTAGTGAGAAGTCGTGTCAAGGCCTTAGGCAGGATTATTCAGGGCCCTAGTTACGGAGAGTGTTAGGGTTTCATTTAGGATAAGATGCAGGACATGAGCTTGGGACAGAGTCAGGTTCCGGGCCAGGGATAGTGTCAGGAAACGACCAAGAGAAAGCGTTAAAACCTTAGTTATTGAGAGCCTCTGGGCCTGACTTAGGACCAGAGTCAGGCCCTAAATCACGACCACTGCCCTGGCTTCATATAAGGACAGCATCAGAGCCTAAGTAAGGTACAGCCCAAGTGCCTAAGTGAGGCCTATCTTTAGGATCTGAGTTAGGGAAAGTGTCAGGGCATGACTTAGGAGCAGCAGAAGGGCCTCTGTGGGATCAGCGTGAGGGTCTTCACTAAAGACATTATCAGGGCCTCTGTTAGGGAGAGCCTCAGGGCCTCATTTTCAGACAGCATCAAGGCTTACTTTGGGTCAGTTTCAGGACCTTGGTAAGACCTGGGTCAGGATATTAACTCAGGATAGCATCAGGACTTTAGATATTGGCGGCAGTAGGGCCTTAGTTAGAGTCAGTGTCAGGGTCTGAGTTAGGAATATCATTATGGGCTTTGTTAGGTAATAGTGTCAGGGACTGAGCTAGGAGTAGTGTCAGGGTCCGAGTTACGTGTAATGTCAGGGTCTTGGTTTGGGACAGTGTCAGGGCCTGGTTTAGCACGAGTCTCCAGGCCGTAGTTAGGGACAGGTTCAGAGCATCGGGAGTAATTTCAGCGCCTTATTTATGTTCAGCATCAGGGATGATTTAGTTAGCATAAGAGGAGCCATTCCTGCAAGAACACTGAAGGCCAACACACAAGAATGTAAAAGTAAACCATGCACGCTGCTATGAAGGACTATTCCACAGCAGTTGAGTACACTTTGTTTAAGGTTAACAAGAGTTTAAAAATTATTGTTTTAAGAAACCAATATTCATATGATGAAAGAATTTCATCGTAAAGAATCTCTTTCCCTAAACTTGACATTAGCTAAAGTCAAGATTAGATTAAGGTCTAGGGGTAGTGTCAGTTAATGACCTAGATTTGGTGTCAAGACCTTAGTTACTTAGAGAATCAAGGCCTAAAATTTAGGACCTGCGTCAAGATTTTCGGTAGGGACAGATTCAGACCTGACTTATGGAGAACGTCAAGGCCTGAGTGAGGCCTAGCGTCAGCCCCCTAGCTGCAGACACAGTCAGGGTACGACTTAGGAGCAGCAGAAACACCTTGGTTGGGTCAGCGAAAGGTCATAGTGAAAGACATGAGCAGGCCTTGAGTGAGTCACAGAATCAAGGCCTCACTTAAGGAAAGCTTCAGGGCCTGAGTTAGGCACAGTGTCAGGTCTTCACTTAAAGACACCGACAGGTTTGGGACAGTGTCAGGATCGTGCATAGAAATGTGTCAGGAAATTACCTCAGGACAGTGTCCGGATTTTAGTTATTGATTGCAACAGGTGCCATGTTAGGGACAGATTCCGGGCTTTAGTGAGAGATAGTGTCAAGGCCTTTGTTCGGATTGGTCAGGGCTTAGTTAGGGATACTATTAGGGTTTCATTTAGGATAAGATGCAGGACATGAGCTTGGGACAGAGTCAGGTTCCGGGCCAGGGATAGCGTCACGAAATGACCCAGGAAAAGCGTGAAGACCTTCGTTATTGAGAGCCTCAGGGCCTTACTTAGGACCAGCGTGAGGGCCTAAATCAGGACCACTGCCAGGGCTTCCTATACAGACAGCGTCAGAGCATAAGGAAGGTACAGCCAAAGGGCCTAAGTGAGGCTTATCTTTAGGGCCTGAGTTCGGGACACTGTCAGGGCATGACTTAGGAGCAGCAGAAGGGCCTCTGTGGGATCAGCCTCAGGTTCTTCATTAAAGACATTATCAGGGCCTCTGTTAGGGAGAGCCTCAGGGCCTCATTTATGGACAGCATCAAGGCTTACTTTGGGTCAGTTTCAGGACCTTGGTAAGACCTGGGTCAGGATATTAACTCAGGATAGTATCAGGATTTTAGATATTGGCGGCAGCTGGGCTGTAGTTAGAAACAGTGTCAGGGCCTGAGTTAGGACTAGCATTATAGCCTTTGTTAGGTATAGTGTCAGGGACTGAGCTAGGAGTTGTGTCAGGGCCTGAGCTAGGATGAGCCTCCAGGCCTCAGTTTGGGAGGGGTTCACAGCCTTGGGAGGAGTTTCCTGAATTTAACTAGGGAAAACATCAGGGATTTAGCATAATAAGAGTTAGTTCGTTAGCATAAGAGGAGGTATTCCTACAAGCACCCTGAAAGCCAACACAGGCAAATGCAGAAGTAAACCAGGCAGGCTGGTATAAAGGAATATTCCACAGAAGTTGAGTACATTTTGTTTAAGTTCAGTAAGAGTTTAAACATTATTTTTTTCAGAAAACTCTATTCAGAAGATGAAAGAATTTCATCCTAAAGAATCTCTTTAGCTAAATTTAACATTAGCAAAAGAGAAGTTTACGTTCAGGTCTAGGGCTAGTGTCAGGTAATGACCTAGGTTTGGAATCAAGCCCTTAGTTACTTATAGAATCAGGGCCTAATTTAGGATCTGTGCCAGGGCTTCGGGTAGGGACAGTGTCAGAGCCTGGTATAGGGAGAAAGTGAGGGCCTGAGTGAGGCCTAGCATCAGGCCCCTAGATGCAGACACTGTCAGGGCATGACTTAGGAGCAGCATCAGGGCGTTTGTGGAGTCAGCATTCGGGTCATAGTGAAAGACATGAGCAGGGCTTGAGTGAGTCACAGAATCAAGGCCTGGGTTAAGGAAAGCTTCAGGGCCTGAGTTAGGCACAGCCTCACGTCTTCAGTTAAGGAGAGCGACAGGGCTCTCTTTGGGACAGTGTCAGAACCTTGGATAGAAATGTGTCAGCATATTAGCTCAGGATAGTGTCCGGATTTTAGTTATTGATTGCAGCAGGACCCATGTTAGGGACAGATTCCAGGCCTTAGTGAGAGATAGTGTCAAGACCTTAGTTACTGAGAGCATCAGGGCCTTCTTTAGAAGCAATGTTAGGGCTTCATGTAAAAATCGCATCCCGGACTGGCTTGGGGTGAGCGACAGGGCCTGAGTGAGGCCTAGCGTCATTCCTGTAGGTGGGGACACTGTCAGGGCGTGACACAGGAGCAGCATCAGTGCCGTTGTTGGATCAGCATTATGGTCTTCGTTAAAGACATGAGCAGGCCTTCTGTTAGGGACAGCGTCACGGCTTACTTAGCGACATTTTCAGGACCTTAGTAAGAGATGGGATAGTAAATTAGCTGAGGATAGTGTGAGGACTTTAGATATTGATGGCATCAGGGCCTTAGTTAGGGACAGTGTCAGGCCTTGAGTTAGGCCTAACATCCAGGCCTTAGTTAGGGACAGTGTCACGGCATGGGGACTCAATTCAGGTCCTGACATGGGCACAGCATAAGGGCTTCAGTTAGCATAAGAGGCAGGACATTAGCTAGGGACAGGGTTAGGGTAAAGTCTAGGGATTGTGTCAGCAAATGACCTCGGGATAGTGTCAAGACCTTAGTTACTGAGAACCTGAGGGCCTTATTTAGGACCAGCATCAGGGCCGGAATTGGGCAAGAAACAGGGCCTGAGTGAGGCCCAGCTTCAGGCCCCTAGCTGGAGACAGTGTCAGGGCATGACGTCGAAGCAGCATCCGGGCCTTTGTTGGGTCAGCATTCGGGTCATAGTTAAGGACATGAGCAGGGCCTGAGTGAGTCAGAGAATCGAGGCCTCCGTTAGGGAAAGCTTCAGGGCCTGAGTTAGGCACAGCCTCAGGTCTTCATTTAAGGACAGCGACAGGCCTTTCTTTGGGACTGTGTCAGGTCCGTGGATAGAAATGTGTCAGCATATTAGCTCAGGATAGTGTCCGGATTTTCATTATTGATTGCAGCAGGGCCCATGTTAGGGATAGATTCTGGGCCTTAGTGAGAGATAGGGTCAATGCCTTAATTAGGATTAGTCCGGGCCTTAGTTAGGGAGAGTATTAGGGTTTCAATTAGGATAAGATGCAGGACATTACCTTGGGACAGAGTCATGATCCGAGCCAGGGATAGTGTCAGAAAATGACCTGGGTTGGTGTCAAGACCTTAGTTATTTAGAGAATCAGGGCCTAATTTAGGACCTGTGTCAGGGCTTCGGGTAGGGACATCGTCAGAGCCTGACTTAGGGAGAACGTCTAGGCCTGAGTGAGGCCTAGTGCCAGCCCACCTGCTGGAGACACAGTCAGGGCATGACGTAGGAACAGCATCAGGGCCTTTGTGGGGTCAGCATGCAGGTCATAGTGAAAGACATGAACAGGGCCTGTGTTAGTCACAGAATCAAGGCCTCAGTTAGGGAAAGCTTCAGGGCCTGAGTTAGGAACAGCCTCAGGTCTTCACTTAAGGACGGCAACAGGCTTTCTTTTGGAAAGTATCAGGACAGTGGCTAGAAATGTGTCAGGATATTAGCTCAGGACAGTGTCCTTTTTTTAGTTATTAATTGCAGCAGGGACCATTAGGGACAGATTCCGGGCACTCGTGAGAGATAGTGTGAAGGCCTTTGTTAGGTTTCTTCAGGGCTTAGTTAGGGAGAGTATTAGGGTTTCATTTAGGATAAGATGCAGGACATGAGCTTGGGACAGAGTCAGGTTCCGGGCCAGGGATAGCATCACGAAATGACCCAGGAAAAGCGTGAAGACCTTCGTTATTGAGAGCCACAGGGCCTTACTTAGGACCAGCGTGAGGGCCTAAATCAGGACCACTGCCAGGGCTTCCTATACAGACAGCGTCAGAGCATAAGGAAGGTACAGCCAAAGGGCCTAAGTGAGGCTTATCTTTAGGGCCTGAGTTCGGGACACTGTCAGGGCATGACTTAGGAGCAGCAGAAGGGCCTCTGTGGGATCAGCGTGAGGGTCTTCACTAAAGACATTCTCAGGGCCTCTGTTAGGGAGAGCCTCAGGGCCTCATTTATGGACAGCATCAAGGCTTACTTTGGGTCAGTTTCAGGACCTTGGTAAGACCTGGGTCAGGATATTAACTCAGGATAGCATCAGGACTTTAGATATTGGCGGCAGTAGGGCCTTAGGTTAGAGTCAGTGTCAGGGTCTGAGTTAGGAATATCATTATGGGCTTTGTTAGGTAATAGTGTCAGGTACTGAGCTAGGAGTAGTGTCAGGGTCCGAGTTACGTGTAATGTCAGGGTCTTGGTTTGGGACAGTGTCAGGGCCTGGTTTAGCACGAGTCTCCAGGCCGTAGTTAGGGACAGGTTCAGAGCATCGGGAGTAATTTCAGCGCCTTATTTATGTTCAGCATCAGGGATGATTTAGTTAGCATAAGAGGAGCCATTCCTGCAAGAACACTGAAGGCCAACACACAAGAATGTAAAAGTAAACCATGCACGCTGCTATGAAGGACTATTCCACAGCAGTTGAGTACACTTTGTTTAAGGTTAACAAGAGTTTAAAAATTATTGTTTTAAGAAACCAATATTCATATGATGAAAGAATTTCATCGTAAAGAATCTCTTTCCCTAAACTTGACATTAGCTAAAGTCAAGATTAGATTAAGGTCTAGGGGTAGTGTCAGTTAATGACCTAGATTTGGTGTCAAGACCTTAGTTACTTAGAGAATCAAGGCCTAAAATTTAGGACCTGCGTCAAGATTTTCGGTAGGGACAGATTCAGACCTGACTTATGGAGAACGTCAAGGCCTGAGTGAGGCCTAGCGTCAGCCCCCTAGCTGCAGACACAGTCAGGGTACGACTTAGGAGCAGCATAAACACCTTGGTTGGGTCAGCGAAAGGTCATAGTGAAAGACATGAGCAGGCCTTGAGTGAGTCACAGAATCAAGGCCTCACTTAGGGAAAGCTTCAGGGCCTGAGTTAGGCACAGTGTCAGGTCTTCACTTACAGACACCGACCGGTTTGGGACAGTGTCAGGATCGTGCATAGAAATGTGTCAGGAAATTACCTCAGGACAGTGTCCGGATTTTAGTTATTGATTGCAACAGGTGCCATGTTAGGGACAGATTCCGGGCTTTAGTGAGAGATAGTGTCAAGGCCTTTGTTCGGATTAGTCAGGGCTTAGTTAGGGATACTATTAGGGTTTCATTTAGGATAAGATGCAGGACATGAGCTTGGGACAGACTCATGATCCGAGCCAGGGATAGTGTCAGAAAATGACCTGGGTTGGTGTCAAGACCTTAGTTATTTAGAGAATCAGGGCCTAATTTAGGACCTGTGTCAGGGCTTCGGGTGGGGACAGCGTCAGAGCCTGACTTAGGGAGAACGTCTAGGCCTGAGTGAGGCCTAGTGCCAGCCCACCTTCTGGAGACACAGTCAGGGCATGACGTAGGAACAGCATCAGGGCCTTTGTGGGGTCAGCATGCAGGTCATAGTGAAAGACATGAACAGGGCCTGTGTTAGTCACAGAATCAAGGCCTCAGTCAGGGAAAGCTTCAGGGCCTGAGTTAGGAACAGCCTCAGGTCTTCACTTAAGGACGGCAAAAGGCTTTCTTTTGGAAAGTATCAGAACAGTGGATAGAAATGAGTCAGGATATTAGCTCAGGACAGTGTCCGGATTTTAGTTATTGATTGCAACAGGTCCCATGTTAGGGACAGATTCCGGGCTTTAGTGAGAGATAGTGTCAAGGCCTTTGTTCGGATTAGTCAGGGCTTAGTTAGGGATACTATTAGGGTTTCTTTTAGGATAAGATGCAGGACATGAGCTTGGGACAGAGTCAGGTTCCGGGCCAGGTATAGTGTCAGGAAACGACCAAGAGAAAGCGTTAAAACCTTAGTTATTGAGAGCATCGGGGCCTGACTTAGGACCAGAGTCAGGCCCTAAATCACGACCACTGCCCTGGCTTCATATAAGGACAGCATCAGAGCCTAAGTAAGGTACAGCCCAAGTGCCTAAGTGAGGCCTATCTTTAGGATCTGAGTTAGGGAAAGTGTCAGGGCATGACTTAGGAGCAGCAGAAGGGCCTCTGTGGGATCAGCCTGAGGGTCTTCATTAAAGACATTATCAGGGCCTCTGTTAGGGAGAGCCTCAGGACCTCATTTTCGGACAGCATCAAGGCTTACTTTGGGTCAGTTTCAGGACCTTGGTAAGACCTGGGTCAGGATATTAACTCAGGATAGTATCAGGACTTTAGATATTGGCGGCAGTAGGGCCTTAGTTAGAGTCAGTGTCAGGGTCTGAGTTAGGAATATCATTATGGCCTTTGTCAGGTATAGTGTCAGGGAGTGAGCTAGGAGTAGTGTCAGGGTCCGAGTTACGTGTAATGTCAGGGTCTTGGTTAGGGACAGTGTCAGCGCCTGGGTTAGCACGAGTCTCCAGGCCGTAGTTAGGGAGCGGTTCACAGCATCGGGAGTAATTTCAGCGCCTTATTTATGTTCAGCATCAGGGATGATTTAGTTAGCATAAGAGGAACCATTCCTGCAAGAACCCTGAAGGCCAACACACAAGAATGTAAGAGTGAACCATGCACGCTGCTGTGAAGGAATATTCCACAGCAGTTGAGTACACTTTGTTTAAGGTTAACAAGAGTTTAAAAATTATTGTTTTAAGAAACCAATATTCATATGATGAAAGAACTTCATCGTAAAGAATCTCTTTCCCTAAACTTGACATTAGCTGAAGTCAAGATTAGATTAAGGTCTAGGGGTAGTGTCAGTTAATGACCTGGATTTGGTGTCAAGACCTTAGTTACTTAGAGAATCAAGGCCTAAAATTTAGGACCTGCGTCAAGATTTTCGGTAGGGACAGATTCAGACCTGACTTATGGAGAACGTCAATGCCTGAGTGAGGCCTAGCGTCAGCCCCCTAGCTGCAGACACAGTCAGGGTACGACTTAGGAGCAGCAGAAACACCTTGGTTGGGTCAGCGAAAGGTCATAGTGAAAGACATGAGCAGGCTTTGAGTGAGTCACAGAATCAAGGCCGCACTTAGGGAAAGCTTCAGGGCCTGAGTTAGGCACAGTGTCAGGTCTTCATTTAAAGACACCGACAGGTTTGGGACAGTGTCAGGATCGTGCATAGAAATGTGTCAGGAAATTATCTCAGGACAGTGTCCGGATTTTAGTTATTGATTGCAACAGGTGCCATGTTAGGGACAGATTCCGGGCTTTAGTGAGAGATAGTTTCAAGGCCTTTGTTCGGATTGGTCAGGGCTTAGTTAGGGATACTATTAGGGTTTCATTTAGGATAAGATGCAGGACATGAGCTTGGGACAGAGTCATGTTCCGGGCCAGGGATAGCGTCATGAAATGACCCAGGAAAAGCGTGAAGACCTTCGTTATTGAGAGCCTCAGGGCCTTACTTAGGAACAGCGTGAGGGCCTAAATCAGGACCACTGCCAGGGTTTCCTATACAGACAGCGTCAGAGCATAAGGAAGGTACAGCCAAAGGGCCTAAGTGAGGCTTATGTTTAGGGCCTGAGTTCGGGACACTGTCAGGGCATGACATATGAGCAGCAGAAGGGCCTCTGTGGGATCAGCCTCAGGTTCTTCATTAAAGACATTATCAGGGCCTCTGTTAGGGAGAGCCTCAGGGCCTCATTTATGGACAGCATCAAGGCTTACTTTGGGTCAGTTTCAGGACCTTGGTAAGACCTGGGTCAGGATATTAACTCAGGATAGTATCAGGATTTTAGATATTGGCGGCAGCTGGGCTGTAGTTAGAAACAGTGTCAGGGCCTGAGTTAGGACTAGCATTATAGCCTTTGTTAGGTATAATGTCAGGGACTGAGCTAGGAGTTGTGTCAGGGCCTGAGCTAGGATGAGCCTCCAGGCCTCAGTTTGGGAGGGGTTCACAGCCTTGGGAGGAGTTTCCTGAATTTAACTAGGGAAAACATCAGGGATTTAGCATAATAAGAGTTAGTTCGTTAGCATAAGAGGAGGTATTCCTACAAGCACCCTGAAAGCCAACACAGGCAAATGCAGAAGTAAACCAGGCAGGCTGGTATAAAGGAATATTCCACAGAAGTTGAGTACATTTTGTTTAAGTTCAGTAAGAGTTTAAACATTATTTTTTTCAGAAAACTCTATTCAGAAGATGAAAGAATTTCATCCTAAAGAATCTCTTTAGCTAAATTTAACATTAGCAAAAGAGAAGTTTACGTTCAGGTCTAGGGCTAGTGTCAGGTAATGACCTAGGTTTGGAATCAAGCCCTTAGTTACTTATAGAATCAGGGCCTAATTTAGGATCTGTGCCAGGGCTTCGGGTAGGGACAGTGTCAGAGCCTGGTATAGGGAGAAAGTGAGGGCCTGAGTGAGGCCTAGCATCAGGCCCCTAGATGCAGACACTGTCAGGGCATGACTTAGGAGCAGCATCAGGGCGTTTGTGGAGTCAGCATTCGGGTCATAGTGAAAGACATGAGCAGGGCTTGAGTGAGTCACAGAATCAAGGCCTGGGTTAAGGAAAGCTTCAGGGCCTGAGTTAGGCACAGCCTCACGTCTTCAGTTAAGGAGAGCGACAGGGCTCTCTTTGGGACAGTGTCAGAACCTTGGATAGAAATGTGTCAGCATATTAGCTCAGGATAGTGTCCGGATTTTAGTTATTGATTGCAGCAGGACCCATGTTAGGGACAGATTCCAGGCCTTAGTGAGAGATAGTGTCAAGACCTTAGTTACTGAGAGCATCAGGGCCTTCTTTAGAAGCAATGTTAGGGCTTCATGTAAAAATCGCATCCCGGACTGGCTTGGGGTGAGCGACAGGGCCTGAGTGAGGCCTAGCGTCATTCCTGTAGGTGGGGACACTGTCAGGGCGTGACACAGGAGCAGCATCAGTGCCGTTGTTGGATCAGCATTATGGTCTTCGTTAAAGACATGAGCAGGCCTTCTGTTAGGGACAGCGTCACGGCTTACTTAGCGACATTTTCAGGACCTTAGTAAGAGATGGGATAGTAAATTAGCTGAGGATAGTGTGAGGACTTTAGATATTGATGGCATCAGGGCCTTAGTTAGGGACAGTGTCAGGCCTTGAGTTAGGCCTAACATCCAGGCCTTAGTTAGGGACAGTGTCAGGGCATGGGGACTCAATTCAGGTCCTGACATGGGCACAGCATAAGGGCTTCAGTTAGCATAAGAGGCAGGACATTAGCTAGGGACAGGGTTAGGGTAAAGTCTAGGGATTGAGTCAGCAAATGACCTCGGGATAGTGTCAAGACCTTAGTTACTGAGAACCTGAGTGCCTTATTTAGGACCAGCATCAGGGCCGGAATTGGGCAAGAAACAGGGCCTGAGTGAGGCCCAGCTTCAGGCCCCTAGCTGGAGACAGTGTCAGGGCATGACGTCGAAGCAGCATCCGGGCCTTTGTTGGGTCAGCATTCGGGTCATAGTTAAGGACATGAGCAGGGCCTGAGTGAGTCAGAGAATCGAGGCCTCCGTTAGGGAAAGCTTCAGGGTCTGAGTTAGGCACAGCCTCAGGTCTTCATTTAAGGACAGCGACAGGCCTTTCTTTGGGACTGTGTCAGGTCCGTGGATAGAAATGTGTCAGCATATTAGCTCAGGACAGTGTCCGGATTTTAGTTATTGATTGCAATAGGTCCCATGTTAGGGACAGATTCCGGGCTTTAGTGAGAGATAGTGTCAAGGCCTTTGTTCGGATTAGTCAGGGCTTAGTTAGGGATACTATTAGGGTTTCATTTAGGATAAGATGCAGGCCATGAGCTTGGGACAGAGTCAGGTTCCAGGCCAGGGATAGCGTCACGAAATGACCCAGGAAAAGTGTGAAGACCTTCGTTATTGAGAGCCTCAGGGCCTTACTTCGGACCAGCGTGAGGGTCTAAATCAGGACCACTGCCAGGGCTTCCTATACAGACAGCGGCAGAGCATAAGGAAGGTACAGCCAAAGGGCCTAAGTGAGGCTTATCTTTAGGGCCTGAGTTTGGGACACTGTCAGGGCATGACTTAGGAGCAGCAGAAGGGCCTCTGTGGGATCAGCGTGAGGGTCTTCACTAAAGACATTATCAGGGCCTCTGTTAGGGAGAGCCTCAGGGCCTCATTTTCAGACAGCATCAAGGCTTACTTTGGGTCAGTTTCAGGACCTTGGTAAGACTTGGGTCAGGATATTAACTCAGGATAATATCAGGATTTTAGATATTGGCGGCAGCTGGGCTTTAGTTAGAAACAGTGTCAGGGCCTGAGTTAGGACTAGCATTATAGCCTTTGTTAGGTATAGTCAGGGCCTTTTCTAGGGACAATGTCAGGTTCCGGGCCTTAGTGAGAAGTCGTGTCAAGGCCTTAGGCAGGATTATTCAGGGCCCTATTTACGGAGAGTGTTAGGGTTTCATTTAGGATAAGATGCAGGACATGAGCTTGGGACAGAGTCAGGTTCCGGGCCAGGGATAGTGTCAGGAAACGACCAAGAGAAAGCGTTAAAACCTTAGTTATTGAGAGCATCGGGGCCTGACTTAGGACCAGAGTCAGGCCCTAAATCACGACCACTGCCCTGGCTTCATATAAGGACAGCATCAGAGCCTAAGTAAGGTACAGCCCAAGTGCCTAAGTGAGGCCTATCTTTAGGATCTGAGTTAGGGAAAGTGTCAGGGCATGACTTAGGAGCAGCAGAAGGGCCTCTGTGGGATCAGCCTGAGGGTCTTCATTAAAGACATTATCAGGGCCTCTGTTAGGGAGAGCCTCAGGACCTCATTTTCGGACAGCATCAAGGCTTACTTTGGGTCAGTTTCAGGACCTTGGTAAGACCTGGGTCAGGATATTAACTCAGGATAGTATCAGGACTTTAGATATTGGCGGCAGTAGGGCCTTAGTTAGAGTCAGTGTCAGGGTCTGAGTTAGGAATATCATTATGGCCTTTGTCAGGTATAGTGTCAGGGAGTGAGCTAGGAGTAGTGTCAGGGTCCGAGTTACGTGTAATGTCAGGGTCTTGGTTAGGGACAGTGTCAGCGCCTGGGTTAGCACGAGTCTCCAGGCCGTAGTTAGGGAGCGGTTCACAGCATCGGGAGTAATTTCAGCGCCTTATTTATGTTCAGCATCAGGGATGATTTAGTTAGCATAAGAGGAACCATTCCTGCAAGAACCCTGAAGGCCAACACACAAGAATGTAAGAGTGAACCATGCACGCTGCTATGAAGGAATATTCCACAGCAGTTGAGTACACTTTGTTTAAGGTTAACAAGAGTTTAAAAATTATTGTTTTAAGAAACCAATATTCATATGATGAAAGAATTTCATCGTAAAGAATCTCTTTCCCTAAACTTGACATTAGCTAAAGTCAAGATTAGATTAAGGTCTAGGGGTAGTGTCAGTTAATGACCTGGATTTGGTGTCAAGACCTTAGTTACTTAGAGAATCAAGGCCTAAAATTTAGGACCTGCGTCAAGATTTTCGGTAGGGACAGATTCAGACCTGACTTATGGAGAACGTCAAGGCCTGAGTGAGGCCTAGCGTCAGCCCCCTAGCTGCAGACACAGTCAGGGTACGACTTAGGAGCAGCATAAACACCTTGGTTGGGTCAGCGAAAGGTCATAGTGAAAGACATGAGCAGGCCTTGAGTGAGTCACAGAATCAAGGCCTCACTTAGGGAAAGCTTCAGGGCCTGAGTTAGGCACAGTGTCAGGTCTTCACTTAAAGACACCGACAGGTTTGGGACAGTGTCAGGATCGTGCATAGAAATGTGTCAGGAAATTACCTCAGGACAGTGTCCGGATTTTAGTTATTGATTGCAACAGGTGCCATGTTAGGGACAGATTCCGGGCTTTAGTGAGAGATAGTGTCAAGGCCTTTGTTCGGATTGGTCAGGGCTTAGTTAGGGATACTATTAGGGTTTCATTTAGGATAAGATGCAGGACATGAGCTTGGGACAGAGTCAGGTTCCGGGCCAGGGATAGCGTCACGAAATGACCCAGGAAAAGCGTGAAGACCTTCGTTATTGAGAGCCTCAGGGCCTTACTTAGGACCAGCGTGAGGGCCTAAATCAGGACCACTGCCAGGGCTTCCTATACAGACAGCGTCAGAGCATAAGGAAGGTACAGCCAAAGGGCCTAAGTGAGGCTTATCTTTAGGGCCTGAGTTCGGGACACTGTCAGGGCATGACTTAGGAGCAGCAGAAGGGCCTCTGTGGGATCAGCGTGAGGGTCTTCACTAAAGACATTATCAGGGCCTCTGTTAGGGAGAGCCTCAGGGCCTCATTTTCAGACAGCATCAAGGCTTACTTTGGGTCAGTTTCAGGAACTTGGTAAGACCTGGGTCAGGATATTAACTCAGGATAGCATCAGGACTTTAGATATTGGCGGCAGTAGGGCCTTAGTTAGAGTCAGTGTCAGGGTCTGAGTTAGGAATATCATTATGGGCTTTGTTAGGTAATAGTGTCAGGGACTGAGCTAAGAGTAGTGTCAGGGTCCGAGTTACGTGTAATGTCAGGGTCTTGGTTTGGGACAGTGTCAGGGCCTGGTTTAGCACGAGTCTCCAGGCCGTAGTTAGGGACAGTTTCAGAGCATCGGGAGTAATTTCAGCGCCTTATTTATGTTCAGCATCAGGGATGATTTAGTTAGCATAAGAGGAGCCATTCCTGCAAGAACCCTGAAGGCCAACACACAAGAATGTAAAAGTGAACCATGCACGCTGCTATGAAGGAATATTCCACAGCAGTTGAGTACACTTTGTTTAAGGTTAACAAGAGTTTAAAAATTATTGTTTTAAGAAACCAATATTCATATGATGAAAGAATTTCATCGTAAAGAATCTCTTTTCCTAAACTTGACATTAGCTAAAGTCAAGATTAGATTAAGGTCTAGGGGTAGTGTCAGTTAATGACCTAGATTTGGTGTCAAGACCTTAGTTACTTAGAGAATCAAGGCCTAAAATTTAGGACCTGCGTCAAGATTTTCGGTAGGGACAGCGTCAGACCTGACTTATGGAGAACATCAGGGCCTGAGTGAGGCCTAGCGTCAGCCCCCTAGCTGCAGACACAGTCAAGGTACGACTTAGGAGCAGCAGAAACACCTTGGTTGGGTCAGTGAAAGGTCATAGTGAAAGACATGAGCAGGCCTTGAGTGAGTCACAGAATCAAGGCCTCACTTAGGGAAAGCTTCAGGGCCTGAGTTAGGCACAGCGTCAGGTCTTCACTTACAGACACCGACAGGTTTGGGACAGTGTCAGGATCGTGCATAGAAATGTGTCAGGAAATTACCTCAGGACAGTGTCCGGATTTTAGTTATTGATTGCAACAGGTGCCATGTTAGGGACAGATTCCGGGCTTTAGTGAGAGATAGTGTCAAGGCCTTTGTTCGGATTGGTCAGGGCTTAGTTAGGCATACTATTAGGGTTTCATTTAGGATAAGATGCAGGACATGAGCTTGGGACAGAGTCAGGTTCCGGGCCAGGGATAGCGTCACGAAATGACCCAGGAAAAGCGTGAAGACCTTCGTTATTGAGAGCCTCAGGGCCTTACTTAGGACCAGCGTGAGGGCCTTACTTAGGACCAGCGTGAGTGCCTAAATCAGGACCACTGCCAGGGCTTCCTATACAGACAGCGTCAGAGCATAAGGAAGGTACAGCCAAAGGGCCTAAGTGAGGCTTATCTTTAGGGCCTGAGTTCGGGACACTGTCAGGGCATGACTTAGGAGCAGCAGAAGGGCCTCTGTGGGATCAGCGTCAGGTTCTTCATTAAAGACATTATCAGGGCCTCTGTTAGGGAGAGCCTCAGGGCCTTATTTATGGACAGCATCAAGGCTTAGTTTTAGTCAGTTTCAGGACCTTGGTAAGACCTGGGTCAGGATATTAACTCAGGATAATATCAGGATTTTAGATATTGGCGGCAGCTGGGCTTTAGTTAGAAACAGTGTCAGGGCCTGAGTTAGGACTAGCATTATAGCCTTTGTTAGGTATAGTGTCAGGGACTGAGCTAGGAGTTGTGTGAGGGCCTTTGCTAGGGACAGTGTCAGGGCCTGAGCTAGGATGAGCCTCCAGGCCTCAGTTTGGGACAGGTTCACAGCCTTGAGACTAATTTCAGGACGTTATTTAGGGACAGCATCGGGGATTTAGTTAGCATAACAGTAGGCATTCCTACAAGCACCCTTTAAGCCAACACACGCAGATGCAGAAGGAAACCATACACGCTGGTATAAAGGAATATTCCGCAGAAGTTGAGTACATTTTGTTTAAGGTCAGTAAGAGTTGAAACATTATTTTTTTCAGAAAACTCTATTCAGAAGATGAAAGAATTTCATCCTAAAGAATCTCTTTAGATAAATTTGACATTAGCAACGGACAAGGTTACATTCAGGTCTAGGGCTAGTGTCAGGTAATGACCTAGGTTTGGAATCAAGCCCTTAGGTACTTAGAGAATCAGGGCCTAATTTAAGACCTGTGCCAGGGCTTCGGGTAGGGACAGCGTCAGAGCCTGATATAGGGAGAAGGTGAGGGCCTGAGTGAGGCCCCTAGATGCAGACACTGTCAGGGCATGACTTAGGAGCAGCATTCAGGGCGTTTGTGGAGTCAGCATTCGGGTCATAGTGAAAGACATGAGCAGGGCCTGAGTGAGTCAGAGAATCGAGGCCTCAGTTAGGGAAATCTTGAGGTCCTGAGTTAGGCACAGCCTCTCGTCTTCAGTTAAGGACAGCGACAGGCCTTTCTTTGGGACTGTGTCTGGTGGGTGGATAGAAATGTGTCAGGATATTAGCTCAGGATAGTGTCCGGATTTTCATTATTGACTGCAGAAGGTCCCATGTTAGGGACAGATTCTGGGCCTTAGTGAGAGATAGGGTGAAAGTCTTAGTTAGGATCAGTGAGCGACTTAGTTAGGGAGAGTATTAGGGTTTCAATTAGGATAAGATGCAGGACATTAGCTTGGGACAGAGTCACGATCCGAGCCAGGGATAGTGTCAGCCAATGACCTGGGTTGGTGTCAAGACCTTAGTTACTTAGAGAATCAGGGCCTAATTTAGGACCTGTGTCAGGGTTTCGGGTAGGGACAGCGTCAGAGCCTGACTTAGGGAGAACATCTAGGCCTGAGTGCGGCCTAGTGTCAGCCCACTAGCTGGAGACACAGGGCATGACGTAGGAATAGCATCAGGGCCTTTGTTGGGTCAGCATTCGGGTCATAGTGAAAGAAATGAGCAGGGCCTGTGTTAGTCACAGAATCAAGGCCTCAGTTAGGGAAAGTTTCAGGGCCTGAGTTAGGCACAGCCTCAGGTCTTCACCTAAGGACGGCAACAGGCTTTCTTTTGGAAAGTATCAGGACAGTGGATAGAAAGGAGTCAGGGTAATAGCTCAGGACAGTGTCCGGATTTTAGTTATTGATTGCAGCAGGGACCATTAGGGATATATTCTGGGTGTTGGTGAGAGATAGTGTGAAGGCCCTTGTTAGGTTTAATCAGGGCTTAGTTAGGGATACTATTAGGGTTTCATTTAGGATAAGATGCAGGACATGAGCTTGGGACAGAGTCAGGTTCCGGGCCAGGGATAGCGTCGCGAAATGACCCAGGAAATGCGTGAAGACCTTCGTTATTGAGAGCATCAGGGCCTTACTTAGGACCAGCGTCAGGGCCTAAATCAGGACCACTGCCAGGTCTTCCTATACAGACAGCGTCAGAGCATAAGGAAGGTATAGCCCAAGTGCCTAAGTGAGGCCTATCTTTAGGATCTGAGTTAGGGAAAGAGTCAGGGCATGACTTAGGAGCAGCAGAAGGGCCTCTGTGGGATCAGCCTGAGGGTCTTCATTAAAGACATTATCAGGGCCTCTGTTAGGGATAGCCTCAGGACCTCATTTTCGGACAGCATCAAGGCTTACTTTGGGTCAGTTTCAGGACCTTGGTAAGACCTGGGTCAGGATATTAACTCAGGATAGTATCAGGACTTTAGATATTGGCGGCAGTAGGGCCTTAGTTAGAGTCAGTGTCAGGGTCTGAGTTAGGAATATCATTATGGCCTTTGTTAGGTATAGTGTCAGGGAGTGAGCTAGGAGTAGTGTCAGGGTCCGAGTTACGTGTAATGTCAGGGTCTTGGTTTGGGACAGTGTCAGCGCCTGGGTTAGCACGAGTCTCCAGGCCGTAGTTAGGGAGCGGTTCACAGCATCGGGAGTAATTTCAGCGCCTTATTTATGTTCAGCATCAGGGATGATTTAGTTAGCATAAGAGGAGCCATTCCTGCAAGAACCCTGAAGGCCAACACACAAGAATGTAAAAGTGAACCATGCACGCTGCTATGAAGGAATATTCCACAGCAGTTGAGTACACTTTGTTTAAGGTTAACAAGAGTTTAAAAATTATTGTTTTAAGAAACCAATATTCATATGATGAAAGAATTTCATCGTAAAGAATCTCTTTCCCTAAACTTGACATTAGCTAAAGTCAAGATTAGATTAAGGTCTAGGGGTAGTGTCAGTTAATGACCTAGATTTGGTGTCAAGACCTTAGTTACTTAGAGAATCAAGGCCTAAAATTTAGGACCTGCGTCAAGATTTTCGGTAGGGACAGCGTCAGACTTGACTTATGGAGAACGTCAGGGCCTGAGTGAGGCCTATCGTCAGCCCCGTAGCTGTAGACACAGTCAGGGCATGACTTAGGAGCAGCAGAAACACCTTGGTTGGGTCAGCGAAAGGTCATAGTGAAAGACATGAGCAGGCCTTGAGTGAGTCACAGAATCAAGGCCTCACTTAGGGAAAGCTTCAGGGCCTGAGTTAGGCACAGTGTCTGGTCTTCACTTAAAGACACCGACAGGTTTGGGACAGTGTCAGGATCGTGCATAGAAATGTGTCAGGAAATTATCTCAGGACAGTGTCCGGATTTTAGTTATTGATTGCAACAGGTGCCATGTTAGGGACAGATTCCGGGCTTTAGTGAGAGATAGTGTCAAGGCCTTTGTTCGGATTGGTCAGGGCTTAGTTAGGGATACTATTAGGGTTTCATTTAGGATAAGATGCAGGACATGAGCTTGGGACAGAGTCAGGTTCCGGGCCAGGGATAGCGTCACGAAATGACCCAGGAAAAGCGTGAAGACCTTCGTTATTGAGAGCCTCAGGGCCTTACTTAGGACCAGCGTGAGGGCCTTACTTAGGACCAGCGTGAGGGCCTAAATCAGGACCACTGCCAGGGCTTCCTATACAGACAGCGTAGAGCATAAGGAAGGTACAGCCAAAGGGCCTAAGTGAGGCTTATCTTTAGGGCCTGAGTTCGGGACACTGTCAGGGCATGACTTAGGAGCAGCAGAAGGGCCTCTGTGGGATCAGCGTCAGGTTCTTCACTAAAGACATTATCAGGGCCTCTGTTAGGGAGAGCCTCAGGGCCTTATTTACGGACAGCATCAAGGCTTACTTTGGGTCAGTTTCAGGACCTTGGTAAGACCTGGGTCAGGATATTAACTCAGGATAGTATCAGGATTTTAGATATTGGCGGCAGCTGGGCTGTAGTTAGAAACAGTGTCAGGGCCTGAGTT
This sequence comes from Kogia breviceps, assembly GCF_026419965.1. Taxonomy (NCBI): domain Eukaryota; kingdom Metazoa; phylum Chordata; class Mammalia; order Artiodactyla; family Physeteridae; genus Kogia; species Kogia breviceps. Next base: position 48,225,112 of record NC_081315.1, read on the forward strand.
AGGACTAGCATTATAGCCTTTGTTAGGTATAGTGTCAGGGACTGAGCTAGGAGTTGTGTGAGGGCCTTTGCTAGGGACAGTGTCAGGGCCTGAGCTAGGATGAGCCTCCAGGCCTCAGTTTGGGACAGGTTCACAGCCTTGAGACTAATTTCAGGACGTTATTTAGGGACAGCATCAGGGATTTAGTTAGCATAACAGTAGGCATTCCTACAAGCACCCTTTAAGCCAACACACGCAGATGCAGAAGGAAACCATACACGCTGGTATAAAGGAATATTCCGCAGAAGTTGAGTACATTTTGTTTAAGGTCAGTAAGAGTTGAAACATTATTTTTTTCAGAAAACTCTATTCAGAAGATGAAAGAATTTCATCCTAAAGAATCTCTTTAGATAAATTTGACATTAGCAACGGACAAGGTTACATTCAGGTCTAGGGCTAGTGTCAGGTAATGACCTAGGTTTGGAATCAAGCCCTTAGGTACTTAGAGAATCAGGGCCTAATTTAAGACCTGTGCCAGGGCTTCGGGTAGGGACAGCGTCAGAGCCTGATATAGGGAGAAGGTGAGGGCCTGAGTGAGGCCCCTAGATGCAGACACTGTCAGGGCATGACTTAGGAGCAGCATTCAGGGCGTTTGTGGAGTCAGCATTCGGGTCATAGTGAAAGACATGAGCAGGGCCTGAGTGAGTCAGAGAATCGAGGCCTCAGTTAGGGAAATCTTGAGGTCCTGAGTTAGGCACAGCCTCTCGTCTTCAGTTAAGGACAGCGACAGGCCTTTCTTTGGGACTGTGTCTGGTGGGTGGATAGAAATGTGTCAGGATATTAGCTCAGGATAGTGTCCGGATTTTCATTATTGACTGCAGAAGGTCCCATGTTAGGGACAGATTCTGGGCCTTAGTGAGAGATAGGGTGAAAGTCTTAGTTAGGATCAGTGAGCGACTTAGTTAGGGAGAGTATTAGGGTTTCAATTAGGATAAGATGCAGGACATTAGCTTGGGACAGAGTCACGATCCGAGCCAGGGATAGTGTCAGCCAATGACCTGGGTTGGTGTCAAGACCTTAGTTACTTAGAGAATCAGGGCCTAATTTAGGACCTGTGTCAGGGTTTCGGGTAGGGACAGCGTCAGAGCCTGACTTAGGGAGAACATCTAGGCCTGAGTGCGGCCTAGTGTCAGCCCACTAGCTGGAGACACAGGGCATGACGTAGGAATAGCATCAGGGCCTTTGTTGGGTCAGCATTCGGGTCATAGTGAAAGAAATGAGCAGGGCCTGTGTTAGTCACAGAATCAAGGCCTCAGTTAGGGAAAGTTTCAGGGCCTGAGTTAGGCACAGCCTCAGGTCTTCACCTAAGGACGGCAACAGGCTTTCTTTTGGAAAGTATCAGGACAGTGGATAGAAAGGAGTCAGGGTAATAGCTCAGGACAGTGTCCGGATTTTAGTTATTGATTGCAGCAGGGACCATTAGGGATATATTCTGGGTGTTGGTGAGAGATAGTGTGAAGGCCCTTGTTAGGTTTAATCAGGGCTTAGTTAGGGATACTATTAGGGTTTCATTTAGGATAAGATGCAGGACATGAGCTTGGGACAGAGTCAGGTTCCGGGCCAGGGATAGCGTCACGAAATGACCCAGGAAAAGCGTGAAGACCTTCGTTATTGAGAGCCTCAGGGCCTTACTTAGGACCAGCGTGAGGGCCTAAATCAGGACCACTGCCAGGGTTTCCTATACAGACAGCGTCAGAGCATAAGGAAGGTACAGCCAAAGGGCCTAAGTGAGGCTTATGTTTAGGGCCTGAGTTCGGGACACTGTCAGGGCATGACATATGAGCAGCAGAAGGGCCTCTGTGGGATCAGCCTCAGGTTCTTCATTAAAGACATTATCAGGGCCTCTGTTAGGGAGAGCCTCAGGGCCTCATTTATGGACAGCATCAAGGCTTACTTTGGGTCAGTTTCAGGACCTTGGTAAGACCTGGGTCAGGATATTAACTCAGGATAGTATCAGGATTTTAGATATTGGCGGCAGCTGGGCTGTAGTTAGAAACAGTGTCAGGGCCTGAGTTAGGACTAGCATTATAGCCTTTGTTAGGTATAATGTCAGGGACTGAGCTAGGAGTTGTGTCAGGGCCTGAGCTAGGATGAGCCTCCAGGCCTCAGTTTGGGAGGGGTTCACAGCCTTGGGAGGAGTTTCCTGAATTTAACTAGGGAAAACATCAGGGATTTAGCATAATAAGAGTTAGTTCGTTAGCATAAGAGGAGGTATTCCTACAAGCACCCTGAAAGCCAACACAGGCAAATGCAGAAGTAAACCAGGCAGGCTGGTATAAAGGAATATTCCACAGAAGTTGAGTACATTTTGTTTAAGTTCAGTAAGAGTTTAAACATTATTTTTTTCAGAAAACTCTATTCAGAAGATGAAAGAATTTCATCCTAAAGAATCTCTTTAGCTAAATTTAACATTAGCAAAAGAGAAGTTTACGTTCAGGTCTAGGGCTAGTGTCAGGTAATGACCTAGGTTTGGAATCAAGCCCTTAGTTACTTATAGAATCAGGGCCTAATTTAGGATCTGTGCCAGGGCTTCGGGTAGGGACAGTGTCAGAGCCTGGTATAGGGAGAAAGTGAGGGCCTGAGTGAGGCCTAGCATCAGGCCCCTAGATGCAGACACTGTCAGGGCATGACTTAGGAGCAGCATCAGGGCGTTTGTGGAGTCAGCATTCGGGTCATAGTGAAAGACATGAGCAGGGCTTGAGTGAGTCACAGAATCAAGGCCTGGGTTAAGGAAAGCTTCAGGGCCTGAGTTAGGCACAGCCTCACGTCTTCAGTTAAGGAGAGCGACAGGACTCTCTTTGGGACAGTGTCAGAACCTTGGATAGAAATGTGTCAGCATATTAGCTCAGGATAGTGTCCGGATTTTAGTTATTGATTGCAGCAGGACCCATGTTAGGGACAGATTCCAGGCCTTAGTGAGAGATAGTGTCAAGACCTTAGTTACTGAGAGCATCAGGGCCTTCTTTAGAAGCAATGTTAGGGCTTCATGTAAAAATCGCATCCCGGACTGGCTTGGGGTGAGCGACAGGGCCTGAGTGAGGCCTAGCGTCATTCCTGTAGGTGGGGACACTGTCAGGGCGTGACACAGGAGCAGCATCAGTGCCGTTGTTGGATCAGCATTATGGTCTTCGTTAAAGACATGAGCAGGCCTTCTGTTAGGGACAGCGTCACGGCTTACTTAGCGACATTTTCAGGACCTTAGTAAGAGATGGGATAGTAAATTAGCTGAGGATAGTGTGAGGACTTTAGATATTGATGGCATCAGGGCCTTAGTTAGGGACAGTGTCAGGCCTTGAGTTAGGCCTAACATCCAGGCCTTAGTTAGGGACAGTGTCACGGCATGGGGACTCAATTCAGGTCCTGACATGGGCACAGCATAAGGGCTTCAGTTAGCATAAGAGGCAGGACATTAGCTAGGGACAGGGTTAGGGTAAAGTCTAGGGATTGAGTCAGCAAATGACCTCGGGATAGTGTCAAGACCTTAGTTACTGAGAACCTGAGTGCCTTATTTAGGACCAGCATCAGGGCCGGAATTGGGCAAGAAACAGGGCCTGAGTGAGGCCCAGCTTCAGGCCCCTAGCTGGAGACAGTGTCAGGGCATGACGTCGAAGCAGCATCCGGGCCTTTGTTGGGTCAGCATTCGGGTCATAGTTAAGGACATGAGCAGGGCCTGAGTGAGTCAGAGAATCGAGGCCTCCGTTAGGGAAAGCTTCAGGGTCTGAGTTAGGCACAGCCTCAGGTCTTCATTTAAGGACAGCGACAGGCCTTTCTTTGGGACTGTGTCAGGTCCGTGGATAGAAATGTGTCAGCATATTAGCTCAGGACAGTGTCCGGATTTTAGTTATTGATTGCAATAGGTCCCATGTTAGGGACAGATTCCGGGCTTTAGTGAGAGATAGTGTCAAGGCCTTTGTTCGGATTAGTCAGGGCTTAGTTAGGGATACTATTAGGGTTTCATTTAGGATAAGATGCAGGCCATGAGCTTGGGACAGAGTCAGGTTCCAGGCCAGGGATAGCGTCACGAAATGACCCAGGAAAAGTGTGAAGACCTTCGTTATTGAGAGCCTCAGGGCCTTACTTCGGACCAGCGTGAGGGTCTAAATCAGGACCACTGCCAGGGCTTCCTATACAGACAGCGGCAGAGCATAAGGAAGGTACAGCCAAAGGGCCTAAGTGAGGCTTATCTTTAGGGCCTGAGTTTGGGACACTGTCAGGGCATGACTTAGGAGCAGCAGAAGGGCCTCTGTGGGATCAGCGTGAGGGTCTTCACTAAAGACATTATCAGGGCCTCTGTTAGGGAGAGCCTCAGGGCCTCATTTTCAGACAGCATCAAGGCTTACTTTGGGTCAGTTTCAGGACCTTGGTAAGACTTGGGTCAGGATATTAACTCAGGATAATATCAGGATTTTAGATATTGGCGGCAGCTGGGCTTTAGTTAGAAACAGTGTCAGGGCCTGAGTTAGGACTAGCATTATAGCCTTTGTTAGGTATAGTCAGGGCCTTTTCTAGGGACAATGTCAGGTTCCGGGCCTTAGTGAGAAGTCGTGTCAAGGCCTTAGGCAGGATTATTCAGGGCCCTATTTACGGAGAGTGTTAGGGTTTCATTTAGGATAAGATGCAGGACATGAGCTTGGGACAGAGTCAGGTTCCGGGCCAGGGATAGTGTCAGGAAACGACCAAGAGAAAGCGTTAAAACCTTAGTTATTGAGAGCATCGGGGCCTGACTTAGGACCAGAGTCAGGCCCTAAATCACGACCACTGCCCTGGCTTCATATAAGGACAGCATCAGAGCCTAAGTAAGGTACAGCCCAAGTGCCTAAGTGAGGCCTATCTTTAGGATCTGAGTTAGGGAAAGTGTCAGGGCATGACTTAGGAGCAGCAGAAGGGCCTCTGTGGGATCAGCCTGAGGGTCTTCATTAAAGACATTATCAGGGCCTCTGTTAGGGAGAGCCTCAGGACCTCATTTTCGGACAGCATCAAGGCTTACTTTGGGTCAGTTTCAGGACCTTGGTAAGACCTGGGTCAGGATATTAACTCAGGATAGTATCAGGACTTTAGATATTGGCGGCAGTAGGGCCTTAGTTAGAGTCAGTGTCAGGGTCTGAGTTAGGAATATCATTATGGCCTTTGTCAGGTATAGTGTCAGGGAGTGAGCTAGGAGTAGTGTCAGGGTCCGAGTTACGTGTAATGTCAGGGTCTTGGTTAGGGACAGTGTCAGCGCCTGGGTTAGCACGAGTCTCCAGGCCGTAGTTAGGGAGCGGTTCACAGCATCGGGAGTAATTTCAGCGCCTTATTTATGTTCAGCATCAGGGATGATTTAGTTAGCATAAGAGGAACCATTCCTGCAAGAACCCTGAAGGCCAACACACAAGAATGTAAGAGTGAACCATGCACGCTGCTATGAAGGAATATTCCACAGCAGTTGAGTACACTTTGTTTAAGGTTAACAAGAGTTTAAAAATTATTGTTTTAAGAAACCAATATTCATATGATGAAAGAATTTCATCGTAAAGAATCTCTTTCCCTAAACTTGACATTAGCTAAAGTCAAGATTAGATTAAGGTCTAGGGGTAGTGTCAGTTAATGACCTGGATTTGGTGTCAAGACCTTAGTTACTTAGAGAATCAAGGCCTAAAATTTAGGACCTGCGTCAAGATTTTCGGTAGGGACAGATTCAGACCTGACTTATGGAGAACGTCAAGGCCTGAGTGAGGCCTAGCGTCAGCCCCCTAGCTGCAGACACAGTCAGGGTACGACTTAGGAGCAGCATAAACACCTTGGTTGGGTCAGCGAAAGGTCATAGTGAAAGACATGAGCAGGCCTTGAGTGAGTCACAGAATCAAGGCCTCACTTAGGGAAAGCTTCAGGGCCTGAGTTAGGCACAGTGTCAGGTCTTCACTTAAAGACACCGACAGGTTTGGGACAGTGTCAGGATCGTGCATAGAAATGTGTCAGGAAATTACCTCAGGACAGTGTCCGGATTTTAGTTATTGATTGCAACAGGTGCCATGTTAGGGACAGATTCCGGGCTTTAGTGAGAGATAGTGTCAAGGCCTTTGTTCGGATTGGTCAGGGCTTAGTTAGGGATACTATTAGTGTTTCATTTAGGATAAGATGCAGGACATGAGCTTGGGACAGAGTCAGGTTCCGGGCCAGGGATAGCGTCACGAAATGACCCAGGAAAAGCGTGAAGACCTTCGTTATTGAGAGCCTCAGGGCCTTACTTAGGACCAGCGTGAGGGCCTAAATCAGGACCACTGCCAGGGCTTCCTATACAGACAGCGTCAGAGCATAAGGAAGGTACAGCCAAAGGGCCTAAGTGAGGCTTATCTTTAGGGCCTGAGTTCGGGACACTGTCAGGGCATGACTTAGGAGCAGCAGAAGGGCCTCTGTGGGATCAGCGTGAGGGTCTTCACTAAAGACATTATCAGGGCCTCTGTTAGGGAGAGCCTCAGGGCCTCATTTTCAGACAGCATCAAGGCTTACTTTGGGTCAGTTTCAGGACCTTGGTAAGACCTGGGTCAGGATATTAACTCAGGATAGCATCAGGACTTTAGATATTGGCGGCAGTAGGGCCTTAGTTAGAGTCAGTGTCAGGGTCTGAGTTAGGAATATCATTATGGGCTTTGTTAGGTAATAGTGTCAGGGACTGAGCTAAGAGTAGTGTCAGGGTCCGAGTTACGTGTAATGTCAGGGTCTTGGTTTGGGACAGTGTCAGGGCCTGGTTTAGCACGAGTCTCCAGGCCGTAGTTAGGGACAGTTTCAGAGCATCGGGAGTAATTTCAGCGCCTTATTTATGTTCAGCATCAGGGATGATTTAGTTAGCATAAGAGGAGCCATTCCTGCAAGAACCCTGAAGGCCAACACACAAGAATGTAAAAGTGAACCATGCACGCTGCTATGAAGGAATATTCCACAGCAGTTGAGTACACTTTGTTTAAGGTTAACAAGAGTTTAAAAATTATTGTTTTAAGAAACCAATATTCATATGATGAAAGAATTTCATCGTAAAGAATCTCTTTTCCTAAACTTGACATTAGCTAAAGTCAAGATTAGATTAAGGTCTAGGGGTAGTGTCAGTTAATGACCTAGATTTGGTGTCAAGACCTTAGTTACTTAGAGAATCAAGGCCTAAAATTTAGGACCTGCGTCAAGATTTTCGGTAGGGACAGCGTCAGACCTGACTTATGGAGAACATCAGGGCCTGAGTGAGGCCTAGCGTCAGCCCCCTAGCTGCAGACACAGTCAAGGTACGACTTAGGAGCAGCAGAAACACCTTGGTTGGGTCAGTGAAAGGTCATAGTGAAAGACATGAGCAGGCCTTGAGTGAGTCACAGAATCAAGGCCTCACTTAGGGAAAGCTTCAGGGCCTGAGTTAGGCACAGCGTCAGGTCTTCACTTACAGACACCGACAGGTTTGGGACAGTGTCAGGATCGTGCATAGAAATGTGTCAGGAAATTACCTCAGGACAGTGTCCGGATTTTAGTTATTGATTGCAACAGGTGCCATGTTAGGGACAGATTCCGGGCTTTAGTGAGAGATAGTGTCAAGGCCTTTGTTCGGATTAGTCAGGGCTTAGTTAGGGATACTATTAGGGTTTCATTTAGGATAAGATGCAGGACATGAGCTTGGGACAGACTCATGATCCGAGCCAGGGATAGTGTCAGAAAATGACCTGGGTTGGTGTCAAGACCTTAGTTATTTAGAGAATCAGGGCCTAATTTAGGATCTGTGTCAGGGCTTCGGCTAGGGACAGCGTCAGAGCCTGACTTAGGGAGAACGTCTAGGCCTGAGTGAGGCCTAGTGCCAGCCCACCTGCTGGAGACACAGTCAGGGCATGACGTAGGAACAGCATCAGGGCCTTTGTGGGGTCAGCATGCAGGTCATAGTGAAAGACATGAACAGGGCCTGTGTTAGTCACAGAATCAAGGCCTCAGTTAGGGAAAGCTTCAGGGCCTGAGTTAGGAACAGCCTCAGGTCTTCACTTAAGGACGGCAACAGGCTTTCTTTTGGAAAGTATCAGAACAGTGGATATAAATGAGTCAGGATATTAGCTCAGGACAGTGTCCGGATTTTAGTTATTGATTGCAACAGTTCCCATGTTAGGGACAGATTCCGGGCTTTAGTGAGAGATAGTGTCAAGGCCTTTGTTCGGATTAGTCAGGGCTTAGTTAGGGATACTATTAGGGTTTCATTTAGGATAAGATGCAGGACATGAGCTTGGGACAGAGTCAGGTTCCAGGCCAGGGATAGCGTCACGAAATGACCCAGGAAAAGTGTGAAAACCTTCGTTATTGAGAGCCTCAGGGCCTTACTTCGGACCTGCGTGAGGGTCTAAATCAGGACCACTGCCAGGGCTTCCTATACAGACAGCGTCAGAGCATAAGGAAGGTACAGCCAAAGGGCCTAAGTGAGGCTTATCTTTAGGGCCTGAGTTCGGTACACTGTCAGGGCATGACTTAGGAGCAGCAGAAGGGCCTCTGTGGGATCATCGTGAGGGTCTTCACTAAAGACATTATCAGGGCCTCTGTTAGGGAGAGCCTCAGGGCCTCATTTTCAGACAGCATCAAGGCTTACTTTGGGTCAGTTTCAGGACCTTGGTAAGACCTGGGTCAGGATATTAACTCAGGATAATATCAGGATTTTAGATATTGGCGGCAGCTGGGCTTTAGTTAGAAACAGTGTCAGGGCCTGAGTTAGCACTAGCATTATAGCATTTGTTAGGTGTAGTCAGGGCCTTTTCTAGGGACAATGTCAGGTTCCGGGCCTTAGTGAGAAGTCGTGTCAAGGCCTTAGGCAGGATTATTCAGGGCCCTAGTTACGGAGAGTGTTAGGGTTTCATTTAGGACAAGATGCAGGACATGAGCTTGGGACAGAGTCAGGTTCCGGGCCAGGGATAGTGTCAGGAAACGACCAAGAGAAAGCGTTAAAACCTTAGTTATTGAGAGCATCGGGGCCTGACTTAAGACCAGAGTCAGGCCCTAAATCACGACCACTGCCCTGGCTTCATATAAGGACAGCATCAGAGCCTAAGTAAGGTACAGCCCAAGTGCCTAAGTGAGGCCTATCTTTAGGATCTGAGTTAGGGAAAGTGTCAGGGCATGACTTAGGAGCAGCAGAAGGGCCTCTGTGGGATCAGCCTGAGGGTCTTCATTAAAGACATTATCAGGGCCTCTGTTAGGGAGAGCCTCAGGACCTCATTTTCGGACAGCATCAAGGCTTACTTTGGGTCAGTTTCAGGACCTTGGTAAGACCTGGGTCAGGATATTAACTCAGGATAGTATCAGGACTTTAGATATTGGCGGCAGTAGGGCCTTAGTTAGAGTCAGTGTCAGGGTCTGAGTTAGGAATATCATTATGGCCTTTGTCAGGTATAGTGTCAGGGAGTGAGCTAGGAGTAGTGTCAGGGTCCGAGTTACGTGTAATGTCAGGGTCTTGGTTAGGGACAGTGTCAGCGCCTGGGTTAGCACGAGTCTCCAGGCCGTAGTTAGGGAGCGGTTCACAGCATCGGGAGTAATTTCAGCGCCTTATTTATGTTCAGCATCAGGGATGATTTAGTTAGCATAAGAGGAGCCATTCCTGCAAGAACCCTGAAGGCCAACACACAAGAATGTAAAAGTGAACCATGCACGCTGCTATGAAGGAATATTCCACAGCAGTTGAGTACACTTTGTTTAAGGTTAACAAGAGTTTAAAAATTATTGTTTTAAGAAACCAATATTCATATAATGAAAGAATTTCATCGTAAAGAATCTCTTTCCCTAAACTTGACATTAGCTAAAGTCAAGATTAGATTAAGGTCTAGGGGTAGTGTCAGTTAATGACCTAGATTTAGTGTCAAGACCTTAGTTACTTAGAGAATCAAGGCCTAAAATTTAGGACCTGCGTCAAGATTTTCGGTAGGGACAGCGTCAGACTTGACTTATGGAGAATGTCAGGGCCTGAGTGAGGCCTATCGTCAGCCCCGTAGCTGTAGACACAGTCAGGGCATGACTTAGGAGCAGCATAAACACCTTGGTTGGGTCAGCGAAAGGTCATAGTGAAAGACATGAGCAGGCCTTGAGTGAGTCACAGAATCAAGGCCTCACTTAGGGAAAGCTTCAGGGCCTGAGTTAGGCACAGTGTCTGGTCTTCACTTAAAGACACCGACCGGTTTGGGACAGTGTCAGGATCGTGCATAGAAATGTGTCAGGAAATTATCTCAGGACAGTGTCCGGATTTTAGTTATTGATTGCAACAGGTGCCATGTTAGGGACAGATTCCGGGCTTTAGTGAGAGATAGTGTCAAGGCCTTTGTTCGGATTGGTCAGGGCTTAGTTAGGCATACTATTAGGGTTTCATTTAGGATAAGATGCAGGACATGAGCTTGGGACAGAGTCAGGTTCCGGGCCAGGGATAGCGTCACGAAATGACCCAGGAAAAGCGTGAAGACCTTCGTTATTGAGAGCCTCAGGGCCTTACTTAGGACCAGCGTGAGGGCCTTACTTAGGACCAGCGTGAGTGCCTAAATCAGGACCACTGCCAGGGCTTCCTATACAGACAGCGTCAGAGCATAAGGAAGGTACAGCCAAAGGGCCTAAGTGAGGCTTATCTTTAGGGCCTGAGTTCGGGACACTGTCAGGGCATGACTTAGGAGCAGCAGAAGGGCCTCTGTGGGATCAGCGTCAGGTTCTTCATTAAAGACATTATCAGGGCCTCTGTTAGGGAGAGCCTCAGGGCCTTATTTATGGACAGCATCAAGGCTTAGTTTTAGTCAGTTTCAGGACCTTGGTAAGACCTGGGTCAGGATATTAACTCAGGATAATATCAGGATTTTAGATATTGGCGGCAGCTGGGCTTTAGTTAGAAACAGTGTCAGGGCCTGAGTTAGGACTAGCATTATAGCCTTTGTTAGGTATAGTGTCAGGGACTGAGCTAGGAGTTGTGTGAGGGCCTTTGCTAGGGACAGTGTCAGGGCCTGAGCTAGGATGAGCCTCCAGGCCTCAGTTTGGGACAGGTTCACAGCCTTGAGACTAATTTCAGGACGTTATTTAGGGACAGCATCGGGGATTTAGTTAGCATAACAGTAGGCATTCCTACAAGCACCCTTTAAGCCAACACACGCAGATGCAGAAGGAAACCATACACGCTGGTATAAAGGAATATTCCGCAGAAGTTGAGTACATTTTGTTTAAGGTCAGTAAGAGTTGAAACATTATTTTTTTCAGAAAACTCTATTCAGAAGATGAAAGAATTTCATCCTAAAGAATCTCTTTAGATAAATTTGACATTAGCAACGGACAAGGTTACATTCAGGTCTAGGGCTAGTGTCAGGTAATGACCTAGGTTTGGAATCAAGCCCTTAGGTACTTAGAGAATCAGGGCCTAATTTAAGACCTGTGCCAGGGCTTCGGGTAGGGACAGCGTCAGAGCCTGATATAGGGAGAAGGTGAGGGCCTGAGTGAGGCCCCTAGATGCAGACACTGTCAGGGCATGACTTAGGAGCAGCATTCAGGGCGTTTGTGGAGTCAGCATTCGGGTCATAGTGAAAGACATGAGCAGGGCCTGAGTGAGTCAGAGAATCGAGGCCTCAGTTAGGGAAATCTTGAGGTCCTGAGTTAGGCACAGCCTCTCGTCTTCAGTTAAGGACAGCGACAGGCCTTTCTTTGGGACTGTGTCTGGTGGGTGGATAGAAATGTGTCAGGATATTAGCTCAGGATAGTGTCCGGATTTTCATTATTGACTGCAGAAGGTCCCATGTTAGGGACAGATTCTGGGCCTTAGTGAGAGATAGGGTGAAAGTCTTAGTTAGGATCAGTGAGCGACTTAGTTAGGGAGAGTATTAGGGTTTCAATTAGGATAAGATGCAGGACATTAGCTTGGGACAGAGTCACGATCCGAGCCAGGGATAGTGTCAGCCAATGACCTGGGTTGGTGTCAAGACCTTAGTTACTTAGAGAATCAGGGCCTAATTTAGGACCTGTGTCAGGGTTTCGGGTAGGGACAGCGTCAGAGCCTGACTTAGGGAGAACATCTAGGCCTGAGTGCGGCCTAGTGTCAGCCCACTAGCTGGAGACACAGGGCATGACGTAGGAATAGCATCAGGGCCTTTGTTGGGTCAGCATTCGGGTCATAGTGAAAGAAATGAGCAGGGCCTGTGTTAGTCACAGAATCAAGGCCTCAGTTAGGGAAAGTTTCAGGGCCTGAGTTAGGCACAGCCTCAGGTCTTCACCTAAGGACGGCAACAGGCTTTCTTTTGGAAAGTATCAGGACAGTGGATAGAAAGGAGTCAGGGTAATAGCTCAGGACAGTGTCCGGATTTTAGTTATTGATTGCAGCAGGGACCATTAGGGATATATTCTGGGTGTTGGTGAGAGATAGTGTGAAGGCCCTTGTTAGGTTTAATCAGGGCTTAGTTAGGGATACTATTAGGGTTTCATTTAGGATAAGATGCAGGACATGAGCTTGGGACAGAGTCAGGTTCCGGGCCAGGGATAGCGTCGCGAAATGACCCAGGAAATGCGTGAAGACCTTCGTTATTGAGAGCATCAGGGCCTTACTTAGGACCAGCGTCAGGGCCTAAATCAGGACCACTGCCAGGTCTTCCTATACAGACAGCGTCAGAGCATAAGGAAGGTATAGCCCAAGTGCCTAAGTGAGGCCTATCTTTAGGATCTGAGTTAGGGAAAGAGTCAGGGCATGACTTAGGAGCAGCAGAAGGGCCTCTGTGGGATCAGCCTGAGGGTCTTCATTAAAGACATTATCAGGGCCTCTGTTAGGGATAGCCTCAGGACCTCATTTTCGGACAGCATCAAGGCTTACTTTGGGTCAGTTTCAGGACCTTGGTAAGACCTGGGTCAGGATATTAACTCAGGATAGTATCAGGACTTTAGATATTGGCGGCAGTAGGGCCTTAGTTAGAGTCAGTGTCAGGGTCTGAGTTAGGAATATCATTATGGCCTTTGTTAGGTATAGTGTCAGGGAGTGAGCTAGGAGTAGTGTCAGGGTCCGAGTTACGTGTAATGTCAGGGTCTTGGTTTGGGACAGTGTCAGCGCCTGGGTTAGCACGAGTCTCCAGGCCGTAGTTAGGGAGCGGTTCACAGCATCGGGAGTAATTTCAGCGCCTTATTTATGTTCAGCATCAGGGATGATTTAGTTAGCATAAGAGGAGCCATTCCTGCAAGAACCCTGAAGGCCAACACACAAGAATGTAAAAGTGAACCATGCACGCTGCTATGAAGGAATATTCCACAGCAGTTGAGTACACTTTGTTTAAGGTTAACAAGAGTTTAAAAATTACTGTTTTAAGAAACCAATATTCATATGATGAAAGAATTTCATCGTAAAGAATCTCTTTCCCTAAACTTGACATTAGCTAAAGTCAAGATTAGATTAAGGTCTAGGGGTAGTGTCAGTTAATGACCTAGATTTGGTGTCAAGACCTTAGTTACTTAGAGAATCAAGGCCTAAAATTTAGGACCTGCGTCAAGATTTTCGGTAGGGACAGCGTCAGACTTGACTTATGGAGAACGTCAGGGCCTGAGTGAGGCCTATCGTCAGCCCCGTAGCTGTAGACACAGTCAGGGCATGACTTAGGAGCAGCATAAACACCTTGGTTGGGTCAGCGAAAGGTCATAGTGAAAGACATGAGCAGGCCTTGAGTGAGTCACAGAATCAAGGCCTCACTTAGGGAAAGCTTCAGGGCCTGAGTTAGGCACAGTGTCTGGTCTTCACTTAAAGACACCGACAGGTTTGGGACAGTGTCAGGATCGTGCATAGAAATGTGTCAGGAAATTATCTCAGGACAGTGTCCGGATTTTAGTTATTGATTGCAACAGGTGCCATGTTAGGGACAGATTCCGGGCTTTAGTGAGAGATAGTGTCAAGGCCTTTGTTCGGATTGGTCAGGGCTTAGTTAGGGATACTATTAGGGTTTCATTTAGGATAAGATGCAGGACATGAGCTTGGGACAGAGTCAGGTTCCGGGCCAGGGATAGCGTCACGAAATGACCCAGGAAAAGCGTGAAGACCTTCGTTATTGAGAGCCTCAGGGCCTTACTTAGGACCAGCGTGAGGGCCTTACTTAGGACCAGCGTGAGGGCCTAAATCAGGACCACTGCCAGGGCTTCCTATACAGACAGCGTAGAGCATAAGGAAGGTACAGCCAAAGGGCCTAAGTGAGGCTTATCTTTAGGGCCTGAGTTCGGGACACTGTCAGGGCATGACTTAGGAGCAGCAGAAGGGCCTCTGTGGGATCAGCGTCAGGTTCTTCACTAAAGACATTATCAGGGCCTCTGTTAGGGAGAGCCTCAGGGCCTTATTTACGGACAGCATCAAGGCTTACTTTGGGTCAGTTTCAGGACCTTGGTAAGACCTGGGTCAGGATATTAACTCAGGATAGTATCAGGATTTTAGATATTGGCGGCAGCTGGGCTGTAGTTAGAAACAGTGTCAGGGCCTGAGTTAGGACTAGCATTATAGCCTTTGTTAGGTATAGTGTCAGGGACTGAGCTAGGAGTTGTGTGAGGGCCTTTGCTAGGGACAGTGTCAGGGCCTGAGCTAGGATGAGCCTCCAGGCCTCAGTTTGGGACAGGTTCACAGCCTTGAGACTAATTTCAGGACGTTATTTAGGGACAGCATCAGGGATTTAGTTAGCATAACAGTAGGCATTCCTACAAGCACCCTTTAAGCCAACACACGCAGATGCAGAAGGAAACCATACACGCTGGTATAAAGGAATATTCCGCAGAAGTTGAGTACATTTTGTTTAAGGTCAGTAAGAGTTGAAACATTATTTTTTTCAGAAAACTCTATTCAGAAGATGAAAGAATTTCATCCTAAAGAATCTCTTTAGATAAATTTGACATTAGCAACGGACAAGGTTACATTCAGGTCTAGGGCTAGTGTCAGGTAATGACCTAGGTTTGGAATCAAGCCCTTAGGTACTTAGAGAATCAGGGCCTAATTTAAGACCTGTGCCAGGGCTTCGGGTAGGGACAGCGTCAGAGCCTGATATAGGGAGAAGGTGAGGGCCTGAGTGAGGCCCCTAGATGCAGACACTGTCAGGGCATGACTTAGGAGCAGCATTCAGGGCGTTTGTGGAGTCAGCATTCGGGTCATAGTGAAAGACATGAGCAGGGCCTGAGTGAGTCAGAGAATCGAGGCCTCAGTTAGGGAAATCTTGAGGTCCTGAGTTAGGCACAGCCTCTCGTCTTCAGTTAAGGACAGCGACAGGCCTTTCTTTGGGACTGTGTCTGGTGGGTGGATAGAAATGTGTCAGGATATTAGCTCAGGATAGTGTCCGGATTTTCATTATTGACTGCAGAAGGTCCCATGTTAGGGACAGATTCTGGGCCTTAGTGAGAGATAGGGTGAAAGTCTTAGTTAGGATCAGTGAGCGACTTAGTTAGGGAGAGTATTAGGGTTTCAATTAGGATAAGATGCAGGACATTAGCTTGGGACAGAGTCACGATCCGAGCCAGGGATAGTGTCAGCCAATGACCTGGGTTGGTGTCAAGACCTTAGTTACTTAGAGAATCAGGGCCTAATTTAGGACCTGTGTCAGGGTTTCGGGTAGGGACAGCGTCAGAGCCTGACTTAGGGAGAACATCTAGGCCTGAGTGCGGCCTAGTGTCAGCCCACTAGCTGGAGACACAGGGCATGACGTAGGAATAGCATCAGGGCCTTTGTTGGGTCAGCATTCGGGTCATAGTGAAAGAAATGAGCAGGGCCTGTGTTAGTCACAGAATCAAGGCCTCAGTTAGGGAAAGTTTCAGGGCCTGAGTTAGGCACAGCCTCAGGTCTTCACCTAAGGACGGCAACAGGCTTTCTTTTGGAAAGTATCAGGACAGTGGATAGAAAGGAGTCAGGGTAATAGCTCAGGACAGTGTCCGGATTTTAGTTATTGATTGCAGCAGGGACCATTAGGGATATATTCTGGGTGTTGGTGAGAGATAGTGTGAAGGCCCTTGTTAGGTTTAATCAGGGCTTAGTTAGGGATACTATTAGGGTTTCATTTAGGATAAGATGCAGGACATGAGCTTGGGACAGAGTCAGGTTCCGGGCCAGGGATAGCGTCGCGAAATGACCCAGGAAATGCGTGAAGACCTTCGTTATTGAGAGCATCAGGGCCTTACTTAGGACCAGCGTCAGGGCCTAAATCAGGACCACTGCCAGGTCTTCCTATACAGACAGCGTCAGAGCATAAGGAAGGTATAGCCCAAGTGCCTAAGTGAGGCCTATCTTTAGGATCTGAGTTAGGGAAAGAGTCAGGGCATGACTTAGGAGCAGCAGAAGGGCCTCTGTGGGATCAGCCTGAGGGTCTTCATTAAAGACATTATCAGGGCCTCTGTTAGGGATAGCCTCAGGACCTCATTTTCGGACAGCATCAAGGCTTACTTTGGGTCAGTTTCAGGACCTTGGTAAGACCTGGGTCAGGATATTAACTCAGGATAGTATCAGGACTTTAGATATTGGCGGCAGTAGGGCCTTAGTTAGAGTCAGTGTCAGGGTCTGAGTTAGGAATATCATTATGGCCTTTGTTAGGTATAGTGTCAGGGAGTGAGCTAGGAGTAGTGTCAGGGTCCGAGTTACGTGTAATGTCAGGGTCTTGGTTTGGGACAGTGTCAGGGCCTGGTTTAGCACGAGTCTCCAGGCCGTAGTTAGGGACAGGTTCAGAGCATCGGGAGTAATTTCAGCGCCTTATTTATGTTCAGCATCAGGGATGATTTAGTTAGCATAAGAGGAGCCATTCCTGCAAGAACCCTGAAGGCCAACACACAAGAATGTAAAAGTGAACCATGCACGCTGCTATGAAGGAATATTCCACAGCAGTTGAGTACACTTTGTTTAAGGTTAACAAGAGTTTAAAAATTATTGTTTTAAGAAACCAATATTCATATAATGAAAGAATTTCATCGTAAAGAATCTCTTTCCCTAAACTTGACATTAGCTAAAGTCAAGATTAGATTAAGGTCTAGGGGTAGTGTCAGTTAATGACCTAGATTTAGTGTCAAGACCTTAGTTACTTAGAGAATCAAGGCCTAAAATTTAGGACCTGCGTCAAGATTTTCGGTAGGGACAGCGTCAGACTTGACTTATGGAGAATGTCAGGGCCTGAGTGAGGCCTATCGTCAGCCCCGTAGCTGTAGACACAGTCAGGGCATGACTTAGGAGCAGCATAAACACCTTGGTTGGGTCAGCGAAAGGTCATAGTGAAAGACATGAGCAGGCCTTGAGTGAGTCACAGAATCAAGGCCTCACTTAGGGAAAGCTTCAGGGCCTGAGTTAGGCACAGTGTCTGGTCTTCACTTAAAGACACCGACCGGTTTGGGACAGTGTCAGGATCGTGCATAGAAATGTGTCAGGAAATTATCTCAGGACAGTGTCCGGATTTTAGTTATTGATTGCAACAGGTGCCATGTTAGGGACAGATTCCGGGCTTTAGTGAGAGATAGTGTCAAGGCCTTTGTTCGGATTGGTCAGGGCTTAGTTAGGCATACTATTAGGGTTTCATTTAGGATAAGATGCAGGACATGAGCTTGGGACAGAGTCAGGTTCCGGGCCAGGGATAGCGTCACGAAATGACCCAGGAAAAGCGTGAAGACCTTCGTTATTGAGAGCCTCAGGGCCTTACTTAGGACCAGCGTGAGGGCCTTACTTAGGACCAGCGTGAGTGCCTAAATCAGGACCACTGCCAGGGCTTCCTATACAGACAGCGTCAGAGCATAAGGAAGGTACAGCCAAAGGGCCTAAGTGAGGCTTATCTTTAGGGCCTGAGTTCGGGACACTGTCAGGGCATGACTTAGGAGCAGCAGAAGGGCCTCTGTGGGATCAGCGTCAGGTTCTTCATTAAAGACATTATCAGGGCCTCTGTTAGGGAGAGCCTCAGGGCCTTATTTATGGACAGCATCAAGGCTTAGTTTTAGTCAGTTTCAGGACCTTGGTAAGACCTGGGTCAGGATATTAACTCAGGATAATATCAGGATTTTAGATATTGGTGGCAGCTGGGCTTTAGTTAGAAACAGTGTCAGGGCCTGAGTTAGGACTAGCATTATAGCCTTTGTTAGGTATAGTGTCAGGGACTGAGCTAGGAGTTGTGTGAGGGCCTTTGCTAGGGACAGTGTCAGGGCCTGAGCTAGGATGAGCCTCCAGGCCTCAGTTTGGGACAGGTTCACAGCCTTGAGACTAATTTCAGGACGTTATTTAGGGACAGCATCGGGGATTTAGTTAGCATAACAGTAGGCATTCCTACAAGCACCCTTTAAGCCAACACACGCAGATGCAGAAGGAAACCATACACGCTGGTATAAAGGAATATTCCGCAGAAGTTGAGTACATTTTGTTTAAGGTCAGTAAGAGTTGAAACATTATTTTTTTCAGAAAACTCTATTCAGAAGATGAAAGAATTTCATCCTAAAGAATCTCTTTAGATAAATTTGACATTAGCAACGGACAAGGTTACATTCAGGTCTAGGGCTAGTGTCAGGTAATGACCTAGGTTTGGAATCAAGCCCTTAGGTACTTAGAGAATCAGGGCCTAATTTAAGACCTGTGCCAGGGCTTCGGGTAGGGACAGCGTCAGAGCCTGATATAGGGAGAAGGTGAGGGCCTGAGTGAGGCCCCTAGATGCAGACACTGTCAGGGCATGACTTAGGAGCAGCATTCAGGGCGTTTGTGGAGTCAGCATTCGGGTCATAGTGAAAGACATGAGCAGGGCCTGAGTGAGTCAGAGAATCGAGGCCTCAGTTAGGGAAATCTTGAGGTCCTGAGTTAGGCACAGCCTCTCGTCTTCAGTTAAGGACAGCGACAGGCCTTTCTTTGGGACTGTGTCTGGTGGGTGGATAGAAATGTGTCAGGATATTAGCTCAGGATAGTGTCCGGATTTTCATTATTGACTGCAGAAGGTCCCATGTTAGGGACAGATTCTGGGCCTTAGTGAGAGATAGGGTGAAAGTCTTAGTTAGGATCAGTGAGCGACTTAGTTAGGGAGAGTATTAGGGTTTCAATTAGGATAAGATGCAGGACATTAGCTTGGGACAGAGTCACGATCCGAGCCAGGGATAGTGTCAGCCAATGACCTGGATTGGTGTCAAGACCTTAGTTACTTAGAGAATCAGGGCCTAATTTAGGACCTGTGTCAGGGTTTCGGGTAGGGACAGCGTCAGAGCCTGACTTAGGGAGAACATCTAGGCCTGAGTGCGGCCTAGTGTCAGCCCACTAGCTGGAGACACAGGGCATGACGTAGGAATAGCATCAGGGCCTTTGTTGGGTCAGCATTCGGGTCATAGTGAAAGAAATGAGCAGGGCCTGTGTTAGTCACAGAATCAAGGCCTCAGTTAGGGAAAGTTTCAGGGCCTGAGTTAGGCACAGCCTCAGGTCTTCACCTAAGGACGGCAACAGGCTTTCTTTTGGAAAGTATCAGGACAGTGGATAGAAAGGAGTCAGGGTAATAGCTCAGGACAGTGTCCGGATTTTAGTTATTGATTGCAGCAGGGACCATTAGGGATATATTCTGGGTGTTGGTGAGAGATAGTGTGAAGGCCCTTGTTAGGTTTAATCAGGGCTTAGTTAGGGATACTATTAGGGTTTCATTTAGGATAAGATGCAGGACATGAGCTTGGGACAGAGTCAGGTTCCGGGCCAGGGATAGCGTCGCGAAATGACCCAGGAAATGCGTGAAGACCTTCGTTATTGAGAGCATCAGGGCCTTACTTAGGACCAGCGTCAGGGCCTAAATCAGGACCACTGCCAGGTCTTCCTATACAGACAGCGTCAGAGCATAAGGAAGGTATAGCCCAAGTGCCTAAGTGAGGCCTATCTTTAGGATCTGAGTTAGGGAAAGAGTCAGGGCATGACTTAGGAGCAGCAGAAGGGCCTCTGTGGGATCAGCCTGAGGGTCTTCATTAAAGACATTATCAGGGCCTCTGTTAGGGATAGCCTCAGGACCTCATTTTCGGACAGCATCAAGGCTTACTTTGGGTCAGTTTCAGGACCTTGGTAAGACCTGGGTCAGGATATTAACTCAGGATAGTATCAGGACTTTAGATATTGGCGGCAGTAGGGCCTTAGTTAGAGTCAGTGTCAGGGTCTGAGTTAGGAATATCATTATGGCCTTTGTTAGGTATAGTGTCAGGGAGTGAGCTAGGAGTAGTGTCAGGGTCCGAGTTACGTGTAATGTCAGGGTCTTGGTTTGGGACAGTGTCAGGGCCTGGTTTAGCACGAGTCTCCAGGCCGTAGTTAGGGACAGGTTCAGAGCATCGGGAGTAATTTCAGCGCCTTATTTATGTTCAGCATCAGGGATGATTTAGTTAGCATAAGAGGAGCCATTCCTGCAAGAACCCTGAAGGCCAACACACAAGAATGTAAAAGTGAACCATGCACGCTGCTATGAAGGAATATTCCACAGCAGTTGAGTACACTTTGTTTAAGGTTAACAAGAGTTTAAAAATTATTGTTTTAAGAAACCAATATTCATATAATGAAAGAATTTCATCGTAAAGAATCTCTTTCCCTAAACTTGACATTAGCTAAAGTCAAGATTAGATTAAGGTCTAGGGGTAGTGTCAGTTAATGACCTAGATTTAGTGTCAAGACCTTAGTTACTTAGAGAATCAAGGCCTAAAATTTAGGACCTGCGTCAAGATTTTCGGTAGGGACAGCGTCAGACTTGACTTATGGAGAATGTCAGGGCCTGAGTGAGGCCTATCGTCAGCCCCGTAGCTGTAGACACAGTCAGGGCATGACTTAGGAGCAGCATAAACACCTTGGTTGGGTCAGCGAAAGGTCATAGTGAAAGACATGAGCAGGCCTTGAGTGAGTCACAGAATCAAGGCCTCACTTAGGGAAAGCTTCAGGGCCTGAGTTAGGCACAGTGTCTGGTCTTCACTTAAAGACACCGACCGGTTTGGGACAGTGTCAGGATCGTGCATAGAAATGTGTCAGGAAATTATCTCAGGACAGTGTCCGGATTTTAGTTATTGATTGCAACAGGTGCCATGTTAGGGACAGATTCCGGGCTTTAGTGAGAGATAGTGTCAAGGCCTTTGTTCGGATTGGTCAGGGCTTAGTTAGGCATACTATTAGGGTTTCATTTAGGATAAGATGCAGGACATGAGCTTGGGACAGAGTCAGGTTCCGGGCCAGGGATAGCGTCACGAAATGACCCAGGAAAAGCGTGAAGACCTTCGTTATTGAGAGCCTCAGGGCCTTACTTAGGACCAGCGTGAGGGCCTTACTTAGGACCAGCGTGAGTGCCTAAATCAGGACCACTGCCAGGGCTTCCTATACAGACAGCGTCAGAGCATAAGGAAGGTACAGCCAAAGGGCCTAAGTGAGGCTTATCTTTAGGGCCTGAGTTCGGGACACTGTCAGGGCATGACTTAGGAGCAGCAGAAGGGCCTCTGTGGGATCAGCGTCAGGTTCTTCATTAAAGACATTATCAGGGCCTCTGTTAGGGAGAGCCTCAGGGCCTTATTTATGGACAGCATCAAGGCTTAGTTTTAGTCAGTTTCAGGACCTTGGTAAGACCTGGGTCAGGATATTAACTCAGGATAATATCAGGATTTTAGATATTGGTGGCAGCTGGGCTTTAGTTAGAAACAGTGTCAGGGCCTGAGTTAGGACTAGCATTATAGCCTTTGTTAGGTATAGTGTCAGGGACTGAGCTAGGAGTTGTGTGAGGGCCTTTGCTAGGGACAGTGTCAGGGCCTGAGCTAGGATGAGCCTCCAGGCCTCAGTTTGGGACAGGTTCACAGCCTTGAGACTAATTTCAGGACGTTATTTAGGGACAGCATCGGGGATTTAGTTAGCATAACAGTAGGCATTCCTACAAGCACCCTTTAAGCCAACACACGCAGATGCAGAAGGAAACCATACACGCTGGTATAAAGGAATATTCCGCAGAAGTTGAGTACATTTTGTTTAAGGTCAGTAAGAGTTGAAACATTATTTTTTTCAGAAAACTCTATTCAGAAGATGAAAGAATTTCATCCTAAAGAATCTCTTTAGATAAATTTGACATTAGCAACGGACAAGGTTACATTCAGGTCTAGGGCTAGTGTCAGGTAATGACCTAGGTTTGGAATCAAGCCCTTAGGTACTTAGAGAATCAGGGCCTAATTTAAGACCTGTGCCAGGGCTTCGGGTAGGGACAGCGTCAGAGCCTGATATAGGGAGAAGGTGAGGGCCTGAGTGAGGCCCCTAGATGCAGACACTGTCAGGGCATGACTTAGGAGCAGCATTCAGGGCGTTTGTGGAGTCAGCATTCGGGTCATAGTGAAAGACATGAGCAGGGCCTGAGTGAGTCAGAGAATCGAGGCCTCAGTTAGGGAAATCTTGAGGTCCTGAGTTAGGCACAGCCTCTCGTCTTCAGTTAAGGACAGCGACAGGCCTTTCTTTGGGACTGTGTCTGGTGGGTGGATAGAAATGTGTCAGGATATTAGCTCAGGATAGTGTCCGGATTTTCATTATTGACTGCAGAAGGTCCCATGTTAGGGACAGATTCTGGGCCTTAGTGAGAGATAGGGTGAAAGTCTTAGTTAGGATCAGTGAGCGACTTAGTTAGGGAGAGTATTAGGGTTTCAATTAGGATAAGATGCAGGACATTAGCTTGGGACAGAGTCACGATCCGAGCCAGGGATAGTGTCAGCCAATGACCTGGATTGGTGTCAAGACCTTAGTTACTTAGAGAATCAGGGCCTAATTTAGGACCTGTGTCAGGGTTTCGGGTAGGGACAGCGTCAGAGCCTGACTTAGGGAGAACATCTAGGCCTGAGTGCGGCCTAGTGTCAGCCCACTAGCTGGAGACACAGGGCATGACGTAGGAATAGCATCAGGGCCTTTGTTGGGTCAGCATTCGGGTCATAGTGAAAGAAATGAGCAGGGCCTGTGTTAGTCACAGAATCAAGGCCTCAGTTAGGGAAAGTTTCAGGGCCTGAGTTAGGCACAGCCTCAGGTCTTCACCTAAGGACGGCAACAGGCTTTCTTTTGGAAAGTATCAGGACAGTGGATAGAAAGGAGTCAGGGTAATAGCTCAGGACAGTGTCCGGATTTTAGTTATTGATTGCAGCAGGGACCATTAGGGATATATTCTGGGTGTTGGTGAGAGATAGTGTGAAGGCCCTTGTTAGGTTTAATCAGGGCTTAGTTAGGGATACTATTAGGGTTTCATTTAGGATAAGATGCAGGACATGAGCTTGGGACAGAGTCAGGTTCCGGGCCAGGGATAGCGTCGCGAAATGACCCAGGAAATGCGTGAAGACCTTCGTTATTGAGAGCATCAGGGCCTTACTTAGGACCAGCGTCAGGGCCTAAATCAGGACCACTGCCAGGTCTTCCTATACAGACAGCGTCAGAGCATAAGGAAGGTATAGCCCAAGTGCCTAAGTGAGGCCTATCTTTAGGATCTGAGTTAGGGAAAGAGTCAGGGCATGACTTAGGAGCAGCAGAAGGGCCTCTGTGGGATCAGCCTGAGGGTCTTCATTAAAGACATTATCAGGGCCTCTGTTAGGGATAGCCTCAGGACCTCATTTTCGGACAGCATCAAGGCTTACTTTGGGTCAGTTTCAGGACCTTGGTAAGACCTGGGTCAGGATATTAACTCAGGATAGTATCAGGACTTTAGATATTGGCGGCAGTAGGGCCTTAGTTAGAGTCAGTGTCAGGGTCTGAGTTAGGAATATCATTATGGCCTTTGTTAGGTATAGTGTCAGGGAGTGAGCTAGGAGTAGTGTCAGGGTCCGAGTTACGTGTAATGTCAGGGTCTTGGTTTGGGACAGTGTCAGGGCCTGGTTTAGCACGAGTCTCCAGGCCGTAGTTAGGGAGCGGTTCACAGCATCGGGAGTAATTTCAGCGCCTTATTTATGTTCAGCATCAGGGATGATTTAGTTAGCATAAGAGGAGCCATTCCTGCAAGAACCCTGAAGGCCAACACACAAGAATGTAAAAGTGAACCATGCACGCTGCTATGAAGGAATATTCCACAGCAGTTGAGTACACTTTGTTTAAGGTTAACAAGAGTTTAAAAATTATTGTTTTAAGAAACCAATATTCATATGATGAAAGAATTTCATCGTAAAGAATCTCTTTCCCTAAACTTGACATTAGCTAAAGTCAAGATTAGATTAAGGTCTAGGGGTAGTGTCAGTTAATGACCTAGATTTGGTGTCAAGACCTTAGTTACTTAGAGAATCAAGGCCTAAAATTTAGGACCTGCGTCAAGATTTTCGGTAGGGACAGCGTCAGACTTGACTTATGGAGAACGTCAGGGCCTGAGTGAGGCCTATCGTCAGCCCCGTAGCTGTAGACACAGTCAGGGCATGACTTAGGAGCAGCATAAACACCTTGGTTGGGTCAGCGAAAGGTCATAGTGAAAGACATGAGCAGGCCTTGAGTGAGTCACAGAATCAAGGCCTCACTTAGGGAAAGCTTCAGGGCCTGAGTTAGGCACAGTGTCTGGTCTTCACTTAAAGACACCGACAGGTTTGGGACAGTGTCAGGATCGTGCATAGAAATGTGTCAGGAAATTATCTCAGGACAGTGTCCGGATTTTAGTTATTGATTGCAACAGGTGCCATGTTAGGGACAGATTCCGGGCTTTAGTGAGAGATAGTGTCAAGGCCTTTGTTCGGATTGGTCAGGGCTTAGTTAGGGATACTATTAGGGTTTCATTTAGGATAAGATGCAGGACATGAGCTTGGGACAGAGTCAGGTTCCGGGCCAGGGATAGCGTCACGAAATGACCCAGGAAAAGCGTGAAGACCTTCGTTATTGAGAGCCTCAGGGCCTTACTTAGGACCAGCGTGAGGGCCTTACTTAGGACCAGCGTGAGGGCCTAAATCAGGACCACTGCCAGGGCTTCCTATACAGACAGCGTAGAGCATAAGGAAGGTACAGCCAAAGGGCCTAAGTGAGGCTTATCTTTAGGGCCTGAGTTCGGGACACTGTCAGGGCATGACTTAGGAGCAGCAGAAGGGCCTCTGTGGGATCAGCGTCAGGTTCTTCACTAAAGACATTATCAGGGCCTCTGTTAGGGAGAGCCTCAGGGCCTTATTTATGGACAGCATCAAGGCTTACTTTGGGTCAGTTTCAGGACCTTGGTAAGACCTGGGTCAGGATATTAACTCAGGATAGTATCAGGATTTTAGATATTGGCGGCAGCTGGGCTGTAGTTAGAAACAGTGTCAGGGCCTGAGTTAGGACTAGCATTATAGCCTTTGTTAGGTATAGTGTCAGGGACTGAGCTAGGAGTTGTGTGAGGGCCTTTGCTAGGGACAGTGTCAGGGCCTGAGCTAGGATGAGCCTCCAGGCCTCAGTTTGGGACAGGTTCACAGCCTTGAGACTAATTTCAGGACGTTATTTAGGGACAGCATCAGGGATTTAGTTAGCATAACAGTAGGCATTCCTACAAGCACCCTTTAAGCCAACACACGCAGATGCAGAAGGAAACCATACACGCTGGTATAAAGGAATATTCCGCAGAAGTTGAGTACATTTTGTTTAAGGTCAGTAAGAGTTGAAACATTATTTTTTTCAGAAAACTCTATTCAGAAGATGAAAGAATTTCATCCTAAAGAATCTCTTTAGATAAATTTGACATTAGCAACGGACAAGGTTACATTCAGGTCTAGGGCTAGTGTCAGGTAATGACCTAGGTTTGGAATCAAGCCCTTAGGTACTTAGAGAATCAGGGCCTAATTTAAGACCTGTGCCAGGGCTTCGGGTAGGGACAGCGTCAGAGCCTGATATAGGGAGAAGGTGAGGGCCTGAGTGAGGCCCCTAGATGCAGACACTGTCAGGGCATGACTTAGGAGCAGCATTCAGGGCGTTTGTGGAGTCAGCATTCGGGTCATAGTGAAAGACATGAGCAGGGCCTGAGTGAGTCAGAGAATCGAGGCCTCAGTTAGGGAAATCTTGAGGTCCTGAGTTAGGCACAGCCTCTCGTCTTCAGTTAAGGACAGCGACAGGCCTTTCTTTGGGACTGTGTCTGGTGGGTGGATAGAAATGTGTCAGGATATTAGCTCAGGATAGTGTCCGGATTTTCATTATTGACTGCAGAAGGTCCCATGTTAGGGACAGATTCTGGGCCTTAGTGAGAGATAGGGTGAAAGTCTTAGTTAGGATCAGTGAGCGACTTAGTTAGGGAGAGTATTAGGGTTTCAATTAGGATAAGATGCAGGACATTAGCTTGGGACAGAGTCACGATCCGAGCCAGGGATAGTGTCAGCCAATGACCTGGGTTGGTGTCAAGACCTTAGTTACTTAGAGAATCAGGGCCTAATTTAGGACCTGTGTCAGGGTTTCGGGTAGGGACAGCGTCAGAGCCTGACTTAGGGAGAACATCTAGGCCTGAGTGCGGCCTAGTGTCAGCCCACTAGCTGGAGACACAGGGCATGACGTAGGAATAGCATCAGGGCCTTTGTTGGGTCAGCATTCGGGTCATAGTGAAAGAAATGAGCAGGGCCTGTGTTAGTCACAGAATCAAGGCCTCAGTTAGGGAAAGTTTCAGGGCCTGAGTTAGGCACAGCCTCAGGTCTTCACCTAAGGACGGCAACAGGCTTTCTTTTGGAAAGTATCAGGACAGTGGATAGAAAGGAGTCAGGGTAATAGCTCAGGACAGTGTCCGGATTTTAGTTATTGATTGCAGCAGGGACCATTAGGGATATATTCTGGGTGTTGGTGAGAGATAGTGTGAAGGCCCTTGTTAGGTTTAATCAGGGCTTAGTTAGGGATACTATTAGGGTTTCATTTAGGATAAGATGCAGGACATGAGCTTGGGACAGAGTCAGGTTCCGGGCCAGGGATAGCGTCGCGAAATGACCCAGGAAATGCGTGAAGACCTTCGTTATTGAGAGCATCAGGGCCTTACTTAGGACCAGCGTCAGGGCCTAAATCAGGACCACTGCCAGGTCTTCCTATACAGACAGCGTCAGAGCATAAGGAAGGTATAGCCCAAGTGCCTAAGTGAGGCCTATCTTTAGGATCTGAGTTAGGGAAAGAGTCAGGGCATGACTTAGGAGCAGCAGAAGGGCCTCTGTGGGATCAGCCTGAGGGTCTTCATTAAAGACATTATCAGGGCCTCTGTTAGGGATAGCCTCAGGACCTCATTTTCGGACAGCATCAAGGCTTACTTTGGGTCAGTTTCAGGACCTTGGTAAGACCTGGGTCAGGATATTAACTCAGGATAGTATCAGGACTTTAGATATTGGCGGCAGTAGGGCCTTAGTTAGAGTCAGTGTCAGGGTCTGAGTTAGGAATATCATTATGGCCTTTGTTAGGTATAGTGTCAGGGAGTGAGCTAGGAGTAGTGTCAGGGTCCGAGTTACGTGTAATGTCAGGGTCTTGGTTTGGGACAGTGTCAGGGCCTGGTTTAGCACGAGTCTCCAGGCCGTAGTTAGGGACAGGTTCAGAGCATCGGGAGTAATTTCAGCGCCTTATTTATGTTCAGCATCAGGGATGATTTAGTTAGCATAAGAGGAGCCATTCCTGCAAGAACCCTGAAGGCCAACACACAAGAATGTAAAAGTGAACCATGCACGCTGCTATGAAGGAATATTCCACAGCAGTTGAGTACACTTTGTTTAAGGTTAACAAGAGTTTAAAAATTATTGTTTTAAAAAACCAATATTCATATAATGAAAGAATTTCATCGTAAAGAATCTCTTTCCCTAAACTTGACATTAGCTAAAGTCAAGATTAGATTAAGGTCTAGGGGTAGTGTCAGTTAATGACCTAGATTTAGTGTCAAGACCTTAGTTACTTAGAGAATCAAGGCCTAAAATTTAGGACCTGCGTCAAGATTTTCGGTAGGGACAGCGTCAGACTTGACTTATGGAGAATGTCAGGGCCTGAGTGAGGCCTATCGTCAGCCCCGTAGCTGTAGACACAGTCAGGGCATGACTTAGGAGCAGCATAAACACCTTGGTTGGGTCAGCGAAAGGTCATAGTGAAAGACATGAGCAGGCCTTGAGTGAGTCACAGAATCAAGGCCTCACTTAGGGAAAGCTTCAGGGCCTGAGTTAGGCACAGTGTCTGGTCTTCACTTAAAGACACCGACCGGTTTGGGACAGTGTCAGGATCGTGCATAGAAATGTGTCAGGAAATTATCTCAGGACAGTGTCCGGATTTTAGTTATTGATTGCAACAGGTGCCATGTTAGGGACAGATTCCGGGCTTTAGTGAGAGATAGTGTCAAGGCCTTTGTTCGGATTGGTCAGGGCTTAGTTAGGCATACTATTAGGGTTTCATTTAGGATAAGATGCAGGACATGAGCTTGGGACAGAGTCAGGTTCCGGGCCAGGGATAGCGTCACGAAATGACCCAGGAAAAGCGTGAAGACCTTCGTTATTGAGAGCCTCAGGGCCTTACTTAGGACCAGCGTGAGGGCCTTACTTAGGACCAGCGTGAGTGCCTAAATCAGGACCACTGCCAGGGCTTCCTATACAGACAGCGTCAGAGCATAAGGAAGGTACAGCCAAAGGGCCTAAGTGAAGCTTATCTTTAGGGCCTGAGTTCGGGACACTGTCAGGGCATGACTTAGGAGCAGCAGAAGGGCCTCTGTGGGATCAGCGTCAGGTTCTTCATTAAAGACATTATCAGGGCCTCTGTTAGGGAGAGCCTCAGGGCCTTATTTATGGACAGCATCAAGGCTTACTTTGGGTCAGTTTCAGGACCTTGGTAAGACCTGGGTCAGGATATTAACTCAGGATAATATCAGGATTTTAGATATTGGTGGCAGCTGGGCTTTAGTTAGAAACAGTGTCAGGGCCTGAGTTAGGACTAGCATTATAGCCTTTGTTAGGTATAGTGTCAGGGACTGAGCTAGGAGTTGTGTGAGGGCCTTTGCTAGGGACAGTGTCAGGGCCTGAGCTAGGATGAGCCTCCAGGCCTCAGTTTGGGACAGGTTCACAGCCTTGAGACTAATTTCAGGACGTTATTTAGGGACAGCATCGGGGATTTAGTTAGCATAACAGTAGGCATTCCTACAAGCACCCTTTAAGCCAACACACGCAGATGCAGAAGGAAACCATACACGCTGGTATAAAGGAATATTCCGCAGAAGTTGAGTACATTTTGTTTAAGGTCAGTAAGAGTTGAAACATTATTTTTTTCAGAAAACTCTATTCAGAAGATGAAAGAATTTCATCCTAAAGAATCTCTTTAGATAAATTTGACATTAGCAACGGACAAGGTTACATTCAGGTCTAGGGCTAGTGTCAGGTAATGACCTAGGTTTGGAATCAAGCCCTTAGGTACTTAGAGAATCAGGGCCTAATTTAAGACCTGTGCCAGGGCTTCGGGTAGGGACAGCGTCAGAGCCTGATATAGGGAGAAGGTGAGGGCCTGAGTGAGGCCCCTAGATGCAGACACTGTCAGGGCATGACTTAGGAGCAGCATTCAGGGCGTTTGTGGAGTCAGCATTCGGGTCATAGTGAAAGACATGAGCAGGGCCTGAGTGAGTCAGAGAATCGAGGCCTCAGTTAGGGAAATCTTGAGGTCCTGAGTTAGGCACAGCCTCTCGTCTTCAGTTAAGGACAGCGACAGGCCTTTCTTTGGGACTGTGTCTGGTGGGTGGATAGAAATGTGTCAGGATATTAGCTCAGGATAGTGTCCGGATTTTCATTATTGACTGCAGAAGGTCCCATGTTAGGGACAGATTCTGGGCCTTAGTGAGAGATAGGGTGAAAGTCTTAGTTAGGATCAGTGAGCGACTTAGTTAGGGAGAGTATTAGGGTTTCAATTAGGATAAGATGCAGGACATTAGCTTGGGACAGAGTCACGATCCGAGCCAGGGATAGTGTCAGCCAATGACCTGGATTGGTGTCAAGACCTTAGTTACTTAGAGAATCAGGGCCTAATTTAGGACCTGTGTCAGGGTTTCGGGTAGGGACAGCGTCAGAGCCTGACTTAGGGAGAACATCTAGGCCTGAGTGCGGCCTAGTGTCAGCCCACTAGCTGGAGACACAGGGCATGACGTAGGAATAGCATCAGGGCCTTTGTTGGGTCAGCATTCGGGTCATAGTGAAAGAAATGAGCAGGGCCTGTGTTAGTCACAGAATCAAGGCCTCAGTTAGGGAAAGTTTCAGGGCCTGAGTTAGGCACAGCCTCAGGTCTTCACCTAAGGACGGCAACAGGCTTTCTTTTGGAAAGTATCAGGACAGTGGATAGAAAGGAGTCAGGGTAATAGCTCAGGACAGTGTCCGGATTTTAGTTATTGATTGCAGCAGGGACCATTAGGGATATATTCTGGGTGTTGGTGAGAGATAGTGTGAAGGCCCTTGTTAGGTTTAATCAGGGCTTAGTTAGGGATACTATTAGGGTTTCATTTAGGATAAGATGCAGGACATGAGCTTGGGACAGAGTCAGGTTCCGGGCCAGGGATAGCGTCGCGAAATGACCCAGGAAATGCGTGAAGACCTTCGTTATTGAGAGCATCAGGGCCTTACTTAGGACCAGCGTCAGGGCCTAAATCAGGACCACTGCCAGGTCTTCCTATACAGACAGCGTCAGAGCATAAGGAAGGTATAGCCCAAGTGCCTAAGTGAGGCCTATCTTTAGGATCTGAGTTAGGGAAAGAGTCAGGGCATGACTTAGGAGCAGCAGAAGGGCCTCTGTGGGATCAGCCTGAGGGTCTTCATTAAAGACATTATCAGGGCCTCTGTTAGGGATAGCCTCAGGACCTCATTTTCGGACAGCATCAAGGCTTACTTTGGGTCAGTTTCAGGACCTTGGTAAGACCTGGGTCAGGATATTAACTCAGGATAGTATCAGGACTTTAGATATTGGCGGCAGTAGGGCCTTAGTTAGAGTCAGTGTCAGGGTCTGAGTTAGGAATATCATTATGGCCTTTGTTAGGTATAGTGTCAGGGAGTGAGCTAGGAGTAGTGTCAGGGTCCGAGTTACGTGTAATGTCAGGGTCTTGGTTAGGGACAGTGTCAGCGCCTGGGTTAGCACGAGTCTCCAGGCCGTAGTTAGGGAGCGGTTCACAGCATCGGGAGTAATTTCAGCGCCTTATTTATGTTCAGCATCAGGGATGATTTAGTTAGCATAAGAGGAGCCATTCCTGCAAGAACCCTGAAGGCCAACACACAAGAATGTAAAAGTGAACCATGCACGCTGCTATGAAGGAATATTCCACAGCAGTTGAGTACACTTTGTTTAAGGTTAACAAGAGTTTAAAAATTATTGTTTTAAGAAACCAATATTCATATGATGAAAGAATTTCATCGTAAAGAATCTCTTTCCCTAAACTTGACATTAGCTAAAGTCAAGATTAGATTAAGGTCTAGGGGTAGTGTCAGTTAATGACCTAGATTTGGTGTCAAGACCTTAGTTACTTAGAGAATCAAGGCCTAAAATTTAGGACCTGCGTCAAGATTTTCGGTAGGGACAGCGTCAGACTTGACTTATGGAGAACGTCAGGGCCTGAGTGAGGCCTATCGTCAGCCCCGTAGCTGTAGACACAGTCAGGGCATGACTTAGGAGCAGCATAAACACCTTGGTTGGGTCAGCGAAAGGTCATAGTGAAAGACATGAGCAGGCCTTGAGTGAGTCACAGAATCAAGGCCTCACTTAGGGAAAGCTTCAGGGCCTGAGTTAGGCACAGTGTCTGGTCTTCACTTAAAGACACCGACCGGTTTGGGACAGTGTCAGGATCGTGCATAGAAATGTGTCAGGAAATTATCTCAGGACAGTGTCCGGATTTTAGTTATTGATTGCAACAGGTGCCATGTTAGGGACAGATTCCGGGCTTTAGTGAGAGATAGTGTCAAGGCCTTTGTTCGGATTGGTCAGGGCTTAGTTAGGGATACTATTAGGGTTTCATTTAGGATAAGATGCAGGACATGAGCTTGGGACAGAGTCAGGTTCCGGGCCAGGGATAGCGTCACGAAATGACCCAGGAAAAGCGTGAAGACCTTCGTTATTGAGAGCCTCAGGGCCTTACTTAGGACCAGCGTGAGGGCCTTACTTAGGACCAGCGTGAGGGCCTAAATCAGGACCACTGCCAGGGCTTCCTATACAGACAGCGTAGAGCATAAGGAAGGTACAGCCAAAGGGCCTAAGTGAGGCTTATCTTTAGGGCCTGAGTTCGGGACACTGTCAGGGCATGACTTAGGAGCAGCAGAAGGGCCTCTGTGGGATCAGCGTCAGGTTCTTCACTAAAGACATTATCAGGGCCTCTGTTAGGGAGAGCCTCAGGGCCTTATTTATGGACAGCATCAAGGCTTACTTTGGGTCAGTTTCAGGACCTTGGTAAGACCTGGGTCAGGATATTAACTCAGGATAGTATCAGGATTTTAGATATTGGCGGCAGCTGGGCTGTAGTTAGAAACAGTGTCAGGGCCTGAGTTAGGACTAGCATTATAGCCTTTGTTAGGTATAGTGTCAGGGACTGAGCTAGGAGTTGTGTGAGGGCCTTTGCTAGGGACAGTGTCAGGGCCTGAGCTAGGATGAGCCTCCAGGCCTCAGTTTGGGACAGGTTCACAGCCTTGAGACTAATTTCAGGACGTTATTTAGGGACAGCATCGGGGATTTAGTTAGCATAACAGTAGGCATTCCTACAAGCACCCTTTAAGCCAACACACGCAGATGCAGAAGGAAACCATACACGCTGGTATAAAGGAATATTCCGCAGAAGTTGAGTACATTTTGTTTAAGGTCAGTAAGAGTTGAAACATTATTTTTTTCAGAAAACTCTATTCAGAAGATGAAAGAATTTCATCCTAAAGAATCTCTTTAGATAAATTTGACATTAGCAACGGACAAGGTTACATTCAGGTCTAGGGCTAGTGTCAGGTAATGACCTAGGTTTGGAATCAAGCCCTTAGGTACTTAGAGAATCAGGGCCTAATTTAAGACCTGTGCCAGGGCTTCGGGTAGGGACAGCGTCAGAGCCTGATATAGGGAGAAGGTGAGGGCCTGAGTGAGGCCCCTAGATGCAGACACTGTCAGGGCATGACTTAGGAGCAGCATTCAGGGCGTTTGTGGAGTCAGCATTCGGGTCATAGTGAAAGACATGAGCAGGGCCTGAGTGAGTCAGAGAATCGAGGCCTCAGTTAGGGAAATCTTGAGGTCCTGAGTTAGGCACAGCCTCTCGTCTTCAGTTAAGGACAGCGACAGGCCTTTCTTTGGGACTGTGTCTGGTGGGTGGATAGAAATGTGTCAGGATATTAGCTCAGGATAGTGTCCGGATTTTCATTATTGACTGCAGAAGGTCCCATGTTAGGGACAGATTCTGGGCCTTAGTGAGAGATAGGGTGAAAGTCTTAGTTAGGATCAGTGAGCGACTTAGTTAGGGAGAGTATTAGGGTTTCAATTAGGATAAGATGCAGGACATTAGCTTGGGACAGAGTCACGATCCGAGCCAGGGATAGTGTCAGCCAATGACCTGGATTGGTGTCAAGACCTTAGTTACTTAGAGAATCAGGGCCTAATTTAGGACCTGTGTCAGGGTTTCGGGTAGGGACAGCGTCAGAGCCTGACTTAGGGAGAACATCTAGGCCTGAGTGCGGCCTAGTGTCAGCCCACTAGCTGGAGACACAGGGCATGACGTAGGAATAGCATCAGGGCCTTTGTTGGGTCAGCATTCGGGTCATAGTGAAAGAAATGAGCAGGGCCTGTGTTAGTCACAGAATCAAGGCCTCAGTTAGGGAAAGTTTCAGGGCCTGAGTTAGGCACAGCCTCAGGTCTTCACCTAAGGACGGCAACAGGCTTTCTTTTGGAAAGTATCAGGACAGTGGATAGAAAGGAGTCAGGGTAATAGCTCAGGACAGTGTCCGGATTTTAGTTATTGATTGCAGCAGGGACCATTAGGGATATATTCTGGGTGTTGGTGAGAGATAGTGTGAAGGCCCTTGTTAGGTTTAATCAGGGCTTAGTTAGGGATACTATTAGGGTTTCATTTAGGATAAGATGCAGGACATGAGCTTGGGACAGAGTCAGGTTCCGGGCCAGGGATAGCGTCGCGAAATGACCCAGGAAATGCGTGAAGACCTTCGTTATTGAGAGCATCAGGGCCTTACTTAGGACCAGCGTCAGGGCCTAAATCAGGACCACTGCCAGGTCTTCCTATACAGACAGCGTCAGAGCATAAGGAAGGTATAGCCCAAGTGCCTAAGTGAGGCCTATCTTTAGGATCTGAGTTAGGGAAAGAGTCAGGGCATGACTTAGGAGCAGCAGAAGGGCCTCTGTGGGATCAGCCTGAGGGTCTTCATTAAAGACATTATCAGGGCCTCTGTTAGGGATAGCCTCAGGACCTCATTTTCGGACAGCATCAAGGCTTACTTTGGGTCAGTTTCAGGACCTTGGTAAGACCTGGGTCAGGATATTAACTCAGGATAGTATCAGGACTTTAGATATTGGCGGCAGTAGGGCCTTAGTTAGAGTCAGTGTCAGGGTCTGAGTTAGGAATATCATTATGGCCTTTGTTAGGTATAGTGTCAGGGAGTGAGCTAGGAGTAGTGTCAGGGTCCGAGTTACGTGTAATGTCAGGGTCTTGGTTAGGGACAGTGTCAGCGCCTGGGTTAGCACGAGTCTCCAGGCCGTAGTTAGGGAGCGGTTCACAGCATCGGGAGTAATTTCAGCGCCTTATTTATGTTCAGCATCAGGGATGATTTAGTTAGCATAAGAGGAGCCATTCCTGCAAGAACCCTGAAGGCCAACACACAAGAATGTAAAAGTGAACCATGCACGCTGCTATGAAGGAATATTCCACAGCAGTTGAGTACACTTTGTTTAAGGTTAACAAGAGTTTAAAAATTATTGTTTTAAGAAACCAATATTCATATGATGAAAGAATTTCATCGTAAAGAATCTCTTTCCCTAAACTTGACATTAGCTAAAGTCAAGATTAGATTAAGGTCTAGGGGTAGTGTCAGTTAATGACCTAGATTTGGTGTCAAGACCTTAGTTACTTAGAGAATCAAGGCCTAAAATTTAGGACCTGCGTCAAGATTTTCGGTAGGGACAGCGTCAGACTTGACTTATGGAGAACGTCAGGGCCTGAGTGAGGCCTATCGTCAGCCCCGTAGCTGTAGACACAGTCAGGGCATGACTTAGGAGCAGCATAAACACCTTGGTTGGGTCAGCGAAAGGTCATAGTGAAAGACATGAGCAGGCCTTGAGTGAGTCACAGAATCAAGGCCTCACTTAGGGAAAGCTTCAGGGCCTGAGTTAGGCACAGTGTCTGGTCTTCACTTAAAGACACCGACAGGTTTGGGACAGTGTCAGGATCGTGCATAGAAATGTGTCAGGAAATTATCTCAGGACAGTGTCCGGATTTTAGTTATTGATTGCAACAGGTGCCATGTTAGGGACAGATTCCGGGCTTTAGTGAGAGATAGTGTCAAGGCCTTTGTTCGGATTGGTCAGGGCTTAGTTAGGGATACTATTAGGGTTTCATTTAGGATAAGATGCAGGACATGAGCTTGGGACAGAGTCAGGTTCCGGGCCAGGGATAGCGTCACGAAATGACCCAGGAAAAGCGTGAAGACCTTCGTTATTGAGAGCCTCAGGGCCTTACTTAGGACCAGCGTGAGGGCCTTACTTAGGACCAGCGTGAGGGCCTAAATCAGGACCACTGCCAGGGCTTCCTATACAGACAGCGTAGAGCATAAGGAAGGTACAGCCAAAGGGCCTAAGTGAGGCTTATCTTTAGGGCCTGAGTTCGGGACACTGTCAGGGCATGACTTAGGAGCAGCAGAAGGGCCTCTGTGGGATCAGCGTCAGGTTCTTCACTAAAGACATTATCAGGGCCTCTGTTAGGGAGAGCCTCAGGGCCTTATTTATGGACAGCATCAAGGCTTACTTTGGGTCAGTTTCAGGACCTTGGTAAGACCTGGGTCAGGATATTAACTCAGGATAGTATCAGGATTTTAGATATTGGCGGCAGCTGGGCTGTAGTTAGAAACAGTGTCAGGGCCTGAGTTAGGACTAGCATTATAGCCTTTGTTAGGTATAGTGTCAGGGACTGAGCTAGGAGTTGTGTGAGGGCCTTTGCTAGGGACAGTGTCAGGGCCTGAGCTAGGATGAGCCTCCAGGCCTCAGTTTGGGACAGGTTCACAGCCTTGAGACTAATTTCAGGACGTTATTTAGGGACAGCATCGGGGATTTAGTTAGCATAACAGTAGGCATTCCTACAAGCACCCTTTAAGCCAACACACGCAGATGCAGAAGGAAACCATACACGCTGGTATAAAGGAATATTCCGCAGAAGTTGAGTACATTTTGTTTAAGGTCAGTAAGAGTTGAAACATTATTTTTTTCAGAAAACTCTATTCAGAAGATGAAAGAATTTCATCCTAAAGAATCTCTTTAGATAAATTTGACATTAGCAACGGACAAGGTTACATTCAGGTCTAGGGCTAGTGTCAGGTAATGACCTAGGTTTGGAATCAAGCCCTTAGGTACTTAGAGAATCAGGGCCTAATTTAAGACCTGTGCCAGGGCTTCGGGTAGGGACAGCGTCAGAGCCTGATATAGGGAGAAGGTGAGGGCCTGAGTGAGGCCCCTAGATGCAGACACTGTCAGGGCATGACTTAGGAGCAGCATTCAGGGCGTTTGTGGAGTCAGCATTCGGGTCATAGTGAAAGACATGAGCAGGGCCTGAGTGAGTCAGAGAATCGAGGCCTCAGTTAGGGAAATCTTGAGGTCCTGAGTTAGGCACAGCCTCTCGTCTTCAGTTAAGGACAGCGACAGGCCTTTCTTTGGGACTGTGTCTGGTGGGTGGATAGAAATGTGTCAGGATATTAGCTCAGGATAGTGTCCGGATTTTCATTATTGACTGCAGAAGGTCCCATGTTAGGGACAGATTCTGGGCCTTAGTGAGAGATAGGGTGAAAGTCTTAGTTAGGATCAGTGAGCGACTTAGTTAGGGAGAGTATTAGGGTTTCAATTAGGATAAGATGCAGGACATTAGCTTGGGACAGAGTCACGATCCGAGCCAGGGATAGTGTCAGCCAATGACCTGGGTTGGTGTCAAGACCTTAGTTACTTAGAGAATCAGGGCCTAATTTAGGACCTGTGTCAGGGTTTCGGGTAGGGACAGCGTCAGAGCCTGACTTAGGGAGAACATCTAGGCCTGAGTGCGGCCTAGTGTCAGCCCACTAGCTGGAGACACAGGGCATGACGTAGGAATAGCATCAGGGCCTTTGTTGGGTCAGCATTCGGGTCATAGTGAAAGAAATGAGCAGGGCCTGTGTTAGTCACAGAATCAAGGCCTCAGTTAGGGAAAGTTTCAGGGCCTGAGTTAGGCACAGCCTCAGGTCTTCACCTAAGGACGGCAACAGGCTTTCTTTTGGAAAGTATCAGGACAGTGGATAGAAAGGAGTCAGGGTAATAGCTCAGGACAGTGTCCGGATTTTAGTTATTGATTGCAGCAGGGACCATTAGGGATATATTCTGGGTGTTGGTGAGAGATAGTGTGAAGGCCCTTGTTAGGTTTAATCAGGGCTTAGTTAGGGATACTATTAGGGTTTCATTTAGGATAAGATGCAGGACATGAGCTTGGGACAGAGTCAGGTTCCGGGCCAGGGATAGCGTCGCGAAATGACCCAGGAAATGCGTGAAGACCTTCGTTATTGAGAGCATCAGGGCCTTACTTAGGACCAGCGTCAGGGCCTAAATCAGGACCACTGCCAGGTCTTCCTATACAGACAGCGTCAGAGCATAAGGAAGGTATAGCCCAAGTGCCTAAGTGAGGCCTATCTTTAGGATCTGAGTTAGGGAAAGAGTCAGGGCATGACTTAGGAGCAGCAGAAGGGCCTCTGTGGGATCAGCCTGAGGGTCTTCATTAAAGACATTATCAGGGCCTCTGTTAGGGATAGCCTCAGGACCTCATTTTCGGACAGCATCAAGGCTTACTTTGGGTCAGTTTCAGGACCTTGGTAAGACCTGGGTCAGGATATTAACTCAGGATAGTATCAGGACTTTAGATATTGGCGGCAGTAGGGCCTTAGTTAGAGTCAGTGTCAGGGTCTGAGTTAGGAATATCATTATGGCCTTTGTTAGGTATAGTGTCAGGGAGTGAGCTAGGAGTAGTGTCAGGGTCCGAGTTACGTGTAATGTCAGGGTCTTGGTTTGGGACAGTGTCAGGGCCTGGTTTAGCACGAGTCTCCAGGCCGTAGTTAGGGACAGGTTCAGAGCATCGGGAGTAATTTCAGCGCCTTATTTATGTTCAGCATCAGGGATGATTTAGTTAGCATAAGAGGAGCCATTCCTGCAAGAACCCTGAAGGCCAACACACAAGAATGTAAAAGTGAACCATGCACGCTGCTATGAAGGAATATTCCACAGCAGTTGAGTACACTTTGTTTAAGGTTAACAAGAGTTTAAAAATTATTGTTTTAAGAAACCAATATTCATATAATGAAAGAATTTCATCGTAAAGAATCTCTTTCCCTAAACTTGACATTAGCTAAAGTCAAGATTAGATTAAGGTCTAGGGGTAGTGTCAGTTAATGACCTAGATTTAGTGTCAAGACCTTAGTTACTTAGAGAATCAAGGCCTAAAATTTAGGACCTGCGTCAAGATTTTCGGTAGGGACAGCGTCAGACTTGACTTATGGAGAATGTCAGGGCCTGAGTGAGGCCTATCGTCAGCCCCGTAGCTGTAGACACAGTCAGGGCATGACTTAGGAGCAGCATAAACACCTTGGTTGGGTCAGCGAAAGGTCATAGTGAAAGACATGAGCAGGCCTTGAGTGAGTCACAGAATCAAGGCCTCACTTAGGGAAAGCTTCAGGGCCTGAGTTAGGCACAGTGTCTGGTCTTCACTTAAAGACACCGACCGGTTTGGGACAGTGTCAGGATCGTGCATAGAAATGTGTCAGGAAATTATCTCAGGACAGTGTCCGGATTTTAGTTATTGATTGCAACAGGTGCCATGTTAGGGACAGATTCCGGGCTTTAGTGAGAGATAGTGTCAAGGCCTTTGTTCGGATTGGTCAGGGCTTAGTTAGGCATACTATTAGGGTTTCATTTAGGATAAGATGCAGGACATGAGCTTGGGACAGAGTCAGGTTCCGGGCCAGGGATAGCGTCACGAAATGACCCAGGAAAAGCGTGAAGACCTTCGTTATTGAGAGCCTCAGGGCCTTACTTAGGACCAGCGTGAGGGCCTTACTTAGGACCAGCGTGAGTGCCTAAATCAGGACCACTGCCAGGGCTTCCTATACAGACAGCGTCAGAGCATAAGGAAGGTACAGCCAAAGGGCCTAAGTGAGGCTTATCTTTAGGGCCTGAGTTCGGGACACTGTCAGGGCATGACTTAGGAGCAGCAGAAGGGCCTCTGTGGGATCAGCGTCAGGTTCTTCATTAAAGACATTATCAGGGCCTCTGTTAGGGAGAGCCTCAGGGCCTTATTTATGGACAGCATCAAGGCTTAGTTTTAGTCAGTTTCAGGACCTTGGTAAGACCTGGGTCAGGATATTAACTCAGGATAATATCAGGATTTTAGATATTGGTGGCAGCTGGGCTTTAGTTAGAAACAGTGTCAGGGCCTGAGTTAGGACTAGCATTATAGCCTTTGTTAGGTATAGTGTCAGGGACTGAGCTAGGAGTTGTGTGAGGGCCTTTGCTAGGGACAGTGTCAGGGCCTGAGCTAGGATGAGCCTCCAGGCCTCAGTTTGGGACAGGTTCACAGCCTTGAGACTAATTTCAGGACGTTATTTAGGGACAGCATCGGGGATTTAGTTAGCATAACAGTAGGCATTCCTACAAGCACCCTTTAAGCCAACACACGCAGATGCAGAAGGAAACCATACACGCTGGTATAAAGGAATATTCCGCAGAAGTTGAGTACATTTTGTTTAAGGTCAGTAAGAGTTGAAACATTATTTTTTTCAGAAAACTCTATTCAGAAGATGAAAGAATTTCATCCTAAAGAATCTCTTTAGATAAATTTGACATTAGCAACGGACAAGGTTACATTCAGGTCTAGGGCTAGTGTCAGGTAATGACCTAGGTTTGGAATCAAGCCCTTAGGTACTTAGAGAATCAGGGCCTAATTTAAGACCTGTGCCAGGGCTTCGGGTAGGGACAGCGTCAGAGCCTGATATAGGGAGAAGGTGAGGGCCTGAGTGAGGCCCCTAGATGCAGACACTGTCAGGGCATGACTTAGGAGCAGCATTCAGGGCGTTTGTGGAGTCAGCATTCGGGTCATAGTGAAAGACATGAGCAGGGCCTGAGTGAGTCAGAGAATCGAGGCCTCAGTTAGGGAAATCTTGAGGTCCTGAGTTAGGCACAGCCTCTCGTCTTCAGTTAAGGACAGCGACAGGCCTTTCTTTGGGACTGTGTCTGGTGGGTGGATAGAAATGTGTCAGGATATTAGCTCAGGATAGTGTCCGGATTTTCATTATTGACTGCAGAAGGTCCCATGTTAGGGACAGATTCTGGGCCTTAGTGAGAGATAGGGTGAAAGTCTTAGTTAGGATCAGTGAGCGACTTAGTTAGGGAGAGTATTAGGGTTTCAATTAGGATAAGATGCAGGACATTAGCTTGGGACAGAGTCACGATCCGAGCCAGGGATAGTGTCAGCCAATGACCTGGGTTGGTGTCAAGACCTTAGTTACTTAGAGAATCAGGGCCTAATTTAGGACCTGTGTCAGGGTTTCGGGTAGGGACAGCGTCAGAGCCTGACTTAGGGAGAACATCTAGGCCTGAGTGCGGCCTAGTGTCAGCCCACTAGCTGGAGACACAGGGCATGACGTAGGAATAGCATCAGGGCCTTTGTTGGGTCAGCATTCGGGTCATAGTGAAAGAAATGAGCAGGGCCTGTGTTAGTCACAGAATCAAGGCCTCAGTTAGGGAAAGTTTCAGGGCCTGAGTTAGGCACAGCCTCAGGTCTTCACCTAAGGACGGCAACAGGCTTTCTTTTGGAAAGTATCAGGACAGTGGATAGAAAGGAGTCAGGGTAATAGCTCAGGACAGTGTCCGGATTTTAGTTATTGATTGCAGCAGGGACCATTAGGGATATATTCTGGGTGTTGGTGAGAGATAGTGTGAAGGCCCTTGTTAGGTTTAATCAGGGCTTAGTTAGGGATACTATTAGGGTTTCATTTAGGATAAGATGCAGGACATGAGCTTGGGACAGAGTCAGGTTCCGGGCCAGGGATAGCGTCGCGAAATGACCCAGGAAATGCGTGAAGACCTTCGTTATTGAGAGCATCAGGGCCTTACTTAGGACCAGCGTCAGGGCCTAAATCAGGACCACTGCCAGGTCTTCCTATACAGACAGCGTCAGAGCATAAGGAAGGTA
The DNA here is from genome assembly GCF_026419965.1 of Kogia breviceps. Taxonomy (NCBI): domain Eukaryota; kingdom Metazoa; phylum Chordata; class Mammalia; order Artiodactyla; family Physeteridae; genus Kogia; species Kogia breviceps. The sequence goes on from NC_081315.1 coordinate 48,266,382, forward strand.
TAGCCCAAGTGCCTAAGTGAGGCCTATCTTTAGGATCTGAGTTAGGGAAAGAGTCAGGGCATGACTTAGGAGCAGCAGAAGGGCCTCTGTGGGATCAGCCTGAGGGTCTTCATTAAAGACATTATCAGGGCCTCTGTTAGGGATAGCCTCAGGACCTCATTTTCGGACAGCATCAAGGCTTACTTTGGGTCAGTTTCAGGACCTTGGTAAGACCTGGGTCAGGATATTAACTCAGGATAGTATCAGGACTTTAGATATTGGCGGCAGTAGGGCCTTAGTTAGAGTCAGTGTCAGGGTCTGAGTTAGGAATATCATTATGGCCTTTGTTAGGTATAGTGTCAGGGAGTGAGCTAGGAGTAGTGTCAGGGTCCGAGTTACGTGTAATGTCAGGGTCTTGGTTAGGGACAGTGTCAGCGCCTGGGTTAGCACGAGTCTCCAGGCCGTAGTTAGGGAGCGGTTCACAGCATCGGGAGTAATTTCAGCGCCTTATTTATGTTCAGCATCAGGGATGATTTAGTTAGCATAAGAGGAGCCATTCCTGCAAGAACCCTGAAGGCCAACACACAAGAATGTAAAAGTGAACCATGCACGCTGCTATGAAGGAATATTCCACAGCAGTTGAGTACACTTTGTTTAAGGTTAACAAGAGTTTAAAAATTATTGTTTTAAGAAACCAATATTCATATGATGAAAGAATTTCATCGTAAAGAATCTCTTTCCCTAAACTTGACATTAGCTAAAGTCAAGATTAGATTAAGGTCTAGGGGTAGTGTCATTTAATGACCTAGATTTGGTGTCAAGACCTTAGTTACTTAGAGAATCAAGGCCTAAAATTTAGGACCTGCGTCAAGATTTTCGGTAGGGACAGCGTCAGACTTGACTTATGGAGAATGTCAGGGCCTGAGTGAGGCCTATCGTCAGCCCCGTAGCTGTAGACACAGTCAGGGCATGACTTAGGAGCAGCATAAACACCTTGGTTGGGTCAGCGAAAGGTCATAGTGAAAGACATGAGCAGGCCTTGAGTGAGTCACAGAATCAAGGCCTCACTTAGGGAAAGCTTCAGGGCCTGAGTTAGGCACAGTGTCTGGTCTTCACTTAAAGACACCGACAGGTTTGGGACAGTGTCAGGATCGTGCATAGAAATGTGTCAGGAAATTATCTCAGGACAGTGTCCGGATTTTAGTTATTGATTGCAACAGGTGCCATGTTAGGGACAGATTCCGGGCTTTAGTGAGAGATAGTGTCAAGGCCTTTGTTCGGATTGGTCAGGGCTTAGTTAGGGATACTATTAGGGTTTCATTTAGGATAAGATGCAGGACATGAGCTTGGGACAGAGTCAGGTTCCGGGCCAGGGATAGCGTCACGAAATGACCCAGGAAAAGCGTGAAGACCTTCGTTATTGAGAGCCTCAGGGCCTTACTTAGGACCAGCGTGAGGGCCTTACTTAGGACCAGCGTGAGGGCCTAAATCAGGACCACTGCCAGGGCTTCCTATACAGACAGCGTAGAGCATAAGGAAGGTACAGCCAAAGGGCCTAAGTGAGGCTTATCTTTAGGGCCTGAGTTCGGGACACTGTCAGGGCATGACTTAGGAGCAGCAGAAGGGCCTCTGTGGGATCAGCGTCAGGTTCTTCACTAAAGACATTATCAGGGCCTCTGTTAGGGAGAGCCTCAGGGCCTTATTTATGGACAGCATCAAGGCTTACTTTGGGTCAGTTTCAGGACCTTGGTAAGACCTGGGTCAGGATATTAACTCAGGATAGTATCAGGATTTTAGATATTGGCGGCAGCTGGGCTGTAGTTAGAAACAGTGTCAGGGCCTGAGTTAGGACTAGCATTATAGCCTTTGTTAGGTATAGTGTCAGGGACTGAGCTAGGAGTTGTGTGAGGGCCTTTGCTAGGGACAGTGTCAGGGCCTGAGCTAGGATGAGCCTCCAGGCCTCAGTTTGGGACAGGTTCACAGCCTTGAGACTAATTTCAGGACGTTATTTAGGGACAGCATCGGGGATTTAGTTAGCATAACAGTAGGCATTCCTACAAGCACCCTTTAAGCCAACACACGCAGATGCAGAAGGAAACCATACACGCTGGTATAAAGGAATATTCCGCAGAAGTTGAGTACATTTTGTTTAAGGTCAGTAAGAGTTGAAACATTATTTTTTTCAGAAAACTCTATTCAGAAGATGAAAGAATTTCATCCTAAAGAATCTCTTTAGATAAATTTGACATTAGCAACGGACAAGGTTACATTCAGGTCTAGGGCTAGTGTCAGGTAATGACCTAGGTTTGGAATCAAGCCCTTAGGTACTTAGAGAATCAGGGCCTAATTTAAGACCTGTGCCAGGGCTTCGGGTAGGGACAGCGTCAGAGCCTGATATAGGGAGAAGGTGAGGGCCTGAGTGAGGCCCCTAGATGCAGACACTGTCAGGGCATGACTTAGGAGCAGCATTCAGGGCGTTTGTGGAGTCAGCATTCGGGTCATAGTGAAAGACATGAGCAGGGCCTGAGTGAGTCAGAGAATCGAGGCCTCAGTTAGGGAAATCTTGAGGTCCTGAGTTAGGCACAGCCTCTCGTCTTCAGTTAAGGACAGCGACAGGCCTTTCTTTGGGACTGTGTCTGGTGGGTGGATAGAAATGTGTCAGGATATTAGCTCAGGATAGTGTCCGGATTTTCATTATTGACTGCAGAAGGTCCCATGTTAGGGACAGATTCTGGGCCTTAGTGAGAGATAGGGTGAAAGTCTTAGTTAGGATCAGTGAGCGACTTAGTTAGGGAGAGTATTAGGGTTTCAATTAGGATAAGATGCAGGACATTAGCTTGGGACAGAGTCACGATCCGAGCCAGGGATAGTGTCAGCCAATGACCTGGGTTGGTGTCAAGACCTTAGTTACTTAGAGAATCAGGGCCTAATTTAGGACCTGTGTCAGGGTTTCGGGTAGGGACAGCGTCAGAGCCTGACTTAGGGAGAACATCTAGGCCTGAGTGCGGCCTAGTGTCAGCCCACTAGCTGGAGACACAGGGCATGACGTAGGAATAGCATCAGGGCCTTTGTTGGGTCAGCATTCGGGTCATAGTGAAAGAAATGAGCAGGGCCTGTGTTAGTCACAGAATCAAGGCCTCAGTTAGGGAAAGTTTCAGGGCCTGAGTTAGGCACAGCCTCAGGTCTTCACCTAAGGACGGCAACAGGCTTTCTTTTGGAAAGTATCAGGACAGTGGATAGAAAGGAGTCAGGGTAATAGCTCAGGACAGTGTCCGGATTTTAGTTATTGATTGCAGCAGGGACCATTAGGGATATATTCTGGGTGTTGGTGAGAGATAGTGTGAAGGCCCTTGTTAGGTTTAATCAGGGCTTAGTTAGGGATACTATTAGGGTTTCATTTAGGATAAGATGCAGGACATGAGCTTGGGACAGAGTCAGGTTCCGGGCCAGGGATAGCGTCGCGAAATGACCCAGGAAATGCGTGAAGACCTTCGTTATTGAGAGCATCAGGGCCTTACTTAGGACCAGCGTCAGGGCCTAAATCAGGACCACTGCCAGGTCTTCCTATACAGACAGCGTCAGAGCATAAGGAAGGTATAGCCCAAGTGCCTAAGTGAGGCCTATCTTTAGGATCTGAGTTAGGGAAAGAGTCAGGGCATGACTTAGGAGCAGCAGAAGGGCCTCTGTGGGATCAGCCTGAGGGTCTTCATTAAAGACATTATCAGGGCCTCTGTTAGGGATAGCCTCAGGACCTCATTTTCGGACAGCATCAAGGCTTACTTTGGGTCAGTTTCAGGACCTTGGTAAGACCTGGGTCAGGATATTAACTCAGGATAGTATCAGGACTTTAGATATTGGCGGCAGTAGGGCCTTAGTTAGAGTCAGTGTCAGGGTCTGAGTTAGGAATATCATTATGGCCTTTGTTAGGTATAGTGTCAGGGAGTGAGCTAGGAGTAGTGTCAGGGTCCGAGTTACGTGTAATGTCAGGGTCTTGGTTAGGGACAGTGTCAGCGCCTGGGTTAGCACGAGTCTCCAGGCCGTAGTTAGGGAGCGGTTCACAGCATCGGGAGTAATTTCAGCGCCTTATTTATGTTCAGCATCAGGGATGATTTAGTTAGCATAAGAGGAGCCATTCCTGCAAGAACCCTGAAGGCCAACACACAAGAATGTAAAAGTGAACCATGCACGCTGCTATGAAGGAATATTCCACAGCAGTTGAGTACACTTTGTTTAAGGTTAACAAGAGTTTAAAAATTATTGTTTTAAGAAACCAATATTCATATGATGAAAGAATTTCATCGTAAAGAATCTCTTTCCCTAAACTTGACATTAGCTAAAGTCAAGATTAGATTAAGGTCTAGGGGTAGTGTCAGTTAATGACCTAGATTTGGTGTCAAGACCTTAGTTACTTAGAGAATCAAGGCCTAAAATTTAGGACCTGCGTCAAGATTTTCGGTAGGGACAGCGTCAGACTTGACTTATGGAGAATGTCAGGGCCTGAGTGAGGCCTATCGTCAGCCCCGTAGCTGTAGACACAGTCAGGGCATGACTTAGGAGCAGCATAAACACCTTGGTTGGGTCAGCGAAAGGTCATAGTGAAAGACATGAGCAGGCCTTGAGTGAGTCACAGAATCAAGGCCTCACTTAGGGAAAGCTTCAGGGCCTGAGTTAGGCACAGTGTCTGGTCTTCACTTAAAGACACCGACAGGTTTGGGACAGTGTCAGGATCGTGCATAGAAATGTGTCAGGAAATTATCTCAGGACAGTGTCCGGATTTTAGTTATTGATTGCAACAGGTGCCATGTTAGGGACAGATTCCGGGCTTTAGTGAGAGATAGTGTCAAGGCCTTTGTTCGGATTGGTCAGGGCTTAGTTAGGGATACTATTAGGGTTTCATTTAGGATAAGATGCAGGACATGAGCTTGGGACAGAGTCAGGTTCCGGGCCAGGGATAGCGTCACGAAATGACCCAGGAAAAGCGTGAAGACCTTCGTTATTGAGAGCCTCAGGGCCTTACTTAGGACCAGCGTGAGGGCCTTACTTAGGACCAGCGTGAGGGCCTAAATCAGGACCACTGCCAGGGCTTCCTATACAGACAGCGTAGAGCATAAGGAAGGTACAGCCAAAGGGCCTAAGTGAGGCTTATCTTTAGGGCCTGAGTTCGGGACACTGTCAGGGCATGACTTAGGAGCAGCAGAAGGGCCTCTGTGGGATCAGCGTCAGGTTCTTCACTAAAGACATTATCAGGGCCTCTGTTAGGGAGAGCCTCAGGGCCTTATTTATGGACAGCATCAAGGCTTACTTTGGGTCAGTTTCAGGACCTTGGTAAGACCTGGGTCAGGATATTAACTCAGGATAGTATCAGGATTTTAGATATTGGCGGCAGCTGGGCTGTAGTTAGAAACAGTGTCAGGGCCTGAGTTAGGACTAGCATTATAGCCTTTGTTAGGTATAGTGTCAGGGACTGAGCTAGGAGTTGTGTGAGGGCCTTTGCTAGGGACAGTGTCAGGGCCTGAGCTAGGATGAGCCTCCAGGCCTCAGTTTGGGACAGGTTCACAGCCTTGAGACTAATTTCAGGACGTTATTTAGGGACAGCATCGGGGATTTAGTTAGCATAACAGTAGGCATTCCTACAAGCACCCTTTAAGCCAACACACGCAGATGCAGAAGGAAACCATACACGCTGGTATAAAGGAATATTCCGCAGAAGTTGAGTACATTTTGTTTAAGGTCAGTAAGAGTTGAAACATTATTTTTTTCAGAAAACTCTATTCAGAAGATGAAAGAATTTCATCCTAAAGAATCTCTTTAGATAAATTTGACATTAGCAACGGACAAGGTTACATTCAGGTCTAGGGCTAGTGTCAGGTAATGACCTAGGTTTGGAATCAAGCCCTTAGGTACTTAGAGAATCAGGGCCTAATTTAAGACCTGTGCCAGGGCTTCGGGTAGGGACAGCGTCAGAGCCTGATATAGGGAGAAGGTGAGGGCCTGAGTGAGGCCCCTAGATGCAGACACTGTCAGGGCATGACTTAGGAGCAGCATTCAGGGCGTTTGTGGAGTCAGCATTCGGGTCATAGTGAAAGACATGAGCAGGGCCTGAGTGAGTCAGAGAATCGAGGCCTCAGTTAGGGAAATCTTGAGGTCCTGAGTTAGGCACAGCCTCTCGTCTTCAGTTAAGGACAGCGACAGGCCTTTCTTTGGGACTGTGTCTGGTGGGTGGATAGAAATGTGTCAGGATATTAGCTCAGGATAGTGTCCGGATTTTCATTATTGACTGCAGAAGGTCCCATGTTAGGGACAGATTCTGGGCCTTAGTGAGAGATAGGGTGAAAGTCTTAGTTAGGATCAGTGAGCGACTTAGTTAGGGAGAGTATTAGGGTTTCAATTAGGATAAGATGCAGGACATTAGCTTGGGACAGAGTCACGATCCGAGCCAGGGATAGTGTCAGCCAATGACCTGGATTGGTGTCAAGACCTTAGTTACTTAGAGAATCAGGGCCTAATTTAGGACCTGTGTCAGGGTTTCGGGTAGGGACAGCGTCAGAGCCTGACTTAGGGAGAACATCTAGGCCTGAGTGCGGCCTAGTGTCAGCCCACTAGCTGGAGACACAGGGCATGACGTAGGAATAGCATCAGGGCCTTTGTTGGGTCAGCATTCGGGTCATAGTGAAAGAAATGAGCAGGGCCTGTGTTAGTCACAGAATCAAGGCCTCAGTTAGGGAAAGTTTCAGGGCCTGAGTTAGGCACAGCCTCAGGTCTTCACCTAAGGACGGCAACAGGCTTTCTTTTGGAAAGTATCAGGACAGTGGATAGAAAGGAGTCAGGGTAATAGCTCAGGACAGTGTCCGGATTTTAGTTATTGATTGCAGCAGGGACCATTAGGGATATATTCTGGGTGTTGGTGAGAGATAGTGTGAAGGCCCTTGTTAGGTTTAATCAGGGCTTAGTTAGGGATACTATTAGGGTTTCATTTAGGATAAGATGCAGGACATGAGCTTGGGACAGAGTCAGGTTCCGGGCCAGGGATAGCGTCGCGAAATGACCCAGGAAATGCGTGAAGACCTTCGTTATTGAGAGCATCAGGGCCTTACTTAGGACCAGCGTCAGGGCCTAAATCAGGACCACTGCCAGGTCTTCCTATACAGACAGCGTCAGAGCATAAGGAAGGTATAGCCCAAGTGCCTAAGTGAGGCCTATCTTTAGGATCTGAGTTAGGGAAAGAGTCAGGGCATGACTTAGGAGCAGCAGAAGGGCCTCTGTGGGATCAGCCTGAGGGTCTTCATTAAAGACATTATCAGGGCCTCTGTTAGGGATAGCCTCAGGACCTCATTTTCGGACAGCATCAAGGCTTACTTTGGGTCAGTTTCAGGACCTTGGTAAGACCTGGGTCAGGATATTAACTCAGGATAGTATCAGGACTTTAGATATTGGCGGCAGTAGGGCCTTAGTTAGAGTCAGTGTCAGGGTCTGAGTTAGGAATATCATTATGGCCTTTGTTAGGTATAGTGTCAGGGAGTGAGCTAGGAGTAGTGTCAGGGTCCGAGTTACGTGTAATGTCAGGGTCTTGGTTAGGGACAGTGTCAGCGCCTGGGTTAGCACGAGTCTCCAGGCCGTAGTTAGGGAGCGGTTCACAGCATCGGGAGTAATTTCAGCGCCTTATTTATGTTCAGCATCAGGGATGATTTAGTTAGCATAAGAGGAGCCATTCCTGCAAGAACCCTGAAGGCCAACACACAAGAATGTAAAAGTGAACCATGCACGCTGCTATGAAGGAATATTCCACAGCAGTTGAGTACACTTTGTTTAAGGTTAACAAGAGTTTAAAAATTATTGTTTTAAGAAACCAATATTCATATGATGAAAGAATTTCATCGTAAAGAATCTCTTTCCCTAAACTTGACATTAGCTAAAGTCAAGATTAGATTAAGGTCTAGGGGTAGTGTCAGTTAATGACCTAGATTTGGTGTCAAGACCTTAGTTACTTAGAGAATCAAGGCCTAAAATTTAGGACCTGCGTCAAGATTTTCGGTAGGGACAGCGTCAGACTTGACTTATGGAGAACGTCAGGGCCTGAGTGAGGCCTATCGTCAGCCCCGTAGCTGTAGACACAGTCAGGGCATGACTTAGGAGCAGCATAAACACCTTGGTTGGGTCAGCGAAAGGTCATAGTGAAAGACATGAGCAGGCCTTGAGTGAGTCACAGAATCAAGGCCTCACTTAGGGAAAGCTTCAGGGCCTGAGTTAGGCACAGTGTCTGGTCTTCACTTAAAGACACCGACAGGTTTGGGACAGTGTCAGGATCGTGCATAGAAATGTGTCAGGAAATTATCTCAGGACAGTGTCCGGATTTTAGTTATTGATTGCAACAGGTGCCATGTTAGGGACAGATTCCGGGCTTTAGTGAGAGATAGTGTCAAGGCCTTTGTTCGGATTGGTCAGGGCTTAGTTAGGGATACTATTAGGGTTTCATTTAGGATAAGATGCAGGACATGAGCTTGGGACAGAGTCAGGTTCCGGGCCAGGGATAGCGTCACGAAATGACCCAGGAAAAGCGTGAAGACCTTCGTTATTGAGAGCCTCAGGGCCTTACTTAGGACCAGCGTGAGGGCCTTACTTAGGACCAGCGTGAGGGCCTAAATCAGGACCACTGCCAGGGCTTCCTATACAGACAGCGTAGAGCATAAGGAAGGTACAGCCAAAGGGCCTAAGTGAGGCTTATCTTTAGGGCCTGAGTTCGGCACACTGTCAGGGCATGACTTAGGAGCAGCAGAAGGGCCTCTGTGGGATCAGCGTCAGGTTCTTCACTAAAGACATTATCAGGGCCTCTGTTAGGGAGAGCCTCAGGGCCTTATTTATGGACAGCATCAAGGCTTACTTTGGGTCAGTTTCAGGACCTTGGTAAGACCTGGGTCAGGATATTAACTCAGGATAGTATCAGGATTTTAGATATTGGCGGCAGCTGGGCTGTAGTTAGAAACAGTGTCAGGGCCTGAGTTAGGACTAGCATTATAGCCTTTGTTAGGTATAGTGTCAGGGACTGAGCTAGGAGTTGTGTGAGGGCCTTTGCTAGGGACAGTGTCAGGGCCTGAGCTAGGATGAGCCTCCAGGCCTCAGTTTGGGACAGGTTCACAGCCTTGAGACTAATTTCAGGACGTTATTTAGGGACAGCATCGGGGATTTAGTTAGCATAACAGTAGGCATTCCTACAAGCACCCTTTAAGCCAACACACGCAGATGCAGAAGGAAACCATACACGCTGGTATAAAGGAATATTCCGCAGAAGTTGAGTACATTTTGTTTAAGGTCAGTAAGAGTTGAAACATTATTTTTTTCAGAAAACTCTATTCAGAAGATGAAAGAATTTCATCCTAAAGAATCTCTTTAGATAAATTTGACATTAGCAACGGACAAGGTTACATTCAGGTCTAGGGCTAGTGTCAGGTAATGACCTAGGTTTGGAATCAAGCCCTTAGGTACTTAGAGAATCAGGGCCTAATTTAAGACCTGTGCCAGGGCTTCGGGTAGGGACAGCGTCAGAGCCTGATATAGGGAGAAGGTGAGGGCCTGAGTGAGGCCCCTAGATGCAGACACTGTCAGGGCATGACTTAGGAGCAGCATTCAGGGCGTTTGTGGAGTCAGCATTCGGGTCATAGTGAAAGACATGAGCAGGGCCTGAGTGAGTCAGAGAATCGAGGCCTCAGTTAGGGAAATCTTGAGGTCCTGAGTTAGGCACAGCCTCTCGTCTTCAGTTAAGGACAGCGACAGGCCTTTCTTTGGGACTGTGTCTGGTGGGTGGATAGAAATGTGTCAGGATATTAGCTCAGGATAGTGTCCGGATTTTCATTATTGACTGCAGAAGGTCCCATGTTAGGGACAGATTCTGGGCCTTAGTGAGAGATAGGGTGAAAGTCTTAGTTAGGATCAGTGAGCGACTTAGTTAGGGAGAGTATTAGGGTTTCAATTAGGATAAGATGCAGGACATTAGCTTGGGACAGAGTCACGATCCGAGCCAGGGATAGTGTCAGCCAATGACCTGGGTTGGTGTCAAGACCTTAGTTACTTAGAGAATCAGGGCCTAATTTAGGACCTGTGTCAGGGTTTCGGGTAGGGACAGCGTCAGAGCCTGACTTAGGGAGAACATCTAGGCCTGAGTGCGGCCTAGTGTCAGCCCACTAGCTGGAGACACAGGGCATGACGTAGGAATAGCATCAGGGCCTTTGTTGGGTCAGCATTCGGGTCATAGTGAAAGAAATGAGCAGGGCCTGTGTTAGTCACAGAATCAAGGCCTCAGTTAGGGAAAGTTTCAGGGCCTGAGTTAGGCACAGCCTCAGGTCTTCACCTAAGGACGGCAACAGGCTTTCTTTTGGAAAGTATCAGGACAGTGGATAGAAAGGAGTCAGGGTAATAGCTCAGGACAGTGTCCGGATTTTAGTTATTGATTGCAGCAGGGACCATTAGGGATATATTCTGGGTGTTGGTGAGAGATAGTGTGAAGGCCCTTGTTAGGTTTAATCAGGGCTTAGTTAGGGATACTATTAGGGTTTCATTTAGGATAAGATGCAGGACATGAGCTTGGGACAGAGTCAGGTTCCGGGCCAGGGATAGCGTCGCGAAATGACCCAGGAAATGCGTGAAGACCTTCGTTATTGAGAGCATCAGGGCCTTACTTAGGACCAGCGTCAGGGCCTAAATCAGGACCACTGCCAGGTCTTCCTATACAGACAGCGTCAGAGCATAAGGAAGGTATAGCCCAAGTGCCTAAGTGAGGCCTATCTTTAGGATCTGAGTTAGGGAAAGAGTCAGGGCATGACTTAGGAGCAGCAGAAGGGCCTCTGTGGGATCAGCCTGAGGGTCTTCATTAAAGACATTATCAGGGCCTCTGTTAGGGATAGCCTCAGGACCTCATTTTCGGACAGCATCAAGGCTTACTTTGGGTCAGTTTCAGGACCTTAGTAAGACCTGGGTCAGGATATTAACTCAGGATAGTATCAGGACTTTAGATATTGGCGGCAGTAGGGCCTTAGTTAGAGTCAGTGTCAGGGTCTGAGTTAGGAATATCATTATGGCCTTTGTTAGGTATAGTGTCAGGGAGTGAGCTAGGAGTAGTGTCAGGGTCCGAGTTACGTGTAATGTCAGGGTCTTGGTTAGGGACAGTGTCAGCGCCTGGGTTAGCACGAGTCTCCAGGCCGTAGTTAGGGAGCGGTTCACAGCATCGGGAGTAATTTCAGCGCCTTATTTATGTTCAGCATCAGGGATGATTTAGTTAGCATAAGAGGAGCCATTCCTGCAAGAACCCTGAAGGCCAACACACAAGAATGTAAAAGTGAACCATGCACGCTGCTATGAAGGAATATTCCACAGCAGTTGAGTACACTTTGTTTAAGGTTAACAAGAGTTTAAAAATTATTGTTTTAAGAAACCAATATTCATATGATGAAAGAATTTCATCGTAAAGAATCTCTTTCCCTAAACTTGACATTAGCTAAAGTCAAGATTAGATTAAGGTCTAGGGGTAGTGTCAGTTAATGACCTGGATTTGGTGTCAAGACCTTAGTTACTTAGAGAATCAAGGCCTAAAATTTAGGACCTGCGTCAAGATTTTCGGTAGGGACAGATTCAGACCTGACTTATGGAGAACGTCAAGGCCTGAGTGAGGCCTAGCGTCAGCCCCCTAGCTGCAGACACAGTCAGGGTACGACTTAGGAGCAGCAGAAACACCTTGGTTGGGTCAGCGAAAGGTCATAGTGAAAGACATGAGCAGGCCTTGAGTGAGTCACAGAATCAAGGCCTCACTTAGGGAAAGCTTCAGGGCCTGAGTTAGGCACAGCGTCAGGTCTTCATTTAATTACACCGACAGGTTTGGGACAGTGTCAGGATCGTGCATAGAAATGTGTCAGGAAATTACCTCAGGACAGTTTCCGGATTTTAGTTATTGATTGCAACAGGTCCCATGTTAGGGACAGATTCCGGGCTTTAGTGAGAAATAGTATCAAGGCCTTTGTTCGGATTAGTCAGGGCTTAGTTAGGGATACTATTAGGGTTTCATTTAGGATAAGATGCAGGACATGAGCTTGGGACAGACTCATGGTCCGAGCCAGGGATAGTGTCAGAAAATGACCTGGGTTGGTGTCATGACCTTAGTTATTTAGAGAATCAGGGCCTAATTTAGGACCTGTGTCAGGGCTTCGGGTAGGGACAGCGTCAGAGCCTGACTTAGGGAGAACGTCTAGGCCTGAGTGAGGCCTAGTGCCAGCCCACCTGCTGGAGACACAGTCAGGGCATGACGTAGGAACAGCATCAGGGCCTTTGTGGGGTCAGCATGCAGGTCATAGTGAAAGACATGAACAGGGCCTGTGTTAGTCACAGAATCAAGGCCTCAGTTAGGGAAAGCTTCAGGGCCTGAGTTAGGCACAGCCTCAGGTCTTCACTTAAGGATGGCAACAGGCTTTCTTTTGGAAAGTATCAGAACAGTGGATAGAAATGAGTCAGGATATTAGCTCAGGACAGTGTCCGGGTTTTAGTTATTGATTGCAACAGGTCCCATGTTAGGGACAGATTCCAGGCTTTAGTGAGAGATAGTGTCAAGGCCTTTGTTCGGATTAGTCAGGGCTTAGTTAGGGATACTATTAGGGTTTCATTTAGGATAAGATGCAGGACATGAGCTTGGGACAGAGTCAGGTTCCGGGCCAGGGATAGCGTCACGAAATGACCCAGGAAAAGCGTGAAGACCTTCGTTATTGAGAGCCTCAGGGCCTTACTTAGGACCAGCGTGAGGGCCTAAATCAGGACCACTGCCAGGGCTTCCTATACAGACAGCGTCAGAGCATAAGGAAGGTACAGCCAAAGGGCCTAAGTGAGGCTTATGTTTAGGGCCTGAGTTCGGGACACTGTCAGGGCATGACTTAGGAGCAGCAGAAGGGCCTCTGTGGGATCAGCGTGAGGGTCTTCACTAAAGACTTTATCAGGGCCTCTGTTAGGGAGAGCCTCAGGGCCTCATTTTCAGACAGCATCAAGGCTTACTTTGGGTCAGTTTCAGGACCTTGGTAAGACCTGGGTCAGGATATTAACTCAGGATAGCTTCAGGACTTTAGATATTGGCGGCAGTAGGGCCTTAGTTAGAGTCAGTGTCAGGGTCTGAGTTAGGAATATCATTATGGGCTTTGTTAGGTAATAGTGTCAGGGACTGAGCTAGGAGTAGTGTCAGGGTCCGAGTTACGTGTAATGTCAGGGTCTTGGTTTGGGACAGTGTCAGGGCCTGGTTTAGCACGAGTCTCCAGGCCGTAGTTAGGGACAGGTTCAGAGCATCGGGAGTAATTTCAGCGCCTTATTTATGTTCAGCATCAGGGATGATTTAGTTAGCATAAGAGGAGCCATTCCTGCAAGAACCCTGAAGGCCAACACACAAGAATGTAAAAGTGAACCATGCACGCTGCTATGAAGGAATATTCCACAGCAGTTGAGTACACTTTGTTTAAGGTTAACAAGAGTTTAAAAATTATTGTTTTAAGAAACCAATATTCATATAATGAAAGAATTTCATCGTAAAGAATCTCTTTCCCTAAACTTGACATTAGCTAAAGTCAAGATTAGATTAAGGTCTAGGGGTAGTGTCAGTTAATGACCTAGATTTAGTGTCAAGACCTTAGTTACTTAGAGAATCAAGGCCTAAAATTTAGGACCTGCGTCAAGATTTTCGGTAGGGACAGCGTCAGACTTGACTTATGGAGAATGTCAGGGCCTGAGTGAGGCCTATCGTCAGCCCCGTAGCTGTAGACACAGTCAGGGCATGACTTAGGAGCAGCATAAACACCTTGGTTGGGTCAGCGAAAGGTCATAGTGAAAGACATGAGCAGGCCTTGAGTGAGTCACAGAATCAAGGCCTCACTTAGGGAAAGCTTCAGGGCCTGAGTTAGGCACAGTGTCTGGTCTTCACTTAAAGACACCGACCGGTTTGGGACAGTGTCAGGATCGTGCATAGAAATGTGTCAGGAAATTATCTCAGGACAGTGTCCGGATTTTAGTTATTGATTGCAACAGGTGCCATGTTAGGGACAGATTCCGGGCTTTAGTGAGAGATAGTGTCAAGGCCTTTGTTCGGATTGGTCAGGGCTTAGTTAGGCTTACTATTAGGGTTTCATTTAGGATAAGATGCAGGACATGAGCTTGGGACAGAGTCAGGTTCCGGGCCAGGGATAGCGTCACGAAATGACCCAGGAAAAGCGTGAAGACCTTCGTTATTGAGAGCCTCAGGGCCTTACTTAGGACCAGCGTGAGGGCCTTACTTAGGACCAGCGTGAGTGCCTAAATCAGGACCACTGCCAGGGCTTCCTATACAGACAGCGTCAGAGCATAAGGAAGGTACAGCCAAAGGGCCTAAGTGAGGCTTATCTTTAGGGCCTGAGTTCGGGACACTGTCAGGGCATGACTTAGGAGCAGCAGAAGGGCCTCTGTGGGATCAGCGTCAGGTTCTTCATTAAAGACATTATCAGGGCCTCTGTTAGGGAGAGCCTCAGGGCCTTATTTATGGACAGCATCAAGGCTTAGTTTTAGTCAGTTTCAGGACCTTGGTAAGACCTGGGTCAGGATATTAACTCAGGATAATATCAGGATTTTAGATATTGGCGGCAGCTGGGCTTTAGTTAGAAACAGTGTCAGGGCCTGAGTTAGGACTAGCATTATAGCCTTTGTTAGGTATAGTGTCAGGGACTGAGCTAGGAGTTGTGTGAGGGCCTTTGCTAGGGACAGTGTCAGGGCCTGAGCTAGGATGAGCCTCCAGGCCTCAGTTTGGGACAGGTTCACAGCCTTGAGACTAATTTCAGGACGTTATTTAGGGACAGCATCGGGGATTTAGTTAGCATAACAGTAGGCATTCCTACAAGCACCCTTTAAGCCAACACACGCAGATGCAGAAGGAAACCATACACGCTGGTATAAAGGAATATTCCGCAGAAGTTGAGTACATTTTGTTTAAGGTCAGTAAGAGTTGAAACATTATTTTTTTCAGAAAACTCTATTCAGAAGATGAAAGAATTTCATCCTAAAGAATCTCTTTAGATAAATTTGACATTAGCAACGGACAAGGTTACATTCAGGTCTAGGGCTAGTGTCAGGTAATGACCTAGGTTTGGAATCAAGCCCTTAGGTACTTAGAGAATCAGGGCCTAATTTAAGACCTGTGCCAGGGCTTCGGGTAGGGACAGCGTCAGAGCCTGATATAGGGAGAAGGTGAGGGCCTGAGTGAGGCCCCTAGATGCAGACACTGTCAGGGCATGACTTAGGAGCAGCATTCAGGGCGTTTGTGGAGTCAGCATTCGGGTCATAGTGAAAGACATGAGCAGGGCCTGAGTGAGTCAGAGAATCGAGGCCTCAGTTAGGGAAATCTTGAGGTCCTGAGTTAGGCACAGCCTCTCGTCTTCAGTTAAGGACAGCGACAGGCCTTTCTTTGGGACTGTGTCTGGTGGGTGGATAGAAATGTGTCAGGATATTAGCTCAGGATAGTGTCCGGATTTTCATTATTGACTGCAGAAGGTCCCATGTTAGGGACAGATTCTGGGCCTTAGTGAGAGATAGGGTGAAAGTCTTAGTTAGGATCAGTGAGCGACTTAGTTAGGGAGAGTATTAGGGTTTCAATTAGGATAAGATGCAGGACATTAGCTTGGGACAGAGTCACGATCCGAGCCAGGGATAGTGTCAGCCAATGACCTGGATTGGTGTCAAGACCTTAGTTACTTAGAGAATCAGGGCCTAATTTAGGACCTGTGTCAGGGTTTCGGGTAGGGACAGCGTCAGAGCCTGACTTAGGGAGAACATCTAGGCCTGAGTGCGGCCTAGTGTCAGCCCACTAGCTGGAGACACAGGGCATGACGTAGGAATAGCATCAGGGCCTTTGTTGGGTCAGCATTCGGGTCATAGTGAAAGAAATGAGCAGGGCCTGTGTTAGTCACAGAATCAAGGCCTCAGTTAGGGAAAGTTTCAGGGCCTGAGTTAGGCACAGCCTCAGGTCTTCACCTAAGGACGGCAACAGGCTTTCTTTTGGAAAGTATCAGGACAGTGGATAGAAAGGAGTCAGGGTAATAGCTCAGGACAGTGTCCGGATTTTAGTTATTGATTGCAGCAGGGACCATTAGGGATATATTCTGGGTGTTGGTGAGAGATAGTGTGAAGGCCCTTGTTAGGTTTAATCAGGGCTTAGTTAGGGATACTATTAGGGTTTCATTTAGGATAAGATGCAGGACATGAGCTTGGGACAGAGTCAGGTTCCGGGCCAGGGATAGCGTCGCGAAATGACCCAGGAAATGCGTGAAGACCTTCGTTATTGAGAGCATCAGGGCCTTACTTAGGACCAGCGTCAGGGCCTAAATCAGGACCACTGCCAGGGCTTCCTATACAGACAGCGTAGAGCATAAGGAAGGTACAGCCAAAGGGCCTAAGTGAGGCTTATCTTTAGGGCCTGAGTTCGGCACACTGTCAGGGCATGACTTAGGAGCAGCAGAAGGGCCTCTGTGGGATCAGCGTCAGGTTCTTCACTAAAGACATTATCAGGGCCTCTGTTAGGGAGAGCCTCAGGGCCTTATTTATGGACAGCATCAAGGCTTACTTTGGGTCAGTTTCAGGACCTTGGTAAGACCTGGGTCAGGATATTAACTCAGGATAGTATCAGGATTTTAGATATTGGCGGCAGCTGGGCTGTAGTTAGAAACAGTGTCAGGGCCTGAGTTAGGACTAGCATTATAGCCTTTGTTAGGTATAGTGTCAGGGACTGAGCTAGGAGTTGTGTGAGGGCCTTTGCTAGGGACAGTGTCAGGGCCTGAGCTAGGATGAGCCTCCAGGCCTCAGTTTGGGACAGGTTCACAGCCTTGAGACTAATTTCAGGACGTTATTTAGGGACAGCATCGGGGATTTAGTTAGCATAACAGTAGGCATTCCTACAAGCACCCTTTAAGCCAACACACGCAGATGCAGAAGGAAACCATACACGCTGGTATAAAGGAATATTCCGCAGAAGTTGAGTACATTTTGTTTAAGGTCAGTAAGAGTTGAAACATTATTTTTTTCAGAAAACTCTATTCAGAAGATGAAAGAATTTCATCCTAAAGAATCTCTTTAGATAAATTTGACATTAGCAACGGACAAGGTTACATTCAGGTCTAGGGCTAGTGTCAGGTAATGACCTAGGTTTGGAATCAAGCCCTTAGGTACTTAGAGAATCAGGGCCTAATTTAAGACCTGTGCCAGGGCTTCGGGTAGGGACAGCGTCAGAGCCTGATATAGGGAGAAGGTGAGGGCCTGAGTGAGGCCCCTAGATGCAGACACTGTCAGGGCATGACTTAGGAGCAGCATTCAGGGCGTTTGTGGAGTCAGCATTCGGGTCATAGTGAAAGACATGAGCAGGGCCTGAGTGAGTCAGAGAATCGAGGCCTCAGTTAGGGAAATCTTGAGGTCCTGAGTTAGGCACAGCCTCTCGTCTTCAGTTAAGGACAGCGACAGGCCTTTCTTTGGGACTGTGTCTGGTGGGTGGATAGAAATGTGTCAGGATATTAGCTCAGGATAGTGTCCGGATTTTCATTATTGACTGCAGAAGGTCCCATGTTAGGGACAGATTCTGGGCCTTAGTGAGAGATAGGGTGAAAGTCTTAGTTAGGATCAGTGAGCGACTTAGTTAGGGAGAGTATTAGGGTTTCAATTAGGATAAGATGCAGGACATTAGCTTGGGACAGAGTCACGATCCGAGCCAGGGATAGTGTCAGCCAATGACCTGGGTTGGTGTCAAGACCTTAGTTACTTAGAGAATCAGGGCCTAATTTAGGACCTGTGTCAGGGTTTCGGGTAGGGACAGCGTCAGAGCCTGACTTAGGGAGAACATCTAGGCCTGAGTGCGGCCTAGTGTCAGCCCACTAGCTGGAGACACAGGGCATGACGTAGGAATAGCATCAGGGCCTTTGTTGGGTCAGCATTCGGGTCATAGTGAAAGAAATGAGCAGGGCCTGTGTTAGTCACAGAATCAAGGCCTCAGTTAGGGAAAGTTTCAGGGCCTGAGTTAGGCACAGCCTCAGGTCTTCACCTAAGGACGGCAACAGGCTTTCTTTTGGAAAGTATCAGGACAGTGGATAGAAAGGAGTCAGGGTAATAGCTCAGGACAGTGTCCGGATTTTAGTTATTGATTGCAGCAGGGACCATTAGGGATATATTCTGGGTGTTGGTGAGAGATAGTGTGAAGGCCCTTGTTAGGTTTAATCAGGGCTTAGTTAGGGATACTATTAGGGTTTCATTTAGGATAAGATGCAGGACATGAGCTTGGGACAGAGTCAGGTTCCGGGCCAGGGATAGCGTCGCGAAATGACCCAGGAAATGCGTGAAGACCTTCGTTATTGAGAGCATCAGGGCCTTACTTAGGACCAGCGTCAGGGCCTAAATCAGGACCACTGCCAGGTCTTCCTATACAGACAGCGTCAGAGCATAAGGAAGGTATAGCCCAAGTGCCTAAGTGAGGCCTATCTTTAGGATCTGAGTTAGGGAAAGAGTCAGGGCATGACTTAGGAGCAGCAGAAGGGCCTCTGTGGGATCAGCCTGAGGGTCTTCATTAAAGACATTATCAGGGCCTCTGTTAGGGATAGCCTCAGGACCTCATTTTCGGACAGCATCAAGGCTTACTTTGGGTCAGTTTCAGGACCTTAGTAAGACCTGGGTCAGGATATTAACTCAGGATAGTATCAGGACTTTAGATATTGGCGGCAGTAGGGCCTTAGTTAGAGTCAGTGTCAGGGTCTGAGTTAGGAATATCATTATGGCCTTTGTTAGGTATAGTGTCAGGGAGTGAGCTAGGAGTAGTGTCAGGGTCCGAGTTACGTGTAATGTCAGGGTCTTGGTTAGGGACAGTGTCAGCGCCTGGGTTAGCACGAGTCTCCAGGCCGTAGTTAGGGAGCGGTTCACAGCATCGGGAGTAATTTCAGCGCCTTATTTATGTTCAGCATCAGGGATGATTTAGTTAGCATAAGAGGAGCCATTCCTGCAAGAACCCTGAAGGCCAACACACAAGAATGTAAAAGTGAACCATGCACGCTGCTATGAAGGAATATTCCACAGCAGTTGAGTACACTTTGTTTAAGGTTAACAAGAGTTTAAAAATTATTGTTTTAAGAAACCAATATTCATATGATGAAAGAATTTCATCGTAAAGAATCTCTTTCCCTAAACTTGACATTAGCTAAAGTCAAGATTAGATTAAGGTCTAGGGGTAGTGTCAGTTAATGACCTGGATTTGGTGTCAAGACCTTAGTTACTTAGAGAATCAAGGCCTAAAATTTAGGACCTGCGTCAAGATTTTCGGTAGGGACAGATTCAGACCTGACTTATGGAGAACGTCAAGGCCTGAGTGAGGCCTAGCGTCAGCCCCCTAGCTGCAGACACAGTCAGGGTACGACTTAGGAGCAGCAGAAACACCTTGGTTGGGTCAGCGAAAGGTCATAGTGAAAGACATGAGCAGGCCTTGAGTGAGTCACAGAATCAAGGCCTCACTTAGGGAAAGCTTCAGGGCCTGAGTTAGGCACAGCGTCAGGTCTTCATTTAATTACACCGACAGGTTTGGGACAGTGTCAGGATCGTGCATAGAAATGTGTCAGGAAATTACCTCAGGACAGTTTCCGGATTTTAGTTATTGATTGCAACAGGTCCCATGTTAGGGACAGATTCCGGGCTTTAGTGAGAAATAGTATCAAGGCCTTTGTTCGGATTAGTCAGGGCTTAGTTAGGGATACTATTAGGGTTTCATTTAGGATAAGATGCAGGACATGAGCTTGGGACAGACTCATGGTCCGAGCCAGGGATAGTGTCAGAAAATGACCTGGGTTGGTGTCATGACCTTAGTTATTTAGAGAATCAGGGCCTAATTTAGGACCTGTGTCAGGGCTTCGGGTAGGGACAGCGTCAGAGCCTGACTTAGGGAGAACGTCTAGGCCTGAGTGAGGCCTAGTGCCAGCCCACCTGCTGGAGACACAGTCAGGGCATGACGTAGGAACAGCATCAGGGCCTTTGTGGGGTCAGCATGCAGGTCATAGTGAAAGACATGAACAGGGCCTGTGTTAGTCACAGAATCAAGGCCTCAGTTAGGGAAAGCTTCAGGGCCTGAGTTAGGCACAGCCTCAGGTCTTCACTTAAGGACGGCAACAGGCTTTCTTTTGGAAAGTATCAGAACAGTGGATAGAAATGAGTCAGGATATTAGCTCAGGACAGTGTCCGGGTTTTAGTTATTGATTGCAACAGGTCCCATGTTAGGGACAGATTCCAGGCTTTAGTGAGAGATAGTGTCAAGGCCTTTGTTCGGATTAGTCAGGGCTTAGTTAGGGATACTATTAGGGTTTCATTTAGGATAAGATGCAGGACATGAGCTTGGGACAGAGTCAGGTTCCGGGCCAGGGATAGCGTCACGAAATGACCCAGGAAAAGCGTGAAGACCTTCGTTATTGAGAGCCTCAGGGCCTTACTTAGGACCAGCGTGAGGGCCTAAATCAGGACCACTGCCAGGGCTTCCTATACAGACAGCGTCAGAGCATAAGGAAGGTACAGCCAAAGGGCCTAAGTGAGGCTTATGTTTAGGGCCTGAGTTCGGGACACTGTCAGGGCATGACTTAGGAGCAGCAGAAGGGCCTCTGTGGGATCAGCGTGAGGGTCTTCACTAAAGACATTATCAGGGCCTCTGTTAGGGAGAGCCTCAGGGCCTCATTTTCAGACAGCATCAAGGCTTACTTTGGGTCAGTTTCAGGACCTTGGTAAGACCTGGGTCAGGATATTAACTCAGGATAGCTTCAGGACTTTAGATATTGGCGGCAGTAGGGCCTTAGTTAGAGTCAGTGTCAGGGTCTGAGTTAGGAATATCATTATGGGCTTTGTTAGGTAATAGTGTCAGGGACTGAGCTAGGAGTAGTGTCAGGGTCCGAGTTACGTGTAATGTCAGGGTCTTGGTTTGGGACAGTGTCAGGGCCTGGTTTAGCACGAGTCTCCAGGCCGTAGTTAGGGACAGGTTCAGAGCATCGGGAGTAATTTCAGCGCCTTATTTATGTTCAGCATCAGGGATGATTTAGTTAGCATAAGAGGAGCCATTCCTGCAAGAACCCTGAAGGCCAACACACAAGAATGTAAAAGTGAACCATGCACGCTGCTATGAAGGAATATTCCACAGCAGTTGAGTACACTTTGTTTAAGGTTAACAAGAGTTTAAAAATTATTGTTTTAAGAAACCAATATTCATATAATGAAAGAATTTCATCGTAAAGAATCTCTTTCCCTAAACTTGACATTAGCTAAAGTCAAGATTAGATTAAGGTCTAGGGGTAGTGTCAGTTAATGACCTAGATTTAGTGTCAAGACCTTAGTTACTTAGAGAATCAAGGCCTAAAATTTAGGACCTGCGTCAAGATTTTCGGTAGGGACAGCGTCAGACTTGACTTATGGAGAATGTCAGGGCCTGAGTGAGGCCTATCGTCAGCCCCGTAGCTGTAGACACAGTCAGGGCATGACTTAGGAGCAGCATAAACACCTTGGTTGGGTCAGCGAAAGGTCATAGTGAAAGACATGAGCAGGCCTTGAGTGAGTCACAGAATCAAGGCCTCACTTAGGGAAAGCTTCAGGGCCTGAGTTAGGCACAGTGTCTGGTCTTCACTTAAAGACACCGACCGGTTTGGGACAGTGTCAGGATCGTGCATAGAAATGTGTCAGGAAATTATCTCAGGACAGTGTCCGGATTTTAGTTATTGATTGCAACAGGTGCCATGTTAGGGACAGATTCCGGGCTTTAGTGAGAGATAGTGTCAAGGCCTTTGTTCGGATTGGTCAGGGCTTAGTTAGGCTTACTATTAGGGTTTCATTTAGGATAAGATGCAGGACATGAGCTTGGGACAGAGTCAGGTTCCGGGCCAGGGATAGCGTCACGAAATGACCCAGGAAAAGCGTGAAGACCTTCGTTATTGAGAGCCTCAGGGCCTTACTTAGGACCAGCGTGAGGGCCTTACTTAGGACCAGCGTGAGTGCCTAAATCAGGACCACTGCCAGGGCTTCCTATACAGACAGCGTCAGAGCATAAGGAAGGTACAGCCAAAGGGCCTAAGTGAGGCTTATCTTTAGGGCCTGAGTTCGGGACACTGTCAGGGCATGACTTAGGAGCAGCAGAAGGGCCTCTGTGGGATCAGCGTCAGGTTCTTCATTAAAGACATTATCAGGGCCTCTGTTAGGGAGAGCCTCAGGGCCTTATTTATGGACAGCATCAAGGCTTAGTTTTAGTCAGTTTCAGGACCTTGGTAAGACCTGGGTCAGGATATTAACTCAGGATAATATCAGGATTTTAGATATTGGCGGCAGCTGGGCTTTAGTTAGAAACAGTGTCAGGGCCTGAGTTAGGACTAGCATTATAGCCTTTGTTAGGTATAGTGTCAGGGACTGAGCTAGGAGTTGTGTGAGGGCCTTTGCTAGGGACAGTGTCAGGGCCTGAGCTAGGATGAGCCTCCAGGCCTCAGTTTGGGACAGGTTCACAGCCTTGAGACTAATTTCAGGACGTTATTTAGGGACAGCATCGGGGATTTAGTTAGCATAACAGTAGGCATTCCTACAAGCACCCTTTAAGCCAACACACGCAGATGCAGAAGGAAACCATACACGCTGGTATAAAGGAATATTCCGCAGAAGTTGAGTACATTTTGTTTAAGGTCAGTAAGAGTTGAAACATTATTTTTTTCAGAAAACTCTATTCAGAAGATGAAAGAATTTCATCCTAAAGAATCTCTTTAGATAAATTTGACATTAGCAACGGACAAGGTTACATTCAGGTCTAGGGCTAGTGTCAGGTAATGACCTAGGTTTGGAATCAAGCCCTTAGGTACTTAGAGAATCAGGGCCTAATTTAAGACCTGTGCCAGGGCTTCGGGTAGGGACAGCGTCAGAGCCTGATATAGGGAGAAGGTGAGGGCCTGAGTGAGGCCCCTAGATGCAGACACTGTCAGGGCATGACTTAGGAGCAGCATTCAGGGCGTTTGTGGAGTCAGCATTCGGGTCATAGTGAAAGACATGAGCAGGGCCTGAGTGAGTCAGAGAATCGAGGCCTCAGTTAGGGAAATCTTGAGGTCCTGAGTTAGGCACAGCCTCTCGTCTTCAGTTAAGGACAGCGACAGGCCTTTCTTTGGGACTGTGTCTGGTGGGTGGATAGAAATGTGTCAGGATATTAGCTCAGGATAGTGTCCGGATTTTCATTATTGACTGCAGAAGGTCCCATGTTAGGGACAGATTCTGGGCCTTAGTGAGAGATAGGGTGAAAGTCTTAGTTAGGATCAGTGAGCGACTTAGTTAGGGAGAGTATTAGGGTTTCAATTAGGATAAGATGCAGGACATTAGCTTGGGACAGAGTCACGATCCGAGCCAGGGATAGTGTCAGCCAATGACCTGGATTGGTGTCAAGACCTTAGTTACTTAGAGAATCAGGGCCTAATTTAGGACCTGTGTCAGGGTTTCGGGTAGGGACAGCGTCAGAGCCTGACTTAGGGAGAACATCTAGGCCTGAGTGCGGCCTAGTGTCAGCCCACTAGCTGGAGACACAGGGCATGACGTAGGAATAGCATCAGGGCCTTTGTTGGGTCAGCATTCGGGTCATAGTGAAAGAAATGAGCAGGGCCTGTGTTAGTCACAGAATCAAGGCCTCAGTTAGGGAAAGTTTCAGGGCCTGAGTTAGGCACAGCCTCAGGTCTTCACCTAAGGACGGCAACAGGCTTTCTTTTGGAAAGTATCAGGACAGTGGATAGAAAGGAGTCAGGGTAATAGCTCAGGACAGTGTCCGGATTTTAGTTATTGATTGCAGCAGGGACCATTAGGGATATATTCTGGGTGTTGGTGAGAGATAGTGTGAAGGCCCTTGTTAGGTTTAATCAGGGCTTAGTTAGGGATACTATTAGGGTTTCATTTAGGATAAGATGCAGGACATGAGCTTGGGACAGAGTCAGGTTCCGGGCCAGGGATAGCGTCGCGAAATGACCCAGGAAATGCGTGAAGACCTTCGTTATTGAGAGCATCAGGGCCTTACTTAGGACCAGCGTCAGGGCCTAAATCAGGACCACTGCCAGGTCTTCCTATACAGACAGCGTCAGAGCATAAGGAAGGTATAGCCCAAGTGCCTAAGTGAGGCCTATCTTTAGGATCTGAGTTAGGGAAAGAGTCAGGGCATGACTTAGGAGCAGCAGAAGGGCCTCTGTGGGATCAGCCTGAGGGTCTTCATTAAAGACATTATCAGGGCCTCTGTTAGGGAGAGCCTCAGGACCTCATTTTCGGACAGCATCAAGGCTTACTTTGGGTCAGTTTCAGGACCTTGGTAAGACCTGGGTCAGGATATTAACTCAGGATAGTATCAGGACTTTAGATATTGGCGGCAGTAGGGCCTTAGTTAGAGTCAGTGTCAGGGTCTGAGTTAGGAATATTATTATGGCCTTTGTTAGGTATAGTGTCAGGGAGTGAGCTAGGAGTAGTGTCAGGGTCCGAGTTACGTGTAATGTCAGGGTCTTGGTTAGGGACAGTGTCAGCGCCTGGGTTAGCACGAGTCTCCAGGCCGTAGTTAGGGAGCGGTTCACAGCATCGGGAGTAATTTCAGCGCCTTATTTATGTTCAGCATCAGGGATGATTTAGTTAGCATAAGAGGAGCCATTCCTGCAAGAACCCTGAAGGCCAACACACAAGAATGTAAAAGTGAACCATGCACGCTGCTATGAAGGAATATTCCACAGCAGTTGAGTACACTTTGTTTAAGGTTAACAAGAGTTTAAAAATTATTGTTTTAAGAAACCAATATTCATATAATGAAAGAATTTCATCGTAAAGAATCTCTTTCCCTAAACTTGACATTAGCTAAAGTCAAGATTAGATTAAGGTCTAGGGGTAGTGTCAGTTAATGACCTAGATTTAGTGTCAAGACCTTAGTTACTTAGAGAATCAAGGCCTAAAATTTAGGACCTGCGTCAAGATTTTCGGTAGGGACAGCGTCAGACTTGACTTATGGAGAATGTCAGGGCCTGAGTGAGGCCTATCGTCAGCCCCGTAGCTGTAGACACAGTCAGGGCATGACTTAGGAGCAGCATAAACACCTTGGTTGGGTCAGCGAAAGGTCATAGTGAAAGACATGAGCAGGCCTTGAGTGAGTCACAGAATCAAGGCCTCACTTAGGGAAAGCTTCAGGGCCTGAGTTAGGCACAGTGTCTGGTCTTCACTTAAAGACACCGACCGGTTTGGGACAGTGTCAGGATCGTGCATAGAAATGTGTCAGGAAATTATCTCAGGACAGTGTCCGGATTTTAGTTATTGATTGCAACAGGTGCCATGTTAGGGACAGATTCCGGGCTTTAGTGAGAGATAGTGTCAAGGCCTTTGTTCGGATTGGTCAGGGCTTAGTTAGGCTTACTATTAGGGTTTCATTTAGGATAAGATGCAGGACATGAGCTTGGGACAGAGTCAGGTTCCGGGCCAGGGATAGCGTCACGAAATGACCCAGGAAAAGCGTGAAGACCTTCGTTATTGAGAGCCTCAGGGCCTTACTTAGGACCAGCGTGAGGGCCTTACTTAGGACCAGCGTGAGTGCCTAAATCAGGACCACTGCCAGGGCTTCCTATACAGACAGCGTCAGAGCATAAGGAAGGTACAGCCAAAGGGCCTAAGTGAGGCTTATCTTTAGGGCCTGAGTTCGGGACACTGTCAGGGCATGACTTAGGAGCAGCAGAAGGGCCTCTGTGGGATCAGCGTCAGGTTCTTCATTAAAGACATTATCAGGGCCTCTGTTAGGGAGAGCCTCAGGGCCTTATTTATGGACAGCATCAAGGCTTAGTTTTAGTCAGTTTCAGGACCTTGGTAAGACCTGGGTCAGGATATTAACTCAGGATAATATCAGGATTTTAGATATTGGCGGCAGCTGGGCTTTAGTTAGAAACAGTGTCAGGGCCTGAGTTAGGACTAGCATTATAGCCTTTGTTAGGTATAGTGTCAGGGACTGAGCTAGGAGTTGTGTGAGGGCCTTTGCTAGGGACAGTGTCAGGGCCTGAGCTAGGATGAGCCTCCAGGCCTCAGTTTGGGACAGGTTCACAGCCTTGAGACTAATTTCAGGACGTTATTTAGGGACAGCATCGGGGATTTAGTTAGCATAACAGTAGGCATTCCTACAAGCACCCTTTAAGCCAACACACGCAGATGCAGAAGGAAACCATACACGCTGGTATAAAGGAATATTCCGCAGAAGTTGAGTACATTTTGTTTAAGGTCAGTAAGAGTTGAAACATTATTTTTTTCAGAAAACTCTATTCAGAAGATGAAAGAATTTCATCCTAAAGAATCTCTTTAGATAAATTTGACATTAGCAACGGACAAGGTTACATTCAGGTCTAGGGCTAGTGTCAGGTAATGACCTAGGTTTGGAATCAAGCCCTTAGGTACTTAGAGAATCAGGGCCTAATTTAAGACCTGTGCCAGGGCTTCGGGTAGGGACAGCGTCAGAGCCTGATATAGGGAGAAGGTGAGGGCCTGAGTGAGGCCCCTAGATGCAGACACTGTCAGGGCATGACTTAGGAGCAGCATTCAGGGCGTTTGTGGAGTCAGCATTCGGGTCATAGTGAAAGACATGAGCAGGGCCTGAGTGAGTCAGAGAATCGAGGCCTCAGTTAGGGAAATCTTGAGGTCCTGAGTTAGGCACAGCCTCTCGTCTTCAGTTAAGGACAGCGACAGGCCTTTCTTTGGGACTGTGTCTGGTGGGTGGATAGAAATGTGTCAGGATATTAGCTCAGGATAGTGTCCGGATTTTCATTATTGACTGCAGAAGGTCCCATGTTAGGGACAGATTCTGGGCCTTAGTGAGAGATAGGGTGAAAGTCTTAGTTAGGATCAGTGAGCGACTTAGTTAGGGAGAGTATTAGGGTTTCAATTAGGATAAGATGCAGGACATTAGCTTGGGACAGAGTCACGATCCGAGCCAGGGATAGTGTCAGCCAATGACCTGGATTGGTGTCAAGACCTTAGTTACTTAGAGAATCAGGGCCTAATTTAGGACCTGTGTCAGGGTTTCGGGTAGGGACAGCGTCAGAGCCTGACTTAGGGAGAACATCTAGGCCTGAGTGCGGCCTAGTGTCAGCCCACTAGCTGGAGACACAGGGCATGACGTAGGAATAGCATCAGGGCCTTTGTTGGGTCAGCATTCGGGTCATAGTGAAAGAAATGAGCAGGGCCTGTGTTAGTCACAGAATCAAGGCCTCAGTTAGGGAAAGTTTCAGGGCCTGAGTTAGGCACAGCCTCAGGTCTTCACCTAAGGACGGCAACAGGCTTTCTTTTGGAAAGTATCAGGACAGTGGATAGAAATGAGTCAGGATATTAGCTCAGGACAGTGTCCGGGTTTTAGTTATTGATTGCAACAGGTCCCATGTTAGGGACAGATTCCGGGCTTTAGTGAGAGATAGTGTCAAGGCCTTTGTTCGGATTGGTCAGGGCTTAGTTAGGGATACTATTAGGGTTTCATTTAGGATAAGATGCAGGATATGAGCTTGGGACAGAGTCAGGTTCCGGGCCAGGGATAGCGTCACGAAATGACCCAGGAAAAGCGTGAAGACCTTCGTTATTGAGAGCCTCAGGGCCTTACTTAGGACCAGCGTGAGGGCCTAAATCAGGACCACTGCCAGGGCTTCCTATACAGACAGCGTCAGAGCATAAGGAAGGTACAGCCAAAGGGCCTAAGTGAGGCTTATGTTTAGGGCCTGAGTTCGGGACACTGTCAGGGCATGACTTAGGAGCAGCAGAAGGGCCTCTGTGGGATCAGCCTGAGGGTCTTCATTAAAGACATTATCAGGGCCTCTGTTAGGGAGAGCCTCAGGGCCTCATTTTCAGACAGCATCAAGGCTTACTTTGGGTCAGTTTCAGGACCTTGGTAAGACCTGGGTCAGGATATTAACTCAGGATAGCATCAGGACTTTAGATATTGGCGGCAGTAGGGCCTTAGTTAGAGTCAGTGTCAGGGTCTGAGTTAGGAATATCATTATGGGCTTTGTTAGGTAATAGTGTCAGGGACTGAGCTAGGAGTAGTGTCAGGGTCCGAGTTACGTGTAATGTCAGGGTCTTGGTTTGGGACAGTGTCAGGGCCTGGTTTAGCACGAGTCTCCAGGCCGTAGTTAGGGACAGGTTCAGAGCATCGGGAGTAATTTCAGCGCCTTATTTATGTTCAGCATCAGGGATGATTTAGTTAGCATAAGAGGAGCCATTCCTGCAAGAACCCTGAAGGCCAACACACAAGAATGTAAAAGTGAACCATGCACGCTGCTATGAAGGAATATTCCACAGCAGTTGAGTACACTTTGTTTAAGGTTAACAAGATTTTAAAATTTATTTTTTTAAGAAACCAATATTCATATGATGAAAGAATTTCGTCATAAAGAATCTCTTTCCCTAAACTTGACATTAGCTAAAGTCAAGATTAGATTAAGGTCTAGGGGTAGTGTCAGTTAATGACCTGGATTTAGTGTCAAGACCTTACTTACTTAGAGAATCAAGGCCTAAAATTTAGGACCTGCGTCAAGATTTTCGGTAGGGACAGCGTCAGACCTGACTTATGGAGAACGTCAGGGCCTGAGTGAGGCCTATCGTCAGCCCCGTAGCTGTAGACACAGTCTGGGCATGACTTAGGAGCAGCATAAACACCTTGGTTGGGTCAGCGAAAGGTCATAGTGAAAGACATGAGCAGGCCTTGAGTGAGTCACAGAATCAAGGCCTCCGTTAGGGAAAGCTTCAGGGCCTGAGTTAGGTACAGTGTCTGGTCTTCACTTAAAGACACCGACCGGTTTGGGACAGTGTCAGGATCGTGCATAGAAATGTGTCAGGAAATTATCTCAGGACAGTGTCCGGATTTTAGTTATTGATTGCAACAGGTGCCATGTTAGGGACAGATTCCGGGCTTTAGTGAGAGATAGTGTCAAGGCCTTTGTTCGGATTGGTCAGGGCTTAGTTAGGCATACTATTAGGGTTTCATTTAGGATAAGATGCAGGACATGAGCTTGGGACAGAGTCAGGTTCCGGGCCAGGGATAGCGTCACGAAATGACCCAGGAAAAGCGTGAAGACCTTCGTTATTGAGAGCCTCAGGGCCTTACTTAGGACCAGCGTGAGGGCCTAAATCAGGACCACTGCCAGGGCTTCCTATACAGACAGCGTCAGAGCATAAGGAAGGTACAGCCAAAGGGCCTAAGTGAGGCTTATCTTTAGGGCCTGAGTTCGGGACACTGTCAGGGCATGACTTAGGAGTAGCAGAAGGGCCTCTGTGGGATCAGCGTCAGGTTCTTCATTAAAGACATTATCAGGGCCTCTGTTCGGGAGAGCCTCAGGGCCTCATTTATGGACAGCATCAAGGCTTACTTTGGGTCAGTTTCAGGACCTTGGTAAGACCTGGGTCAGGATATTAACTCAGGATAGTATCAGGATTTTAGATATTGGCGGCAGCTGGGCTTTAGTTAGAAACAGTGTCAGGGCCTGAGTTAGGACTAGCATTATAGCCTTTGTTAGGTATAGTGTCAGGGACTGAGCTAGGAGTTGTGTGAGGGCCTTTGCTAGGGACAGTGTCAGGGCCTGAGCTAGGATGAGCCTCCAGGCCTCAGTTTGGGGCAGGTTCACAGCCTTGAGACTAATTTCAGGACGTTATTTAGGGACAGCATCAGGGATTTAGTTAGCATAACAGTAGGCATTCCTACAAGCACCCTTTAAGCCAACACACGCAGATGCAGAAGGAAACCATACACGCTGGTATAAAGGAATATTCCGCAGAAGTTGAGTACATTTTGTTTAAGGTCAGTAAGAGTTGAAACATTATTTTTTTCAGAAAACTCTATTCAGAAGATGAAAGAATTTCATCCTAAAGAATCTCTTTAGATAAATTTGACATTAGCAACGGACAATGTTACATTCAGGTCTAGGGCTAGTGTCAGGTAATAACCTAGGTTTGGAATCAAGCCCTTAGGTACTTAGAGAATCAGGGCCTAATTTAAGACCTGTGCCAGGGCTTCGGGTAGGGACAGCGTCAGAGCCTGATATAGGGAGAAGGTGAGGGCCTGAGTGAGGCCCCTAGATGCAGACACTGTCAGGGCATGACTTAGGAGCAGCATTCAGGGCGTTTGTGGAGTCAGCATTCGGGTCATGGTGAAAGACATGAGCAGGGCCTGAGTGAGTCAGAGAATCGAGGCCTCAGTTAGGGAAATCTTGAGGTCCTGAGTTAGGCACAGCCTCTCGTCTTCAGTTAAGGACAGCGACAGGCCTTTCTTTGGGACTGTGTCTGGTGGGTGGATAGAAATGTGTCAGGATATTAGCTCAGGATAGTGTCCGGATTTTCATTATTGACTGCAGAAGGTCCCATGTTAGGGACAGATTCTGGGCCTTAGTGAGAGATAGGGTGAAAGTCTTAGTTAGGATCAGTGAGCGACTTAGTTAGGGAGAGTATTAGGGTTTCAATTAGGATAAGATGCAGGACATTAGCTTGGGACAGAGTCACGATCCGAGCCAGGGATAGTGTCAGCCAATGACCTGGGTTGGTGTCAAGACCTTAGTTACTTAGAGAATCAGGGCCTAATTTAGGACCTGTGTCAGGGTTTCGGGTAGGGACAGCGTCAGAGCCTGACTTAGGGAGAACATCTAGGCCTGAGTGCGGCCTAGTGTCAGCCCACTAGCTGGAGACACAGGGCATGACGTAGGAATAGCATCAGGGCCTTTGTTGGGTCAGCATTCGGGTCATAGTGAAAGAAATGAGCAGGGCCTGTGTTAGTCACAGAATCAAGGCCTCAGTTAGGGAAAGTTTCAGGGCCTGAGTTAGGCACAGCCTCAGGTCTTCACCTAAGGACGGCAACAGGCTTTCTTTTGGAAAGTATCAGGACAGTGGATAGAAAGGAGTCAGGGTAATAGCTCAGGACAGTGTCCGGATTTTAGTTATTGATTGCAGCAGGGACCATTAGGGATATATTCTGGGTGTTGGTGAGAGATAGTGTGAAGGCCCTTGTTAGGTTTAATCAGGGCTTAGTTAGGGATACTATTAGGGTTTCATTTAGGATAAGATGCAGGACATGAGCTTGGGACAGAGTCAGGTTCCGGGCCAGGGATAGCGTCTCGAAATGACCCAGGAAATGCGTGAAGACCTTCGTTATTGAGAGCCTCAAGGCCTTACTTAGGACCAGCGTGAGGGCCTAAATCAGGACCACTGCCAGGTCTTCCTATACAGACAGCGTCAGAGCATAAGGGAGGTACAGCCAAAGGGCCTAAGTGAGGCTTATCTTTAGGGCCTGAGTTCGGCACACTGTCAGGGCATGACTTAGGAGCAGCAGAAGGGCCTCTGTGGGATCAGTGTCAGGTTCTTCATTAAAGACATTATCAGGGTCTCTGTTAGGGAGAGCCTCAGGGCCTCATTTATGGACAGCATCAAGGCTTACTTTTACTCAGTTTCAGGACCTTGGTAAGACCTGGGTCAGGATATTAACTCAGGATAATATCAGGATTTTAGATATTGGCGGCAGCTGGGCTTTAGTTAGAAACAGTATCAGGACCTGAGTTAGGACTAGCATTATAGCCTTTGTTGGGTATAGTCAGGGCCTTTTCTAGGGACAATTTCAGGTTCTGGGCCTTAGTGAGAAGTCGTGTCAATGCCTTAGGCAGGATTATTCAGGGCCCTAGTTACGGAGAGTGTTAGGGTTTCATTTAGGATAAGATGCAGGACATGAGCTTGGGACAGAGTCAGGTTCCGGGCCAGGTATAGTGTCAGGAAACGACCAAGAGAAAGCGTTAAAACCTTAGTTATTGAGAGCATCGGGGCCTGACTTAGGACCAGAGTCAGGCCCTAAATCACGACCACTGCCCTGGCTTCATATAAGGACAGCATCAGAGCCTAAGAAAGGTACAGCCCAAGTGCCTAAGTGAGGCCTATCTTTAGGATCTGAGTTAGGGAAAGTGTCAGGGCATGACTTAGGAGCAGCAGAAGGGCCTCTGTGGGATCAGCCTGAGGGTCTTCATTAAAGACATTATCAGGGCCTCTGTTAGGGAGAGCCTCAGGACCTCATTTTCGGACAGCATCAAGGTTTACTTTGGGTCAGTTTCAGGACCTTAGTAAGACCTGGGTCAGGATATTAACTCAGGATAGTATCAGGACTTTAGATATTGGCGGCAGTAGGGCCTTAGTTAGAGTCAGTGTCAGGGTCTGAGTTAGGAATATCATTATGGCCTTTGTCAGGTATAGTGTCAGGGAGTGAGCTAGGAGTAGTGTCAGGGTCCGAGTTACGTGTAATGTCAGGGTCTTGGTTAGGGACAGTGTCAGCGCCTGGGTTAGCACGAGTCTCCAGGCCGTAGTTAGGGAGCGGTTCACAGCATCGGGAGTAATTTCAGCGCCTTATTTATGTTCAGCATCAGGGATGATTTAGTTAGCATAAGAGGAGCCATTCCTGCAAGAACCCTGAAGGCCAACACACAAGAATGTAAAAGTGAACCATGCACGCTGCTATGAAGGAATATTCCACAGCAGTTGAGTACACTTTGTTTAAGGTTAACAAGAGTTTAAAAATTATTGTTTTAAGAAACCAATATTCATATGATGAAAGAATTTCATCGTAAAGAATCTCTTTCCCTAAACTTGACATTAGCTAAAGTCAAGATTAGATTAAGGTCTAGGGGTAGTGTCAGTTAATGACCTGGATTTGGTGTCAAGACCTTAGTTACTTAGAGAATCAAGGCCTAAAATTTAGGACCTGCGTCAAGATTTTCGGTAGGGACAGATTCAAACCTGACTTATGGAGAACGTCAAGGCCTGAGTGAGGCCTAGCGTCAGCCCCCTAGCTGCAGACACAGTCAGGGTACGACTTAGGAGCAGCAGAAACACCTTGGTTGGGTCAGCGAAAGGTCATAGTGAAAGACATGAGCAGGCCTTGAGTGAGTCACAGAATCAAGGCCTCACTTAAGGAAAGCTTCAGGGCCTGAGTTAGGCACAGCGTCAGGTCTTCATTTAATTACACCGACCGTTTTGGGACAGTGTCAGGATCGTGCATAGAAATGTGTCAGGAAATTACCTCAGGACAGTGTCCGGATTTTAGTTATTGATTGCAACAGGTCCCATGTTAGGGACAGATTCTGGGCTTTAGTGAGAGATAGTGTCAAGGCCTTTGTTCGGATTAGTCAGGGCTTAGTTAGGGATACTATTAGGGTTTCATTTAGGATAAGATGAGGACATTAGCTTGGGACAAAGTCAGGTTCCGGGCCAGGGATAGCGTCACGAAATGACCCAGGATAATCGTGAAGACCTACGTTATTGAGAGCCTCAGGGCCTTACTTAGGACCAGCATGAGGGCCTAAATCAGGACCACTGCCAGAGCTTCCTATACAGACAGCATCAGAGCATAAGGAAGGTACAGCCAAAGGGCCTAAGTGAGGCTTATCTTTAGGGCCTGAGTTAGGGACACTGTCAGGGCATGTCTTAGGAGCAGCAGAAGGGCCTCTGTGGGATCAGCCTGAGGGTCTTCATTAAAGACATTATCAGGGCCTTTGTTAGGGAGAGCCTCAGGACCTCATTTTCGGACAGCATCAAGGCTTACTTTGGGTCAGTTTCAGGACCTTGGTAAGACCTGGGTCAGGATATTAACTCAGGATAGTATCAGGACTTTAGATATTGGCGGCAGTAGGGCCTTAGTTAGAGTCAGTGTCAGGGTCTGAGTTAGGAATATCATTATGGCCTTTGTTAGGTATAGTGTCAGGGAGTGAGCTAGGAGTAGTGTCAGGGTCCGAGTTACGTGTAATGTCAGGGTCTTGGTTAGGGACAGTGTCAGCGCCTGGGTTAGCACGAGTCTCCAGGCCGTAGTTAGGGAGCGGTTCACAGCATCGGGAGTAATTTCAGCGCCTTATTTATGTTCAGCATCAGGGATGATTTAGTTAGCATAAGAGGAGCCATTCCTGCAAGAACCCTGAAGGCCAACACACAAGAATTTAAAAGTAAACCATGCACGCTGCTATGAAGGAATATTCCACAGCAGTTGAGTACACTTTGTTTAAGGTTAACAAGAGTTTAAAAATTATTGTTTTAAGAAACCAATATTCATATGATGAAAGAATTTCATCGTAAAGAATCTCTTTTTCTAAACTTGACATTAGCTAAAGTCAAGATTAGATTAAGGTCTAGGGGTAGTGTCAGTTAATGACCTAGATTTGGTGTCAAGACCTTAATTACTTAGAGAATCAAGGCCTAATTTAGGATCTGGGTCAGTGTTTTGGGTAGGGACAGATTCAGACCTGACTTATGTAGAACGTCAAGGCCTGAGTGAGGCCTAGCGTCAGCCCCCCAGCTGCAGACACTGTCAGGGCATGACTTAGGAGCAGCATCAGGGCCTTGGTTGGGTCAGCGAAAGGTTATAGTGAAAGACATGAGCAGGGCTTGAGTGAGTCACAGAATCAAGGCCTCGGTTAAGGAAAGCTTCAGGGCCTGAGTTAGGCACAGCCTCAGGTCTTCACTTAAGGATACCGACAGGGCTTTTTTTGGGACAGTCAGGATGGTGCATAGAAATGTGTCAGGAAATTACCTCAGGACAGTGTCCGCATTTTAGTTATTGTTTGCAGCAGGGATCATTAGGGACAGATTCTGGGCCGTAGTGAGATATAGTGTTAAGGCCTTAGTTAGGATTAGTCTGTGCCTTTGTCATGGAGTGTATTAGGGTTTCAGTTAGGAAAAGATGCAGGACATTAGCTTGGGACAGAGTTAGGTCCGTTCCAGGCATAGTGCCAGAAAATTATTGAGAGCATCAGGACCTTAGTTAGGCCCAGTGACAGGGCCCTAAATCCGGACGTCTTCCAGCGTTTTGTATACAGATAGCGTCAGAGCCAATCTAAAGTACAGCTAAAGGGCCTAAGTGAGGCCTGTCTTTAGGGCCTGAGTTAGTGCCACTGTCAGGACATGTCTTAGGAGCAGCATAAGGGCCTCTGTGGGATCAATGTGAGGATCTTTGAAGACATTATCAGGGATTCTATTAGGGATAGCCTCATGCCCCCATTTATGGACAGCATCAAGGCTTACTTTGGGTCAGTTTCAGGAGCTTGGTAAGACCTGGGTCAGGATATTAGCTCAGGATAATGTCAGGACTTTAGATATTGTTGGCATCTGGGCCTTAGTTAGAGACAGCGTCAGGGACTGAGTTAGGGAGAATTTCAGGGCCTTAGTTATGCTAGAGACTCCAAGACCTTCCCTGAGTTCTAAAGGGCTGATTCGAACAGTTGCTAATCATGGAAAGGAGGGACTGCACAGACCAAAGAAGAACAGAATAGAATGAACAGTGCAGCCTTGGGCCAAGATTCTGGTTTTGCCTCAAGGGATACAGTTAAGAGCATCTTTGGGCTCTTTAGCAACCTAAACCCCCCCACAAAATAGAAGATTTTAGTCTTCATTCCAGAGAAGGTCCTCAAGAGACCATCTGAGGTCAGGTTATATTTAGTTAAGGCCCTGTACACACAGTAATCCTTAGGACACCTGTCTCCTTAAACCATTGCTGTAAAACTCCTCACCAGATCCTCCTGCATTGGGACACACGGTTTTTGAGGGTCGGAGTTTTGTGTGTCCCCCTTTGGCTGCCAAAGGAGTAAAGCTATTCTTCTCTACTTCCTGCAAACCTCTCTCTCTGAGATTTGATTTGGCACTGGTGCACAGAGGTTGAGTTTTCGACATCAAATTTAGTACCCAATGTGGGGCTGACTTGGGGATCCCCCTGTGGGTCCCCTGACTTGATCGGACACTGAGATTTTCTCCACACTAGTCTCTTTCGAGAGAGTGTAAGGTTGGAGAATTCCTTTAGAGGCCAAACCACCTGGGACCCTTGCCTGGAAAGGCCAAGCCCCAGTCATCCCAGCAGTTAGAACTCTAGGGCAGGAGTAGATGGTGGAAGAGGAACCACCCTAGCAGCTGCCGAGGCCGTCTTTGCCTTGAGGACGTTCCTCTGTTCCTCCTGCCTGGACTGCCCTGAATGTCCTACTCCAAGGGATTATTTTGGGGAACCAGAAAAATAGCATTTGGGATGTTGCAGCACCTCAGCCAGTGTGTGGTAACTCCCCTGGCAAGCAGTCTGAGGTCCTTTTAGCCCTGTACATTTGGGGGAACCTTGGTTCCCATTTGGGTGACTTTTCATTCCAGGAAATCTCATTTGGAAGGTGAACCACTTGGACAGAGGTCACAGGCTAAGTTGAGACTTGGAAGCTGATTTGAGTCTTGTGCTGTTTGGTTGTTGGTTTCTCTTTGGTTTCTGGTTCCTTTGGTGTGAGGCTTCCATTGGTGTTTAGGATTTTGTTGTGTTCTTAGTCCGTGGTGTGAGTGTTCCATGGTTCAAACGTAAGAAGTGCTTCTTCTTCAGTTCCATCTGAGAGCCAATGGGCAAAATCCTGGCAGACTGGTCAACCTATAGTTGTAAACCTAAGAGTAAGAAAAGAATGAAATTCTATTGTAATTTTGTCTGGCCAATGTATGGATACATTCTTGAAAAATGAGGAAAGGTGGTCTTTGAATGATAGCCTAAATGACTATACTACCCTTCAGCTAGAGTTATTTTGTCACAGGAGGAGAAAGACAAAAGAAATTCCATACGTTCAAGCATTTATGAAACTACGTAATAAAGAAGGTGAGCGGCTAGGTAACAGGCTGATGGTACAAAGAGAAAAGAAAGTCACTTTGTACTAGAGCTCGTTGTGTCTGAATGCAGAAAAAAATAAGGGACAACATAAGATGGATACAGAAGGTGGTGAACATTTGTGAAAAGGGAACATGGAGGGAAGAGTTGTGCCTGACCACGATATTCTAAGATGGATTTTGTTGGAAGTGGGTTAGGGCAAGCCTGCATTTTGTTTCTCCCTCCAAAGTTTTCTTAGAATGCTGCTTTTGATTGTGAACAGCTGGTGAGTTCCTTTGCCTGTGTCTGTGATCTGTATTTTTGTTTGAAATCTCTTTACTTTGGTTCAGTGAATAAGTGTTTTTTGGCCAATTCTAACCGTTCTTTTGATCTCCAGCTAACTTTGGGATGCTTTAGAAGGCCCTTGAGCTATCTCAGAGAGAAATGTTTGATTAGTATATTAAATTACATGGAATTCCTAAAAATCTAGTATGTCCTGGTAAAATTGGAAGTCCTTCCCCTCAAGCTACTTAGGACTTGGAGCAATTGGATAAATGACACCTCTGTATTGAAGTGTGTATTTATGAAAGTTACTGTGTTGGCTTCATTTTGCCCCGATGTTTAAGAGGAAAGGAAAATTACATAGTGAAGTTATCAGAATGTAATGACTCATGATGTATCACTGTTTGCTTTAGGTCTACTGCTAAAAGCACATGTACAATGCTTGTGTGACAATTGGGTATGAATAATAAAATGTATGGCCTATAGAAAGCGTTTTGTCATTAACATACCTCTGAGCATGTTCACGATACCTGATCAGTATTCCCCCAAAGTGGATTAACTAGGCAAATAACAAGGAGGCCTAGCACTGAGGGAAATGATCTACACCAGGGCCAAACAGCTGAATCATTCTGGCACTGAGGGATTGACATTTTGATCATCAGTGCTTTCTATTGAAAGACTTGGAATCAAAAGGAAAAAAACTTCACGTATTGAGGTGTGAGGAAATCTCTCTGGCTTATACATGGTTTAACTTAAATTATACTGACCAGAGTGGCCTGTTTTGTGGCCTTTTAGATACGAATTGTACATCTGCTTTGGCATTGAGGAAGGGAATGCATTTTACAGTCAAAAAGGAGTAGTAACTATGGTTCAGACATCCAAGATAAACCTAAGTGACCTTTGTAGATGTGATTTAGATGCATTCCTGAATTCTTTTTCTGTTTTCTTTTTAAGTTTTTTTTGGATGTGGACCATTTTTTAAGTCTATTGAATTTGTTACAATATTGTTTCTGTTTCATGTTTTGGTTTTTAGGCCACGAGGCATGTGAGATCTTAGCTCCCTGCCCAGGGCTCAAACCGGCACCCTCTGTGTTAGAAGGCGAAGTCTTAACCATTGAGCCACCAGGTAAGTCCCCGCATAACTGTATTGTTGAAATTGAATTTCTGAGCTACATCAGACTCAGGATGCCACTAGCCATTCTGAAAACAATGTCTGCTGGTAGCTGCAACCGTACGTTTTCAAGGACTCCTATCTTAACTATTAAATTTCAAACAGTGACTTTAGATCAGATACTATTAGAAAGATGAGACATATGTGTAGTGTTCAGTAGCTCCTGTTATGGATATGTCAATACTACATCACAAGTTAAAACCTACTTAGGTAGAATTAGACAACTTGCTACGAAATCTCTCTGAAGTGCCAGTTCCAGACCAGGTTTCAGGCTTATTCTGCTGAATTCCTAAGGGGATGCACACTTTGGGATGGCATCAGGACTTTAGTAAGGACAGTGTCAGGACCATGGTAAGAGATGGATCAAGATATTAGCTCAGGATAGTGTCAGCACGTTAGTTATTGGCGGCAGCAAGGCTGATGTTAGGGACAGCTTTAGGGCCTTAGTTAGGGACAGCATCAGAACCTGAGATAGACCAAATATCAAGGCCTAGGCTAAGACTAGGGTCAGGGCCTTTGTTAGGGACAATGACAAGGCCAGGGTTAGGCCTAGCATGAGGATGTGAGTTAGGGACAACCTCAGGGCCTCACTTCGGGACAGTGTCAGGGCTTACTTAGGGAAAGGGTCAGTTAGGGTTAGGGTTAGGGCACAGGTTAGGATTAGGGTAAAGATTAGGCTATGGATACCAGTTAGGGTTTTAAGGGTTAGGGCATGGTTTAGGATTAGGGTATGGCTTAGGTTTAAGCATTTGGGTTAGGGTTAGGGCACAGGTTAGGATTAGGGTAAAGATTGGGGTATGGATACGTGTTAGTGTACGAGTTAGGATTAGCGTACAGGTTAGAGTTAAGTTTAGGGTTAGGGCACGGGTTAGGATTAGGGTATAGTTTAAGGTATGTCTATGGGTTAGAGTTAGTGTATGGGTTAGGTTTAGGGTATGCTTTAGGGTTGGGGTATTTATGAAACCTCTCCCACTCTCCCGATATCACTTAGCAGGTAAAGTAATATTATTTCGACTCCAGGAATGGAGAAGAATATAGACGCTAGGATAAGACAAATAACACACACATTATAAATAAATCTCATTAGGATTTTGTTTGTAACCAAATCTCATTAGGATTTTGTTTGTAACCTGTACATTAAAACACTAGTGCTTGGGAAATCTATTGGAGGCAGAAGCAGTAAAGGGTAGTTTTATGGGAATAACATCACAGATTTTCTGTAGAATACACAGATTTTGACTGGTTAGCAAGTCAAGGAGGCATGCTTTTGTTCTGCAGATATAAACCCTCTTCTAAATTGAGCTCTTATTGGAAGTTAGACATTTTCTCTTGCTGTTGTATTGTTTTGTATTTGCATGATTATTCTGCTTCCATCTCCCTTGTTAAACCGTTGATTTGGGGAAGAGTGCCATTACTGAAAGGAGGTAACAGAATTTTTCTCAAAAACAGAAGGAAATGGTTCTCACCTAACTATTAAGAAATAATCTCTATACTGGTGTACTGACAGAATTATGATTCAGGGATAATAATCCTATGTTGTAACAAGGGAAATTTAAAAAGATTAAGGGAAAAGATAATATTTTACCACTTGCCATCCTTTCCCACTCTCTGAAATGACTAGTATAATGTGGAGAATTCTCATTTCATCTGTAAGGAATGCATGAATTAGGATATGGGGGTTAACAGATAAGTACTGATATATATGAAAGACATAATCAAAAAACACCTAAGGAATACAGAGAGAGGTCGACTCAACACTCTGTAATAACCTACACGGGAAAGGATCCAAAGATGAATAGATTGATACATACATATGATGAACCAGATGCAGTACACCTAGAACACACACCACATTTTTATCCAATTGGCTGTGATACTAGATAACAATTAAATTTTAAAAAACACACAAGAAGTAAGGAGATATAAGCTCTTGGGGGTTTGCCCTGACACACTGCACTCTCATTTGCAGCCTACTAACACAATTTCCAGGAAGCCTCTGTTGCAGGAAAACCCAGAGTTGGAAATGGAGAAATGCTGCCGCCTTGTGGCCGTTTCCCGCAAGAGCGGCTTTAAACGGATAGCTATGGGTCACTTAACATTCACAAGGACTCAGGCCTCTAAAAGACACCTGCCCTCAAAAAAAAAAAAAATGTCCTGAGCTCGGCAGTGGTGAAAAAAATTCAAAGCAGGCAAATGTGTCAAAGAGATAGTATGATAGAGGTAAGTTTTACTCACTCTTTATCAAAAAAGCAAAATGGAGAAAAGCTCAACCTCAGGAATGATCAGACTCCTCTAACCTACAAAAAGCTTTCAGCTCACCCAAGTTAACTACCGTCAGCCAAAAGACTACAAACAATAAATGCTGAAGGGGTTTTAGAGAACTCTGTTCCCTCTGTCTGCGGAGGACATGTCTAGTTGTAACAGCCAATAATGAGAACAGAAAGGAGCTGCGTTTTCAATTAAAAATTGAGCCACCCTTCCATCCAGAACACCCACAGCTGAGCCTCTCACCTGAGAAGACAGGCTGCAAGAGCTGCACTCCACGAGTTTTCACAGTAGCCAAGACACCGAAGCAACCCAAATGTCCATCAACAGATGAATGGATAAGAAGAGCTGGTCCGTGGACACAGTGGACTATTAGCCATGGAAAACAAGGAAACACTGCTCTTTGAGGCACCCGAGATGAGCCTAGAGATCATCACAGAACATGAGTTAAGTCGGAAAGCAAAAGGCATACCGTATGACATCACCTATAGGCGTTATCTAACAGCTGACACAAATGAACATATTTCCACAAAGAAAGACACTCACACACTTAGAAAACAAACTAAGCTTAAGTAAAATGAAAGGTGGGGGGAATGGATAAATTAAGATTAGTGTCACCATATGTGTACAAATACGTATTAAATATATATATCAAACAGACCGACCATATAGCAAGGGAGGTCACCAGAACACTCTGCAATAATTTACATGGGAAGGGGATCTGTACAAGAATATATATATATATAAAACGTACAAATGAACCAGATTCTGTACATATAGGACCAACAGTATTCTAATCATTACCCCGATTTAAACAAATTAAAAGAGCGAACAAGAAGTAATGTGACATACACTTCTGGGGTTTTTTCCTGGCACATTCCATTCTAATTGACAACCTGGGAACAGGACTTCCAGAAGGCTCTGCTGCCCTAGTAACCAGATGTGGGAATGTAGCAATGCTGACGCCTTGTGGCCGTTTCCCACAGCAGCAGCTTTAAAGTCAGTGCTAATGGTCACTCAATATTCACACCCATTGCAGGCTTGTAAATGACACCTGCCCTCCAAAACAAAATCCTGGGGGCGAAAATCGACCAAAAAAGTCCAAAGAGGGCAACCTTCCAAGAAGACAATTTCGAGAGGTTTATTGTACTCACGGTTTTTTTTTTCTGTTTTTGTTTAACAGAATAAAAAAAGGCGTGGAAAAATGCTGAACCTTAGGAATTATTAGACACGAAAATACACGTTACAAAAACCTATCATGTCACACGACTCAGCATGGCCAGCAGCAAAACTTCTGCAAACAAGAAATGCTGACGGGGTGGTGAAGAAATGCGTACCCTCGGTTCTAAGTGGGACGTGGTAAGAGCCCCTAAGGAAAACACAGTGGAGTTGCCTGGAAAGGGTCAACATTGAGCGACCGTTCAATCAAGCATAGCCACTGCTGGGTCTATCACCTGAGAGGATGAGAATCAAAAAGACACGGGCTGGCAATCCTGCAATCCAGCAATGTTTACCATAGCCAACACTTGGAAGCAATGAAAATGCCCAGCCACAGAGGAATGCAGAAAGGAGCAGTGGTCCATGGACACAATGGAAAAGTACTCCAGTGAAAAGTAGAAATTCATTTTAAAAACAGATATAAGTAAGGAGACATCAGCTTTGGGGGGTTTCTCCAGACACATCCCACCGTCATTGATAACCGAGGAACACCACTGGCAGGAAGGTCTGTTTCACTAGTTACCAGAGTGGGAAACGCAGAAATGCTGCAGCCCTCTGGCCGTTCCCTGCAACGGCAGTTTGAAAACCCATGCTAATGGTCACTTCGTGTGCACAAGTCCTGGAGGGCTGTCAATGAAACCTGCCCTCAAAATGTCTTGAGGGAGGTAGTGGCCAAAATATTTCAAAAGGCGGCACATAGTTCAAGAAAAGAATGTGATGAGGTAAGCTACACACACAGTTTGAAGAGAAAAAGGACATCCCTGAAAGCTCAATTTCAAGGCTTTATGAGACGCATGCAAATCCAACCACAGAGGTATCGGCTCACACCAGTCAGAAGAACCATCAGCAACAAGACTACCAACAATTCATGCTGAAGGGGTTGTGGAGAAGTGCATACCCTCTGGGTTAAGTGGGACTTTGCCGCCAGCCGCGGCGGGTCCTCAAAGTGTAGCAACAACCGACGAGAGGGGGTAGGGAACTGAACGCACCAAGGTATGGGATCAGAAGGGCACAAGCAACTGACGCTTGCAAGGCAAGTTTAATAACAAAACATAGCCGTATATATACCCCTAAAGCAGGGAATTTGCTTCGTCACGCCTTATCGGCATCAGCTGGTTGGTTGGCTTCTCGGCTTAGTCACACCTTATCAGCATGAGCTTGTTGGATGGCTGCTCGGCTTCTCCCTCAAAGGCACCAATTTCCCCTCCAGGGTTGCTTTTCCTAGCTTTAGGGAACAACCAGGGACTCCCAGTAACTGAGCAGGTCCCTGGAGCGATTTGGCCAAAGACCATCTCCTTTTGTATGTTCATACCATAAAGTCCAGGATGCATACCAAGGAGAGTACAGTCGGGCCCTGAGGCTTAGGAGGGTCTTAGTGGCGCCTTCCTCAGAGGGCAATGCTCGCCACAGGACTTCACCTGGTAAGAGGCACTAATGGGAACAGAATGGAGGTGCCTTTACAAGGTAAACACTGAGTTACGATATGATCCAGCAGGCACACTCGTGGGCCTATAACCTAAGAAAGAAGACAGAAGTGGAAAGACACAGGCAGGCAAATCTGCATTGCAGGAGTATTACAATAGCCAGGACATGGAAGCAAGCAGAAAGTCCATCAACAGATGAGTGGACAAAGAAGAACAGGGACCTGAACAGATGGAATATTAGCCAAGGAACAAAAGGAAACAATGCCATCAACAGCACCATCGGTGAGGCTAGAGTTCATCACGCACCTTGCAGTAAGTCACAGAGCGAAAGATACATAGCCTACGATATCACTTATAGGTGTTCCCTGAAAATTGATATCACTGAAGATATTTCCACAGAGAAAGGCAATCACAGATGCAATAAACAGATTTATGGTTCACCCATGGACAGGTGTGAGAATTGTGTACATTAGGAAATTGGGTTTAAGAGCGAGATACAAACACAGGTGAAATACAAAATCACCAAAGGCCTACGGAATACCAAGAGAAGAGTACTCAACATTGTGTCATAAGCTACATGGGAAAAGGATCCAAAGAAGACTAGATACGTGTTTATGTGTAAAAGAGCCACATCTTTCACACCTACAACAAGCAAAACATTGTAATCAAACTTGCTGTGAGAAAAAATAAACATTGAATTAAAAAACGAACAGGTCAGTCGTGAGACACAAACTTAAGGGGCTTTTTCCTGGCACAGTCCATTCTAATTGACAACCGAGAATACGACTTCCACGGAGGCTCTGTTGCCCGAGTAACCAGGTTTGGTAAAGGAGACCTGCTGCCGCCTTGTGGCCGTTTCTCAAAACAGCAGCTTTAAACCCAGTGCTAATGGTCACTTGATATTCAAAATCATTGCAGGCCTATAAATGACACCTGCCCTCAAAAACAATTCTTGGGTCGTACATCGAGGAAAAAAACTCAAAAGACGTGCACACTTCAAAACGACAATTTCAAGAGGCATATTTTGCGCACATTTTGTCTTCTCTTTCTTTCTTTCTCTTGTGATAAATAAAAGGGCATGGAAAAATGCTCAACATCAGGAATTAATAAAGCCATGCAAATCCAGTCGACAGAAACGTTCACCCACCGTCGTCAGAATGATCATC
This sequence comes from Kogia breviceps, assembly GCF_026419965.1. Taxonomy (NCBI): domain Eukaryota; kingdom Metazoa; phylum Chordata; class Mammalia; order Artiodactyla; family Physeteridae; genus Kogia; species Kogia breviceps. Next base: position 48,310,533 of record NC_081315.1, read on the forward strand.
AGCCACAGAGTCTACAAAGAATAAATGCTCAAGGTGTTTTAGAGAACTCTGTGCCCTCTAGCGGCCGCTGGGACGTAACCTGGGAACAGCTAGTAGTGAGAACACCGTGGAGGTGCGTTGAAAGGTAAAAATTGAGCTAACCTGTAATCGGGTAGGCCCACTGATGGGCCTATCTCCCGAGTAGACCAAAATCAAAAAGACACAGGCTGGCCGTCCTGCACTGCAGCAACATGTACCATCGCCAAGACTTGGAAGAAACCCAAATGTCCATCAACAGAACAATGCACCAAGAAGAAGGGGGCCCATGTGCACAATGGAACATGAGCCACGGAAAAGCATGCAACAGTGCCGCTGGCACCACCGTAGAAGGATCTAGAGATACCCACCCAAAAGGAAGTACGAAAGAAACCGAAATAGAAATATCCTATGACATCACTTATAGCTGTTACTTCAACATTGATACCCATGAAGTCATTTCCAAGAGAAGGCCGTGCATAGATGCAGAAAACCAACTATGCTTAACCAAGTGGAAAGGTGTAAGGAATGTATGAATTTGGATATGGGGGTTTACAGACATGTACTGATACATATGAAATATATAATCACAAAATACCTAAGGAATACCAGGAGAGGTCGACTCAACACTCTGTAATAACCTACACGGGAAAGGATCCAAAGATGAATAGATTGATACATACATATGATGAACCAGATGCAGTACACCTAGAACACACACCACATTTTTATCCAATTGGCTGTGATACTAGATAACAATTAAATTTTAAAAAACACACAAGAAGTAAGGAGATATAAGCTCTTGGGGGTTTGCCCTGACACACTGCACTCTCATTTGCAGCCTACTAACACAATTTCCAGGAAGCCTCTGTTGCAGGAAAACCCAGAGTTGGAAATGGAGAAATGCTGCCGCCTTGTGGCCGTTTCCCGCAAGAGCGGCTTCAAGCGCATAGCTATGGGTCACTTAACATTCATAAGGACTCAGGCCTCTAAAAGACACCTGCCCTCAAAAAAAAAAAAATGTCCTGAGCTCGGCCGTGGCCAAAAAAATTCAAAGCAGGCAAATGTGTCAAAGAGATAGTATGATAGAGGTAAGTTTTACTCACTCTTTATCAAAAAAAGGAAAATGGAGAAAAGCTCAACATCAGGAATCATCAGACTCCTCTAACCTACAAAAAGCTTTCAGCTCACCCAAGTTAACTACCGTCAGCCAAAAGACTACAAACAATAAATGCTGAAGGGGTTTTAGAGAACTCTGTTCCCTCTGTCTGTGGAGGACATGTCTAGTTGTAACAGCCAATAATGAGAACAGAAAGGAGCTGCGTTTTCAATTAAAAATTGAGCCACCCTTCCATCCAGAACACCCACAGCCGAGCCTCTCACCTGAGAAGACAGGCTGCAAGAGCTGCACTCCACGAGTTTTCACAGTAGCCAAGACACCGAAGCAACCCAAATGTCCATCAACAGAAGAATGGATAAGAAGAGCTGGTCCGTGGACACAGTGGACTATTAGCCATGGAAAACAAGGAAACACTGCTCTTTGAGGCACCCGAGATGAGCCTAGAGATCATCACAGAACATGAGTTAAGTCGGAAAGCAAAAGGCATACCGTATGACATCACCTATAGGCGTTATCTAACAGCTGACACAAATGAACATATTTCCACAAAGAAAGACACTCAGAGACTTAGAAAACAAACTAAGCTGATGTAAAATGAAAGGTGGGGGGAATGGATAAATTAAGATTAGTGTCACCATATGTGTACAAATACGTATTAAATATATATATCAAACAGACCGACCATATAGCAAGGGAGGTCACCAGAACACTCTGCAATAATTTACATGGGAAGAGGATCTGTACAAGAATATATATATATATAAAACGTACAAATGAACCAGATTCTGTACATATAGGACCAACAGTATTCTAATCATTACCCCGATTTAAACAAATTAAAAGAGCGAACAAGAAGTAATGTGACATACACTTCTGGGTTTTTTTCCTGGCACATTCCATTCTAATTGACAACCTGGGAACAGGACTTCCAGAAGGCTCTGCTGCCCTAGTAACCAGATGTGGGAATGTAGCAATGCTGACGCCTTGTGGCCGTTTCCCACAGCAGCAGCTTTAAAGTCAGTGCTAATGGTCACTCAATATTCACACCCATTGCAGGCTTGTAAATGACACCTGCCCTCCAAAACAAAATCCTGGGGGCGAAAATCGACCAAAAAAGTCCAAAGAGGGCAACCTTCCAAGAAGACAATTTCGAGAGGTTTATTGTACTCACGGTTTTTTTTCCTGCTTTTGTTTAACAGAATAAAAAAAGGCGTGGAAAAATGCTGAACCTTAGGAATTATTAGACACGAAAATACACGTTACAAAAACCTATCATGTCACACGACTCAGCATGGCCAGCAGCAAAACTTCTGCAAACAAGAAATGCTGACGGGGTGGTGAAGAAATGCGTACCCTCGGTTCTAAGTGGGACGTGGTAAGAGCCCCTAAGGAAAACACAGTGGAGTTGCCTGGAAAGGGTCAACATTGAGCGACCGTTCAATCAAGCATAGCCACTGCTGGGTCTATCACCTGAGAGGATGAGAATCAAAAAGACACGGGCTGGCAATCCTGCAATCCAGCAATGTTTACCATAGCCAACACTTGGAAGCAATGAAAATGCCCAGCCACAGAGGAATGCAGAAAGGAGCAGTGGTCCATGGACACAATGGAAGAGTACTCCAGTGAAAAGTAGAAATTCCATTTTAAAAACAGATATAAGTAAGGAGACATCAGCTTTGGGGGGTTTCTCCAGACACATCCCACCGTCATTGATAACCAAGGAACACCACTGGCAGGAAGGCCTGTTTCACTAGTTACCAGAGTGGGAAACGCAGAAATGCTGCAGCCCTGTGGCCGTTACCTGCAACGGCAGCTTGAAAACCCGTGCTAATGGTCACTTCGTGTGCACAAGTCCTGGAGGGCTGTCAATGAAACCTGCCCTCAAAATGTCTTGAGGGAGGTAGTGGCCAAAATATTTCAAAAGGCGGCACATAGTTCAAGAAAAGAATGTGATGAGGTAAGCTACACACACAGTTTGAAGAAAAAAAGGGCATCCCTGAAAGCTCAATTTCAAGGCTTTATGAGACGCATGCAAATCCAACCACAGAGGTATCGGCTCACACCAGTCAGAAGAACCATCAGCAACAAGACTACCAACAATTCATGCTGAAGGGGTTGTGGAGAAGTGCATACCCTCTAGGTTAAGTGGGACTTTGCCGCCAGCCGCGGCGGGTCCTCAAAGTGTAGCAACAACCGACGAGAGGGGGTAGGGAACTGAACGCACCAAGGTATGGGATCAGAAGGGCACAAGCAACTGACGCTTGCAAGGCAAGTTTAATAACAAAGCATAGCCGTATATATACCCCTAAAGCAGGGAATTTGCTTCGTCACGCCTTATCGGCATCAGCTGGTTGGTTGGCTTCTCGGCTTAGTCACACCTTATCAGCATCAGCTGGTTGGTTGGCTGCTCGGCTTCTCCCTCAAAGGCACCAATTTCCCCTCCAGGGTTGCTTTTCCTAGCTTTAGGGAACAACCAGGGACTCCCAGTAACTGAGCAGGTCCCTGGAGCGATTTGGCCAAAGACCATCTCCTTTTGTATGTTCATACCATAAAGTCCAGGATGCATACCAAGGAGAGTACAGTCGGGCCCTGAGGCTTAGGAGGGTCTTAGTGGCGCCTTCCTCAGAGGGCAATGCTCGCCACAGGACTTCACCTGGTAAGAGGCACTAATGGGAACAGAATGGAGGTGCCTTTACAAGGTAAACACTGAGTTACGATATGATCCAGCAGGCCCACTCCTGGGCCTATAACCTAAGAAAGAAGACAGAAGTGGAAAGACACAGGCAGGCAAATCTGCATTGCAGGAGTATTACAATAGCCAGGACATGGAAGCAAGCAGAAAGTCCATCAACAGATGAGTGGACAAAGAAGAACAGGGACCTGAGCAGATGGAATATTAGCCAAGGAACAAAAGGAAACAATGCCATCAACAGCACCATCGGTGAGGCTAGAGTTCATCACGCACCTTGCAGTAAGTCACAGAGCGAAAGATACATAGCCTACGATATCACTTATAGGTGTTCCCTGAAAATTGATATCACTGAAGATATTTCCACAGAGAAAGGCAATCACAGATGCAATAAACAGATTTATGGTTCACCCATGGACAGGTGTGAGAATTGTGTACATTAGGAAATTGGGTTTAAGAGCGAGATACAAACACAGGTGAAATACAAAATCACCAAAGGCCTACGGAATACCAAGAGAAGAGTACTCAACATTGTGTCATAAGCTACATGGGAAAAGGATCCAAAGAAGACTAGATACGTGTTTATGTGGAAAAGAGCCACATCTTTCACACCTACAACAAGCAAAACATTGTAATCAAACTTGCTGTGAGAAACAATAAACATTGAATTAAAAAACGAACAAGTCCGTCGTGAGGCACAAACATAAGGGGCTTTTTCCTGGCACAGTCCATTCTAATTGACAACCGAGAATACGACTTCCACGGAGGCTCTGTTGCCCGAGTAACCAGGTTTGGTAAAGGAGACCTGCTGCCGCCTTGTGGCCGTTTCTCAAAACAGCAGCTTTAAACCCAGTGCTAATGGTCACTTGATATTCAAAATCATTGCAGGCCTATAAATGACACCTGCCCTCAAAAACGATTCTTGGGTCGTCAATCGAGGAAAAAAACTCAAAAGATGTGCACACTTCAAAACGACAATTTCAAGAGGCATATTTTGCGCACATTTTGTCTTCTCTTTCTTTCTTTCTCTTGTGATAAATAAAAGGGCATGGAAAAATGCTCAACATCAGGAATTAATAAAGCCATGCAAATCCAGTCGACAGAAACGTTCACCCACCGTCGTCAGAATGATCATCAGCCACAGAGTCTACAAAGAATAAATGCTCAAGGTGTTTTAGAGAACTCTGTGCCCTCTAGCGGCCGCTGGGACGTAACCTGGGAACAGCTAGTAGTGAGAACACCGTGGAGTTGCGTTGAAAGGTAAAAATTGAGCTAACTGATGGGCCTATCTCCCGAGTAGACCAAAATCAAAAAGACACAGGCTGGCCGTCCTGCACTGCAGCAACATGTACCATCGCCAAGACTTGGAAGAAACCCAAATGTCCATCAACAGAACAATGCACCAAGTAGAAGGGGGCCCATGTGCACAATGGAACATGAGCCACGGAAGAGCATGCAACAGTGCCGCTGGCACCACCGTAGAAGGATCTAGAGATACCCACCCAAAAGGAAGTACGAAAGAAACCGAAATAGAAATATCCTATGACATCACTTATAGCTGTTACTTCAACATTGATACCCATGAAGTCATTTCCAAGAGAAGGCCGTGCATAGATGCAGAAAACCAACTATGCTTAACCAAGTGGAAAGGTGTAAGGAATGTATGAATTTGGATATGGGGGTTTACAGACATGTACTGATACATATGAAATATATAATCACAAAATACCTAAGGAATACCAGGAGAGGTCGACTCAACACTCTGTAATAACCTACACGGGAAAGGATCCAAAGATGAATAGATTGATACATACATATGATGAACCAGATGCAGTACACCTAGAACACACACCACATTTTTATCCAATTGGCTGTGATACTAGATAACAATTAAATTTTAAAAAACACACAAGAAGTAAGGAGATATAAGCTCTTGGGGGTTTGCCCTGACACACTGCACTCTCATTTGCAGCCTACTAACACAATTTCCAGGAAGCCTCTGTTGCAGGAAAACCCAGAGTTGGAAATGGAGAAATGCTGCCGCCTTGTGGCCGTTTCCCGCAAGAGCGGCTTCAAACGCATAGCTATGGGTCACTTAATATTCATAAGGACTCAGGCCTCTAAAAGACACCTGCCCTCAAAAAAAAAAATGTCCTGAGCTCGGCCGTGGCCAAAAAAATTCAAAGCAGGCAAATGTGTCAAAGAGATAGTATGATAGAGGTAAGTTTTACTCACTCTTTATCAAAAAAAGGAAAATGGAGAAAAGCTCAACATCAGGAATCATCAGACTCCTCTAACCTACAAAAAGTTTTCAGCTCACCCAAGTTAACTACCGTCAGCCAAAAGACTACAAACAATAAATGCTGAAGGGGTTTTAGAGAACTCTGTTCCCTCTGTCTGTGGAGGACATGTCTAGTTGTAACAGCCAATAATGAGAACAGAAAGGAGCTGCGTTTTCAATTAAAAATTGAGCCACCCTTCCATCCAGAACACCCACAGCCGAGCCTCTCACCTGAGAAGACAGGCTGCAAGAGCTGCACTCCACGAGTTTTCACAGTAGCCAAGACACCGAAGCAACCCAAATGTCCATCAACAGAAGAATGGATAAGAAGAGCTGGTCCGTGGACACAGTGGACTATTAGCCATGGAAAACAAGGAAACACTGCTCTTTGAGGCACCCGAGATGAGCCTAGAGATCATCACAGAACATGAGTTAAGTCGGAAAGCAAAAGGCATACCGTATGACATCACCTATAGGCGTTATCTAACAGCTGACACAAATGAACATATTTCCACAAAGAAAGACACTCAGAGACTTAGAAAACAAACTAAGCTGATGTAAAATGAAAAGTGGGGGGAATGGATAAATTAAGATTAGTGTCACCATATGTGTACAAATACGTATTAAATATATATATCAAACAGACCGACCATATAGCAAGGGAGGTCACCAGAACACTCTGCAATAATTTACATGTGAAGAGGATCTGTACAAGAATATATATATATAAAAACGTACAAATGAACCAGATTCTGTACATATAGGACCAACAGTATTCTAATCATTACCCCGATTTAAACAAATTAAAAGAGCGAACAAGAAGTAATGTGACATACACATCTGGGGTTTTTTCCTGGCACATTCCATTCTAATTGACAACCTGGGAACAGGACTTCCAGAAGGCTCTGCTGCCCTAGTAACCAGATGTGGGAATGTAGCAATGCTGACGCCTTGTGGCCGTTTCCCACAGCAGCAGCTTTAAAGTCAGTGCTAATGGTCACTCAATATTCACACCCATTGCAGGCTTGTAAATGACACCTGCCCTCCAAAACAAAATCCTGGGGGCGAAAATCGACCAAAAAAGTCGAAAGAGGGCAACCTTCCAAGAAGACAATTTCGAGAGGTTTATTGTACTCACGGGTTTTTTTTTTTCTGTTTTTGTTTAACAGAATAAAAAAAGGCGTGGAAAAATGCTGAACCTTAGGAATTATTAGACACGAAACTACACGTTAAAAAAACCTATCATGTCACACGACTCAGCATGGCCAGCAGCAAAACTTCTGCAAACAAGAAATGCTGACGGGGTGGTGAAGAAATGCGTACCCTCGGTTCTAAGTGGGACGTGGTAAGAGCCCCTAAGGAAAACACAGTGGAGTTGCCTGGAAAGGGTCAACATTGAGCGACCGTTCAATCAAGCATAGCCACTGCTGGGTCTATCACCTGAGAGGATGAGAATCAAAAAGACATGGGCTGGCAATCCTGCAATCCAGCAATGTTTACCATAGCCAACACTTGGAAGCAATGAAAATGCCCAGCCACAGAGGAATGCAGAAAGGAGCAGTGGTCCATGGACACAATGGAAGAGTACTCCAGTGAAAAGTAGAAATTCCATTTTAAAAACAGATATAAGTAAGGAGACATCAGCTTTGGGGGGTTTCTCCAGACACATCCCACCGTCATTGATAACCAAGGAACACCACTGGCAGGAAGGCCTGTTTCACTAGTTACCAGAGTGGGAAACGCAGAAATGCTGCAGCCCTGTGGCCGTTACCTGCAACGGCAGCTTGAAAACCCGTGCTAATGGTCACTTCGTGTGCACAAGTCCTGGAGGGCTGTCAATGAAACCTGCCCTCAAAATGTCTTGAGGGAGGTAGTGGCCAAAATATTTCAAAAGGCGGCACATAGTTCAAGAAAAGAATGTGATGAGGTAAGCTACACACACAGTTTGAAGAAAAAAAGGGCATCCCTGAAAGCTCAATTTCAAGGCTTTATGAGACGCATGCAAATCCAACCACAGAGGTATCGGCTCACACCAGTCAGAAGAACCATCAGCAACAAGACTACCAACAATTCATGCTGAAGGGGTTGTGGAGAAGTGCATACCCTCTAGGTTAAGTGGGACTTTGCCGCCAGCCGCGGCGGGTCCTCAAAGTGTAGCAACAACCGACGAGAGGGGGTAGGGAACTGAACGCACCAAGGTATGGGATCAGAAGGGCACAAGCAACTGACGCTTGCAAGGCAAGTTTAATAACAAAGCATAGCCGTATATATACCCCTAAAGCAGGGAATTTGCTTCGTCACGCCTTATCGGCATCAGCTGGTTGGTTGGCTTCTCGGCTTAGTCACACCTTATCAGCATCAGCTGGTTGGTTGGCTGCTCGGCTTCTCCCTCAAAGGCACCAATTTCCCCTCCAGGGTTGCTTTTCCTAGCTTTAGGGAACAACCAGGGACTCCCAGTAACTGAGCAGGTCCCTGGAGCGATTTGGCCAAAGACCATCTCCTTTTGTATGTTCATACCATAAAGTCCAGGATGCATACCAAGGAGAGTACAGTCGGGCCCTGAGGCTTAGGAGGGTCTTAGTGGCGCCTTCCTCAGAGGGCAATGCTCGCCACAGGACTTCACCTGGTAAGAGGCACTAATGGGAACAGAATGGAGGTGCCTTTACAAGGTAAACACTGAGTTACGATATGATCCAGCAGGCCCACTCCTGGGCCTATAACCTAAGAAAGAAGACAGAAGTGGAAAGACACAGGCAGGCAAATCTGCATTGCAGGAGTATTACAATAGCCAGGACATGGAAGCAAGCAGAAAGTCCATCAACAGATGAGTGGACAAAGAAGAACAGGGACCTGAGCAGATGGAATATTAGCCAAGGAACAAAAGGAAACAATGCCATCAACAGCACCATCGGTGAGGCTAGAGTTCATCACGCACCTTGCAGTAAGTCACAGAGCGAAAGATACATAGCCTACGATATCACTTATAGGTGTTCCCTGAAAATTGATATCACTGAAGATATTTCCACAGAGAAAGGCAATCACAGATGCAATAAACAGATTTATGGTTCACCCATGGACAGGTGTGAGAATTGTGTACATTAGGAAATTGGGTTTAAGAGCGAGATACAAACACAGGTGAAATACAAAATCACCAAAGGCCTACGGAATACCAAGAGAAGAGTACTCAACATTGTGTCATAAGCTACATGGGAAAAGGATCCAAAGAAGACTAGATACGTGTTTATGTGTAAAAGAGCCACATCTTTCACACCTACAACAAGCAAAACATTGTAATCAAACTTGCTGTGAGAAACAATAAACATTGAATTAAAAAACGAACAAGTCAGTCGTGAGGCACAAACATAAGGGGCTTTTTCCTGGCACAGTCCATTCTAATTGACAACCGAGAATACGACTTCCACGGAGGCTCTGTTGCCCGAGTAACCAGGTTTGGTAAAGGAGACCTGCTGCCGCCTTGTGGCCGTTTCTCAAAACAGCAGCTTTAAACCCAGTGCTAATGGTCACTTGATATTCAAAATCATTGCAGGCCTATAAATGACACCTGCCCTCAAAAACGATTCTTGGGTCGTCAATCGAGGAAAAAAACTCAAAAGATGTGCACACTTCAAAACGACAATTTCAAGAGGCATATTTTGCGCACATTTTGTCTTCTCTTTCTTTCTTTCTCTTGTGATAAATAAAAGGGCATGGAAAAATGCTCAACATCAGGAATTAATAAAGCCATGCAAATCCAGTCGACAGAAACGTTCACCCACCGTCGTCAGAATGATCATCAGCCACAGAGTCTACAAAGAATAAATGCTCAAGGTGTTTTAGAGAACTCTGTGCCCTCTAGCGGCCGCTGGGACGTAACCTGGGAACAGCTAGTAGTGAGAACACCGTGGAGTTGCGTTGAAAGGTAAAAATTGAGCTAACCTGTAATCGGGTAGGCCCACTGATGGGCCTATCTCCCGAGTAGACCAAAATCAAAAAGACACAGCCTGGCCATCCTGCACTGCAGCAACATGTACCATCGCCAAGACTTGGAAGAAACCCAAATGTCCATCAACAGAACAATGCACCAAGAAGAAGGGGGCCCATGTGCACAATGGAACATGAGCCACGGAAGAGCATGCAACAGTGCCGCTGGCACCACCGTAGAAGGATCTAGAGATACCCACCCAAAAGGAAGTACGAAAGAAACCGAAATAGAAATATCCTATGACATCACTTATAGCTGTTACTTCAACATTGATACCCATGAAGTCATTTCCAAGAGAAGGCCGTGCATAGATGCAGAAAACCAACTATGCTTAACCAAGTGGAAAGGTGTAAGGAATGTATGAATTTGGATATGGGGGTTTACAGACATGTACTGATACATATGAAATATATAATCACAAAATACCTAAGGAATACCAGGAGAGGTCGACTCAACACTCTGTAATAACCTACACGGGAAAAGATCCAAAGATGAATAGATTGATACATACATATGATGAACCAGATGCAGTACACCTAGAACACACACCACATTTTTATCCAATTGGCTGTGATACTAGATAACAATTAAATTTTAAAAAACACACAAGAAGTAAGGAGATATAAGCTCTTGGGGGTTTGCCCTGACACACTGCACTCTCATTTGCAGCCTACTAACACAATTTCCAGGAAGCCTCTGTTGCAGGAAAACCCAGAGTTGGAAATGGAGAAATGCTGCCGCCTTGTGGCCGTTTCCCGCAAGAGCGGCTTCAAACGCATAGCTATGGTTCACTTAACATTCATAAGGACTCAGGCCTCTAAAAGACACCTGCCCTCAAAAAAAAAAAATGTCCTGAGCTCGGCCGTGGCCAAAAAAATTCAAAGCAGGCAAATGTGTCAAAGAGATAGTATGATAGAGGTAAGTTTTACTCACTCTTTATCAAAAAAAGGAAAATGGAGAAAAGCTCAACATCAGGAATCATCAGACTCCTCTAACCTACAAAAAGCTTTCAGCTCACCCAAGTTAACTACCGTCAGCCAAAAGACTACAAACAATAAATGCTGAAGGGGTTTTAGAGAACTCTGTTCCCTCTGTCTGTGGAGGACATGTCTAGTTGTAACAGCCAATAATGAGAACAGAAAGGAGCTGCGTTTTCAATTAAAAATTGAGCCACCCTTCCATCCAGAACACCCACAGCCGAGCCTCTCACCTGAGAAGACAGGCTGCAAGAGCTGCACTCCACGAGTTTTCACAGTAGCCAAGACACCGAAGCAACCCAAATGTCCATCAACAGAAGAATGGATAAGAAGAGCTGGTCCGTGGACACAGTGGACTATTAGCCATGGAAAACAAGGAAACACTGCTCTTTGAGGCACCCGAGATGAGCCTAGAGATCATCACAGAACATGAGTTAAGTCGGAAAGCAAAAGGCATACCGTATGACATCACCTATAGGCGTTATCTAACAGCTGACACAAATGAACATATTTCCACAAAGAAAGACACTCAGAGACTTAGAAAACAAACTAAGCTGATGTAAACTGAAAGGTGGGGGGAATGGATAAATTAAGATTAGTGTCACCATATGTGTACAAATACGTATTAAATATATATATCAAACAGACCGACCATATAGCAAGGGAGGTCACCAGAACACTCTGCAATAATTTACATGGGAAGGGGATCTGTACAAGAATATATATATATATAAAACGTACAAATGAACCAGATTCTGTACATATAGGACCAACAGTATTCTAATCATTACCCCGATTTAAACAAATTAAAAGAGCGAACAAGAAGTAATGTGACATACACTTCTGGGGTTTTTTCCTGGCACATTCCATTGTAATTGACAACCTGGGAACAGGACTTCCAGAAGGCTCTGCTGCCCTAGTAACCAGATGTGGGAATGTAGCAATGCTGACGCCTTGTGGCCGTTTCCCACAGCAGCAGCTTTAAAGTCAGTGCTAATGGTCACTCAATATTCACACCCATTGCAGGCTTGTAAATGACACCTGCCCTCCAAAACAAAATCCTGGGGGCGAAAATCGACCAAAAAAGTCCAAAGAGGGCAACCTTCCAAGAAGACAATTTCGAGAGGTTTATTGTACTCACGGTTTTTTTTTTTCTGTTTTTGTTTAACAGAATAAAAAAAGGCGTGGAAAAATGCTGAACCTTAGGAATTATTAGACACGAAACTACACGTTAAAAAAACCTATCATGTCACACGACTCAGCATGGCCAGCAGCAAAACTTCTGCAAACAAGAAATGCTGACGGGGTGGTGAAGAAATGCGTACCCTCGGTTCTAAGTGGGACGTGGTAAGAGCCCCTAAGGAAAACACAGTGGAGTTGCCTGGAAAGGGTCAACATTGAGCGACCGTTCAATCAAGCATAGCCACTGCTGGGTCTATCACCTGAGAGGATGAGAATCAAAAAGACACGGGCTGGCAATCCTGCAATCCAGCAATGTTTACCATAGCCAACACTTGGAAGCAATGAAAATGCCCAGCCACAGAGGAATGCAGAAAGGAGCAGTGGTCCATGGACACAATGGAAAAGTACTCCAGTGAAAAGTAGAAATCCATTTTAAAAACAGATATAAGTAAGGAGACATCAGCTTTGGGGGGTTTCTCCAGACACATCCCACCGTCATTGATAACCGAGGAACACCACTGGCAGGAAGGTCTGTTTCACTAGTTACCAGAGTGGGAAACGCAGAAATGCTGCAGCCCTGTGGCCGTTACCTGCAACGGCAGCTTGAAAACCCATGCTAATGGTCACTTCGTGTGCACAAGTCCTGGAGGGCTGTCAATGAAACCTGCCCTCAAAATGTCTTGAGGGAGGTAGTGGCCAAAATATTTCAAAAGGCGGCACATAGTTCAAGAAAAGAATGTGATGAGGTAAGCTACACACACAGTTTGAAGAGAAAAAGGACATCCCTGAAAGCTCAATTTCAAGGCTTTATGAGACGCATGCAAATCCAACCACAGAGGTATGGGCTCACACCAGTCAGAAGAACCATCAGCAACAAGACTAAGAACAATTCATGCTGAAGGGGTTGTGGAGAAGTGCATACCCTCTGGGTTAAGTGGGACTTTGCCGCCAGCCGCGGCGGGTCCTCAAAGTGTAGCAACAACCGACGAGAGGGGGTAGGGAACTGAACGCACCAACGTATGGGATCAGAAGGGCACAAGCAACTGACGCTTGCAAGGCAAGTTTAATAACAAAACATAGCCGTATATATACCCCTAAAGCAGGGAATTTGCTTCGTCACGCCTTATCGGCATCAGCTGGTTGGTTGGCTTCTCGGCTTAGTCACACCTTATCAGCATCAGCTGGTTGGTTGGCTGCTCGGCTTCTCCCTCAAAGGCACCAATTTCCCCTCCAGGGTTGCTTTTCCTAGCTTTAGGGAACAACCAGGGACTCCCAGTAACTGAGCAGGTCCCTGGAGCGATTTGGCCAAAGACCATCTCCTTTTGTATGTTCATACCATAAAGTCCAGGATGCATACCAAGGAGAGTACAGTCGGGCCCTGAGGCTTAGGAGGGTCTTAGTGGCGCCTTCCTCAGAGGGCAATGCTCGCCACAGGACTTCACCTGGTAAGAGGCACTAATGGGAACAGAATGGAGGTGCCTTTACAAGGTAAACACTGAGTTACGATATGATCCAGCAGGCCCACTCCTGGGCCTATAACCTAAGAAAGAAGACAGAAGTGGAAAGACACAGGCAGGCAAATCTGCATTGCAGGAGTATTACAATAGCCAGGACATGGAAGCAAGCAGAAAGTCCATCAACAGATGAGTGGACAAAGAAGAACAGGGACCTGAACAGATGGAATATTAGCCAAGGAACAAAAGGAAACAATGCCATCAACAGCACCATCGGTGAGGCTAGAGTTCATCACGCACCTTGCAGTAAGTCACAGAGCGAAAGATACATAGCCTACGATATCACTTATAGGTGTTCCCTGAAAATTGATATCACTGAAGATATTTCCACAGAGAAAGGCAATCACAGATGCAATAAACAGATTTATGGTTCACCCATGGACAGGTGTGAGAATTGTGTACATTAGGAAATTGGGTTTAAGAGCGAGATACAAACACAGGTGAAATACAAAATCACCAAAGGCCTACGGAATACCAAGAGAAGAGTACTCAACATTGTGTCATAAGCTACATGGGAAAAGGATCCAAAGAAGACTAGATACGTGTTTATGTGGAAAAGAGCCACATCTTTCACACCTACAACAAGCAAAACATTGTAATCAAACTTGCTGTGAGAAACAATAAACATTGAATTAAAAAACGAACAGGTCCGTCGTGAGGCACAAACATAAGGGGCTTTTTCCTGGCACAGTCCATTCTAATTGACAACCGAGAATACGACTTCCACGGAGGCTCTGTTGCCCGAGTAACCAGGTTTGGTAAAGGAGACCTGCTGCCGCCTTGTGGCCGTTTCTCAAAACAGCAGCTTTAAACCCAGTGCTAATGGTCACTTGATATTCAAAATCATTGCAGGCCTATAAATGACACCTGCCCTCAAAAACGATTCTTGGGTCGTACATCGAGGAAAAAAACTCAAAAGACGTGCACACTTCAAAACGACAATTTCAAGAGGCATATTTTGCGCACATTTTGTCTTCTCTTTCTTTCTTTCTCTTGTGATAAATAAAAGGGCATGGAAAAATGCTCAACATCAGGAATTAATAAAGCCATGCAAATCCAGTCGACAGAAACGTTCACCCACCGTCGTCAGAATGATCATCAGCCACAGAGTCTACAAAGAATAAATGCTCAAGGTGTTTTAGAGAACTCTGTGCCCTCTAGCGGCCGCTGGGACGTAACCTGGGAACAGCTAGTAGTGAGAACACCGTGGAGTTGCGTTGAAAGGTAAAAATTGAGCTAACTGATGGGCCTATCTCCCGAGTAGACCAAAATCAAAAAGACACAGGCTGGCCGTCCTGCACTGCAGCAACATGTACCATCGCCAAGACTTGGAAGAAACCCAAATGTCCATCAACAGAACAATGCACCAAGAAGAAGGGGGCCCATGTGCACAATGGAACATGAGCCACGGAAGAGCATGCAACAGTGCCGCTGGCACCACCGTAGAAGGATCTAGAGATACCCACCCAAAAGGAAGTACGAAAGAAACCGAAATAGAAATATCCTATGACATCACTTATAGCTGTTACTTCAACATTGATACCCATGAAGTCATTTCCAAGAGAAGGCCGTGCATAGATGCAGAAAACCAACTATGCTTAACCAAGTGGAAAGGTGTAAGGAATGTATGAATTTGGATATGGGGGTTTACAGACATGTACTGATACATATGAAATATATAATCACAAAATACCTAAGGAATACCAGGAGAGGTCGACTCAACACTCTGTAATAACCTACACGGGAAAGGATCCAAAGATGAATAGATTGATACATACATATGATGAACCAGATGCAGTACACCTAGAACACACACCACATTTTTATCCAATTGGCTGTGATACTAGATAACAATTAAATTTTAAAAAACACACAAGAAGTAAGGAGATATAAGCTCTTGGGGGTTTGCCCTGACACACTGCACTCTCATTTGCAGCCTACTAACACAATTTCCAGGAAGCCTCTGTTGCAGGAAAACCCAGAGTTGGAAATGGAGAAATGCTGCCGCCTTGTGGCCGTTTCCCGCAAGAGCGGCTTCAAACGCATAGCTATGGTTCACTTAACATTCATAAGGACTCAGGCCTCTAAAAGACACCTGCCCTCAAAAAAAAAAAAATGTCCTGAGCTCGGCCGTGGCCAAAAAAATTCAAAGCAGGCAAATGTGTCAAAGAGATAGTATGATAGAGGTAAGTTTTACTCACTCTTTATCAAAAAAAGGAAAATGGAGAAAAGCTCAACATCAGGAATCATCAGACTCCTCTAACCTACAAAAAGCTTTCAGCTCACCCAAGTTAACTACCGTCAGCCAAAAGACTACAAACAATAAATGCTGAAGGGGTTTTAGAGAACTCTGTTCCCTCTGTCTGTGGAGGACATGTCTAGTTGTAACAGCCAATAATGAGAACAGAAAGGAGCTGCGTTTTCAATTAAAAATTGAGCCACCCTTCCATCCAGAACACCCACAGCCGAGCCTCTCACCTGAGAAGACAGGCTGCAAGAGCTGCACTCCACGAGTTTTCACAGTAGCCAAGACACCGAAGCAACCCAAATGTCCATCAACAGAAGAATGGATAAGAAGAGCTGGTCCGTGGACACAGTGGACTATTAGCCATGGAAAACAAGGAAACACTGCTCTTTGAGGCACCCGAGATGAGCCTAGAGATCATCACAGAACATGAGTTAAGTCGGAAAGCAAAAGGCATACCGTATGACATCACCTATAGGCGTTATCTAACAGCTGACACAAATGAACATATTTCCACAAAGAAAGACACTCAGAGACTTAGAAAACAAACTAAGCTGATGTAAAATGAAAGGTGGGGGGAATGGATAAATTAAGATTAGTGTCACCATATGTGTACAAATACGTATTAAATATATATATCAAACAGACCGACCATATAGCAAGGGAGGTCACCAGAACACTCTGCAATAATTTACATGGGAAGGGGATCTGTACAAGAATATATATATATATATAAAACGTACAAATGAACCAGATTCTGTACATATAGGACCAACAGTATTCTAATCATTACCCCGATTTAAACAAATTAAAAGAGCGAACAAGAAGTAATGTGACATACACTTCTGGGGTTTTTTCCTGGCACATTCCATTGTAATTGACAACCTGGGAACAGGACTTCCAGAAGGCTCTGCTGCCCTAGTAACCAGATGTGGGAATGTAGCAATGCTGACGCCTTGTGGCCATTTCCCACAGCAGCAGCTTTAAAGTCAGTGCTAATGGTCACTCAATATTCACACCCATTGCAGGCTTGTAAATGACACCTGCCCTCCAAAACAAAATCCTGGGGTCGAAAATCGACCAAAAAAGTCCAAAGAGGGCAACCTTCCAAGAAGACAATTTCGAGAGGTTTATTGTACTCACGGTTTTTTTTTTTCTGTTTTTGTTTAACAGAATAAAAAAAGGCGTGGAAAAATGCTGAACCTTAGGAATTATTAGACACGAAACTACACGTTAAAAAAACCTATCATGTCACACGACTCAGCATGGCCAGCAGCAAAACTTCTGCAAACAAGAAATGCTGACGGGGTGGTGAAGAAATGCGTACCCTCGGTTCTAAGTGGGACGTGGTAAGAGCCCCTAAGGAAAACACAGTGGAGTTGCCTGGAAAGGGTCAACATTGAGCGACCGTTCAATCAAGCATAGCCACTGCTGGGTCTATCACCTGAGAGGATGAGAATCAAAAAGACACGGGCTGGCAATCCTGCAATCCAGCAATGTTTACCATAGCCAACACTTGGAAGCAATGAAAATGCCCAGCCACAGAGGAATGCAGAAAGGAGCAGTGGTCCATGGACACAATGGAAAAGTACTCCAGTGAAAAGTAGAAATCCATTTTAAAAACAGATATAAGTAAGGAGACATCAGCTTTGGGGGGTTTCTCCAGACACATCCCACCGTCATTGATAACCGAGGAACACCACTGGCAGGAAGGTCTGTTTCACTAGTTACCAGAGTGGGAAACGCAGAAATGCTGCAGCCCTGTGGCCGTTACCTGCAACGGCAGCTTGAAAACCCATGCTAATGGTCACTTCGTGTGCACAAGTCCTGGAGGGCTGTCAATGAAACCTGCCCTCAAAATGTCTTGAGGGAGGTAGTGGCCAAAATATTTCAAAAGGCGGCACATAGTTCAAGAAAAGAATGTGATGAGGTAAGCTACACACACAGTTTGAAGAGAAAAAGGACATCCCTGAAAGCTCAATTTCAAGGCTTTATGAGACGCATGCAAATCCAACCACAGAGGTATGGGCTCACACCAGTCAGAAGAACCATCAGCAACAAGACTAAGAACAATTCATGCTGAAGGGGTTGTGGAGAAGTGCATACCCTCTGGGTTAAGTGGGACTTTGCCGCCAGCCGCGGCGGGTCCTCAAAGTGTAGCAACAACCGACGAGAGGGGGTAGGGAACTGAACGCACCAACGTATGGGATCAGAAGGGCACAAGCAACTGACGCTTGCAAGGCAAGTTTAATAACAAAACATAGCCGTATATATACCCCTAAAGCAGGGAATTTGCTTCGTCACGCCTTATCGGCATCAGCTGGTTGGTTGGCTTCTCGGCTTAGTCACACCTTATCAGCATCAGCTGGTTGGTTGGCTGCTCGGCTTCTCCCTCAAAGGCACCAATTTCCCCTCCAGGGTTGCTTTTCCTAGCTTTAGGGAACAACCAGGGACTCCCAGTAACTGAGCAGGTCCCTGGAGCGATTTGGCCAAAGACCATCTCCTTTTGTATGTTCATACCATAAAGTCCAGGATGCATACCAAGGAGAGTACAGTCGGGCCCTGAGGCTTAGGAGGGTCTTAGTGGCGCCTTCCTCAGAGGGCAATGCTCGCCACAGGACTTCACCTGGTAAGAGGCACTAATGGGAACAGAATGGAGGTGCCTTTACAAGGTAAACACTGAGTTACGATATGATCCAGCAGGCCCACTCCTGGGCCTATAACCTAAGAAAGAAGACAGAAGTGGAAAGACACAGGCAGGCAAATCTGCATTGCAGGAGTATTACAATAGCCAGGACATGGAAGCAAGCAGAAAGTCCATCAACAGATGAGTGGACAAAGAAGAACAGGGACCTGAACAGATGGAATATTAGCCAAGGAACAAAAGGAAACAATGCCATCAACAGCACCATCGGTGAGGCTAGAGTTCATCACGCACCTTGCAGTAAGTCACAGAGCGAAAGATACATAGCCTACGATATCACTTATAGGTGTTCCCTGAAAATTGATATCACTGAAGATATTTCCACAGAGAAAGGCAATCACAGATGCAATAAACAGATTTATGGTTCACCCATGGACAGGTGTGAGAATTGTGTACATTAGGAAATTGGGTTTAAGAGCGAGATACAAACACAGGTGAAATACAAAATCACCAAAGGCCTACGGAATACCAAGAGAAGAGTACTCAACATTGTGTCATAAGCTACATGGGAAAAGGATCCAAAGAAGACTAGATACGTGTTTATGTGTAAAAGAGCCACATCTTTCACACCTACAACAAGCAAAACATTGTAATCAAACTTGCTGTGGGAAACAATAAACATTGAATTAAAAAACGAACAGGTCCGTCGTGAGGCACAAACATAAGGGGCTTTTTCCTGGCACAGTCCATTCTAATTGACAACCGAGAATACGACTTCCACGGAGGCTCTGTTGCCCGAGTAACCAGGTTTGGTAAAGGAGACCTGCTGCCGCCTTGTGGCCGTTTCTCAAAACAGCAGCTTTAAACCCAGTGCTAATGGTCACTTGATATTCAAAATCATTGCAGGCCTATAAATGACACCTGCCCTCAAAAACGATTCTTGGGTCGTCAATCGAGGAAAAAAACTCAAAAGATGTGCACACTTCAAAACGACAATTTCAAGAGGCATATTTTGCGCACATTTTGTCTTCTCTTTCTTTCTTTCTCTTGTGATAAATAAAAGGGCATGGAAAAATGCTCAACATCAGGAATTAATAAAGCCATGCAAATCCAGTCGACAGAAACGTTCACCCACCGTCGTCAGAATGATCATCAGCCACAGAGTCTACAAAGAATAAATGCTCAAGGTGTTTTAGAGAACTCTGTGCCCTCTAGCGGCCGCTGGGACGTAACCTGGGAACAGCTAGTAGTGAGAACACCGTGGAGTTGCGTTGAAAGGTAAAAATTGAGCTAACTGATGGGCCTATCTCCCGAGTAGACCAAAATCAAAAAGACACAGGCTGGCCGTCCTGCACTGCAGCAACATGTACCATCGCCAAGACTTGGAAGAAACCCAAATGTCCATCAACAGAACAATGCACCAAGAAGAAGGGGGCCCATGTGCACAATGGAACATGAGCCACGGAAGAGCATGCAACAGTGCCGCTGGCACCACCGTAGAAGGATCTAGAGATACCCACCCAAAAGGAAGTACGAAAGAAACCGAAATAGAAATATCCTATGACATCACTTATAGCTGTTACTTCAACATTGATACCCATGAAGTCATTTCCAAGAGAAGGCCGTGCATAGATGCAGAAAACCAACTATGCTTAACCAAGTGGAAAGGTGTAAGGAATGTATGAATTTGGATATGGGGGTTTACAGACATGTACTGATACATATGAAATATATAATCACAAAATACCTAAGGAATACCAGGAGAGGTCGACTCAACACTCTGTAATAACCTACACGGGAAAGGATCCAAAGATGAATAGATTGATACATACATATGATGAACCAGATGCAGTACACCTAGAACACACACCACATTTTTATCCAATTGGCTGTGATACTAGATAACAATTAAATTTTAAAAAACACACAAGAAGTAAGGAGATATAAGCTCTTGGGGGTTTGCCCTGACACACTGCACTCTCATTTGCAGCCTACTAACACAATTTCCAGGAAGCCTCTGTTGCAGGAAAACCCAGAGTTGGAAATGGAGAAATGCTGCCGCCTTGTGGCCGTTTCCCGCAAGAGCGGCTTCAAACGCATAGCTATGGGTCACTTAATATTCATAAGGACTCAGGCCTCTAAAAGACACCTGCCCTCAAAAAAAAAAATGTCCTGAGCTCGGCCGTGGCCAAAAAAATTCAAAGCAGGCAAATGTGTCAAAGAGATAGTATGATAGAGGTAAGTTTTACTCACTCTTTATCAAAAAAAGGAAAATGGAGAAAAGCTCAACATCAGGAATCATCAGACTCCTCTAACCTACAAAAAGCTTTCAGCTCACCCAAGTTAACTACCGTCAGCCAAAAGACTACAAACAATAAATGCTGAAGGGGTTTTAGAGAACTCTGTTCCCTCTGTCTGTGGAGGACATGTCTAGTTGTAACAGCCAATAATGAGAACAGAAAGGAGCTGCGTTTTCAATTAAAAATTGAGCCACCCTTCCATCCAGAACACCCACAGCCGAGCCTCTCACCTGAGAAGACAGGCTGCAAGAGCTGCACTCCACGAGTTTTCACAGTAGCCAAGACACCGAAGCAACCCAAATGTCCATCAACAGAAGAATGGATAAGAAGAGCTGGTCCGTGGACACAGTGGACTATTAGCCATGGAAAACAAGGAAACACTGCTCTTTGAGGCACCCGAGATGAGCCTAGAGATCATCACAGAACATGAGTTAAGTCGGAAAGCAAAAGGCATACCGTATGACATCACCTATAGGCGTTATCTAACAGCTGACACAAATGAACATATTTCCACAAAGAAAGACACTCAGAGACTTAGAAAACAAACTAAGCTGATGTAAAATGAAAAGTGGGGGGAATGGATAAATTAAGATTAGTGTCACCATATGTGTACAAATACGTATTAAATATATATATCAAACAGACCGACCATATAGCAAGGGAGGTCACCAGAACACTCTGCAATAATTTACATGTGAAGAGGATCTGTACAAGAATATATATATATAAAAACGTACAAATGAACCAGATTCTGTACATATAGGACCAACAGTATTCTAATCATTACCCCGATTTAAACAAATTAAAAGAGCGAACAAGAAGTAATGTGACATACACATCTGGGGTTTTTTCCTGGCACATTCCATTCTAATTGACAACCTGGGAACAGGACTTCCAGAAGGCTCTGCTGCCCTAGTAACCAGATGTGGGAATGTAGCAATGCTGACGCCTTGTGGCCGTTTCCCACAGCAGCAGCTTTAAAGTCAGTGCTAATGGTCACTCAATATTCACACCCATTGCAGGCTTGTAAATGACACCTGCCCTCCAAAACAAAATCCTGGGGGCGAAAATCGACCAAAAAAGTCGAAAGAGGGCAACCTTCCAAGAAGACAATTTCGAGAGGTTTATTGTACTCACGGGTTTTTTTTTTTCTGTTTTTGTTTAACAGAATAAAAAAAGGCGTGGAAAAATGCTGAACCTTAGGAATTATTAGACACGAAACTACACGTTAAAAAAACCTATCATGTCACACGACTCAGCATGGCCAGCAGCAAAACTTCTGCAAACAAGAAATGCTGACGGGGTGGTGAAGAAATGCGTACCCTCGGTTCTAAGTGGGACGTGGTAAGAGCCCCTAAGGAAAACACAGTGGAGTTGCCTGGAAAGGGTCAACATTGAGCGACCGTTCAATCAAGCATAGCCACTGCTGGGTCTATCACCTGAGAGGATGAGAATCAAAAAGACATGGGCTGGCAATCCTGCAATCCAGCAATGTTTACCATAGCCAACACTTGGAAGCAATGAAAATGCCCAGCCACAGAGGAATGCAGAAAGGAGCAGTGGTCCATGGACACAATGGAAGAGTACTCCAGTGAAAAGTAGAAATTCCATTTTAAAAACAGATATAAGTAAGGAGACATCAGCTTTGGGGGGTTTCTCCAGACACATCCCACCGTCATTGATAACCAAGGAACACCACTGGCAGGAAGGCCTGTTTCACTAGTTACCAGAGTGGGAAACGCAGAAATGCTGCAGCCCTGTGGCCGTTACCTGCAACGGCAGCTTGAAAACCCGTGCTAATGGTCACTTCGTGTGCACAAGTCCTGGAGGGCTGTCAATGAAACCTGCCCTCAAAATGTCTTGAGGGAGGTAGTGGCCAAAATATTTCAAAAGGCGGCACACAGTTCAAGAAAAGAATGTGATGAGGTAAGCTACACACACAGTTTGAAGAAAAAAAGGGCATCCCTGAAAGCTCAATTTCAAGGCTTTATGAGACGCATGCAAATCCAACCACAGAGGTATCGGCTCACACCAGTCAGAAGAACCATCAGCAACAAGACTACCAACAATTCATGCTGAAGGGGTTGTGGAGAAGTGCATACCCTCTAGGTTAAGTGGGACTTTGCCGCCAGCCGCGGCGGGTCCTCAAAGTGTAGCAACAACCGACGAGAGGGGGTAGGGAACTGAACGCACCAAGGTATGGGATCAGAAGGGCACAAGCAACTGACGCTTGCAAGGCAAGTTTAATAACAAAGCATAGCCGTATATATACCCCTAAAGCAGGGAATTTGCTTCGTCACGCCTTATCGGCATCAGCTGGTTGGTTGGCTTCTCGGCTTAGTCACACCTTATCAGCATCAGCTGGTTGGTTGGCTGCTCGGCTTCTCCCTCAAAGGCACCAATTTCCCCTCCAGGGTTGCTTTTCCTAGCTTTAGGGAACAACCAGGGACTCCCAGTAACTGAGCAGGTCCCTGGAGCGATTTGGCCAAAGACCATCTCCTTTTGTATGTTCATACCATAAAGTCCAGGATGCATACCAAGGAGAGTACAGTCGGGCCCTGAGGCTTAGGAGGGTCTTAGTGGCGCCTTCCTCAGAGGGCAATGCTCGCCACAGGACTTCACCTGGTAAGAGGCACTAATGGGAACAGAATGGAGGTGCCTTTACAAGGTAAACACTGAGTTACGATATGATCCAGCAGGCCCACTCCTGGGCCTATAACCTAAGAAAGAAGACAGAAGTGGAAAGACACAGGCAGGCAAATCTGCATTGCAGGAGTATTACAATAGCCAGGACATGGAAGCAAGCAGAAAGTCCATCAACAGATGAGTGGACAAAGAAGAACAGGGACCTGAACAGATGGAATATTAGCCAAGGAACAAAAGGAAACAATGCCATCAACAGCACCATCGGTGAGGCTAGAGTTCATCACGCACCTTGCAGTAAGTCACAGAGCGAAAGATACATAGCCTACGATATCACTTATAGGTGTTCCCTGAAAATTGATATCACTGAAGATATTTCCACAGAGAAAGGCAATCACAGATGCAATAAACAGATTTATGGTTCACCCATGGACAGGTGTGAGAATTGTGTACATTAGGAAATTGGGTTTAAGAGCGAGATACAAACACAGGTGAAATACAAAATCACCAAAGGCCTACGGAATACCAAGAGAAGAGTACTCAACATTGTGTCATAAGCTACATGGGAAAAGGATCCAAAGAAGACTAGATACGTGTTTATGTGGAAAAGAGCCACATCTTTCACACCTACAACAAGCAAAACATTGTAATCAAACTTGCTGTGAGAAACAATAAACATTGAATTAAAAAACGAACAAGTCAGTCGTGAGGCACAAACATAAGGGGCTTTTTCCTGGCACAGTCCATTCTAATTGACAACCGAGAATACGACTTCCACGGAGGCTCTGTTGCCCGAGTAACCAGGTTTGGTAAAGGAGACCTGCTGCCGCCTTGTGGCCGTTTCTCAAAACAGCAGCTTTAAACCCAGTGCTAATGGTCACTTGATATTCAAAATCATTGCAGGCCTATAAATGACACCTGCCCTCAAAAACGATTCTTGGGTCGTCAATCGAGGAAAAAAACTCAAAAGATGTGCACACTTCAAAACGACAATTTCAAGAGGCATATTTTGCGCACATTTTGTCTTCTCTTTCTTTCTTTCTCTTGTGATAAATAAAAGGGCATGGAAAAATGCTCAACATCAGGAATTAATAAAGCCATGCAAATCCAGTCGACAGAAACGTTCACCCACCGTCGTCAGAATGATCATCAGCCACAGAGTCTACAAAGAATAAATGCTCAAGGTGTTTTAGAGAACTCTGTGCCCTCTAGCGGCCGCTGGGACGTAACCTGGGAACAGCTAGTAGTGAGAACACCGTGGAGTTGCGTTGAAAGGTAAAAATTGAGCTAACCTGTAATCGGGTAGGCCCACTGATGGGCCTATCTCCCGAGTAGACCAAAATCAAAAAGACACAGCCTGGCCATCCTGCACTGCAGCAACATGTACCATCGCCAAGACTTGGAAGAAACCCAAATGTCCATCAACAGAACAATGCACCAAGAAGAAGGGGGCCCATGTGCACAATGGAACATGAGCCACGGAAGAGCATGCAACAGTGCCGCTGGCACCACCGTAGAAGGATCTAGAGATACCCACCCAAAAGGAAGTACGAAAGAAACCGAAATAGAAATATCCTATGACATCACTTATAGCTGTTACTTCAACATTGATACCCATGAAGTCATTTCCAAGAGAAGGCCGTGCATAGATGCAGAAAACCAACTATGCTTAACCAAGTGGAAAGGTGTAAGGAATGTATGAATTTGGATATGGGGGTTTACAGACATGTACTGATACATATGAAATATATAATCACAAAATACCTAAGGAATACCAGGAGAGGTCGACTCAACACTCTGTAATAACCTACACGGGAAAAGATCCAAAGATGAATAGATTGATACATACATATGATGAACCAGATGCAGTACACCTAGAACACACACCACATTTTTATCCAATTGGCTGTGATACTAGATAACAATTAAATTTTAAAAAACACACAAGAAGTAAGGAGATATAAGCTCTTGGGGGTTTGCCCTGACACACTGCACTCTCATTTGCAGCCTACTAACACAATTTCCAGGAAGCCTCTGTTGCAGGAAAACCCAGAGTTGGAAATGGAGAAATGCTGCCGCCTTGTGGCCGTTTCCCGCAAGAGCGGCTTCAAACGCATAGCTATGGTTCACTTAACATTCATAAGGACTCAGGCCTCTAAAAGACACCTGCCCTCAAAAAAAAAAAATGTCCTGAGCTCGGCCGTGGCCAAAAAAATTCAAAGCAGGCAAATGTGTCAAAGAGATAGTATGATAGAGGTAAGTTTTACTCACTCTTTATCAAAAAAAGGAAAATGGAGAAAAGCTCAACATCAGGAATCATCAGACTCCTCTAACCTACAAAAAGCTTTCAGCTCACCCAAGTTAACTACCGTCAGCCAAAAGACTACAAACAATAAATGCTGAAGGGGTTTTAGAGAACTCTGTTCCCTCTGTCTGTGGAGGACATGTCTAGTTGTAACAGCCAATAATGAGAACAGAAAGGAGCTGCGTTTTCAATTAAAAATTGAGCCACCCTTCCATCCAGAACACCCACAGCCGAGCCTCTCACCTGAGAAGACAGGCTGCAAGAGCTGCACTCCACGAGTTTTCACAGTAGCCAAGACACCGAAGCAACCCAAATGTCCATCAACAGAAGAATGGATAAGAAGAGCTGGTCCGTGGACACAGTGGACTATTAGCCATGGAAAACAAGGAAACACTGCTCTTTGAGGCACCCGAGATGAGCCTAGAGATCATCACAGAACATGAGTTAAGTCGGAAAGCAAAAGGCATACCGTATGACATCACCTATAGGCGTTATCTAACAGCTGACACAAATGAACATATTTCCACAAAGAAAGACACTCAGAGACTTAGAAAACAAACTAAGCTGATGTAAACTGAAAGGTGGGGGGAATGGATAAATTAAGATTAGTGTCACCATATGTGTACAAATACGTATTAAATATATATATCAAACAGACCGACCATATAGCAAGGGAGGTCACCAGAACACTCTGCAATAATTTACATGGGAAGGGGATCTGTACAAGAATATATATATATATAAAACGTACAAATGAACCAGATTCTGTACATATAGGACCAACAGTATTCTAATCATTACCCCGATTTAAACAAATTAAAAGAGCGAACAAGAAGTAATGTGACATACACTTCTGGGGTTTTTTCCTGGCACATTCCATTGTAATTGACAACCTGGGAACAGGACTTCCAGAAGGCTCTGCTGCCCTAGTAACCAGATGTGGGAATGTAGCAATGCTGACGCCTTGTGGCCGTTTCCCACAGCAGCAGCTTTAAAGTCAGTGCTAATGGTCACTCAATATTCACACCCATTGCAGGCTTGTAAATGACACCTGCCCTCCAAAACAAAATCCTGGGGGCGAAAATCGACCAAAAAAGTCCAAAGAGGGCAACCTTCCAAGAAGACAATTTCGAGAGGTTTATTGTACTCACGGTTTTTTTTTTTCTGTTTTTGTTTAACAGAATAAAAAAAGGCGTGGAAAAATGCTGAACCTTAGGAATTATTAGACACGAAACTACACGTTAAAAAAACCTATCATGTCACACGACTCAGCATGGCCAGCAGCAAAACTTCTGCAAACAAGAAATGCTGACGGGGTGGTGAAGAAATGCGTACCCTCGGTTCTAAGTGGGACGTGGTAAGAGCCCCTAAGGAAAACACAGTGGAGTTGCCTGGAAAGGGTCAACATTGAGCGACCGTTCAATCAAGCATAGCCACTGCTGGGTCTATCACCTGAGAGGATGAGAATCAAAAAGACACGGGCTGGCAATCCTGCAATCCAGCAATGTTTACCATAGCCAACACTTGGAAGCAATGAAAATGCCCAGCCACAGAGGAATGCAGAAAGGAGCAGTGGTCCATGGACACAATGGAAAAGTACTCCAGTGAAAAGTAGAAATCCATTTTAAAAACAGATATAAGTAAGGAGACATCAGCTTTGGGGGGTTTCTCCAGACACATCCCACCGTCATTGATAACCGAGGAACACCACTGGCAGGAAGGTCTGTTTCACTAGTTACCAGAGTGGGAAACGCAGAAATGCTGCAGCCCTGTGGCCGTTACCTGCAACGGCAGCTTGAAAACCCATGCTAATGGTCACTTCGTGTGCACAAGTCCTGGAGGGCTGTCAATGAAACCTGCCCTCAAAATGTCTTGAGGGAGGTAGTGGCCAAAATATTTCAAAAGGCGGCACATAGTTCAAGAAAAGAATGTGATGAGGTAAGCTACACACACAGTTTGAAGAGAAAAAGGACATCCCTGAAAGCTCAATTTCAAGGCTTTATGAGACGCATGCAAATCCAACCACAGAGGTATGGGCTCACACCAGTCAGAAGAACCATCAGCAACAAGACTAAGAACAATTCATGCTGAAGGGGTTGTGGAGAAGTGCATACCCTCTGGGTTAAGTGGGACTTTGCCGCCAGCCGCGGCGGGTCCTCAAAGTGTAGCAACAACCGACGAGAGGGGGTAGGGAACTGAACGCACCAACGTATGGGATCAGAAGGGCACAAGCAACTGACGCTTGCAAGGCAAGTTTAATAACAAAACATAGCCGTATATATACCCCTAAAGCAGGGAATTTGCTTCGTCACGCCTTATCGGCATCAGCTGGTTGGTTGGCTTCTCGGCTTAGTCACACCTTATCAGCATCAGCTGGTTGGTTGGCTGCTCGGCTTCTCCCTCAAAGGCACCAATTTCCCCTCCAGGGTTGCTTTTCCTAGCTTTAGGGAACAACCAGGGACTCCCAGTAACTGAGCAGGTCCCTGGAGCGATTTGGCCAAAGACCATCTCCTTTTGTATGTTCATACCATAAAGTCCAGGATGCATACCAAGGAGAGTACAGTCGGGCCCTGAGGCTTAGGAGGGTCTTAGTGGCGCCTTCCTCAGAGGGCAATGCTCGCCACAGGACTTCACCTGGTAAGAGGCACTAATGGGAACAGAATGGAGGTGCCTTTACAAGGTAAACACTGAGTTACGATATGATCCAGCAGGCCCACTCCTGGGCCTATAACCTAAGAAAGAAGACAGAAGTGGAAAGACACAGGCAGGCAAATCTGCATTGCAGGAGTATTACAATAGCCAGGACATGGAAGCAAGCAGAAAGTCCATCAACAGATGAGTGGACAAAGAAGAACAGGGACCTGAACAGATGGAATATTAGCCAAGGAACAAAAGGAAACAATGCCATCAACAGCACCATCGGTGAGGCTAGAGTTCATCACGCACCTTGCAGTAAGTCACAGAGCGAAAGATACATAGCCTACGATATCACTTATAGGTGTTCCCTGAAAATTGATATCACTGAAGATATTTCCACAGAGAAAGGCAATCACAGATGCAATAAACAGATTTATGGTTCACCCATGGACAGGTGTGAGAATTGTGTACATTAGGAAATTGGGTTTAAGAGCGAGATACAAACACAGGTGAAATACAAAATCACCAAAGGCCTACGGAATACCAAGAGAAGAGTACTCAACATTGTGTCATAAGCTACATGGGAAAAGGATCCAAAGAAGACTAGATACGTGTTTATGTGGAAAAGAGCCACATCTTTCACACCTACAACAAGCAAAACATTGTAATCAAACTTGCTGTGAGAAACAATAAACATTGAATTAAAAAACGAACAGGTCCGTCGTGAGGCACAAACATAAGGGGCTTTTTCCTGGCACAGTCCATTCTAATTGACAACCGAGAATACGACTTCCACGGAGGCTCTGTTGCCCGAGTAACCAGGTTTGGTAAAGGAGACCTGCTGCCGCCTTGTGGCCGTTTCTCAAAACAGCAGCTTTAAACCCAGTGCTAATGGTCACTTGATATTCAAAATCATTGCAGGCCTATAAATGACACCTGCCCTCAAAAACGATTCTTGGGTCGTACATCGAAGAAAAAAACTCAAAAGACGTGCACACTTCAAAACGACAATTTCAAGAGGCATATTTTGCGCACATTTTGTCTTCTCTTTCTTTCTTTCTCTTGTGATAAATAAAAGGGCATGGAAAAATGCTCAACATCAGGAATTAATAAAGCCATGCAAATCCAGTCGACAGAAACGTTCACCCACCGTCGTCAGAATGATCATCAGCCACAGAGTCTACAAAGAATAAATGCTCAAGGTGTTTTAGAGAACTCTGTGCCCTCTAGCGGCCGCTGGGACGTAACCTGGGAACAGCTAGTAGTGAGAACACCGTGGAGTTGCGTTGAAAGGTAAAAATTGAGCTAACTGATGGGCCTATCTCCCGAGTAGACCAAAATCAAAAAGACACAGGCTGGCCGTCCTGCACTGCAGCAACATGTACCATCGCCAAGACTTGGAAGAAACCCAAATGTCCATCAACAGAACAATGCACCAAGAAGAAGGGGGCCCATGTGCACAATGGAACATGAGCCACGGAAGAGCATGCAACAGTGCCGCTGGCACCACCGTAGAAGGATCTAGAGATACCCACCCAAAAGGAAGTACGAAAGAAACCGAAATAGAAATATCCTATGACATCACTTATAGCTGTTACTTCAACATTGATACCCATGAAGTCATTTCCAAGAGAAGGCCGTGCATAGATGCAGAAAACCAACTATGCTTAACCAAGTGGAAAGGTGTAAGGAATGTATGAATTTGGATATGGGGGTTTACAGACATGTACTGATACATATGAAATATATAATCACAAAATACCTAAGGAATACCAGGAGAGGTCGACTCAACACTCTGTAATAACCTACACGGGAAAGGATCCAAAGATGAATAGATTGATACATACATATGATGAACCAGATGCAGTACACCTAGAACACACACCACATTTTTATCCAATTGGCTGTGATACTAGATAACAATTAAATTTTAAAAAACACACAAGAAGTAAGGAGATATAAGCTCTTGGGGGTTTGCCCTGACACACTGCACTCTCATTTGCAGCCTACTAACACAATTTCCAGGAAGCCTCTGTTGCAGGAAAACCCAGAGTTGGAAATGGAGAAATGCTGCCGCCTTGTGGCCGTTTCCCGCAAGAGCGGCTTCAAACGCATAGCTATGGTTCACTTAACATTCATAAGGACTCAGGCCTCTAAAAGACACCTGCCCTCAAAAAAAAAAAAATGTCCTGAGCTCGGCCGTGGCCAAAAAAATTCAAAGCAGGCAAATGTGTCAAAGAGATAGTATGATAGAGGTAAGTTTTACTCACTCTTTATCAAAAAAAGGAAAATGGAGAAAAGCTCAACATCAGGAATCATCAGACTCCTCTAACCTACAAAAAGCTTTCAGCTCACCCAAGTTAACTACCGTCAGCCAAAAGACTACAAACAATAAATGCTGAAGGGGTTTTAGAGAACTCTGTTCCCTCTGTCTGTGGAGGACATGTCTAGTTGTAACAGCCAATAATGAGAACAGAAAGGAGCTGCGTTTTCAATTAAAAATTGAGCCACCCTTCCATCCAGAACACCCACAGCCGAGCCTCTCACCTGAGAAGACAGGCTGCAAGAGCTGCACTCCACGAGTTTTCACAGTAGCCAAGACACCGAAGCAACCCAAATGTCCATCAACAGATGAATGGATAAGAAGAGCTGGTCCGTGGACACAGTGGACTATTAGCCATGGAAAACAAGGAAACACTGCTCTTTGAGGCACCCGAGATGAGCCTAGAGATCATCACAGAACATGAGTTAAGTCGGAAAGCAAAAGGCATACCGTATGACATCACCTATAGGCGTTATCTAACAGCTGACACAAATGAACATATTTCCACAAAGAAAGACACTCAGAGACTTAGAAAACAAACTAAGCTGATGTAAAATGAAAGGTGGGGGGAATGGATAAATTAAGATTAGTGTCACCATATGTGTACAAATACGTATTAAATATATATATCAAACAGACCGACCATATAGCAAGGGAGGTCACCAGAACACTCTGCAATAATTTACATGGGAAGGGGATCTGTACAAGAATATATATATATATATAAAACGTACAAATGAACCAGATTCTGTACATATAGGACCAACAGTATTCTAATCATTACCCCGATTTAAACAAATTAAAAGAGCGAACAAGAAGTAATGTGACATACACTTCTGGGGTTTTTTCCTGGCACATTCCATTGTAATTGACAACCTGGGAACAGGACTTCCAGAAGGCTCTGCTGCCCTAGTAACCAGATGTGGGAATGTAGCAATGCTGACGCCTTGTGGCCATTTCCCACAGCAGCAGCTTTAAAGTCAGTGCTAATGGTCACTCAATATTCACACCCATTGCAGGCTTGTAAATGACACCTGCCCTCCAAAACAAAATCCTGGGGGCGAAAATCGACCAAAAAAGTCCAAAGAGGGCAACCTTCCAAGAAGACAATTTCGAGAGGTTTATTGTACTCACGGTTTTTTTTTTTCTGTTTTTGTTTAACAGAATAAAAAAAGGCGTGGAAAAATGCTGAACCTTAGGAATTATTAGACACGAAACTACACGTTAAAAAAACCTATCATGTCACACGACTCAGCATGGCCAGCAGCAAAACTTCTGCAAACAAGAAATGCTGACGGGGTGGTGAAGAAATGCGTACCCTCGGTTCTAAGTGGGACGTGGTAAGAGCCCCTAAGGAAAACACAGTGGAGTTGCCTGGAAAGGGTCAACATTGAGCGACCGTTCAATCAAGCATAGCCACTGCTGGGTCTATCACCTGAGAGGATGAGAATCAAAAAGACACGGGCTGGCAATCCTGCAATCCAGCAATGTTTACCATAGCCAACACTTGGAAGCAATGAAAATGCCCAGCCACAGAGGAATGCAGAAAGGAGCAGTGGTCCATGGACACAATGGAAAAGTACTCCAGTGAAAAGTAGAAATCCATTTTAAAAACAGATATAAGTAAGGAGACATCAGCTTTGGGGGGTTTCTCCAGACACATCCCACCGTCATTGATAACCGAGGAACACCACTGGCAGGAAGGTCTGTTTCACTAGTTACCAGAGTGGGAAACGCAGAAATGCTGCAGCCCTGTGGCCGTTACCTGCAACGGCAGCTTGAAAACCCATGCTAATGGTCACTTCGTGTGCACAAGTCCTGGAGGGCTGTCAATGAAACCTGCCCTCAAAATGTCTTGAGGGAGGTAGTGGCCAAAATATTTCAAAAGGCGGCACATAGTTCAAGAAAAGAATGTGATGAGGTAAGCTACACACACAGTTTGAAGAGAAAAAGGACATCCCTGAAAGCTCAATTTCAAGGCTTTATGAGACGCATGCAAATCCAACCACAGAGGTATGGGCTCACACCAGTCAGAAGAACCATCAGCAACAAGACTAAGAACAATTCATGCTGAAGGGGTTGTGGAGAAGTGCATACCCTCTGGGTTAAGTGGGACTTTGCCGCCAGCCGCGGCGGGTCCTCAAAGTGTAGCAACAACCGACGAGAGGGGGTAGGGAACTGAACGCACCAACGTATGGGATCAGAAGGGCACAAGCAACTGACGCTTGCAAGGCAAGTTTAATAACAAAACATAGCCGTATATATACCCCTAAAGCAGGGAATTTGCTTCGTCACGCCTTATCGGCATCAGCTGGTTGGTTGGCTTCTCGGCTTAGTCACACCTTATCAGCATCAGCTGGTTGGTTGGCTGCTCGGCTTCTCCCTCAAAGGCACCAATTTCCCCTCCAGGGTTGCTTTTCCTAGCTTTAGGGAACAACCAGGGACTCCCAGTAACTGAGCAGGTCCCTGGAGCGATTTGGCCAAAGACCATCTCCTTTTGTATGTTCATACCATAAAGTCCAGGATGCATACCAAGGAGAGTACAGTCGGGCCCTGAGGCTTAGGAGGGTCTTAGTGGCGCCTTCCTCAGAGGGCAATGCTCGCCACAGGACTTCACCTGGTAAGAGGCACTAATGGGAACAGAATGGAGGTGCCTTTACAAGGTAAACACTGAGTTACGATATGATCCAGCAGGCCCACTCCTGGGCCTATAACCTAAGAAAGAAGACAGAAGTGGAAAGACACAGGCAGGCAAATCTGCATTGCAGGAGTATTACAATAGCCAGGACATGGAAGCAAGCAGAAAGTCCATCAACAGATGAGTGGACAAAGAAGAACAGGGACCTGAACAGATGGAATATTAGCCAAGGAACAAAAGGAAACAATGCCATCAACAGCACCATCGGTGAGGCTAGAGTTCATCACGCACCTTGCAGTAAGTCACAGAGCGAAAGATACATAGCCTACGATATCACTTATAGGTGTTCCCTGAAAATTGATATCACTGAAGATATTTCCACAG
This sequence comes from Kogia breviceps, assembly GCF_026419965.1. Lineage (NCBI taxonomy): Eukaryota > Metazoa > Chordata > Mammalia > Artiodactyla > Physeteridae > Kogia > Kogia breviceps. Next base: position 48,344,412 of record NC_081315.1, read on the forward strand.
AGAAAGGCAATCACAGATGCAATAAACAGATTTATGGTTCACCCATGGACAGGTGTGAGAATTGTGTACATTAGGAAATTGGGTTTAAGAGCGAGATACAAACACAGGTGAAATACAAAATCACCAAAGGCCTACGGAATACCAAGAGAAGAGTACTCAACATTGTGTCATAAGCTACATGGGAAAAGGATCCAAAGAAGACTAGATACGTGTTTATGTGGAAAAGAGCCACATCTTTCACACCTACAACAAGCAAAACATTGTAATCAAACTTGCTGTGGGAAACAATAAACATTGAATTAAAAAACGAACAGGTCCGTCGTGAGGCACAAACATAAGGGGCTTTTTCCTGGCACAGTCCATTCTAATTGACAACCGAGAATACGACTTCCACGGAGGCTCTGTTGCCCGAGTAACCAGGTTTGGTAAAGGAGACCTGCTGCCGCCTTGTGGCCGTTTCTCAAAACAGCAGCTTTAAACCCAGTGCTAATGGTCACTTGATATTCAAAATCATTGCAGGCCTATAAATGACACCTGCCCTCAAAAACGATTCTTGGGTCGTACATCGAGGAAAAAAACTCAAAAGACGTGCACACTTCAAAACGACAATTTCAAGAGGCATATTTTGCGCACATTTTGTCTTCTCTTTCTTTCTTTCTCTTGTGATAAATAAAAGGGCATGGAAAAATGCTCAACATCAGGAATTAATAAAGCCATGCAAATCCAGTCGACAGAAACGTTCACCCACCGTCGTCAGAATGATCATCAGCCACAGAGTCTACAAAGAATAAATGCTCAAGGTGTTTTAGAGAACTCTGTGCCCTCTAGCGGCCGCTGGGACGTAACCTGGGAACAGCTAGTAGTGAGAACACCGTGGAGTTGCGTTGAAAGGTAAAAATTGAGCTAACTGATGGGCCTATCTCCCGAGTAGACCAAAATCAAAAAGACACAGGCTGGCCGTCCTGCACTGCAGCAACATGTACCATCGCCAAGACTTGGAAGAAACCCAAATGTCCATCAACAGAACAATGCACCAAGAAGAAGGGGGCCCATGTGCACAATGGAACATGAGCCACGGAAGAGCATGCAACAGTGCCGCTGGCACCACCGTAGAAGGATCTAGAGATACCCACCCAAAAGGAAGTACGAAAGAAACCGAAATAGAAATATCCTATGACATCACTTATAGCTGTTACTTCAACATTGATACCCATGAAGTCATTTCCAAGAGAAGGCCGTGCATAGATGCAGAAAACCAACTATGCTTAACCAAGTGGAAAGGTGTAAGGAATGTATGAATTTGGATATGGGGGTTTACAGACATGTACTGATACATATGAAATATATAATCACAAAATACCTAAGGAATACCAGGAGAGGTCGACTCAACACTCTGTAATAACCTACACGGGAAAGGATCCAAAGATGAATAGATTGATACATACATATGATGAACCAGATGCAGTACACCTAGAACACACACCACATTTTTATCCAATTGGCTGTGATACTAGATAACAATTAAATTTTAAAAAACACACAAGAAGTAAGGAGATATAAGCTCTTGGGGGTTTGCCCTGACACACTGCACTCTCATTTGCAGCCTACTAACACAATTTCCAGGAAGCCTCTGTTGCAGGAAAACCCAGAGTTGGAAATGGAGAAATGCTGCCGCCTTGTGGCCGTTTCCCGCAAGAGCGGCTTCAAACGCATAGCTATGGTTCACTTAACATTCATAAGGACTCAGGCCTCTAAAAGACACCTGCCCTCAAAAAAAAAAAATGTCCTGAGCTCGGCCGTGGCCAAAAAAATTCAAAGCAGGCAAATGTGTCAAAGAGATAGTATGATAGAGGTAAGTTTTACTCACTCTTTATCAAAAAAAGGAAAATGGAGAAAAGCTCAACATCAGGAATCATCAGACTCCTCTAACCTACAAAAAGCTTTCAGCTCACCCAAGTTAACTACCGTCAGCCAAAAGACTACAAACAATAAATGCTGAAGGGGTTTTAGAGAACTCTGTTCCCTCTGTCTGTGGAGGACATGTCTAGTTGTAACAGCCAATAATGAGAACAGAAAGGAGCTGCGTTTTCAATTAAAAATTGAGCCACCCTTCCATCCAGAACACCCACAGCCGAGCCTCTCACCTGAGAAGACAGGCTGCAAGAGCTGCACTCCACGAGTTTTCACAGTAGCCAAGACACCGAAGCAACCCAAATGTCCATCAACAGAAGAATGGATAAGAAGAGCTGGTCCGTGGACACAGTGGACTATTAGCCATGGAAAACAAGGAAACACTGCTCTTTGAGGCACCCGAGATGAGCCTAGAGATCATCACAGAACATGAGTTAAGTCGGAAAGCAAAAGGCATACCGTATGACATCACCTATAGGCGTTATCTAACAGCTGACACAAATGAACATATTTCCACAAAGAAAGACACTCAGAGACTTAGAAAACAAACTAAGCTGATGTAAACTGAAAGGTGGGGGGAATGGATAAATTAAGATTAGTGTCACCATATGTGTACAAATACGTATTAAATATATATATCAAACAGACCGACCATATAGCAAGGGAGGTCACCAGAACACTCTGCAATAATTTACATGGGAAGGGGATCTGTACAAGAATATATATATATATAAAACGTACAAATGAACCAGATTCTGTACATATAGGACCAACAGTATTCTAATCATTACCCCGATTTAAACAAATTAAAAGAGCGAACAAGAAGTAATGTGACATACACTTCTGGGGTTTTTTCCTGGCACATTCCATTGTAATTGACAACCTGGGAACAGGACTTCCAGAAGGCTCTGCTGCCCTAGTAACCAGATGTGGGAATGTAGCAATGCTGACGCCTTGTGGCCGTTTCCCACAGCAGCAGCTTTAAAGTCAGTGCTAATGGTCACTCAATATTCACACCCATTGCAGGCTTGTAAATGACACCTGCCCTCCAAAACAAAATCCTGGGGGCGAAAATCGACCAAAAAAGTCCAAAGAGGGCAACCTTCCAAGAAGACAATTTCGAGAGGTTTATTGTACTCACGGTTTTTTTTTTTCTGTTTTTGTTTAACAGAATAAAAAAAGGCGTGGAAAAATGCTGAACCTTAGGAATTATTAGACACGAAACTACACGTTAAAAAAACCTATCATGTCACACGACTCAGCATGGCCAGCAGCAAAACTTCTGCAAACAAGAAATGCTGACGGGGTGGTGAAGAAATGCGTACCCTCGGTTCTAAGTGGGACGTGGTAAGAGCCCCTAAGGAAAACACAGTGGAGTTGCCTGGAAAGGGTCAACATTGAGCGACCGTTCAATCAAGCATAGCCACTGCTGGGTCTATCACCTGAGAGGATGAGAATCAAAAAGACACGGGCTGGCAATCCTGCAATCCAGCAATGTTTACCATAGCCAACACTTGGAAGCAATGAAAATGCCCAGCCACAGAGGAATGCAGAAAGGAGCAGTGGTCCATGGACACAATGGAAAAGTACTCCAGTGAAAAGTAGAAATCCATTTTAAAAACAGATATAAGTAAGGAGACATCAGCTTTGGGGGGTTTCTCCAGACACATCCCACCGTCATTGATAACCGAGGAACACCACTGGCAGGAAGGTCTGTTTCACTAGTTACCAGAGTGGGAAACGCAGAAATGCTGCAGCCCTGTGGCCGTTACCTGCAACGGCAGCTTGAAAACCCATGCTAATGGTCACTTCGTGTGCACAAGTCCTGGAGGGCTGTCAATGAAACCTGCCCTCAAAATGTCTTGAGGGAGGTAGTGGCCAAAATATTTCAAAAGGCGGCACATAGTTCAAGAAAAGAATGTGATGAGGTAAGCTACACACACAGTTTGAAGAGAAAAAGGACATCCCTGAAAGCTCAATTTCAAGGCTTTATGAGACGCATGCAAATCCAACCACAGAGGTATGGGCTCACACCAGTCAGAAGAACCATCAGCAACAAGACTAAGAACAATTCATGCTGAAGGGGTTGTGGAGAAGTGCATACCCTCTGGGTTAAGTGGGACTTTGCCGCCAGCCGCGGCGGGTCCTCAAAGTGTAGCAACAACCGACGAGAGGGGGTAGGGAACTGAACGCACCAACGTATGGGATCAGAAGGGCACAAGCAACTGACGCTTGCAAGGCAAGTTTAATAACAAAACATAGCCGTATATATACCCCTAAAGCAGGGAATTTGCTTCGTCACGCCTTATCGGCATCAGCTGGTTGGTTGGCTTCTCGGCTTAGTCACACCTTATCAGCATCAGCTGGTTGGTTGGCTGCTCGGCTTCTCCCTCAAAGGCACCAATTTCCCCTCCAGGGTTGCTTTTCCTAGCTTTAGGGAACAACCAGGGACTCCCAGTAACTGAGCAGGTCCCTGGAGCGATTTGGCCAAAGACCATCTCCTTTTGTATGTTCATACCATAAAGTCCAGGATGCATACCAAGGAGAGTACAGTCGGGCCCTGAGGCTTAGGAGGGTCTTAGTGGCGCCTTCCTCAGAGGGCAATGCTCGCCACAGGACTTCACCTGGTAAGAGGCACTAATGGGAACAGAATGGAGGTGCCTTTACAAGGTAAACACTGAGTTACGATATGATCCAGCAGGCCCACTCCTGGGCCTATAACCTAAGAAAGAAGACAGAAGTGGAAAGACACAGGCAGGCAAATCTGCATTGCAGGAGTATTACAATAGCCAGGACATGGAAGCAAGCAGAAAGTCCATCAACAGATGAGTGGACAAAGAAGAACAGGGACCTGAACAGATGGAATATTAGCCAAGGAACAAAAGGAAACAATGCCATCAACAGCACCATCGGTGAGGCTAGAGTTCATCACGCACCTTGCAGTAAGTCACAGAGCGAAAGATACATAGCCTACGATATCACTTATAGGTGTTCCCTGAAAATTGATATCACTGAAGATATTTCCACAGAGAAAGGCAATCACAGATGCAATAAACAGATTTATGGTTCACCCATGGACAGGTGTGAGAATTGTGTACATTAGGAAATTGGGTTTAAGAGCGAGATACAAACACAGGTGAAATACAAAATCACCAAAGGCCTACGGAATACCAAGAGAAGAGTACTCAACATTGTGTCATAAGCTACATGGGAAAAGGATCCAAAGAAGACTAGATACGTGTTTATGTGGAAAAGAGCCACATCTTTCACACCTACAACAAGCAAAACATTGTAATCAAACTTGCTGTGAGAAACAATAAACATTGAATTAAAAAACGAACAGGTCCGTCGTGAGGCACAAACATAAGGGGCTTTTTCCTGGCACAGTCCATTCTAATTGACAACCGAGAATACGACTTCCACGGAGGCTCTGTTGCCCGAGTAACCAGGTTTGGTAAAGGAGACCTGCTGCCGCCTTGTGGCCGTTTCTCAAAACAGCAGCTTTAAACCCAGTGCTAATGGTCACTTGATATTCAAAATCATTGCAGGCCTATAAATGACACCTGCCCTCAAAAACGATTCTTGGGTCGTACATCGAAGAAAAAAACTCAAAAGACGTGCACACTTCAAAACGACAATTTCAAGAGGCATATTTTGCGCACATTTTGTCTTCTCTTTCTTTCTTTCTCTTGTGATAAATAAAAGGGCATGGAAAAATGCTCAACATCAGGAATTAATAAAGCCATGCAAATCCAGTCGACAGAAACGTTCACCCACCGTCGTCAGAATGATCATCAGCCACAGAGTCTACAAAGAATAAATGCTCAAGGTGTTTTAGAGAACTCTGTGCCCTCTAGCGGCCGCTGGGACGTAACCTGGGAACAGCTAGTAGTGAGAACACCGTGGAGTTGCGTTGAAAGGTAAAAATTGAGCTAACTGATGGGCCTATCTCCCGAGTAGACCAAAATCAAAAAGACACAGGCTGGCCGTCCTGCACTGCAGCAACATGTACCATCGCCAAGACTTGGAAGAAACCCAAATGTCCATCAACAGAACAATGCACCAAGAAGAAGGGGGCCCATGTGCACAATGGAACATGAGCCACGGAAGAGCATGCAACAGTGCCGCTGGCACCACCGTAGAAGGATCTAGAGATACCCACCCAAAAGGAAGTACGAAAGAAACCGAAATAGAAATATCCTATGACATCACTTATAGCTGTTACTTCAACATTGATACCCATGAAGTCATTTCCAAGAGAAGGCCGTGCATAGATGCAGAAAACCAACTATGCTTAACCAAGTGGAAAGGTGTAAGGAATGTATGAATTTGGATATGGGGGTTTACAGACATGTACTGATACATATGAAATATATAATCACAAAATACCTAAGGAATACCAGGAGAGGTCGACTCAACACTCTGTAATAACCTACACGGGAAAGGATCCAAAGATGAATAGATTGATACATACATATGATGAACCAGATGCAGTACACCTAGAACACACACCACATTTTTATCCAATTGGCTGTGATACTAGATAACAATTAAATTTTAAAAAACACACAAGAAGTAAGGAGATATAAGCTCTTGGGGGTTTGCCCTGACACACTGCACTCTCATTTGCAGCCTACTAACACAATTTCCAGGAAGCCTCTGTTGCAGGAAAACCCAGAGTTGGAAATGGAGAAATGCTGCCGCCTTGTGGCCGTTTCCCGCAAGAGCGGCTTCAAACGCATAGCTATGGTTCACTTAACATTCATAAGGACTCAGGCCTCTAAAAGACACCTGCCCTCAAAAAAAAAAAAATGTCCTGAGCTCGGCCGTGGCCAAAAAAATTCAAAGCAGGCAAATGTGTCAAAGAGATAGTATGATAGAGGTAAGTTTTACTCACTCTTTATCAAAAAAAGGAAAATGGAGAAAAGCTCAACATCAGGAATCATCAGACTCCTCTAACCTACAAAAAGCTTTCAGCTCACCCAAGTTAACTACCGTCAGCCAAAAGACTACAAACAATAAATGCTGAAGGGGTTTTAGAGAACTCTGTTCCCTCTGTCTGTGGAGGACATGTCTAGTTGTAACAGCCAATAATGAGAACAGAAAGGAGCTGCGTTTTCAATTAAAAATTGAGCCACCCTTCCATCCAGAACACCCACAGCCGAGCCTCTCACCTGAGAAGACAGGCTGCAAGAGCTGCACTCCACGAGTTTTCACAGTAGCCAAGACACCGAAGCAACCCAAATGTCCATCAACAGATGAATGGATAAGAAGAGCTGGTCCGTGGACACAGTGGACTATTAGCCATGGAAAACAAGGAAACACTGCTCTTTGAGGCACCCGAGATGAGCCTAGAGATCATCACAGAACATGAGTTAAGTCGGAAAGCAAAAGGCATACCGTATGACATCACCTATAGGCGTTATCTAACAGCTGACACAAATGAACATATTTCCACAAAGAAAGACACTCAGAGACTTAGAAAACAAACTAAGCTGATGTAAAATGAAAGGTGGGGGGAATGGATAAATTAAGATTAGTGTCACCATATGTGTACAAATACGTATTAAATATATATATCAAACAGACCGACCATATAGCAAGGGAGGTCACCAGAACACTCTGCAATAATTTACATGGGAAGGGGATCTGTACAAGAATATATATATATATATAAAACGTACAAATGAACCAGATTCTGTACATATAGGACCAACAGTATTCTAATCATTACCCCGATTTAAACAAATTAAAAGAGCGAACAAGAAGTAATGTGACATACACTTCTGGGGTTTTTTCCTGGCACATTCCATTGTAATTGACAACCTGGGAACAGGACTTCCAGAAGGCTCTGCTGCCCTAGTAACCAGATGTGGGAATGTAGCAATGCTGACGCCTTGTGGCCATTTCCCACAGCAGCAGCTTTAAAGTCAGTGCTAATGGTCACTCAATATTCACACCCATTGCAGGCTTGTAAATGACACCTGCCCTCCAAAACAAAATCCTGGGGTCGAAAATCGACCAAAAAAGTCCAAAGAGGGCAACCTTCCAAGAAGACAATTTCGAGAGGTTTATTGTACTCACGGTTTTTTTTTTTCTGTTTTTGTTTAACAGAATAAAAAAAGGCGTGGAAAAATGCTGAACCTTAGGAATTATTAGACACGAAACTACACGTTAAAAAAACCTATCATGTCACACGACTCAGCATGGCCAGCAGCAAAACTTCTGCAAACAAGAAATGCTGACGGGGTGGTGAAGAAATGCGTACCCTCGGTTCTAAGTGGGACGTGGTAAGAGCCCCTAAGGAAAACACAGTGGAGTTGCCTGGAAAGGGTCAACATTGAGCGACCGTTCAATCAAGCATAGCCACTGCTGGGTCTATCACCTGAGAGGATGAGAATCAAAAAGACACGGGCTGGCAATCCTGCAATCCAGCAATGTTTACCATAGCCAACACTTGGAAGCAATGAAAATGCCCAGCCACAGAGGAATGCAGAAAGGAGCAGTGGTCCATGGACACAATGGAAAAGTACTCCAGTGAAAAGTAGAAATCCATTTTAAAAACAGATATAAGTAAGGAGACATCAGCTTTGGGGGGTTTCTCCAGACACATCCCACCGTCATTGATAACCGAGGAACACCACTGGCAGGAAGGTCTGTTTCACTAGTTACCAGAGTGGGAAACGCAGAAATGCTGCAGCCCTGTGGCCGTTACCTGCAACGGCAGCTTGAAAACCCATGCTAATGGTCACTTCGTGTGCACAAGTCCTGGAGGGCTGTCAATGAAACCTGCCCTCAAAATGTCTTGAGGGAGGTAGTGGCCAAAATATTTCAAAAGGCGGCACATAGTTCAAGAAAAGAATGTGATGAGGTAAGCTACACACACAGTTTGAAGAGAAAAAGGACATCCCTGAAAGCTCAATTTCAAGGCTTTATGAGACGCATGCAAATCCAACCACAGAGGTATGGGCTCACACCAGTCAGAAGAACCATCAGCAACAAGACTAAGAACAATTCATGCTGAAGGGGTTGTGGAGAAGTGCATACCCTCTGGGTTAAGTGGGACTTTGCCGCCAGCCGCGGCGGGTCCTCAAAGTGTAGCAACAACCGACGAGAGGGGGTAGGGAACTGAACGCACCAACGTATGGGATCAGAAGGGCACAAGCAACTGACGCTTGCAAGGCAAGTTTAATAACAAAACATAGCCGTATATATACCCCTAAAGCAGGGAATTTGCTTCGTCACGCCTTATCGGCATCAGCTGGTTGGTTGGCTTCTCGGCTTAGTCACACCTTATCAGCATCAGCTGGTTGGTTGGCTGCTCGGCTTCTCCCTCAAAGGCACCAATTTCCCCTCCAGGGTTGCTTTTCCTAGCTTTAGGGAACAACCAGGGACTCCCAGTAACTGAGCAGGTCCCTGGAGCGATTTGGCCAAAGACCATCTCCTTTTGTATGTTCATACCATAAAGTCCAGGATGCATACCAAGGAGAGTACAGTCGGGCCCTGAGGCTTAGGAGGGTCTTAGTGGCGCCTTCCTCAGAGGGCAATGCTCGCCACAGGACTTCACCTGGTAAGAGGCACTAATGGGAACAGAATGGAGGTGCCTTTACAAGGTAAACACTGAGTTACGATATGATCCAGCAGGCCCACTCCTGGGCCTATAACCTAAGAAAGAAGACAGAAGTGGAAAGACACAGGCAGGCAAATCTGCATTGCAGGAGTATTACAATAGCCAGGACATGGAAGCAAGCAGAAAGTCCATCAACAGATGAGTGGACAAAGAAGAACAGGGACCTGAACAGATGGAATATTAGCCAAGGAACAAAAGGAAACAATGCCATCAACAGCACCATCGGTGAGGCTAGAGTTCATCACGCACCTTGCAGTAAGTCACAGAGCGAAAGATACATAGCCTACGATATCACTTATAGGTGTTCCCTGAAAATTGATATCACTGAAGATATTTCCACAGAGAAAGGCAATCACAGATGCAATAAACAGATTTATGGTTCACCCATGGACAGGTGTGAGAATTGTGTACATTAGGAAATTGGGTTTAAGAGCGAGATACAAACACAGGTGAAATACAAAATCACCAAAGGCCTACGGAATACCAAGAGAAGAGTACTCAACATTGTGTCATAAGCTACATGGGAAAAGGATCCAAAGAAGACTAGATACGTGTTTATGTGGAAAAGAGCCACATCTTTCACACCTACAACAAGCAAAACATTGTAATCAAACTTGCTGTGGGAAACAATAAACATTGAATTAAAAAACGAACAGGTCCGTCGTGAGGCACAAACATAAGGGGCTTTTTCCTGGCACAGTCCATTCTAATTGACAACCGAGAATACGACTTCCACGGAGGCTCTGTTGCCCGAGTAACCAGGTTTGGTAAAGGAGACCTGCTGCCGCCTTGTGGCCGTTTCTCAAAACAGCAGCTTTAAACCCAGTGCTAATGGTCACTTGATATTCAAAATCATTGCAGGCCTATAAATGACACCTGCCCTCAAAAACGATTCTTGGGTCGTACATCGAGGAAAAAAACTCAAAAGACGTGCACACTTCAAAACGACAATTTCAAGAGGCATATTTTGCGCACATTTTGTCTTCTCTTTCTTTCTTTCTCTTGTGATAAATAAAAGGGCATGGAAAAATGCTCAACATCAGGAATTAATAAAGCCATGCAAATCCAGTCGACAGAAACGTTCACCCACCGTCGTCAGAATGATCATCAGCCACAGAGTCTACAAAGAATAAATGCTCAAGGTGTTTTAGAGAACTCTGTGCCCTCTAGCGGCCGCTGGGACGTAACCTGGGAACAGCTAGTAGTGAGAACACCGTGGAGTTGCGTTGAAAGGTAAAAATTGAGCTAACTGATGGGCCTATCTCCCGAGTAGACCAAAATCAAAAAGACACAGGCTGGCCGTCCTGCACTGCAGCAACATGTACCATCGCCAAGACTTGGAAGAAACCCAAATGTCCATCAACAGAACAATGCACCAAGAAGAAGGGGGCCCATGTGCACAATGGAACATGAGCCACGGAAGAGCATGCAACAGTGCCGCTGGCACCACCGTAGAAGGATCTAGAGATACCCACCCAAAAGGAAGTACGAAAGAAACCGAAATAGAAATATCCTATGACATCACTTATAGCTGTTACTTCAACATTGATACCCATGAAGTCATTTCCAAGAGAAGGCCGTGCATAGATGCAGAAAACCAACTATGCTTAACCAAGTGGAAAGGTGTAAGGAATGTATGAATTTGGATATGGGGGTTTACAGACATGTACTGATACATATGAAATATATAATCACAAAATACCTAAGGAATACCAGGAGAGGTCGACTCAACACTCTGTAATAACCTACACGGGAAAGGATCCAAAGATGAATAGATTGATACATACATATGATGAACCAGATGCAGTACACCTAGAACACACACCACATTTTTATCCAATTGGCTGTGATACTAGATAACAATTAAATTTTAAAAAACACACAAGAAGTAAGGAGATATAAGCTCTTGGGGGTTTGCCCTGACACACTGCACTCTCATTTGCAGCCTACTAACACAATTTCCAGGAAGCCTCTGTTGCAGGAAAACCCAGAGTTGGAAATGGAGAAATGCTGCCGCCTTGTGGCCGTTTCCCGCAAGAGCGGCTTCAAACGCATAGCTATGGTTCACTTAACATTCATAAGGACTCAGGCCTCTAAAAGACACCTGCCCTCAAAAAAAAAAAAATGTCCTGAGCTCGGCCGTGGCCAAAAAAATTCAAAGCAGGCAAATGTGTCAAAGAGATAGTATGATAGAGGTAAGTTTTACTCACTCTTTATCAAAAAAAGGAAAATGGAGAAAAGCTCAACATCAGGAATCATCAGACTCCTCTAACCTACAAAAAGCTTTCAGCTCACCCAAGTTAACTACCGTCAGCCAAAAGACTACAAACAATAAATGCTGAAGGGGTTTTAGAGAACTCTGTTCCCTCTGTCTGTGGAGGACATGTCTAGTTGTAACAGCCAATAATGAGAACAGAAAGGAGCTGCGTTTTCAATTAAAAATTGAGCCACCCTTCCATCCAGAACACCCACAGCCGAGCCTCTCACCTGAGAAGACAGGCTGCAAGAGCTGCACTCCACGAGTTTTCACAGTAGCCAAGACACCGAAGCAACCCAAATGTCCATCAACAGAAGAATGGATAAGAAGAGCTGGTCCGTGGACACAGTGGACTATTAGCCATGGAAAACAAGGAAACACTGCTCTTTGAGGCACCCGAGATGAGCCTAGAGATCATCACAGAACATGAGTTAAGTCGGAAAGCAAAAGGCATACCGTATGACATCACCTATAGGCGTTATCTAACAGCTGACACAAATGAACATATTTCCACAAAGAAAGACACTCAGAGACTTAGAAAACAAACTAAGCTGATGTAAACTGAAAGGTGGGGGGAATGGATAAATTAAGATTAGTGTCACCATATGTGTACAAATACGTATTAAATATATATATCAAACAGACCGACCATATAGCAAGGGAGGTCACCAGAACACTCTGCAATAATTTACATGGGAAGGGGATCTGTACAAGAATATATATATATATAAAACGTACAAATGAACCAGATTCTGTACATATAGGACCAACAGTATTCTAATCATTACCCCGATTTAAACAAATTAAAAGAGCGAACAAGAAGTAATGTGACATACACTTCTGGGGTTTTTTCCTGGCACATTCCATTGTAATTGACAACCTGGGAACAGGACTTCCAGAAGGCTCTGCTGCCCTAGTAACCAGATGTGGGAATGTAGCAATGCTGACGCCTTGTGGCCGTTTCCCACAGCAGCAGCTTTAAAGTCAGTGCTAATGGTCACTCAATATTCACACCCATTGCAGGCTTGTAAATGACACCTGCCCTCCAAAACAAAATCCTGGGGTCGAAAATCGACCAAAAAAGTCGAAAGAGGGCAACCTTCCAAGAAGACAATTTCGAGAGGTTTATTGTACTCACGGTTTTTTTTTTTTCTGTTTTTGTTTAACAGAATAAAAAAAGGCGTGGAAAAATGCTGAACCTTAGGAATTATTAGACACGAAACTACACGTTAAAAAAACCTATCATGTCACACGACTCAGCATGGCCAGCAGCAAAACTTCTGCAAACAAGAAATGCTGACGGGGTGGTGAAGAAATGCGTACCCTCGGTTCTAAGTGGGACGTGGTAAGAGCCCCTAAGGAAAACACAGTGGAGTTGCCTGGAAAGGGTCAACATTGAGCGACCGTTCAATCAAGCATAGCCACTGCTGGGTCTATCACCTGAGAGGATGAGAATCAAAAAGACACGGGCTGGCAATCCTGCAATCCAGCAATGTTTACCATAGCCAACACTTGGAAGCAATGAAAATGCCCAGCCACAGAGGAATGCAGAAAGGAGCAGTGGTCCATGGACACAATGGAAAAGTACTCCAGTGAAAAGTAGAAATCCATTTTAAAAACAGATATAAGTAAGGAGACATCAGCTTTGGGGGGTTTCTCCAGACACATCCCACCGTCATTGATAACCGAGGAACACCACTGGCAGGAAGGTCTGTTTCACTAGTTACCAGAGTGGGAAACGCAGAAATGCTGCAGCCCTGTGGCCGTTACCTGCAACGGCAGCTTGAAAACCCATGCTAATGGTCACTTCGTGTGCACAAGTCCTGGAGGGCTGTCAATGAAACCTGCCCTCAAAATGTCTTGAGGGAGGTAGTGGCCAAAATATTTCAAAAGGCGGCACATAGTTCAAGAAAAGAATGTGATGAGGTAAGCTACACACACAGTTTGAAGAGAAAAAGGACATCCCTGAAAGCTCAATTTCAAGGCTTTATGAGACGCATGCAAATCCAACCACAGAGGTATGGGCTCACACCAGTCAGAAGAACCATCAGCAACAAGACTAAGAACAATTCATGCTGAAGGGGTTGTGGAGAAGTGCATACCCTCTGGGTTAAGTGGGACTTTGCCGCCAGCCGCGGCGGGTCCTCAAAGTGTAGCAACAACCGACGAGAGGGGGTAGGGAACTGAACGCACCAACGTATGGGATCAGAAGGGCACAAGCAACTGACGCTTGCAAGGCAAGTTTAATAACAAAACATAGCCGTATATATACCCCTAAAGCAGGGAATTTGCTTCGTCACGCCTTATCGGCATCAGCTGGTTGGTTGGCTTCTCGGCTTAGTCACACCTTATCAGCATCAGCTGGTTGGTTGGCTGCTCGGCTTCTCCCTCAAAGGCACCAATTTCCCCTCCAGGGTTGCTTTTCCTAGCTTTAGGGAACAACCAGGGACTCCCAGTAACTGAGCAGGTCCCTGGAGCGATTTGGCCAAAGACCATCTCCTTTTGTATGTTCATACCATAAAGTCCAGGATGCATACCAAGGAGAGTACAGTCGGGCCCTGAGGCTTAGGAGGGTCTTAGTGGCGCCTTCCTCAGAGGGCAATGCTCGCCACAGGACTTCACCTGGTAAGAGGCACTAATGGGAACAGAATGGAGGTGCCTTTACAAGGTAAACACTGAGTTACGATATGATCCAGCAGGCCCACTCCTGGGCCTATAACCTAAGAAAGAAGACAGAAGTGGAAAGACACAGGCAGGCAAATCTGCATTGCAGGAGTATTACAATAGCCAGGACATGGAAGCAAGCAGAAAGTCCATCAACAGATGAGTGGACAAAGAAGAACAGGGACCTGAACAGATGGAATATTAGCCAAGGAACAAAAGGAAACAATGCCATCAACAGCACCATCGGTGAGGCTAGAGTTCATCACGCACCTTGCAGTAAGTCACAGAGCGAAAGATACATAGCCTACGATATCACTTATAGGTGTTCCCTGAAAATTGATATCACTGAAGATATTTCCACAGAGAAAGGCAATCACAGATGCAATAAACAGATTTATGGTTCACCCATGGACAGGTGTGAGAATTGTGTACATTAGGAAATTGGGTTTAAGAGCGAGATACAAACACAGGTGAAATACAAAATCACCAAAGGCCTACGGAATACCAAGAGAAGAGTACTCAACATTGTGTCATAAGCTACATGGGAAAAGGATCCAAAGAAGACTAGATACGTGTTTATGTGGAAAAGAGCCACATCTTTCACACCTACAACAAGCAAAACATTGTAATCAAACTTGCTGTGGGAAACAATAAACATTGAATTAAAAAACGAACAGGTCCGTCGTGAGGCACAAACATAAGGGGCTTTTTCCTGGCACAGTCCATTCTAATTGACAACCGAGAATACGACTTCCACGGAGGCTCTGTTGCCCGAGTAACCAGGTTTGGTAAAGGAGACCTGCTGCCGCCTTGTGGCCGTTTCTCAAAACAGCAGCTTTAAACCCAGTGCTAATGGTCACTTGATATTCAAAATCATTGCAGGCCTATAAATGACACCTGCCCTCAAAAACGATTCTTGGGTCGTACATCGAGGAAAAAAACTCAAAAGACGTGCACACTTCAAAACGACAATTTCAAGAGGCATATTTTGCGCACATTTTGTCTTCTCTTTCTTTCTTTCTCTTGTGATAAATAAAAGGGCATGGAAAAATGCTCAACATCAGGAATTAATAAAGCCATGCAAATCCAGTCGACAGAAACGTTCACCCACCGTCGTCAGAATGATCATCAGCCACAGAGTCTACAAAGAATAAATGCTCAAGGTGTTTTAGAGAACTCTGTGCCCTCTAGCGGCCGCTGGGACGTAACCTGGGAACAGCTAGTAGTGAGAACACCGTGGAGTTGCGTTGAAAGGTAAAAATTGAGCTAACTGATGGGCCTATCTCCCGAGTAGACCAAAATCAAAAAGACACAGGCTGGCCGTCCTGCACTGCAGCAACATGTACCATCGCCAAGACTTGGAAGAAACCCAAATGTCCATCAACAGAACAATGCACCAAGAAGAAGGGGGCCCATGTGCACAATGGAACATGAGCCACGGAAGAGCATGCAACAGTGCCGCTGGCACCACCGTAGAAGGATCTAGAGATACCCACCCAAAAGGAAGTACGAAAGAAACCGAAATAGAAATATCCTATGACATCACTTATAGCTGTTACTTCAACATTGATACCCATGAAGTCATTTCCAAGAGAAGGCCGTGCATAGATGCAGAAAACCAACTATGCTTAACCAAGTGGAAAGGTGTAAGGAATGTATGAATTTGGATATGGGGGTTTACAGACATGTACTGATACATATGAAATATATAATCACAAAATACCTAAGGAATACCAGGAGAGGTCGACTCAACACTCTGTAATAACCTACACGGGAAAGGATCCAAAGATGAATAGATTGATACATACATATGATGAACCAGATGCAGTACACCTAGAACACACACCACATTTTTATCCAATTGGCTGTGATACTAGATAACAATTAAATTTTAAAAAACACACAAGAAGTAAGGAGATATAAGCTCTTGGGGGTTTGCCCTGACACACTGCACTCTCATTTGCAGCCTACTAACACAATTTCCAGGAAGCCTCTGTTGCAGGAAAACCCAGAGTTGGAAATGGAGAAATGCTGCCGCCTTGTGGCCGTTTCCCGCAAGAGCGGCTTCAAACGCATAGCTATGGTTCACTTAATATTCATAAGGACTCAGGCCTCTAAAAGACACCTGCCCTCAAAAAAAAAAATGTCCTGAGCTCGGCCGTGGCCAAAAAAATTCAAAGCAGGCAAATGTGTCAAAGAGATAGTATGATAGAGGTAAGTTTTACTCACTCTTTATCAAAAAAAGGAAAATGGAGAAAAGCTCAACATCAGGAATCATCAGACTCCTCTAACCTACAAAAAGCTTTCAGCTCACCCAAGTTAACTACCGTCAGCCAAAAGACTACAAACAATAAATGCTGAAGGGGTTTTAGAGAACTCTGTTCCCTCTGTCTGTGGAGGACATGTCTAGTTGTAACAGCCAATAATGAGAACAGAAAGGAGCTGCGTTTTCAATTAAAAATTGAGCCACCCTTCCATCCAGAACACCCACAGCCGAGCCTCTCACCTGAGAAGACAGGCTGCAAGAGCTGCACTCCACGAGTTTTCACAGTAGCCAAGACACCGAAGCAACCCAAATTTCCATCAACAGAAGAATGGATAAGAAGAGCTGGTCCGTGGACACAGTGGACTATTAGCCATGGAAAACAAGGAAACACTGCTCTTTGAGGCACCCGAGATGAGCCTAGAGATCATCACAGAACATGAGTTAAGTCGGAAAGCAAAAGGCATACCGTATGACATCACCTATAGGCGTTATCTAACAGCTGACACAAATGAACATATTTCCACAAAGAAAGACACTCAGAGACTTAGAAAACAAACTAAGCTGATGTAAACTGAAAGGTGGGGGGAATGGATAAATTAAGATTAGTGTCACCATATGTGTACAAATACGTATTAAATATATATATCAAACAGACCGACCATATAGCAAGGGAGGTCACCAGAACACTCTGCAATAATTTACACGTGAAGAGGATCTGTACAAGAATATATATATATAAAAACGTACAAATGAACCAGATTCTGTACATATAGGACCAACAGTATTCTAATCATTACCCCGATTTAAACAAATTAAAAGAGCGAAGAAGAAGTAATGTGACATACACATCTGGGGTTTTTTCCTGGCACATTCCATTCTAATTGACAACCTGGGAACAGGACTTCCAGAAGGCTCTGCTGCCCTAGTAACCAGATGTGGGAATGTAGCAATGCTGACGCCTTGTGGCCGTTTCCCACAGCAGCAGCTTTAAAGTCAGTGCTAATGGTCACTCAATATTCACACCCATTGCAGGCTTGTAAATGACACCTGCCCTCCAAAACAAAATCCTGGGGGCGAAAATCGACCAAAAAAGTCGAAAGAGGGCAACCTTCCAAGAAGACAATTTCGAGAGGTTTATTGTACTCACGGGTTTTTTTTTTCCGTTTTTGTTTAACAGAATAAAAAAAGGCGTGGAAAAATGCTGAACCTTAGGAATTATTAGACACGAAACTACACGTTAAAAAAACCTATCATGTCACACGACTCAGCATGGCCAGCAGCAAAACTTCTGCAAACAAGAAATGCTGACGGGGTGGTGAAGAAATGCGTACCCTCGGTTCTAAGTGGGACGTGGTAAGAGCCCCTAAGGAAAACACAGTGGAGTTGCCTGGAAAGGGTCAACATTGAGCGACCGTTCAATCAAGCATAGCCACTGCTGGGTCTATCACCTGAGAGGATGAGAATCAAAAAGACACGGGCTGGCAATCCTGCAATCCAGCAATGTTTACCATAGCCAACACTTGGAAGCAATGAAAATGCCCAGCCACAGAGGAATGCAGAAAGGAGCAGTGGTCCATGGACACAATGGAAGAGTACTCCAGTGAAAAGTAGAAATTCCATTTTAAAAACAGATATAAGTAAGGAGACATCAGCTTTGGGGGGTTTCTCCAGACACATCCCACCGTCATTGATAACCGAGGAACACCACTGGCAGGAAGGCCTGTTTCACTAGTTACCAGAGTGGGAAACGCAGAAATGCTGCAGCCCTGTGGCCGTTACCTGCAACGGCAGCTTGAAAACCCGTGCTAATGGTCACTTCGTGTGCACAAGTCCTGGAGGGCTGTCAATGAAACCTGCCCTCAAAATGTCTTGAGGGAGGTAGTGGCCAAAATATTTCAAAAGGCGGCACATAGTTCAAGAAAAGAATGTGATGAGGTAAGCTACACACACAGTTTGAAGAGAAAAAGGACATCCCTGAAAGCTCAATTTCAAGGCTTTATGAGACGCATGCAAATCCAACCACAGAGGTATGGGCTCACACCAGTCAGAAGAACCATCAGCAACAAGACTAAGAACAATTCATGCTGAAGGGGTTGTGGAGAAGTGCATACCCTCTGGGTTAAGTGGGACTTTGCCGCCAGCCGCGGCGGGTCCTCAAAGTGTAGCAACAACCGACGAGAGGGGGTAGGGAACTGAACGCACCAACGTATGGGATCAGAAGGGCACAAGCAACTGACGCTTGCAAGGCAAGTTTAATAACAAAACATAGCCGTATATATACCCCTAAAGCAGGGAATTTGCTTCGTCACGCCTTATCGGCATCAGCTGGTTGGTTGGCTTCTCGGCTTAGTCACACCTTATCAGCATCAGCTGGTTGGTTGGCTGCTCGGCTTCTCCCTCAAAGGCACCAATTTCCCCTCCAGGGTTGCTTTTCCTAGCTTTAGGGAACAACCAGGGACTCCCAGTAACTGAGCAGGTCCCTGGAGCGATTTGGCCAAAGACCATCTCCTTTTGTATGTTCATACCATAAAGTCCAGGATGCATACCAAGGAGAGTACAGTCGGGCCCTGAGGCTTAGGAGGGTCTTAGTGGCGCCTTCCTCAGAGGGCAATGCTCGCCACAGGACTTCACCTGGTAAGAGGCACTAATGGGAACAGAATGGAGGTGCCTTTACAAGGTAAACACTGAGTTACGATATGATCCAGCAGGCCCACTCCTGGGCCTATAACCTAAGAAAGAAGACAGAAGTGGAAAGACACAGGCAGGCAAATCTGCATTGCAGGAGTATTACAATAGCCAGGACATGGAAGCAAGCAGAAAGTCCATCAACAGATGAGTGGACAAAGAAGAACAGGGACCTGAACAGATGGAATATTAGCCAAGGAACAAAAGGAAACAATGCCATCAACAGCACCATCGGTGAGGCTAGAGTTCATCACGCACCTTGCAGTAAGTCACAGAGCGAAAGATACATAGCCTACGATATCACTTATAGGTGTTCCCTGAAAATTGATATCACTGAAGATATTTCCACAGAGAAAGGCAATCACAGATGCAATAAACAGATTTATGGTTCACCCATGGACAGGTGTGAGAATTGTGTACATTAGGAAATTGGGTTTAAGAGCGAGATACAAACACAGGTGAAATACAAAATCACCAAAGGCCTACGGAATACCAAGAGAAGAGTACTCAACATTGTGTCATAAGCTACATGGGAAAAGGATCCAAAGAAGACTAGATACGTGTTTATGTGGAAAAGAGCCACATCTTTCACACCTACAACAAGCAAAACATTGTAATCAAACTTGCTGTGGGAAACAATAAACATTGAATTAAAAAACGAACAGGTCCGTCGTGAGGCACAAACATAAGGGGCTTTTTCCTGGCACAGTCCATTCTAATTGACAACCGAGAATACGACTTCCACGGAGGCTCTGTTGCCCGAGTAACCAGGTTTGGTAAAGGAGACCTGCTGCCGCCTTGTGGCCGTTTCTCAAAACAGCAGCTTTAAACCCAGTGCTAATGGTCACTTGATATTCAAAATCATTGCAGGCCTATAAATGACACCTGCCCTCAAAAACGATTCTTGGGTCGTACATCGAGGAAAAAAACTCAAAAGACGTGCACACTTCAAAACGACAATTTCAAGAGGCATATTTTGCGCACATTTTGTCTTCTCTTTCTTTCTTTCTCTTGTGATAAATAAAAGGGCATGGAAAAATGCTCAACATCAGGAATTAATAAAGCCATGCAAATCCAGTCGACAGAAACGTTCACCCACCGTCGTCAGAATGATCATCAGCCACAGAGTCTACAAAGAATAAATGCTCAAGGTGTTTTAGAGAACTCTGTGCCCTCTAGCGGCCGCTGGGACGTAACCTGGGAACAGCTAGTAGTGAGAACACCGTGGAGTTGCGTTGAAAGGTAAAAATTGAGCTAACTGATGGGCCTATCTCCCGAGTAGACCAAAATCAAAAAGACACAGGCTGGCCGTCCTGCACTGCAGCAACATGTACCATCGCCAAGACTTGGAAGAAACCCAAATGTCCATCAACAGAACAATGCACCAAGAAGAAGGGGGCCCATGTGCACAATGGAACATGAGCCACGGAAGAGCATGCAACAGTGCCGCTGGCACCACCGTAGAAGGATCTAGAGATACCCACCCAAAAGGAAGTACGAAAGAAACCGAAATAGAAATATCCTATGACATCACTTATAGCTGTTACTTCAACATTGATACCCATGAAGTCATTTCCAAGAGAAGGCCGTGCATAGATGCAGAAAACCAACTATGCTTAACCAAGTGGAAAGGTGTAAGGAATGTATGAATTTGGATATGGGGGTTTACAGACATGTACTGATACATATGAAATATATAATCACAAAATACCTAAGGAATACCAGGAGAGGTCGACTCAACACTCTGTAATAACCTACACGGGAAAGGATCCAAAGATGAATAGATTGATACATACATATGATGAACCAGATGCAGTACACCTAGAACACACACCACATTTTTATCCAATTGGCTGTGATACTAGATAACAATTAAATTTTAAAAAACACACAAGAAGTAAGGAGATATAAGCTCTTGGGGGTTTGCCCTGACACACTGCACTCTCATTTGCAGCCTACTAACACAATTTCCAGGAAGCCTCTGTTGCAGGAAAACCCAGAGTTGGAAATGGAGAAATGCTGCCGCCTTGTGGCCGTTTCCCGCAAGAGCGGCTTCAAACGCATAGCTATGGGTCACTTAATATTCATAAGGACTCAGGCCTCTAAAAGACACCTGCCCTCAAAAAAAAAAATGTCCTGAGCTCGGCCGTGGCCAAAAAAATTCAAAGCAGGCAAATGTGTCAAAGAGATAGTATGATAGAGGTAAGTTTTACTCACTCTTTATCAAAAAAAGGAAAATGGAGAAAAGCTCAACATCAGGAATCATCAGACTCCTCTAACCTACAAAAAGCTTTCAGCTCACCCAAGTTAACTACCGTCAGCCAAAAGACTACAAACAATAAATGCTGAAGGGGTTTTAGAGAACTCTGTTCCCTCTGTCTGTGGAGGACATGTCTAGTTGTAACAGCCAATAATGAGAACAGAAAGGAGCTGCGTTTTCAATTAAAAATTGAGCCACCCTTCCATCCAGAACACCCACAGCCGAGCCTCTCACCTGAGAAGACAGGCTGCAAGAGCTGCACTCCACGAGTTTTCACAGTAGCCAAGACACCGAAGCAACCCAAATTTCCATCAACAGAAGAATGGATAAGAAGAGCTGGTCCGTGGACACAGTGGACTATTAGCCATGGAAAACAAGGAAACACTGCTCTTTGAGGCACCCGAGATGAGCCTAGAGATCATCACAGAACATGAGTTAAGTCGGAAAGCAAAAGGCATACCGTATGACATCACCTATAGGCGTTATCTAACAGCTGACACAAATGAACATATTTCCACAAAGAAAGACACTCAGAGACTTAGAAAACAAACTAAGCTGATGTAAACTGAAAGGTGGGGGGAATGGATAAATTAAGATTAGTGTCACCATATGTGTACAAATACGTATTAAATATATATATCAAACAGACCGACCATATAGCAAGGGAGGTCACCAGAACACTCTGCAATAATTTACACGTGAAGAGGATCTGTACAAGAATATATATATATAAAAACGTACAAATGAACCAGATTCTGTACATATAGGACCAACAGTATTCTAATCATTACCCCGATTTAAACAAATTAAAAGAGCGAAGAAGAAGTAATGTGACATACACATCTGGGGTTTTTTCCTGGCACATTCCATTCTAATTGACAACCTGGGAACAGGACTTCCAGAAGGCTCTGCTGCCCTAGTAACCAGATGTGGGAATGTAGCAATGCTGACGCCTTGTGGCCGTTTCCCACAGCAGCAGCTTTAAAGTCAGTGCTAATGGTCACTCAATATTCACACCCATTGCAGGCTTGTAAATGACACCTGCCCTCCAAAACAAAATCCTGGGGTCGAAAATCGACCAAAAAAGTCGAAAGAGGGCAACCTTCCAAGAAGACAATTTCGAGAGGTTTATTGTACTCACGGGTTTTTTTTTTTCCGTTTTTGTTTAACAGAATAAAAAAAGGCGTGGAAAAATGCTGAACCTTAGGAATTATTAGACACGAAACTACACGTTAAAAAAACCTATCATGTCACACGACTCAGCATGGCCAGCAGCAAAACTTCTGCAAACAAGAAATGCTGACGGGGTGGTGAAGAAATGCGTACCCTCGGTTCTAAGTGGGACGTGGTAAGAGCCCCTAAGGAAAACACAGTGGAGTTGCCTGGAAAGGGTCAACATTGAGCGACCGTTCAATCAAGCATAGCCACTGCTGGGTCTATCACCTGAGAGGATGAGAATCAAAAAGACACGGGCTGGCAATCCTGCAATCCAGCAATGTTTACCATAGCCAACACTTGGAAGCAATGAAAATGCCCAGCCACAGAGGAATGCAGAAAGGAGCAGTGGTCCATGGACACAATGGAAGAGTACTCCAGTGAAAAGTAGAAATTCCATTTTAAAAACAGATATAAGTAAGGAGACATCAGCTTTGGGGGGTTTCTCCAGACACATCCCACCGTCATTGATAACCGAGGAACACCACTGGCAGGAAGGCCTGTTTCACTAGTTACCAGAGTGGGAAACGCAGAAATGCTGCAGCCCTGTGGCCGTTACCTGCAACGGCAGCTTGAAAACCCGTGCTAATGGTCACTTCGTGTGCACAAGTCCTGGAGGGCTGTCAATGAAACCTGCCCTCAAAATGTCTTGAGGGAGGTAGTGGCCAAAATATTTCAAAAGGCGGCACATAGTTCAAGAAAAGAATGTGATGAGGTAAGCTACACACACAGTTTGAAGAGAAAAAGGACATCCCTGAAAGCTCAATTTCAAGGCTTTATGAGACGCATGCAAATCCAACCACAGAGGTATGGGCTCACACCAGTCAGAAGAACCATCAGCAACAAGACTAAGAACAATTCATGCTGAAGGGGTTGTGGAGAAGTGCATACCCTCTGGGTTAAGTGGGACTTTGCCGCCAGCCGCGGCGGGTCCTCAAAGTGTAGCAACAACCGACGAGAGGGGGTAGGGAACTGAACGCACCAACGTATGGGATCAGAAGGGCACAAGCAACTGACGCTTGCAAGGCAAGTTTAATAACAAAACATAGCCGTATATATACCCCTAAAGCAGGGAATTTGCTTCGTCACGCCTTATCGGCATCAGCTGGTTGGTTGGCTTCTCGGCTTAGTCACACCTTATCAGCATCAGCTGGTTGGTTGGCTGCTCGGCTTCTCCCTCAAAGGCACCAATTTCCCCTCCAGGGTTGCTTTTCCTAGCTTTAGGGAACAACCAGGGACTCCCAGTAACTGAGCAGGTCCCTGGAGCGATTTGGCCAAAGACCATCTCCTTTTGTATGTTCATACCATAAAGTCCAGGATGCATACCAAGGAGAGTACAGTCGGGCCCTGAGGCTTAGGAGGGTCTTAGTGGCGCCTTCCTCAGAGGGCAATGCTCGCCACAGGACTTCACCTGGTAAGAGGCACTAATGGGAACAGAATGGAGGTGCCTTTACAAGGTAAACACTGAGTTACGATATGATCCAGCAGGCCCACTCCTGGGCCTATAACCTAAGAAAGAAGACAGAAGTGGAAAGACACAGGCAGGCAAATCTGCATTGCAGGAGTATTACAATAGCCAGGACATGGAAGCAAGCAGAAAGTCCATCAACAGATGAGTGGACAAAGAAGAACAGGGACCTGAACAGATGGAATATTAGCCAAGGAACAAAAGGAAACAATGCCATCAACAGCACCATCGGTGAGGCTAGAGTTCATCACGCACCTTGCAGTAAGTCACAGAGCGAAAGATACATAGCCTACGATATCACTTATAGGTGTTCCCTGAAAATTGATATCACTGAAGATATTTCCACAGAGAAAGGCAATCACAGATGCAATAAACAGATTTATGGTTCACCCATGGACAGGTGTGAGAATTGTGTACATTAGGAAATTGGGTTTAAGAGCGAGATACAAACACAGGTGAAATACAAAATCACCAAAGGCCTACGGAATACCAAGAGAAGAGTACTCAACATTGTGTCATAAGCTACATGGGAAAAGGATCCAAAGAAGACTAGATACGTGTTTATGTGGAAAAGAGCCACATCTTTCACACCTACAACAAGCAAAACATTGTAATCAAACTTGCTGTGGGAAACAATAAACATTGAATTAAAAAACGAACAGGTCCGTCGTGAGGCACAAACATAAGGGGCTTTTTCCTGGCACAGTCCATTCTAATTGACAACCGAGAATACGACTTCCACGGAGGCTCTGTTGCCCGAGTAACCAGGTTTGGTAAAGGAGACCTGCTGCCGCCTTGTGGCCGTTTCTCAAAACAGCAGCTTTAAACCCAGTGCTAATGGTCACTTGATATTCAAAATCATTGCAGGCCTATAAATGACACCTGCCCTCAAAAACGATTCTTGGGTCGTACATCGAGGAAAAAAACTCAAAAGACGTGCACACTTCAAAACGACAATTTCAAGAGGCATATTTTGCGCACATTTTGTCTTCTCTTTCTTTCTTTCTCTTGTGATAAATAAAAGGGCATGGAAAAATGCTCAACATCAGGAATTAATAAAGCCATGCAAATCCAGTCGACAGAAACGTTCACCCACCGTCGTCAGAATGATCATCAGCCACAGAGTCTACAAAGAATAAATGCTCAAGGTGTTTTAGAGAACTCTGTGCCCTCTAGCGGCCGCTGGGACGTAACCTGGGAACAGCTAGTAGTGAGAACACCGTGGAGTTGCGTTGAAAGGTAAAAATTGAGCTAACTGATGGGCCTATCTCCCGAGTAGACCAAAATCAAAAAGACACAGGCTGGCCGTCCTGCACTGCAGCAACATGTACCATCGCCAAGACTTGGAAGAAACCCAAATGTCCATCAACAGAACAATGCACCAAGAAGAAGGGGGCCCATGTGCACAATGGAACATGAGCCACGGAAGAGCATGCAACAGTGCCGCTGGCACCACCGTAGAAGGATCTAGAGATACCCACCCAAAAGGAAGTACGAAAGAAACCGAAATAGAAATATCCTATGACATCACTTATAGCTGTTACTTCAACATTGATACCCATGAAGTCATTTCCAAGAGAAGGCCGTGCATAGATGCAGAAAACCAACTATGCTTAACCAAGTGGAAAGGTGTAAGGAATGTATGAATTTGGATATGGGGGTTTACAGACATGTACTGATACATATGAAATATATAATCACAAAATACCTAAGGAATACCAGGAGAGGTCGACTCAACACTCTGTAATAACCTACACGGGAAAGGATCCAAAGATGAATAGATTGATACATACATATGATGAACCAGATGCAGTACACCTAGAACACACACCACATTTTTATCCAATTGGCTGTGATACTAGATAACAATTAAATTTTAAAAAACACACAAGAAGTAAGGAGATATAAGCTCTTGGGGGTTTGCCCTGACACACTGCACTCTCATTTGCAGCCTACTAACACAATTTCCAGGAAGCCTCTGTTGCAGGAAAACCCAGAGTTGGAAATGGAGAAATGCTGCCGCCTTGTGGCCGTTTCCCGCAAGAGCGGCTTCAAACGCATAGCTATGGGTCACTTAATATTCATAAGGACTCAGGCCTCTAAAAGACACCTGCCCTCAAAAAAAAAAATGTCCTGAGCTCGGCCGTGGCCAAAAAAATTCAAAGCAGGCAAATGTGTCAAAGAGATAGTATGATAGAGGTAAGTTTTACTCACTCTTTATCAAAAAAAGGAAAATGGAGAAAAGCTCAACATCAGGAATCATCAGACTCCTCTAACCTACAAAAAGCTTTCAGCTCACCCAAGTTAACTACCGTCAGCCAAAAGACTACAAACAATAAATGCTGAAGGGGTTTTAGAGAACTCTGTTCCCTCTGTCTGTGGAGGACATGTCTAGTTGTAACAGCCAATAATGAGAACAGAAAGGAGCTGCGTTTTCAATTAAAAATTGAGCCACCCTTCCATCCAGAACACCCACAGCCGAGCCTCTCACCTGAGAAGACAGGCTGCAAGAGCTGCACTCCACGAGTTTTCACAGTAGCCAAGACACCGAAGCAACCCAAATGTCCATCAACAGAAGAATGGATAAGAAGAGCTGGTCCGTGGACACAGTGGACTATTAGCCATGGAAAACAAGGAAACACTGCTCTTTGAGGCACCCGAGATGAGCCTAGAGATCATCACAGAACATGAGTTAAGTCGGAAAGCAAAAGGCATACCGTATGACATCACCTATAGGCGTTATCTAACAGCTGACACAAATGAACATATTTCCACAAAGAAAGACACTCAGAGACTTAGAAAACAAACTAAGCTGATGTAAACTGAAAGGTGGGGGGAATGGATAAATTAAGATTAGTGTCACCATATGTGTACAAATACGTATTAAATATATATATCAAACAGACCGACCATATAGCAAGGGAGGTCACCAGAACACTCTGCAATAATTTACACGTGAAGAGGATCTGTACAAGAATATATATATATAAAAACGTACAAATGAACCAGATTCTGTACATATAGGACCAACAGTATTCTAATCATTACCCCGATTTAAACAAATTAAAAGAGCGAAGAAGAAGTAATGTGACATACACATCTGGGGTTTTTTCCTGGCACATTCCATTCTAATTGACAACCTGGGAACAGGACTTCCAGAAGGCTCTGCTGCCCTAGTAACCAGATGTGGGAATGTAGCAATGCTGACGCCTTGTGGCCGTTTCCCACAGCAGCAGCTTTAAAGTCAGTGCTAATGGTCACTCAATATTCACACCCATTGCAGGCTTGTAAATGACACCTGCCCTCCAAAACAAAATCCTGGGGGCGAAAATCGACCAAAAAAGTCCAAAGAGGGCAACCTTCCAAGAAGACAATTTCGAGAGGTTTATTGTACTCACGGGTTTTTTTTTTTCCGTTTTTGTTTAACAGAATAAAAAAAGGCGTGGAAAAATGCTGAACCTTAGGAATTATTAGACACGAAACTACACGTTAAAAAAACCTATCATGTCACACGACTCAGCATGGCCAGCAGCAAAACTTCTGCAAACAAGAAATGCTGACGGGGTGGTGAAGAAATGCGTACCCTCGGTTCTAAGTGGGACGTGGTAAGAGCCCCTAAGGAAAACACAGTGGAGTTGCCTGGAAAGGGTCAACATTGAGCGACCGTTCAATCAAGCATAGCCACTGCTGGGTCTATCACCTGAGAGGATGAGAATCAAAAAGACACGGGCTGGCAATCCTGCAATCCAGCAATGTTTACCATAGCCAACACTTGGAAGCAATGAAAATGCCCAGCCACAGAGGAATGCAGAAAGGAGCAGTGGTCCATGGACACAATGGAAGAGTACTCCAGTGAAAAGTAGAAATTCCATTTTAAAAACAGATATAAGTAAGGAGACATCAGCTTTGGGGGGTTTCTCCAGACACATCCCACCGTCATTGATAACCAAGGAACACCACTGGCAGGAAGGCCTGTTTCACTAGTTACCAGAGTGGGAAACGCAGAAATGCTGCAGCCCTGTGGCCGTTACCTGCAACGGCAGCTTGAAAACCCGTGCTAATGGTCACTTCGTGTGCACAAGTCCTGGAGGGCTGTCAATGAAACCTGCCCTCAAAATGTCTTGAGGGAGGTAGTGGCCAAAATATTTCAAAAGGCGGCACATAGTTCAAGAAAAGAATGTGATGAGGTAAGCTACACACACAGTTTGAAGAAAAAAAGGGCATCCCTGAAAGCTCAATTTCAAGGCTTTATGAGACGCATGCAAATCCAACCACAGAGGTATCGGCTCACACCAGTCAGAAGAACCATCAGCAACAAGACTACCAACAATTCATGCTGAAGGGGTTGTGGAGAAGTGCATACCCTCTAGGTTAAGTGGGACTTTGCCGCCAGCCGCGGCGGGTCCTCAAAGTGTAGCAACAACCGACGAGAGGGGGTAGGGAACTGAACGCACCAAGGTATGGGATCAGAAGGGCACAAGCAACTGACGCTTGCAAGGCAAGTTTAATAACAAAGCATAGCCGTATATATACCCCTAAAGCAGGGAATTTGCTTCGTCACGCCTTATCGGCATCAGCTGGTTGGTTGGCTTCTCGGCTTAGTCACACCTTATCAGCATCAGCTGGTTGGTTGGCTGCTCGGCTTCTCCCTCAAAGGCACCAATTTCCCCTCCAGGGTTGCTTTTCCTAGCTTTAGGGAACAACCAGGGACTCCCAGTAACTGAGCAGGTCCCTGGAGCGATTTGGCCAAAGACCATCTCCTTTTGTATGTTCATACCATAAAGTCCAGGATGCATACCAAGGAGAGTACAGTCGGGCCCTGAGGCTTAGGAGGGTCTTAGTGGCGCCTTCCTCAGAGGGCAATGCTCGCCACAGGACTTCACCTGGTAAGAGGCACTAATGGGAACAGAATGGAGGTGCCTTTACAAGGTAAACACTGAGTTACGATATGATCCAGCAGGCCCACTCCTGGGCCTATAACCTAAGAAAGAAGACAGAAGTGGAAAGACACAGGCAGGCAAATCTGCATTGCAGGAGTATTACAATAGCCAGGACATGGAAGCAAGCAGAAAGTCCATCAACAGATGAGTGGACAAAGAAGAACAGGGACCTGAACAGATGGAATATTAGCCAAGGAACAAAAGGAAACAATGCCATCAACAGCACCATCGGTGAGGCTAGAGTTCATCACGCACCTTGCAGTAAGTCACAGAGCGAAAGATACATAGCCTACGATATCACTTATAGGTGTTCCCTGAAAATTGATATCACTGAAGATATTTCCACAGAGAAAGGCAATCACAGATGCAATAAACAGATTTATGGTTCACCCATGGACAGGTGTGAGAATTGTGTACATTAGGAAATTGGGTTTAAGAGCGAGATACAAACACAGGTGAAATACAAAATCACCAAAGGCCTACGGAATACCAAGAGAAGAGTACTCAACATTGTGTCATAAGCTACATGGGAAAAGGATCCAAAGAAGACTAGATACGTGTTTATGTGGAAAAGAGCCACATCTTTCACACCTACAACAAGCAAAACATTGTAATCAAACTTGCTGTGGGAAACAATAAACATTGAATTAAAAAACGAACAGGTCCGTCGTGAGGCACAAACATAAGGGGCTTTTTCCTGGCACAGTCCATTCTAATTGACAACCGAGAATACGACTTCCACGGAGGCTCTGTTGCCCGAGTAACCAGGTTTGGTAAAGGAGACCTGCTGCCGCCTTGTGGCCGTTTCTCAAAACAGCAGCTTTAAACCCAGTGCTAATGGTCACTTGATATTCAAAATCATTGCAGGCCTATAAATGACACCTGCCCTCAAAAACGATTCTTGGGTCGTACATCGAGGAAAAAAACTCAAAAGACGTGCACACTTCAAAACGACAATTTCAAGAGGCATATTTTGCGCACATTTTGTCTTCTCTTTCTTTCTTTCTCTTGTGATAAATAAAAGGGCATGGAAAAATGCTCAACATCAGGAATTAATAAAGCCATGCAAATCCAGTCGACAGAAACGTTCACCCACCGTCGTCAGAATGATCATCAGCCACAGAGTCTACAAAGAATAAATGCTCAAGGTGTTTTAGAGAACTCTGTGCCCTCTAGCGGCCGCTGGGACGTAACCTGGGAACAGCTAGTAGTGAGAACACCGTGGAGTTGCGTTGAAAGGTAAAAATTGAGCTAACTGATGGGCCTATCTCCCGAGTAGACCAAAATCAAAAAGACACAGGCTGGCCGTCCTGCACTGCAGCAACATGTACCATCGCCAAGACTTGGAAGAAACCCAAATGTCCATCAACAGAACAATGCACCAAGAAGAAGGGGGCCCATGTGCACAATGGAACATGAGCCACGGAAGAGCATGCAACAGTGCCGCTGGCACCACCGTAGAAGGATCTAGAGATACCCACCCAAAAGGAAGTACGAAAGAAACCGAAATAGAAATATCCTATGACATCACTTATAGCTGTTACTTCAACATTGATACCCATGAAGTCATTTCCAAGAGAAGGCCGTGCATAGATGCAGAAAACCAACTATGCTTAACCAAGTGGAAAGGTGTAAGGAATGTATGAATTTGGATATGGGGGTTTACAGACATGTACTGATACATATGAAATATATAATCACAAAATACCTAAGGAATACCAGGAGAGGTCGACTCAACACTCTGTAATAACCTACACGGGAAAGGATCCAAAGATGAATAGATTGATACATACATATGATGAACCAGATGCAGTACACCTAGAACACACACCACATTTTTATCCAATTGGCTGTGATACTAGATAACAATTAAATTTTAAAAAACACACAAGAAGTAAGGAGATATAAGCTCTTGGGGGTTTGCCCTGACACACTGCACTCTCATTTGCAGCCTACTAACACAATTTCCAGGAAGCCTCTGTTGCAGGAAAACCCAGAGTTGGAAATGGAGAAATGCTGCCGCCTTGTGGCCGTTTCCCGCAAGAGCGGCTTCAAACGCATAGCTATGGGTCACTTAATATTCATAAGGACTCAGGCCTCTAAAAGACACCTGCCCTCAAAAAAAAAAATGTCCTGAGCTCGGCCGTGGCCAAAAAAATTCAAAGCAGGCAAATGTGTCAAAGAGATAGTATGATAGAGGTAAGTTTTACTCACTCTTTATCAAAAAAAGGAAAATGGAGAAAAGCTCAACATCAGGAATCATCAGACTCCTCTAACCTACAAAAAGCTTTCAGCTCACCCAAGTTAACTACCGACAGCCAAAAGACTACAAACAATAAATGCTGAAGGGGTTTTAGAGAACTCTGTTCCCTCTGTCTGTGGAGGACATGTCTAGTTGTAACAGCCAATAATGAGAACAGAAAGGAGCTGCGTTTTCAATTAAAAATTGAGCCACCCTTCCATCCAGAACACCCACAGCCGAGCCTCTCACCTGAGAAGACAGGCTGCAAGAGCTGCACTCCACGAGTTTTCACAGTAGCCAAGACACCGAAGCAACCCAAATGTCCATCAACAGAAGAATGGATAAGAAGAGCTGGTCCGTGGACACAGTGGACTATTAGCCATGGAAAACAAGGAAACACTGCTCTTTGAGGCACCCGAGATGAGCCTAGAGATCATCACAGAACATGAGTTAAGTCGGAAAGCAAAAGGCATACCGTATGACATCACCTATAGGCGTTATCTAACAGCTGACACAAATGAACATATTTCCACAAAGAAAGACACTCAGAGACTTAGAAAACAAACTAAGCTGATGTAAAATGAAAGGTGGGGGGAATGGATAAATTAAGATTAGTGTCA
The DNA here is from genome assembly GCF_026419965.1 of Kogia breviceps. Classification (NCBI taxonomy): domain Eukaryota; kingdom Metazoa; phylum Chordata; class Mammalia; order Artiodactyla; family Physeteridae; genus Kogia; species Kogia breviceps. Next base: position 48,376,570 of record NC_081315.1, read on the forward strand.
CCATATGTGTACAAATACGTATTAAATATATATATCAAACAGACCGACCATATAGCAAGGGAGGTCACCAGAACACTCTGCAATAATTTACACGTGAAGAGGATCTGTACAAGAATATATATATATAAAAACGTACAAATGAACCAGATTCTGTACATATAGGACCAACAGTATTCTAATCATTACCCCGATTTAAACAAATTAAAAGAGCGAAGAAGAAGTAATGTGACATACACATCTGGGGTTTTTTCCTGGCACATTCCATTCTAATTGACAACCTGGGAACAGGACTTCCAGAAGGCTCTGCTGCCCTAGTAACCAGATGTGGGAATGTAGCAATGCTGACGCCTTGTGGCCGTTTCCCACAGCAGCAGCTTTAAAGTCAGTGCTAATGGTCACTCAATATTCACACCCATTGCAGGCTTGTAAATGACACCTGCCCTCCAAAACAAAATCCTGGGGTCGAAAATCGACCAAAAAAGTCGAAAGAGGGCAACCTTCCAAGAAGACAATTTCGAGAGGTTTATTGTACTCACGGGTTTTTTTTTTTCCGTTTTTGTTTAACAGAATAAAAAAAGGCGTGGAAAAATGCTGAACCTTAGGAATTATTAGACACGAAACTACACGTTAAAAAAACCTATCATGTCACACGACTCAGCATGGCCAGCAGCAAAACTTCTGCAAACAAGAAATGCTGACGGGGTGGTGAAGAAATGCGTACCCTCGGTTCTAAGTGGGACGTGGTAAGAGCCCCTAAGGAAAACACAGTGGAGTTGCCTGGAAAGGGTCAACATTGAGCGACCGTTCAATCAAGCATAGCCACTGCTGGGTCTATCACCTGAGAGGATGAGAATCAAAAAGACACGGGCTGGCAATCCTGCAATCCAGCAATGTTTACCATAGCCAACACTTGGAAGCAATGAAAATGCCCAGCCACAGAGGAATGCAGAAAGGAGCAGTGGTCCATGGACACAATGGAAGAGTACTCCAGTGAAAAGTAGAAATTCCATTTTAAAAACAGATATAAGTAAGGAGACATCAGCTTTGGGGGGTTTCTCCAGACACATCCCACCGTCATTGATAACCGAGGAACACCACTGGCAGGAAGGCCTGTTTCACTAGTTACCAGAGTGGGAAACGCAGAAATGCTGCAGCCCTGTGGCCGTTACCTGCAACGGCAGCTTGAAAACCCGTGCTAATGGTCACTTCGTGTGCACAAGTCCTGGAGGGCTGTCAATGAAACCTGCCCTCAAAATGTCTTGAGGGAGGTAGTGGCCAAAATATTTCAAAAGGCGGCACATAGTTCAAGAAAAGAATGTGATGAGGTAAGCTACACACACAGTTTGAAGAGAAAAAGGACATCCCTGAAAGCTCAATTTCAAGGCTTTATGAGACGCATGCAAATCCAACCACAGAGGTATGGGCTCACACCAGTCAGAAGAACCATCAGCAACAAGACTAAGAACAATTCATGCTGAAGGGGTTGTGGAGAAGTGCATACCCTCTGGGTTAAGTGGGACTTTGCCGCCAGCCGCGGCGGGTCCTCAAAGTGTAGCAACAACCGACGAGAGGGGGTAGGGAACTGAACGCACCAAGGTATGGGATCAGAAGGGCACAAGCAACTGACGCTTGCAAGGCAAGTTTAATAACAAAGCATAGCCGTATATATACCCCTAAAGCAGGGAATTTGCTTCGTCACGCCTTATCGGCATCAGCTGGTTGGTTGGCTTCTCGGCTTAGTCACACCTTATCAGCATCAGCTGGTTGGTTGGCTGCTCGGCTTCTCCCTCAAAGGCACCAATTTCCCCTCCAGGGTTGCTTTTCCTAGCTTTAGGGAACAACCAGGGACTCCCAGTAACTGAGCAGGTCCCTGGAGCGATTTGGCCAAAGACCATCTCCTTTTGTATGTTCATACCATAAAGTCCAGGATGCATACCAAGGAGAGTACAGTCGGGCCCTGAGGCTTAGGAGGGTCTTAGTGGCGCCTTCCTCAGAGGGCAATGCTCGCCACAGGACTTCACCTGGTAAGAGGCACTAATGGGAACAGAATGGAGGTGCCTTTACAAGGTAAACACTGAGTTACGATATGATCCAGCAGGCCCACTCCTGGGCCTATAACCTAAGAAAGAAGACAGAAGTGGAAAGACACAGGCAGGCAAATCTGCATTGCAGGAGTATTACAATAGCCAGGACATGGAAGCAAGCAGAAAGTCCATCAACAGATGAGTGGACAAAGAAGAACAGGGACCTGAACAGATGGAATATTAGCCAAGGAACAAAAGGAAACAATGCCATCAACAGCACCATCGGTGAGGCTAGAGTTCATCACGCACCTTGCAGTAAGTCACAGAGCGAAAGATACATAGCCTACGATATCACTTATAGGTGTTCCCTGAAAATTGATATCACTGAAGATATTTCCACAGAGAAAGGCAATCACAGATGCAATAAACAGATTTATGGTTCACCCATGGACAGGTGTGAGAATTGTGTACATTAGGAAATTGGGTTTAAGAGCGAGATACAAACACAGGTGAAATACAAAATCACCAAAGGCCTACGGAATACCAAGAGAAGAGTACTCAACATTGTGTCATAAGCTACATGGGAAAAGGATCCAAAGAAGACTAGATACGTGTTTATGTGGAAAAGAGCCACATCTTTCACACCTACAACAAGCAAAACATTGTAATCAAACTTGCTGTGGGAAACAATAAACATTGAATTAAAAAACGAACAGGTCCGTCGTGAGGCACAAACATAAGGGGCTTTTTCCTGGCACAGTCCATTCTAATTGACAACCGAGAATACGACTTCCACGGAGGCTCTGTTGCCCGAGTAACCAGGTTTGGTAAAGGAGACCTGCTGCCGCCTTGTGGCCGTTTCTCAAAACAGCAGCTTTAAACCCAGTGCTAATGGTCACTTGATATTCAAAATCATTGCAGGCCTATAAATGACACCTGCCCTCAAAAACGATTCTTGGGTCGTACATCGAGGAAAAAAACTCAAAAGACGTGCACACTTCAAAACGACAATTTCAAGAGGCATATTTTGCGCACATTTTGTCTTCTCTTTCTTTCTTTCTCTTGTGATAAATAAAAGGGCATGGAAAAATGCTCAACATCAGGAATTAATAAAGCCATGCAAATCCAGTCGACAGAAACGTTCACCCACCGTCGTCAGAATGATCATCAGCCACAGAGTCTACAAAGAATAAATGCTCAAGGTGTTTTAGAGAACTCTGTGCCCTCTAGCGGCCGCTGGGACGTAACCTGGGAACAGCTAGTAGTGAGAACACCGTGGAGTTGCGTTGAAAGGTAAAAATTGAGCTAACTGATGGGCCTATCTCCCGAGTAGACCAAAATCAAAAAGACACAGGCTGGCCGTCCTGCACTGCAGCAACATGTACCATCGCCAAGACTTGGAAGAAACCCAAATGTCCATCAACAGAACAATGCACCAAGAAGAAGGGGGCCCATGTGCACAATGGAACATGAGCCACGGAAGAGCATGCAACAGTGCCGCTGGCACCACCGTAGAAGGATCTAGAGATACCCACCCAAAAGGAAGTACGAAAGAAACCGAAATAGAAATATCCTATGACATCACTTATAGCTGTTACTTCAACATTGATACCCATGAAGTCATTTCCAAGAGAAGGCCGTGCATAGATGCAGAAAACCAACTATGCTTAACCAAGTGGAAAGGTGTAAGGAATGTATGAATTTGGATATGGGGGTTTACAGACATGTACTGATACATATGAAATATATAATCACAAAATACCTAAGGAATACCAGGAGAGGTCGACTCAACACTCTGTAATAACCTACACGGGAAAGGATCCAAAGATGAATAGATTGATACATACATATGATGAACCAGATGCAGTACACCTAGAACACACACCACATTTTTATCCAATTGGCTGTGATACTAGATAACAATTAAATTTTAAAAAACACACAAGAAGTAAGGAGATATAAGCTCTTGGGGGTTTGCCCTGACACACTGCACTCTCATTTGCAGCCTACTAACACAATTTCCAGGAAGCCTCTGTTGCAGGAAAACCCAGAGTTGGAAATGGAGAAATGCTGCCGCCTTGTGGCCGTTTCCCGCAAGAGCGGCTTCAAACGCATAGCTATGGTTCACTTAACATTCATAAGGACTCAGGCCTCTAAAAGACACCTGCCCTCAAAAAAAAAAAATGTCCTGAGCTCGGCCGTGGCCAAAAAAATTCAAAGCAGGCAAATGTGTCAAAGAGATAGTATGATAGAGGTAAGTTTTACTCACTCTTTATCAAAAAAAGGAAAATGGAGAAAAGCTCAACATCAGGAATCATCAGACTCCTCTAACCTACAAAAAGCTTTCAGCTCACCCAAGTTAACTACCGTCAGCCAAAAGACTACAAACAATAAATGCTGAAGGGGTTTTAGAGAACTCTGTTCCCTCTGTCTGTGGAGGACATGTCTAGTTGTAACAGCCAATAATGAGAACAGAAAGGAGCTGCGTTTTCAATTAAAAATTGAGCCACCCTTCCATCCAGAACACCCACAGCCGAGCCTCTCACCTGAGAAGACAGGCTGCAAGAGCTGCACTCCACGAGTTTTCACAGTAGCCAAGACACCGAAGCAACCCAAATGTCCATCAACAGAAGAATGGATAAGAAGAGCTGGTCCGTGGACACAGTGGACTATTAGCCATGGAAAACAAGGAAACACTGCTCTTTGAGGCACCCGAGATGAGCCTAGAGATCATCACAGAACATGAGTTAAGTCGGAAAGCAAAAGGCATACCATATGACATCACCTATAGGCGTTATCTAACAGCTGACACAAATGAACATATTTCCACAAAGAAAGACACTCAGAGACTTAGAAAACAAACTAAGCTGATGTAAACTGAAAGGTGGGGGGAATGGATAAATTAAGATTAGTGTCACCATATGTGTACAAATACGTATTAAATATATATATCAAACAGACCGACCATATAGCAAGGGAGGTCACCAGAACACTCTGCAATAATTTACATGGGAAGGGGATCTGTACAAGAATATATATATATATAAAACGTACAAATGAACCAGATTCTGTACATATAGGACCAACAGTATTCTAATCATTACCCCGATTTAAACAAATTAAAAGAGCGAACAAGAAGTAATGTGACATACACTTCTGGGGTTTTTTCCTGGCACATTCCATTGTAATTGACAACCTGGGAACAGGACTTCCAGAAGGCTCTGCTGCCCTAGTAACCAGATGTGGGAATGTAGCAATGCTGACGCCTTGTGGCCGTTTCCCACAGCAGCAGCTTTAAAGTCAGTGCTAATGGTCACTCAATATTCACACCCATTGCAGGCTTGTAAATGACACCTGCCCTCCAAAACAAAATCCTGGGGGCGAAAATCGACCAAAAAAGTCCAAAGAGGGCAACCTTCCAAGAAGACAATTTCGAGAGGTTTATTGTACTCACGGTTTTTTTTTTTCTGTTTTTGTTTAACAGAATAAAAAAAGGCGTGGAAAAATGCTGAACCTTAGGAATTATTAGACACGAAACTACACGTTAAAAAAACCTATCATGTCACACGACTCAGCATGGCCAGCAGCAAAACTTCTGCAAACAAGAAATGCTGACGGGGTGGTGAAGAAATGCGTACCCTCGGTTCTAAGTGGGACGTGGTAAGAGCCCCTAAGGAAAACACAGTGGAGTTGCCTGGAAAGGGTCAACATTGAGCGACCGTTCAATCAAGCATAGCCACTGCTGGGTCTATCACCTGAGAGGATGAGAATCAAAAAGACACGGGCTGGCAATCCTGCAATCCAGCAATGTTTACCATAGCCAACACTTGGAAGCAATGAAAATGCCCAGCCACAGAGGAATGCAGAAAGGAGCAGTGGTCCATGGACACAATGGAAAAGTACTCCAGTGAAAAGTAGAAATCCATTTTAAAAACAGATATAAGTAAGGAGACATCAGCTTTGGGGGGTTTCTCCAGACACATCCCACCGTCATTGATAACCGAGGAACACCACTGGCAGGAAGGTCTGTTTCACTAGTTACCAGAGTGGGAAACGCAGAAATGCTGCAGCCCTGTGGCCGTTACCTGCAACGGCAGCTTGAAAACCCATGCTAATGGTCACTTCGTGTGCACAAGTCCTGGAGGGCTGTCAATGAAACCTGCCCTCAAAATGTCTTGAGGGAGGTAGTGGCCAAAATATTTCAAAAGGCGGCACATAGTTCAAGAAAAGAATGTGATGAGGTAAGCTACACACACAGTTTGAAGAGAAAAAGGACATCCCTGAAAGCTCAATTTCAAGGCTTTATGAGACGCATGCAAATCCAACCACAGAGGTATGGGCTCACACCAGTCAGAAGAACCATCAGCAACAAGACTAAGAACAATTCATGCTGAAGGGGTTGTGGAGAAGTGCATACCCTCTGGGTTAAGTGGGACTTTGCCGCCAGCCGCGGCGGGTCCTCAAAGTGTAGCAACAACCGACGAGAGGGGGTAGGGAACTGAACGCACCAACGTATGGGATCAGAAGGGCACAAGCAACTGACGCTTGCAAGGCAAGTTTAATAACAAAACATAGCCGTATATATACCCCTAAAGCAGGGAATTTGCTTCGTCACGCCTTATCGGCATCAGCTGGTTGGTTGGCTTCTCGGCTTAGTCACACCTTATCAGCATCAGCTGGTTGGTTGGCTGCTCGGCTTCTCCCTCAAAGGCACCAATTTCCCCTCCAGGGTTGCTTTTCCTAGCTTTAGGGAACAACCAGGGACTCCCAGTAACTGAGCAGGTCCCTGGAGCGATTTGGCCAAAGACCATCTCCTTTTGTATGTTCATACCATAAAGTCCAGGATGCATACCAAGGAGAGTACAGTCGGGCCCTGAGGCTTAGGAGGGTCTTAGTGGCGCCTTCCTCAGAGGGCAATGCTCGCCACAGGACTTCACCTGGTAAGAGGCACTAATGGGAACAGAATGGAGGTGCCTTTACAAGGTAAACACTGAGTTACGATATGATCCAGCAGGCCCACTCCTGGGCCTATAACCTAAGAAAGAAGACAGAAGTGGAAAGACACAGGCAGGCAAATCTGCATTGCAGGAGTATTACAATAGCCAGGACATGGAAGCAAGCAGAAAGTCCATCAACAGATGAGTGGACAAAGAAGAACAGGGACCTGAACAGATGGAATATTAGCCAAGGAACAAAAGGAAACAATGCCATCAACAGCACCATCGGTGAGGCTAGAGTTCATCACGCACCTTGCAGTAAGTCACAGAGCGAAAGATACATAGCCTACGATATCACTTATAGGTGTTCCCTGAAAATTGATATCACTGAAGATATTTCCACAGAGAAAGGCAATCACAGATGCAATAAACAGATTTATGGTTCACCCATGGACAGGTGTGAGAATTGTGTACATTAGGAAATTGGGTTTAAGAGCGAGATACAAACACAGGTGAAATACAAAATCACCAAAGGCCTACGGAATACCAAGAGAAGAGTACTCAACATTGTGTCATAAGCTACATGGGAAAAGGATCCAAAGAAGACTAGATACGTGTTTATGTGGAAAAGAGCCACATCTTTCACACCTACAACAAGCAAAACATTGTAATCAAACTTGCTGTGGGAAACAATAAACATTGAATTAAAAAACGAACAGGTCCGTCGTGAGGCACAAACATAAGGGGCTTTTTCCTGGCACAGTCCATTCTAATTGACAACCGAGAATACGACTTCCACGGAGGCTCTGTTGCCCGAGTAACCAGGTTTGGTAAAGGAGACCTGCTGCCGCCTTGTGGCCGTTTCTCAAAACAGCAGCTTTAAACCCAGTGCTAATGGTCACTTGATATTCAAAATCATTGCAGGCCTATAAATGACACCTGCCCTCAAAAACGATTCTTGGGTCGTACATCGAGGAAAAAAACTCAAAAGACGTGCACACTTCAAAACGACAATTTCAAGAGGCATATTTTGCGCACATTTTGTCTTCTCTTTCTTTCTTTCTCTTGTGATAAATAAAAGGGCATGGAAAAATGCTCAACATCAGGAATTAATAAAGCCATGCAAATCCAGTCGACAGAAACGTTCACCCACCGTCGTCAGAATGATCATCAGCCACAGAGTCTACAAAGAATAAATGCTCAAGGTGTTTTAGAGAACTCTGTGCCCTCTAGCGGCCGCTGGGACGTAACCTGGGAACAGCTAGTAGTGAGAACACCGTGGAGTTGCGTTGAAAGGTAAAAATTGAGCTAACTGATGGGCCTATCTCCCGAGTAGACCAAAATCAAAAAGACACAGGCTGGCCGTCCTGCACTGCAGCAACATGTACCATCGCCAAGACTTGGAAGAAACCCAAATGTCCATCAACAGAACAATGCACCAAGAAGAAGGGGGCCCATGTGCACAATGGAACATGAGCCACGGAAGAGCATGCAACAGTGCCGCTGGCACCACCGTAGAAGGATCTAGAGATACCCACCCAAAAGGAAGTACGAAAGAAACCGAAATAGAAATATCCTATGACATCACTTATAGCTGTTACTTCAACATTGATACCCATGAAGTCATTTCCAAGAGAAGGCCGTGCATAGATGCAGAAAACCAACTATGCTTAACCAAGTGGAAAGGTGTAAGGAATGTATGAATTTGGATATGGGGGTTTACAGACATGTACTGATACATATGAAATATATAATCACAAAATACCTAAGGAATACCAGGAGAGGTCGACTCAACACTCTGTAATAACCTACACGGGAAAGGATCCAAAGATGAATAGATTGATACATACATATGATGAACCAGATGCAGTACACCTAGAACACACACCACATTTTTATCCAATTGGCTGTGATACTAGATAACAATTAAATTTTAAAAAACACACAAGAAGTAAGGAGATATAAGCTCTTGGGGGTTTGCCCTGACACACTGCACTCTCATTTGCAGCCTACTAACACAATTTCCAGGAAGCCTCTGTTGCAGGAAAACCCAGAGTTGGAAATGGAGAAATGCTGCCGCCTTGTGGCCGTTTCCCGCAAGAGCGGCTTCAAACGCATAGCTATGGGTCACTTAATATTCATAAGGACTCAGGCCTCTAAAAGACACCTGCCCTCAAAAAAAAAAATGTCCTGAGCTCGGCCGTGGCCAAAAAAATTCAAAGCAGGCAAATGTGTCAAAGAGATAGTATGATAGAGGTAAGTTTTACTCACTCTTTATCAAAAAAAGGAAAATGGAGAAAAGCTCAACATCAGGAATCATCAGACTCCTCTAACCTACAAAAAGCTTTCAGCTCACCCAAGTTAACTACCGTCAGCCAAAAGACTACAAACAATAAATGCTGAAGGGGTTTTAGAGAACTCTGTTCCCTCTGTCTGTGGAGGACATGTCTAGTTGTAACAGCCAATAATGAGAACAGAAAGGAGCTGCGTTTTCAATTAAAAATTGAGCCACCCTTCCATCCAGAACACCCACAGCCGAGCCTCTCACCTGAGAAGACAGGCTGCAAGAGCTGCACTCCACGAGTTTTCACAGTAGCCAAGACACCGAAGCAACCCAAATTTCCATCAACAGAAGAATGGATAAGAAGAGCTGGTCCGTGGACACAGTGGACTATTAGCCATGGAAAACAAGGAAACACTGCTCTTTGAGGCACCCGAGATGAGCCTAGAGATCATCACAGAACATGAGTTAAGTCGGAAAGCAAAAGGCATACCGTATGACATCACCTATAGGCGTTATCTAACAGCTGACACAAATGAACATATTTCCACAAAGAAAGACACTCAGAGACTTAGAAAACAAACTAAGCTGATGTAAACTGAAAGGTGGGGGGAATGGATAAATTAAGATTAGTGTCACCATATGTGTACAAATACGTATTAAATATATATATCAAACAGACCGACCATATAGCAAGGGAGGTCACCAGAACACTCTGCAATAATTTACACGTGAAGAGGATCTGTACAAGAATATATATATATAAAAACGTACAAATGAACCAGATTCTGTACATATAGGACCAACAGTATTCTAATCATTACCCCGATTTAAACAAATTAAAAGAGCGAAGAAGAAGTAATGTGACATACACATCTGGGGTTTTTTCCTGGCACATTCCATTCTAATTGACAACCTGGGAACAGGACTTCCAGAAGGCTCTGCTGCCCTAGTAACCAGATGTGGGAATGTAGCAATGCTGACGCCTTGTGGCCGTTTCCCACAGCAGCAGCTTTAAAGTCAGTGCTAATGGTCACTCAATATTCACACCCATTGCAGGCTTGTAAATGACACCTGCCCTCCAAAACAAAATCCTGGGGGCGAAAATCGACCAAAAAAGTCCAAAGAGGGCAACCTTCCAAGAAGACAATTTCGAGAGGTTTATTGTACTCACGGGTTTTTTTTTTTCCGTTTTTGTTTAACAGAATAAAAAAAGGCGTGGAAAAATGCTGAACCTTAGGAATTATTAGACACGAAACTACACGTTAAAAAAACCTATCATGTCACACGACTCAGCATGGCCAGCAGCAAAACTTCTGCAAACAAGAAATGCTGACGGGGTGGTGAAGAAATGCGTACCCTCGGTTCTAAGTGGGACGTGGTAAGAGCCCCTAAGGAAAACACAGTGGAGTTGCCTGGAAAGGGTCAACATTGAGCGACCGTTCAATCAAGCATAGCCACTGCTGGGTCTATCACCTGAGAGGATGAGAATCAAAAAGACACGGGCTGGCAATCCTGCAATCCAGCAATGTTTACCATAGCCAACACTTGGAAGCAATGAAAATGCCCAGCCACAGAGGAATGCAGAAAGGAGCAGTGGTCCATGGACACAATGGAAGAGTACTCCAGTGAAAAGTAGAAATTCCATTTTAAAAACAGATATAAGTAAGGAGACATCAGCTTTGGGGGGTTTCTCCAGACACATCCCACCGTCATTGATAACCGAGGAACACCACTGGCAGGAAGGCCTGTTTCACTAGTTACCAGAGTGGGAAACGCAGAAATGCTGCAGCCCTGTGGCCGTTACCTGCAACGGCAGCTTGAAAACCCGTGCTAATGGTCACTTCGTGTGCACAAGTCCTGGAGGGCTGTCAATGAAACCTGCCCTCAAAATGTCTTGAGGGAGGTAGTGGCCAAAATATTTCAAAAGGCGGCACATAGTTCAAGAAAAGAATGTGATGAGGTAAGCTACACACACAGTTTGAAGAGAAAAAGGACATCCCTGAAAGCTCAATTTCAAGGCTTTATGAGACGCATGCAAATCCAACCACAGAGGTATGGGCTCACACCAGTCAGAAGAACCATCAGCAACAAGACTAAGAACAATTCATGCTGAAGGGGTTGTGGAGAAGTGCATACCCTCTGGGTTAAGTGGGACTTTGCCGCCAGCCGCGGCGGGTCCTCAAAGTGTAGCAACAACCGACGAGAGGGGGTAGGGAACTGAACGCACCAACGTATGGGATCAGAAGGGCACAAGCAACTGACGCTTGCAAGGCAAGTTTAATAACAAAACATAGCCGTATATATACCCCTAAAGCAGGGAATTTGCTTCGTCACGCCTTATCGGCATCAGCTGGTTGGTTGGCTTCTCGGCTTAGTCACACCTTATCAGCATCAGCTGGTTGGTTGGCTGCTCGGCTTCTCCCTCAAAGGCACCAATTTCCCCTCCAGGGTTGCTTTTCCTAGCTTTAGGGAACAACCAGGGACTCCCAGTAACTGAGCAGGTCCCTGGAGCGATTTGGCCAAAGACCATCTCCTTTTGTATGTTCATACCATAAAGTCCAGGATGCATACCAAGGAGAGTACAGTCGGGCCCTGAGGCTTAGGAGGGTCTTAGTGGCGCCTTCCTCAGAGGGCAATGCTCGCCACAGGACTTCACCTGGTAAGAGGCACTAATGGGAACAGAATGGAGGTGCCTTTACAAGGTAAACACTGAGTTACGATATGATCCAGCAGGCCCACTCCTGGGCCTATAACCTAAGAAAGAAGACAGAAGTGGAAAGACACAGGCAGGCAAATCTGCATTGCAGGAGTATTACAATAGCCAGGACATGGAAGCAAGCAGAAAGTCCATCAACAGATGAGTGGACAAAGAAGAACAGGGACCTGAGCAGATGGAATATTAGCCAAGGAACAAAAGGAAACAATGCCATCAACAGCACCATCGGTGAGGCTAGAGTTCATCACGCACCTTGCAGTAAGTCACAGAGCGAAAGATACATAGCCTACGATATCACTTATAGGTGTTCCCTGAAAATTGATATCACTGAAGATATTTCCACAGAGAAAGGCAATCACAGATGCAATAAACAGATTTATGGTTCACCCATGGACAGGTGTGAGAATTGTGTACATTAGGAAATTGGGTTTAAGAGCGAGATACAAACACAGGTGAAATACAAAATCACCAAAGGCCTACGGAATACCAAGAGAAGAGTACTCAACATTGTGTCATAAGCTACATGGGAAAAGGATCCAAAGAAGACTAGATACGTGTTTATGTGGAAAAGAGCCACATCTTTCACACCTACAACAAGCAAAACATTGTAATCAAACTTGCTGTGGGAAACAATAAACATTGAATTAAAAAACGAACAGGTCCGTCGTGAGGCACAAACATAAGGGGCTTTTTCCTGGCACAGTCCATTCTAATTGACAACCGAGAATACGACTTCCACGGAGGCTCTGTTGCCCGAGTAACCAGGTTTGGTAAAGGAGACCTGCTGCCGCCTTGTGGCCGTTTCTCAAAACAGCAGCTTTAAACCCAGTGCTAATGGTCACTTGATATTCAAAATCATTGCAGGCCTATAAATGACACCTGCCCTCAAAAACGATTCTTGGGTCGTACATCGAGGAAAAAAACTCAAAAGACGTGCACACTTCAAAACGACAATTTCAAGAGGCATATTTTGCGCACATTTTGTCTTCTCTTTCTTTCTTTCTCTTGTGATAAATAAAAGGGCATGGAAAAATGCTCAACATCAGGAATTAATAAAGCCATGCAAATCCAGTCGACAGAAACGTTCACCCACCGTCGTCAGAATGATCATCAGCCACAGAGTCTACAAAGAATAAATGCTCAAGGTGTTTTAGAGAACTCTGTGCCCTCTAGCGGCCGCTGGGACGTAACCTGGGAACAGCTAGTAGTGAGAACACCGTGGAGTTGCGTTGAAAGGTAAAAATTGAGCTAACTGATGGGCCTATCTCCCGAGTAGACCAAAATCAAAAAGACACAGGCTGGCCGTCCTGCACTGCAGCAACATGTACCATCGCCAAGACTTGGAAGAAACCCAAATGTCCATCAACAGAACAATGCACCAAGAAGAAGGGGGCCCATGTGCACAATGGAACATGAGCCACGGAAGAGCATGCAACAGTGCCGCTGGCACCACCGTAGAAGGATCTAGAGATACCCACCCAAAAGGAAGTACGAAAGAAACCGAAATAGAAATATCCTATGACATCACTTATAGCTGTTACTTCAACATTGATACCCATGAAGTCATTTCCAAGAGAAGGCCGTGCATAGATGCAGAAAACCAACTATGCTTAACCAAGTGGAAAGGTGTAAGGAATGTATGAATTTGGATATGGGGGTTTACAGACATGTACTGATACATATGAAATATATAATCACAAAATACCTAAGGAATACCAGGAGAGGTCGACTCAACACTCTGTAATAACCTACACGGGAAAGGATCCAAAGATGAATAGATTGATACATACATATGATGAACCAGATGCAGTACACCTAGAACACACACCACATTTTTATCCAATTGGCTGTGATACTAGATAACAATTAAATTTTAAAAAACACACAAGAAGTAAGGAGATATAAGCTCTTGGGGGTTTGCCCTGACACACTGCACTCTCATTTGCAGCCTACTAACACAATTTCCAGGAAGCCTCTGTTGCAGGAAAACCCAGAGTTGGAAATGGAGAAATGCTGCCGCCTTGTGGCCGTTTCCCGCAAGAGCGGCTTCAAACGCATAGCTATGGGTCACTTAATATTCATAAGGACTCAGGCCTCTAAAAGACACCTGCCCTCAAAAAAAAAAATGTCCTGAGCTCGGCCGTGGCCAAAAAAATTCAAAGCAGGCAAATGTGTCAAAGAGATAGTATGATAGAGGTAAGTTTTACTCACTCTTTATCAAAAAAAGGAAAATGGAGAAAAGCTCAACATCAGGAATCATCAGACTCCTCTAACCTACAAAAAGCTTTCAGCTCACCCAAGTTAACTACCGTCAGCCAAAAGACTACAAACAATAAATGCTGAAGGGGTTTTAGAGAACTCTGTTCCCTCTGTCTGTGGAGGACATGTCTAGTTGTAACAGCCAATAATGAGAACAGAAAGGAGCTGCGTTTTCAATTAAAAATTGAGCCACCCTTCCATCCAGAACACCCACAGCCGAGCCTCTCACCTGAGAAGACAGGCTGCAAGAGCTGCACTCCACGAGTTTTCACAGTAGCCAAGACACCGAAGCAACCCAAATTTCCATCAACAGAAGAATGGATAAGAAGAGCTGGTCCGTGGACACAGTGGACTATTAGCCATGGAAAACAAGGAAACACTGCTCTTTGAGGCACCCGAGATGAGCCTAGAGATCATCACAGAACATGAGTTAAGTCGGAAAGCAAAAGGCATACCGTATGACATCACCTATAGGCGTTATCTAACAGCTGACACAAATGAACATATTTCCACAAAGAAAGACACTCAGAGACTTAGAAAACAAACTAAGCTGATGTAAACTGAAAGGTGGGGGGAATGGATAAATTAAGATTAGTGTCACCATATGTGTACAAATACGTATTAAATATATATATCAAACAGACCGACCATATAGCAAGGGAGGTCACCAGAACACTCTGCAATAATTTACACGTGAAGAGGATCTGTACAAGAATATATATATATAAAAACGTACAAATGAACCAGATTCTGTACATATAGGACCAACAGTATTCTAATCATTACCCCGATTTAAACAAATTAAAAGAGCGAAGAAGAAGTAATGTGACATACACATCTGGGGTTTTTTCCTGGCACATTCCATTCTAATTGACAACCTGGGAACAGGACTTCCAGAAGGCTCTGCTGCCCTAGTAACCAGATGTGGGAATGTAGCAATGCTGACGCCTTGTGGCCGTTTCCCACAGCAGCAGCTTTAAAGTCAGTGCTAATGGTCACTCAATATTCACACCCATTGCAGGCTTGTAAATGACACCTGCCCTCCAAAACAAAATCCTGGGGTCGAAAATCGACCAAAAAAGTCGAAAGAGGGCAACCTTCCAAGAAGACAATTTCGAGAGGTTTATTGTACTCACGGGTTTTTTTTTTTCCGTTTTTGTTTAACAGAATAAAAAAAGGCGTGGAAAAATGCTGAACCTTAGGAATTATTAGACACGAAACTACACGTTAAAAAAACCTATCATGTCACACGACTCAGCATGGCCAGCAGCAAAACTTCTGCAAACAAGAAATGCTGACGGGGTGGTGAAGAAATGCGTACCCTCGGTTCTAAGTGGGACGTGGTAAGAGCCCCTAAGGAAAACACAGTGGAGTTGCCTGGAAAGGGTCAACATTGAGCGACCGTTCAATCAAGCATAGCCACTGCTGGGTCTATCACCTGAGAGGATGAGAATCAAAAAGACACGGGCTGGCAATCCTGCAATCCAGCAATGTTTACCATAGCCAACACTTGGAAGCAATGAAAATGCCCAGCCACAGAGGAATGCAGAAAGGAGCAGTGGTCCATGGACACAATGGAAGAGTACTCCAGTGAAAAGTAGAAATTCCATTTTAAAAACAGATATAAGTAAGGAGACATCAGCTTTGGGGGGTTTCTCCAGACACATCCCACCGTCATTGATAACCGAGGAACACCACTGGCAGGAAGGCCTGTTTCACTAGTTACCAGAGTGGGAAACGCAGAAATGCTGCAGCCCTGTGGCCGTTACCTGCAACGGCAGCTTGAAAACCCGTGCTAATGGTCACTTCGTGTGCACAAGTCCTGGAGGGCTGTCAATGAAACCTGCCCTCAAAATGTCTTGAGGGAGGTAGTGGCCAAAATATTTCAAAAGGCGGCACATAGTTCAAGAAAAGAATGTGATGAGGTAAGCTACACACACAGTTTGAAGAGAAAAAGGACATCCCTGAAAGCTCAATTTCAAGGCTTTATGAGACGCATGCAAATCCAACCACAGAGGTATGGGCTCACACCAGTCAGAAGAACCATCAGCAACAAGACTAAGAACAATTCATGCTGAAGGGGTTGTGGAGAAGTGCATACCCTCTGGGTTAAGTGGGACTTTGCCGCCAGCCGCGGCGGGTCCTCAAAGTGTAGCAACAACCGACGAGAGGGGGTAGGGAACTGAACGCACCAACGTATGGGATCAGAAGGGCACAAGCAACTGACGCTTGCAAGGCAAGTTTAATAACAAAACATAGCCGTATATATACCCCTAAAGCAGGGAATTTGCTTCGTCACGCCTTATCGGCATCAGCTGGTTGGTTGGCTTCTCGGCTTAGTCACACCTTATCAGCATCAGCTGGTTGGTTGGCTGCTCGGCTTCTCCCTCAAAGGCACCAATTTCCCCTCCAGGGTTGCTTTTCCTAGCTTTAGGGAACAACCAGGGACTCCCAGTAACTGAGCAGGTCCCTGGAGCGATTTGGCCAAAGACCATCTCCTTTTGTATGTTCATACCATAAAGTCCAGGATGCATACCAAGGAGAGTACAGTCGGGCCCTGAGGCTTAGGAGGGTCTTAGTGGCGCCTTCCTCAGAGGGCAATGCTCGCCACAGGACTTCACCTGGTAAGAGGCACTAATGGGAACAGAATGGAGGTGCCTTTACAAGGTAAACACTGAGTTACGATATGATCCAGCAGGCCCACTCCTGGGCCTATAACCTAAGAAAGAAGACAGAAGTGGAAAGACACAGGCAGGCAAATCTGCATTGCAGGAGTATTACAATAGCCAGGACATGGAAGCAAGCAGAAAGTCCATCAACAGATGAGTGGACAAAGAAGAACAGGGACCTGAACAGATGGAATATTAGCCAAGGAACAAAAGGAAACAATGCCATCAACAGCACCATCGGTGAGGCTAGAGTTCATCACGCACCTTGCAGTAAGTCACAGAGCGAAAGATACATAGCCTACGATATCACTTATAGGTGTTCCCTGAAAATTGATATCACTGAAGATATTTCCACAGAGAAAGGCAATCACAGATGCAATAAACAGATTTATGGTTCACCCATGGACAGGTGTGAGAATTGTGTACATTAGGAAATTGGGTTTAAGAGCGAGATACAAACACAGGTGAAATACAAAATCACCAAAGGCCTACGGAATACCAAGAGAAGAGTACTCAACATTGTGTCATAAGCTACATGGGAAAAGGATCCAAAGAAGACTAGATACGTGTTTATGTGGAAAAGAGCCACATCTTTCACACCTACAACAAGCAAAACATTGTAATCAAACTTGCTGTGGGAAACAATAAACATTGAATTAAAAAACGAACAGGTCCGTCGTGAGGCACAAACATAAGGGGCTTTTTCCTGGCACAGTCCATTCTAATTGACAACCGAGAATACGACTTCCACGGAGGCTCTGTTGCCCGAGTAACCAGGTTTGGTAAAGGAGACCTGCTGCCGCCTTGTGGCCGTTTCTCAAAACAGCAGCTTTAAACCCAGTGCTAATGGTCACTTGATATTCAAAATCATTGCAGGCCTATAAATGACACCTGCCCTCAAAAACGATTCTTGGGTCGTACATCGAGGAAAAAAACTCAAAAGACGTGCACACTTCAAAACGACAATTTCAAGAGGCATATTTTGCGCACATTTTGTCTTCTCTTTCTTTCTTTCTCTTGTGATAAATAAAAGGGCATGGAAAAATGCTCAACATCAGGAATTAATAAAGCCATGCAAATCCAGTCGACAGAAACGTTCACCCACCGTCGTCAGAATGATCATCAGCCACAGAGTCTACAAAGAATAAATGCTCAAGGTGTTTTAGAGAACTCTGTGCCCTCTAGCGGCCGCTGGGACGTAACCTGGGAACAGCTAGTAGTGAGAACACCGTGGAGTTGCGTTGAAAGGTAAAAATTGAGCTAACTGATGGGCCTATCTCCCGAGTAGACCAAAATCAAAAAGACACAGGCTGGCCGTCCTGCACTGCAGCAACATGTACCATCGCCAAGACTTGGAAGAAACCCAAATGTCCATCAACAGAACAATGCACCAAGAAGAAGGGGGCCCATGTGCACAATGGAACATGAGCCACGGAAGAGCATGCAACAGTGCCGCTGGCACCACCGTAGAAGGATCTAGAGATACCCACCCAAAAGGAAGTACGAAAGAAACCGAAATAGAAATATCCTATGACATCACTTATAGCTGTTACTTCAACATTGATACCCATGAAGTCATTTCCAAGAGAAGGCCGTGCATAGATGCAGAAAACCAACTATGCTTAACCAAGTGGAAAGGTGTAAGGAATGTATGAATTTGGATATGGGGGTTTACAGACATGTACTGATACATATGAAATATATAATCACAAAATACCTAAGGAATACCAGGAGAGGTCGACTCAACACTCTGTAATAACCTACACGGGAAAGGATCCAAAGATGAATAGATTGATACATACATATGATGAACCAGATGCAGTACACCTAGAACACACACCACATTTTTATCCAATTGGCTGTGATACTAGATAACAATTAAATTTTAAAAAACACACAAGAAGTAAGGAGATATAAGCTCTTGGGGGTTTGCCCTGACACACTGCACTCTCATTTGCAGCCTACTAACACAATTTCCAGGAAGCCTCTGTTGCAGGAAAACCCAGAGTTGGAAATGGAGAAATGCTGCCGCCTTGTGGCCGTTTCCCGCAAGAGCGGCTTCAAACGCATAGCTATGGGTCACTTAATATTCATAAGGACTCAGGCCTCTAAAAGACACCTGCCCTCAAAAAAAAAAATGTCCTGAGCTCGGCCGTGGCCAAAAAAATTCAAAGCAGGCAAATGTGTCAAAGAGATAGTATGATAGAGGTAAGTTTTACTCACTCTTTATCAAAAAAAGGAAAATGGAGAAAAGCTCAACATCAGGAATCATCAGACTCCTCTAACCTACAAAAAGCTTTCAGCTCACCCAAGTTAACTACCGTCAGCCAAAAGACTACAAACAATAAATGCTGAAGGGGTTTTAGAGAACTCTGTTCCCTCTGTCTGTGGAGGACATGTCTAGTTGTAACAGCCAATAATGAGAACAGAAAGGAGCTGCGTTTTCAATTAAAAATTGAGCCACCCTTCCATCCAGAACACCCACAGCCGAGCCTCTCACCTGAGAAGACAGGCTGCAAGAGCTGCACTCCACGAGTTTTCACAGTAGCCAAGACACCGAAGCAACCCAAATTTCCATCAACAGAAGAATGGATAAGAAGAGCTGGTCCGTGGACACAGTGGACTATTAGCCATGGAAAACAAGGAAACACTGCTCTTTGAGGCACCCGAGATGAGCCTAGAGATCATCACAGAACATGAGTTAAGTCGGAAAGCAAAAGGCATACCGTATGACATCACCTATAGGCGTTATCTAACAGCTGACACAAATGAACATATTTCCACAAAGAAAGACACTCAGAGACTTAGAAAACAAACTAAGCTGATGTAAACTGAAAGGTGGGGGGAATGGATAAATTAAGATTAGTGTCACCATATGTGTACAAATACGTATTAAATATATATATCAAACAGACCGACCATATAGCAAGGGAGGTCACCAGAACACTCTGCAATAATTTACACGTGAAGAGGATCTGTACAAGAATATATATATATAAAAACGTACAAATGAACCAGATTCTGTACATATAGGACCAACAGTATTCTAATCATTACCCCGATTTAAACAAATTAAAAGAGCGAAGAAGAAGTAATGTGACATACACATCTGGGGTTTTTTCCTGGCACATTCCATTCTAATTGACAACCTGGGAACAGGACTTCCAGAAGGCTCTGCTGCCCTAGTAACCAGATGTGGGAATGTAGCAATGCTGACGCCTTGTGGCCGTTTCCCACAGCAGCAGCTTTAAAGTCAGTGCTAATGGTCACTCAATATTCACACCCATTGCAGGCTTGTAAATGACACCTGCCCTCCAAAACAAAATCCTGGGGTCGAAAATCGACCAAAAAAGTCGAAAGAGGGCAACCTTCCAAGAAGACAATTTCGAGAGGTTTATTGTACTCACGGGTTTTTTTTTTTCCGTTTTTGTTTAACAGAATAAAAAAAGGCGTGGAAAAATGCTGAACCTTAGGAATTATTAGACACGAAACTACACGTTAAAAAAACCTATCATGTCACACGACTCAGCATGGCCAGCAGCAAAACTTCTGCAAACAAGAAATGCTGACGGGGTGGTGAAGAAATGCGTACCCTCGGTTCTAAGTGGGACGTGGTAAGAGCCCCTAAGGAAAACACAGTGGAGTTGCCTGGAAAGGGTCAACATTGAGCGACCGTTCAATCAAGCATAGCCACTGCTGGGTCTATCACCTGAGAGGATGAGAATCAAAAAGACACGGGCTGGCAATCCTGCAATCCAGCAATGTTTACCATAGCCAACACTTGGAAGCAATGAAAATGCCCAGCCACAGAGGAATGCAGAAAGGAGCAGTGGTCCATGGACACAATGGAAGAGTACTCCAGTGAAAAGTAGAAATTCCATTTTAAAAACAGATATAAGTAAGGAGACATCAGCTTTGGGGGGTTTCTCCAGACACATCCCACCGTCATTGATAACCGAGGAACACCACTGGCAGGAAGGCCTGTTTCACTAGTTACCAGAGTGGGAAACGCAGAAATGCTGCAGCCCTGTGGCCGTTACCTGCAACGGCAGCTTGAAAACCCGTGCTAATGGTCACTTCGTGTGCACAAGTCCTGGAGGGCTGTCAATGAAACCTGCCCTCAAAATGTCTTGAGGGAGGTAGTGGCCAAAATATTTCAAAAGGCGGCACATAGTTCAAGAAAAGAATGTGATGAGGTAAGCTACACACACAGTTTGAAGAGAAAAAGGACATCCCTGAAAGCTCAATTTCAAGGCTTTATGAGACGCATGCAAATCCAACCACAGAGGTATGGGCTCACACCAGTCAGAAGAACCATCAGCAACAAGACTAAGAACAATTCATGCTGAAGGGGTTGTGGAGAAGTGCATACCCTCTGGGTTAAGTGGGACTTTGCCGCCAGCCGCGGCGGGTCCTCAAAGTGTAGCAACAACCGACGAGAGGGGGTAGGGAACTGAACGCACCAACGTATGGGATCAGAAGGGCACAAGCAACTGACGCTTGCAAGGCAAGTTTAATAACAAAACATAGCCGTATATATACCCCTAAAGCAGGGAATTTGCTTCGTCACGCCTTATCGGCATCAGCTGGTTGGTTGGCTTCTCGGCTTAGTCACACCTTATCAGCATCAGCTGGTTGGTTGGCTGCTCGGCTTCTCCCTCAAAGGCACCAATTTCCCCTCCAGGGTTGCTTTTCCTAGCTTTAGGGAACAACCAGGGACTCCCAGTAACTGAGCAGGTCCCTGGAGCGATTTGGCCAAAGACCATCTCCTTTTGTATGTTCATACCATAAAGTCCAGGATGCATACCAAGGAGAGTACAGTCGGGCCCTGAGGCTTAGGAGGGTCTTAGTGGCGCCTTCCTCAGAGGGCAATGCTCGCCACAGGACTTCACCTGGTAAGAGGCACTAATGGGAACAGAATGGAGGTGCCTTTACAAGGTAAACACTGAGTTACGATATGATCCAGCAGGCCCACTCCTGGGCCTATAACCTAAGAAAGAAGACAGAAGTGGAAAGACACAGGCAGGCAAATCTGCATTGCAGGAGTATTACAATAGCCAGGACATGGAAGCAAGCAGAAAGTCCATCAACAGATGAGTGGACAAAGAAGAACAGGGACCTGAACAGATGGAATATTAGCCAAGGAACAAAAGGAAACAATGCCATCAACAGCACCATCGGTGAGGCTAGAGTTCATCACGCACCTTGCAGTAAGTCACAGAGCGAAAGATACATAGCCTACGATATCACTTATAGGTGTTCCCTGAAAATTGATATCACTGAAGATATTTCCACAGAGAAAGGCAATCACAGATGCAATAAACAGATTTATGGTTCACCCATGGACAGGTGTGAGAATTGTGTACATTAGGAAATTGGGTTTAAGAGCGAGATACAAACACAGGTGAAATACAAAATCACCAAAGGCCTACGGAATACCAAGAGAAGAGTACTCAACATTGTGTCATAAGCTACATGGGAAAAGGATCCAAAGAAGACTAGATACGTGTTTATGTGGAAAAGAGCCACATCTTTCACACCTACAACAAGCAAAACATTGTAATCAAACTTGCTGTGGGAAACAATAAACATTGAATTAAAAAACGAACAGGTCCGTCGTGAGGCACAAACATAAGGGGCTTTTTCCTGGCACAGTCCATTCTAATTGACAACCGAGAATACGACTTCCACGGAGGCTCTGTTGCCCGAGTAACCAGGTTTGGTAAAGGAGACCTGCTGCCGCCTTGTGGCCGTTTCTCAAAACAGCAGCTTTAAACCCAGTGCTAATGGTCACTTGATATTCAAAATCATTGCAGGCCTATAAATGACACCTGCCCTCAAAAACGATTCTTGGGTCGTACATCGAGGAAAAAAACTCAAAAGACGTGCACACTTCAAAACGACAATTTCAAGAGGCATATTTTGCGCACATTTTGTCTTCTCTTTCTTTCTTTCTCTTGTGATAAATAAAAGGGCATGGAAAAATGCTCAACATCAGGAATTAATAAAGCCATGCAAATCCAGTCGACAGAAACGTTCACCCACCGTCGTCAGAATGATCATCAGCCACAGAGTCTACAAAGAATAAATGCTCAAGGTGTTTTAGAGAACTCTGTGCCCTCTAGCGGCCGCTGGGACGTAACCTGGGAACAGCTAGTAGTGAGAACACCGTGGAGTTGCGTTGAAAGGTAAAAATTGAGCTAACTGATGGGCCTATCTCCCGAGTAGACCAAAATCAAAAAGACACAGGCTGGCCGTCCTGCACTGCAGCAACATGTACCATCGCCAAGACTTGGAAGAAACCCAAATGTCCATCAACAGAACAATGCACCAAGAAGAAGGGGGCCCATGTGCACAATGGAACATGAGCCACGGAAGAGCATGCAACAGTGCCGCTGGCACCACCGTAGAAGGATCTAGAGATACCCACCCAAAAGGAAGTACGAAAGAAACCGAAATAGAAATATCCTATGACATCACTTATAGCTGTTACTTCAACATTGATACCCATGAAGTCATTTCCAAGAGAAGGCCGTGCATAGATGCAGAAAACCAACTATGCTTAACCAAGTGGAAAGGTGTAAGGAATGTATGAATTTGGATATGGGGGTTTACAGACATGTACTGATACATATGAAATATATAATCACAAAATACCTAAGGAATACCAGGAGAGGTCGACTCAACACTCTGTAATAACCTACACGGGAAAGGATCCAAAGATGAATAGATTGATACATACATATGATGAACCAGATGCAGTACACCTAGAACACACACCACATTTTTATCCAATTGGCTGTGATACTAGATAACAATTAAATTTTAAAAAACACACAAGAAGTAAGGAGATATAAGCTCTTGGGGGTTTGCCCTGACACACTGCACTCTCATTTGCAGCCTACTAACACAATTTCCAGGAAGCCTCTGTTGCAGGAAAACCCAGAGTTGGAAATGGAGAAATGCTGCCGCCTTGTGGCCGTTTCCCGCAAGAGCGGCTTCAAACGCATAGCTATGGGTCACTTAATATTCATAAGGACTCAGGCCTCTAAAAGACACCTGCCCTCAAAAAAAAAAATGTCCTGAGCTCGGCCGTGGCCAAAAAAATTCAAAGCAGGCAAATGTGTCAAAGAGATAGTATGATAGAGGTAAGTTTTACTCACTCTTTATCAAAAAAAGGAAAATGGAGAAAAGCTCAACATCAGGAATCATCAGACTCCTCTAACCTACAAAAAGCTTTCAGCTCACCCAAGTTAACTACCGTCAGCCAAAAGACTACAAACAATAAATGCTGAAGGGGTTTTAGAGAACTCTGTTCCCTCTGTCTGTGGAGGACATGTCTAGTTGTAACAGCCAATAATGAGAACAGAAAGGAGCTGCGTTTTCAATTAAAAATTGAGCCACCCTTCCATCCAGAACACCCACAGCCGAGCCTCTCACCTGAGAAGACAGGCTGCAAGAGCTGCACTCCACGAGTTTTCACAGTAGCCAAGACACCGAAGCAACCCAAATGTCCATCAACAGAAGAATGGATAAGAAGAGCTGGTCCGTGGACACAGTGGACTATTAGCCATGGAAAACAAGGAAACACTGCTCTTTGAGGCACCCGAGATGAGCCTAGAGATCATCACAGAACATGAGTTAAGTCGGAAAGCAAAAGGCATACCGTATGACATCACCTATAGGCGTTATCTAACAGCTGACACAAATGAACATATTTCCACAAAGAAAGACACTCAGAGACTTAGAAAACAAACTAAGCTGATGTAAACTGAAAGGTGGGGGGAATGGATAAATTAAGATTAGTGTCACCATATGTGTACAAATACGTATTAAATATATATATCAAACAGACCGACCATATAGCAAGGGAGGTCACCAGAACACTCTGCAATAATTTACACGTGAAGAGGATCTGTACAAGAATATATATATATAAAAACGTACAAATGAACCAGATTCTGTACATATAGGACCAACAGTATTCTAATCATTACCCCGATTTAAACAAATTAAAAGAGCGAAGAAGAAGTAATGTGACATACACATCTGGGGTTTTTTCCTGGCACATTCCATTCTAATTGACAACCTGGGAACAGGACTTCCAGAAGGCTCTGCTGCCCTAGTAACCAGATGTGGGAATGTAGCAATGCTGACGCCTTGTGGCCGTTTCCCACAGCAGCAGCTTTAAAGTCAGTGCTAATGGTCACTCAATATTCACACCCATTGCAGGCTTGTAAATGACACCTGCCCTCCAAAACAAAATCCTGGGGGCGAAAATCGACCAAAAAAGTCCAAAGAGGGCAACCTTCCAAGAAGACAATTTCGAGAGGTTTATTGTACTCACGGGTTTTTTTTTTTCCGTTTTTGTTTAACAGAATAAAAAAAGGCGTGGAAAAATGCTGAACCTTAGGAATTATTAGACACGAAACTACACGTTAAAAAAACCTATCATGTCACACGACTCAGCATGGCCAGCAGCAAAACTTCTGCAAACAAGAAATGCTGACGGGGTGGTGAAGAAATGCGTACCCTCGGTTCTAAGTGGGACGTGGTAAGAGCCCCTAAGGAAAACACAGTGGAGTTGCCTGGAAAGGGTCAACATTGAGCGACCGTTCAATCAAGCATAGCCACTGCTGGGTCTATCACCTGAGAGGATGAGAATCAAAAAGACACGGGCTGGCAATCCTGCAATCCAGCAATGTTTACCATAGCCAACACTTGGAAGCAATGAAAATGCCCAGCCACAGAGGAATGCAGAAAGGAGCAGTGGTCCATGGACACAATGGAAGAGTACTCCAGTGAAAAGTAGAAATTCCATTTTAAAAACAGATATAAGTAAGGAGACATCAGCTTTGGGGGGTTTCTCCAGACACATCCCACCGTCATTGATAACCAAGGAACACCACTGGCAGGAAGGCCTGTTTCACTAGTTACCAGAGTGGGAAACGCAGAAATGCTGCAGCCCTGTGGCCGTTACCTGCAACGGCAGCTTGAAAACCCGTGCTAATGGTCACTTCGTGTGCACAAGTCCTGGAGGGCTGTCAATGAAACCTGCCCTCAAAATGTCTTGAGGGAGGTAGTGGCCAAAATATTTCAAAAGGCGGCACATAGTTCAAGAAAAGAATGTGATGAGGTAAGCTACACACACAGTTTGAAGAAAAAAAGGGCATCCCTGAAAGCTCAATTTCAAGGCTTTATGAGACGCATGCAAATCCAACCACAGAGGTATCGGCT
This sequence comes from Kogia breviceps, assembly GCF_026419965.1. NCBI lineage: Eukaryota > Metazoa > Chordata > Mammalia > Artiodactyla > Physeteridae > Kogia > Kogia breviceps. The sequence continues at coordinate 48,402,696 of NC_081315.1, forward strand.
CACACCAGTCAGAAGAACCATCAGCAACAAGACTACCAACAATTCATGCTGAAGGGGTTGTGGAGAAGTGCATACCCTCTAGGTTAAGTGGGACTTTGCCGCCAGCCGCGGCGGGTCCTCAAAGTGTAGCAACAACCGACGAGAGGGGGTAGGGAACTGAACGCACCAAGGTATGGGATCAGAAGGGCACAAGCAACTGACGCTTGCAAGGCAAGTTTAATAACAAAGCATAGCCGTATATATACCCCTAAAGCAGGGAATTTGCTTCGTCACGCCTTATCGGCATCAGCTGGTTGGTTGGCTTCTCGGCTTAGTCACACCTTATCAGCATCAGCTGGTTGGTTGGCTGCTCGGCTTCTCCCTCAAAGGCACCAATTTCCCCTCCAGGGTTGCTTTTCCTAGCTTTAGGGAACAACCAGGGACTCCCAGTAACTGAGCAGGTCCCTGGAGCGATTTGGCCAAAGACCATCTCCTTTTGTATGTTCATACCATAAAGTCCAGGATGCATACCAAGGAGAGTACAGTCGGGCCCTGAGGCTTAGGAGGGTCTTAGTGGCGCCTTCCTCAGAGGGCAATGCTCGCCACAGGACTTCACCTGGTAAGAGGCACTAATGGGAACAGAATGGAGGTGCCTTTACAAGGTAAACACTGAGTTACGATATGATCCAGCAGGCCCACTCCTGGGCCTATAACCTAAGAAAGAAGACAGAAGTGGAAAGACACAGGCAGGCAAATCTGCATTGCAGGAGTATTACAATAGCCAGGACATGGAAGCAAGCAGAAAGTCCATCAACAGATGAGTGGACAAAGAAGAACAGGGACCTGAACAGATGGAATATTAGCCAAGGAACAAAAGGAAACAATGCCATCAACAGCACCATCGGTGAGGCTAGAGTTCATCACGCACCTTGCAGTAAGTCACAGAGCGAAAGATACATAGCCTACGATATCACTTATAGGTGTTCCCTGAAAATTGATATCACTGAAGATATTTCCACAGAGAAAGGCAATCACAGATGCAATAAACAGATTTATGGTTCACCCATGGACAGGTGTGAGAATTGTGTACATTAGGAAATTGGGTTTAAGAGCGAGATACAAACACAGGTGAAATACAAAATCACCAAAGGCCTACGGAATACCAAGAGAAGAGTACTCAACATTGTGTCATAAGCTACATGGGAAAAGGATCCAAAGAAGACTAGATACGTGTTTATGTGGAAAAGAGCCACATCTTTCACACCTACAACAAGCAAAACATTGTAATCAAACTTGCTGTGGGAAACAATAAACATTGAATTAAAAAACGAACAGGTCCGTCGTGAGGCACAAACATAAGGGGCTTTTTCCTGGCACAGTCCATTCTAATTGACAACCGAGAATACGACTTCCACGGAGGCTCTGTTGCCCGAGTAACCAGGTTTGGTAAAGGAGACCTGCTGCCGCCTTGTGGCCGTTTCTCAAAACAGCAGCTTTAAACCCAGTGCTAATGGTCACTTGATATTCAAAATCATTGCAGGCCTATAAATGACACCTGCCCTCAAAAACGATTCTTGGGTCGTACATCGAGGAAAAAAACTCAAAAGACGTGCACACTTCAAAACGACAATTTCAAGAGGCATATTTTGCGCACATTTTGTCTTCTCTTTCTTTCTTTCTCTTGTGATAAATAAAAGGGCATGGAAAAATGCTCAACATCAGGAATTAATAAAGCCATGCAAATCCAGTCGACAGAAACGTTCACCCACCGTCGTCAGAATGATCATCAGCCACAGAGTCTACAAAGAATAAATGCTCAAGGTGTTTTAGAGAACTCTGTGCCCTCTAGCGGCCGCTGGGACGTAACCTGGGAACAGCTAGTAGTGAGAACACCGTGGAGTTGCGTTGAAAGGTAAAAATTGAGCTAACTGATGGGCCTATCTCCCGAGTAGACCAAAATCAAAAAGACACAGGCTGGCCGTCCTGCACTGCAGCAACATGTACCATCGCCAAGACTTGGAAGAAACCCAAATGTCCATCAACAGAACAATGCACCAAGAAGAAGGGGGCCCATGTGCACAATGGAACATGAGCCACGGAAGAGCATGCAACAGTGCCGCTGGCACCACCGTAGAAGGATCTAGAGATACCCACCCAAAAGGAAGTACGAAAGAAACCGAAATAGAAATATCCTATGACATCACTTATAGCTGTTACTTCAACATTGATACCCATGAAGTCATTTCCAAGAGAAGGCCGTGCATAGATGCAGAAAACCAACTATGCTTAACCAAGTGGAAAGGTGTAAGGAATGTATGAATTTGGATATGGGGGTTTACAGACATGTACTGATACATATGAAATATATAATCACAAAATACCTAAGGAATACCAGGAGAGGTCGACTCAACACTCTGTAATAACCTACACGGGAAAGGATCCAAAGATGAATAGATTGATACATACATATGATGAACCAGATGCAGTACACCTAGAACACACACCACATTTTTATCCAATTGGCTGTGATACTAGATAACAATTAAATTTTAAAAAACACACAAGAAGTAAGGAGATATAAGCTCTTGGGGGTTTGCCCTGACACACTGCACTCTCATTTGCAGCCTACTAACACAATTTCCAGGAAGCCTCTGTTGCAGGAAAACCCAGAGTTGGAAATGGAGAAATGCTGCCGCCTTGTGGCCGTTTCCCGCAAGAGCGGCTTCAAACGCATAGCTATGGGTCACTTAATATTCATAAGGACTCAGGCCTCTAAAAGACACCTGCCCTCAAAAAAAACAATGTCCTGAGCTCGGCCGTGGCCAAAAAAATTCAAAGCAGGCAAATGTGTCAAAGAGATAGTATGATAGAGGTAAGTTTTACTCACTCTTTATCAAAAAAAGGAAAATGGAGAAAAGCTCAACATCAGGAATCATCAGACTCCTCTAACCTACAAAAAGCTTTCAGCTCACCCAAGTTAACTACCGACAGCCAAAAGACTACAAACAATAAATGCTGAAGGGGTTTTAGAGAACTCTGTTCCCTCTGTCTGTGGAGGACATGTCTAGTTGTAACAGCCAATAATGAGAACAGAAAGGAGCTGCGTTTTCAATTAAAAATTGAGCCACCCTTCCATCCAGAACACCCACAGCCGAGCCTCTCACCTGAGAAGACAGGCTGCAAGAGCTGCACTCCACGAGTTTTCACAGTAGCCAAGACACCGAAGCAACCCAAATGTCCATCAACAGAAGAATGGATAAGAAGAGCTGGTCCGTGGACACAGTGGACTATTAGCCATGGAAAACAAGGAAACACTGCTCTTTGAGGCACCCGAGATGAGCCTAGAGATCATCACAGAACATGAGTTAAGTCGGAAAGCAAAAGGCATACCGTATGACATCACCTATAGGCGTTATCTAACAGCTGACACAAATGAACATATTTCCACAAAGAAAGACACTCAGAGACTTAGAAAACAAACTAAGCTGATGTAAAATGAAAGGTGGGGGGAATGGATAAATTAAGATTAGTGTCACCATATGTGTACAAATACGTATTAAATATATATATCAAACAGACCGACCATATAGCAAGGGAGGTCACCAGAACACTCTGCAATAATTTACACGTGAAGAGGATCTGTACAAGAATATATATATATAAAAACGTACAAATGAACCAGATTCTGTACATATAGGACCAACAGTATTCTAATCATTACCCCGATTTAAACAAATTAAAAGAGCGAAGAAGAAGTAATGTGACATACACATCTGGGGTTTTTTCCTGGCACATTCCATTCTAATTGACAACCTGGGAACAGGACTTCCAGAAGGCTCTGCTGCCCTAGTAACCAGATGTGGGAATGTAGCAATGCTGACGCCTTGTGGCCGTTTCCCACAGCAGCAGCTTTAAAGTCAGTGCTAATGGTCACTCAATATTCACACCCATTGCAGGCTTGTAAATGACACCTGCCCTCCAAAACAAAATCCTGGGGTCGAAAATCGACCAAAAAAGTCGAAAGAGGGCAACCTTCCAAGAAGACAATTTCGAGAGGTTTATTGTACTCACGGGTTTTTTTTTTTTCCGTTTTTGTTTAACAGAATAAAAAAAGGCGTGGAAAAATGCTGAACCTTAGGAATTATTAGACACGAAACTACACGTTAAAAAAACCTATCATGTCACACGACTCAGCATGGCCAGCAGCAAAACTTCTGCAAACAAGAAATGCTGACGGGGTGGTGAAGAAATGCGTACCCTCGGTTCTAAGTGGGACGTGGTAAGAGCCCCTAAGGAAAACACAGTGGAGTTGCCTGGAAAGGGTCAACATTGAGCGACCGTTCAATCAAGCATAGCCACTGCTGGGTCTATCACCTGAGAGGATGAGAATCAAAAAGACACGGGCTGGCAATCCTGCAATCCAGCAATGTTTACCATAGCCAACACTTGGAAGCAATGAAAATGCCCAGCCACAGAGGAATGCAGAAAGGAGCAGTGGTCCATGGACACAATGGAAGAGTACTCCAGTGAAAAGTAGAAATTCCATTTTAAAAACAGATATAAGTAAGGAGACATCAGCTTTGGGGGGTTTCTCCAGACACATCCCACCGTCATTGATAACCGAGGAACACCACTGGCAGGAAGGCCTGTTTCACTAGTTACCAGAGTGGGAAACGCAGAAATGCTGCAGCCCTGTGGCCGTTACCTGCAACGGCAGCTTGAAAACCCGTGCTAATGGTCACTTCGTGTGCACAAGTCCTGGAGGGCTGTCAATGAAACCTGCCCTCAAAATGTCTTGAGGGAGGTAGTGGCCAAAATATTTCAAAAGGCGGCACATAGTTCAAGAAAAGAATGTGATGAGGTAAGCTACACACACAGTTTGAAGAGAAAAAGGACATCCCTGAAAGCTCAATTTCAAGGCTTTATGAGACGCATGCAAATCCAACCACAGAGGTATGGGCTCACACCAGTCAGAAGAACCATCAGCAACAAGACTAAGAACAATTCATGCTGAAGGGGTTGTGGAGAAGTGCATACCCTCTGGGTTAAGTGGGACTTTGCCGCCAGCCGCGGCGGGTCCTCAAAGTGTAGCAACAACCGACGAGAGGGGGTAGGGAACTGAACGCACCAAGGTATGGGATCAGAAGGGCACAAGCAACTGACGCTTGCAAGGCAAGTTTAATAACAAAGCATAGCCGTATATATACCCCTAAAGCAGGGAATTTGCTTCGTCACGCCTTATCGGCATCAGCTGGTTGGTTGGCTTCTCGGCTTAGTCACACCTTATCAGCATCAGCTGGTTGGTTGGCTGCTCGGCTTCTCCCTCAAAGGCACCAATTTCCCCTCCAGGGTTGCTTTTCCTAGCTTTAGGGAACAACCAGGGACTCCCAGTAACTGAGCAGGTCCCTGGAGCGATTTGGCCAAAGACCATCTCCTTTTGTATGTTCATACCATAAAGTCCAGGATGCATACCAAGGAGAGTACAGTCGGGCCCTGAGGCTTAGGAGGGTCTTAGTGGCGCCTTCCTCAGAGGGCAATGCTCGCCACAGGACTTCACCTGGTAAGAGGCACTAATGGGAACAGAATGGAGGTGCCTTTACAAGGTAAACACTGAGTTACGATATGATCCAGCAGGCCCACTCCTGGGCCTATAACCTAAGAAAGAAGACAGAAGTGGAAAGACACAGGCAGGCAAATCTGCATTGCAGGAGTATTACAATAGCCAGGACATGGAAGCAAGCAGAAAGTCCATCAACAGATGAGTGGACAAAGAAGAACAGGGACCTGAACAGATGGAATATTAGCCAAGGAACAAAAGGAAACAATGCCATCAACAGCACCATCGGTGAGGCTAGAGTTCATCACGCACCTTGCAGTAAGTCACAGAGCGAAAGATACATAGCCTACGATATCACTTATAGGTGTTCCCTGAAAATTGATATCACTGAAGATATTTCCACAGAGAAAGGCAATCACAGATGCAATAAACAGATTTATGGTTCACCCATGGACAGGTGTGAGAATTGTGTACATTAGGAAATTGGGTTTAAGAGCGAGATACAAACACAGGTGAAATACAAAATCACCAAAGGCCTACGGAATACCAAGAGAAGAGTACTCAACATTGTGTCATAAGCTACATGGGAAAAGGATCCAAAGAAGACTAGATACGTGTTTATGTGGAAAAGAGCCACATCTTTCACACCTACAACAAGCAAAACATTGTAATCAAACTTGCTGTGGGAAACAATAAACATTGAATTAAAAAACGAACAGGTCCGTCGTGAGGCACAAACATAAGGGGCTTTTTCCTGGCACAGTCCATTCTAATTGACAACCGAGAATACGACTTCCACGGAGGCTCTGTTGCCCGAGTAACCAGGTTTGGTAAAGGAGACCTGCTGCCGCCTTGTGGCCGTTTCTCAAAACAGCAGCTTTAAACCCAGTGCTAATGGTCACTTGATATTCAAAATCATTGCAGGCCTATAAATGACACCTGCCCTCAAAAACGATTCTTGGGTCGTACATCGAGGAAAAAAACTCAAAAGACGTGCACACTTCAAAACGACAATTTCAAGAGGCATATTTTGCGCACATTTTGTCTTCTCTTTCTTTCTTTCTCTTGTGATAAATAAAAGGGCATGGAAAAATGCTCAACATCAGGAATTAATAAAGCCATGCAAATCCAGTCGACAGAAACGTTCACCCACCGTCGTCAGAATGATCATCAGCCACAGAGTCTACAAAGAATAAATGCTCAAGGTGTTTTAGAGAACTCTGTGCCCTCTAGCGGCCGCTGGGACGTAACCTGGGAACAGCTAGTAGTGAGAACACCGTGGAGTTGCGTTGAAAGGTAAAAATTGAGCTAACTGATGGGCCTATCTCCCGAGTAGACCAAAATCAAAAAGACACAGGCTGGCCGTCCTGCACTGCAGCAACATGTACCATCGCCAAGACTTGGAAGAAACCCAAATGTCCATCAACAGAACAATGCACCAAGAAGAAGGGGGCCCATGTGCACAATGGAACATGAGCCACGGAAGAGCATGCAACAGTGCCGCTGGCACCACCGTAGAAGGATCTAGAGATACCCACCCAAAAGGAAGTACGAAAGAAACCGAAATAGAAATATCCTATGACATCACTTATAGCTGTTACTTCAACATTGATACCCATGAAGTCATTTCCAAGAGAAGGCCGTGCATAGATGCAGAAAACCAACTATGCTTAACCAAGTGGAAAGGTGTAAGGAATGTATGAATTTGGATATGGGGGTTTACAGACATGTACAGATACATATGAAATATATAATCACAAAATACCTAAGGAATACCAGGAGAGGTCGACTCAACACTCTGTAATAACCTACACGGGAAAGGATCCAAAGATGAATAGATTGATACATACATATGATGAACCAGATGCAGTACACCTAGAACACACACCACATTTTTATCCAATTGGCTGTGATACTAGATAACAATTAAATTTTATAAAACACACAAGAAGTAAGGAGATATAAGCTCTTGGGGGTTTGCCCTGACACACTGCACTCTCATTTGCAGCCTACTAACACAATTTCCAGGAAGCCTCTGTTGCAGGAAAACCCAGAGTTGGAAATGGAGAAATGCTGCCGCCTTGTGGCCGTTTCCCGCAAGAGCGGCTTCAAACGCATAGCTATGGGTCACTTAATATTCATAAGGACTCAGGCCTCTAAAAGACACCTGCCCTCAAAAAAAAAAATGTCCTGAGCTCGGCCGTGGCCAAAAAAATTCAAAGCAGGCAAATGTGTCAAAGAGATAGTATGATAGAGGTAAGTTTTACTCACTCTTTATCAAAAAAAGGAAAATGGAGAAAAGCTCAACATCAGGAATCATCAGACTCCTCTAACCTACAAAAAGCTTTCAGCTCACCCAAGTTAACTACCGTCAGCCAAAAGACTACAAACAATAAATGCTGAAGGGGTTTTAGAGAACTCTGTTCCCTCTGTCTGTGGAGGACATGTCTAGTTGTAACAGCCAATAATGAGAACAGAAAGGAGCTGCGTTTTCAATTAAAAATTGAGCCACCCTTCCATCCAGAACACCCACAGCCGAGCCTCTCACCTGAGAAGACAGGCTGCAAGAGCTGCACTCCACGAGTTTTCACAGTAGCCAAGACACCGAAGCAACCCAAATGTCCATCAACAGAAGAATGGATAAGAAGAGCTGGTCCGTGGACACAGTGGACTATTAGCCATGGAAAACAAGGAAACACTGCTCTTTGAGGCACCCGAGATGAGCCTAGAGATCATCACAGAACATGAGTTAAGTCGGAAAGCAAAAGGCATACCGTATGACATCACCTATAGGCGTTATCTAACAGCTGACACAAATGAACATATTTCCACAAAGAAAGACACTCAGAGACTTAGAAAACAAACTAAGCTGATGTAAACTGAAAGGTGGGGGGAATGGATAAATTAAGATTAGTGTCACCATATGTGTACAAATACGTATTAAATATATATATCAAACAGACCGACCATATAGCAAGGGAGGTCACCAGAACACTCTGCAATAATTTACACGTGAAGAGGATCTGTACAAGAATATATATATATAAAAACGTACAAATGAACCAGATTCTGTACATATAGGACCAACAGTATTCTAATCATTACCCCGATTTAAACAAATTAAAAGAGCGAAGAAGAAGTAATGTGACATACACATCTGGGGTTTTTTCCTGGCACATTCCATTCTAATTGACAACCTGGGAACAGGACTTCCAGAAGGCTCTGCTGCCCTAGTAACCAGATGTGGGAATGTAGCAATGCTGACGCCTTGTGGCCGTTTCCCACAGCAGCAGCTTTAAAGTCAGTGCTAATGGTCACTCAATATTCACACCCATTGCAGGCTTGTAAATGACACCTGCCCTCCAAAACAAAATCCTGGGGTCGAAAATCGACCAAAAAAGTCCAAAGAGGGCAACCTTCCAAGAAGACAATTTCGAGAGGTTTATTGTACTCACGGGTTTTTTTTTTTTTCCGTTTTTGTTTAACAGAATAAAAAAAGGCGTGGAAAAATGCTGAACCTTAGGAATTATTAGACACGAAACTACACGTTAAAAAAACCTATCATGTCACACGACTCAGCATGGCCAGCAGCAAAACTTCTGCAAACAAGAAATGCTGACGGGGTGGTGAAGAAATGCGTACCCTCGGTTCTAAGTGGGACGTGGTAAGAGCCCCTAAGGAAAACACAGTGGAGTTGCCTGGAAAGGGTCAACATTGAGCGACCGTTCAATCAAGCATAGCCACTGCTGGGTCTATCACCTGAGAGGATGAGAATCAAAAAGACACGGGCTGGCAATCCTGCAATCCAGCAATGTTTACCATAGCCAACACTTGGAAGCAATGAAAATGCCCAGCCACAGAGGAATGCAGAAAGGAGCAGTGGTCCATGGACACAATGGAAGAGTACTCCAGTGAAAAGTAGAAATTCCATTTTAAAAACAGATATAAGTAAGGAGACATCAGCTTTGGGGGGTTTCTCCAGACACATCCCACCGTCATTGATAACCAAGGAACACCACTGGCAGGAAGGCCTGTTTCACTAGTTACCAGAGTGGGAAACGCAGAAATGCTGCAGCCCTGTGGCCGTTACCTGCAACGGCAGCTTGAAAACCCGTGCTAATGGTCACTTCGTGTGCACAAGTCCTGGAGGGCTGTCAATGAAACCTGCCCTCAAAATGTCTTGAGGGAGGTAGTGGCCAAAATATTTCAAAAGGCGGCACATAGTTCAAGAAAAGAATGTGATGAGGTAAGCTACACACACAGTTTGAAGAAAAAAAGGGCATCCCTGAAAGCTCAATTTCAAGGCTTTATGAGACGCATGCAAATCCAACCACAGAGGTATCGGCTCACACCAGTCAGAAGAACCATCAGCAACAAGACTACCAACAATTCATGCTGAAGGGGTTGTGGAGAAGTGCATACCCTCTAGGTTAAGTGGGACTTTGCCGCCAGCCGCGGCGGGTCCTCAAAGTGTAGCAACAACCGACGAGAGGGGGTAGGGAACTGAACGCACCAAGGTATGGGATCAGAAGGGCACAAGCAACTGACGCTTGCAAGGCAAGTTTAATAACAAAGCATAGCCGTATATATACCCCTAAAGCAGGGAATTTGCTTCGTCACGCCTTATCGGCATCAGCTGGTTGGTTGGCTGCTCGGCTTCTCCCTCAAAGGCACCAATTTCCCCTCCAGGGTTGCTTTTCCTAGCTTTAGGGAACAACCAGGGACTCCCAGTAACTGAGCAGGTCCCTGGAGCGATTTGGCCAAAGACCATCTCCTTTTGTATGTTCATACCATAAAGTCCAGGATGCATACCAAGGAGAGTACAGTCGGGCCCTGAGGCTTAGGAGGGTCTTAGTGGCGCCTTCCTCAGAGGGCAATGCTCGCCACAGGACTTCACCTGGTAAGAGGCACTAATGGGAACAGAATGGAGGTGCCTTTACAAGGTAAACACTGAGTTACGATATGATCCAGCAGGCCCACTCCTGGGCCTATAACCTAAGAAAGAAGACAGAAGTGGAAAGACACAGGCAGGCAAATCTGCATTGCAGGAGTATTACAATAGCCAGGACATGGAAGCAAGCAGAAAGTCCATCAACAGATGAGTGGACAAAGAAGAACAGGGACCTGAACAGATGGAATATTAGCCAAGGAACAAAAGGAAACAATGCCATCAACAGCACCATCGGTGAGGCTAGAGTTCATCACGCACCTTGCAGTAAGTCACAGAGCGAAAGATACATAGCCTACGATATCACTTATAGGTGTTCCCTGAAAATTGATATCACTGAAGATATTTCCACAGAGAAAGGCAATCACAGATGCAATAAACAGATTTATGGTTCACCCATGGACAGGTGTGAGAATTGTGTACATTAGGAAATTGGGTTTAAGAGCGAGATACAAACACAGGTGAAATACAAAATCACCAAAGGCCTACGGAATACCAAGAGAAGAGTACTCAACATTGTGTCATAAGCTACATGGGAAAAGGATCCAAAGAAGACTAGATACGTGTTTATGTGGAAAAGAGCCACATCTTTCACACCTACAACAAGCAAAACATTGTAATCAAACTTGCTGTGGGAAACAATAAACATTGAATTAAAAAACGAACAGGTCCGTCGTGAGGCACAAACATAAGGGGCTTTTTCCTGGCACAGTCCATTCTAATTGACAACCGAGAATACGACTTCCACGGAGGCTCTGTTGCCCGAGTAACCAGGTTTGGTAAAGGAGACCTGCTGCCGCCTTGTGGCCGTTTCTCAAAACAGCAGCTTTAAACCCAGTGCTAATGGTCACTTGATATTCAAAATCATTGCAGGCCTATAAATGACACCTGCCCTCAAAAACGATTCTTGGGTCGTACATCGAGGAAAAAAACTCAAAAGACGTGCACACTTCAAAACGACAATTTCAAGAGGCATATTTTGCGCACATTTTGTCTTCTCTTTCTTTCTTTCTCTTGTGATAAATAAAAGGGCATGGAAAAATGCTCAACATCAGGAATTAATAAAGCCATGCAAATCCAGTCGACAGAAACGTTCACCCACCGTCGTCAGAATGATCATCAGCCACAGAGTCTACAAAGAATAAATGCTCAAGGTGTTTTAGAGAACTCTGTGCCCTCTAGCGGCCGCTGGGACGTAACCTGGGAACAGCTAGTAGTGAGAACACCGTGGAGTTGCGTTGAAAGGTAAAAATTGAGCTAACTGATGGGCCTATCTCCCGAGTAGACCAAAATCAAAAAGACACAGGCTGGCCGTCCTGCACTGCAGCAACATGTACCATCGCCAAGACTTGGAAGAAACCCAAATGTCCATCAACAGAACAATGCACCAAGAAGAAGGGGGCCCATGTGCACAATGGAACATGAGCCACGGAAGAGCATGCAACAGTGCCGCTGGCACCACCGTAGAAGGATCTAGAGATACCCACCCAAAAGGAAGTACGAAAGAAACCGAAATAGAAATATCCTATGACATCACTTATAGCTGTTACTTCAACATTGATACCCATGAAGTCATTTCCAAGAGAAGGCCGTGCATAGATGCAGAAAACCAACTATGCTTAACCAAGTGGAAAGGTGTAAGGAATGTATGAATTTGGATATGGGGGTTTACAGACATGTACTGATACATATGAAATATATAATCACAAAATACCTAAGGAATACCAGGAGAGGTCGACTCAACACTCTGTAATAACCTACACGGGAAAGGATCCAAAGATGAATAGATTGATACATACATATGATGAACCAGATGCAGTACACCTAGAACACACACCACATTTTTATCCAATTGGCTGTGATACTAGATAACAATTAAATTTTAAAAAACACACAAGAAGTAAGGAGATATAAGCTCTTGGGGGTTTGCCCTGACACACTGCACTCTCATTTGCAGCCTACTAACACAATTTCCAGGAAGCCTCTGTTGCAGGAAAACCCAGAGTTGGAAATGGAGAAATGCTGCCGCCTTGTGGCCGTTTCCCGCAAGAGCGGCTTCAAACGCATAGCTATGGGTCACTTAACATTCATAAGGACTCAGGCCTCTAAAAGACACCTGCCCTCAAAAAAAAAAATGTCCTGAGCTCGGCCGTGGCCAAAAAAATTCAAAGCAGGCAAATGTGTCAAAGAGATAGTATGATAGAGGTAAGTTTTACTCACTCTTTATCAAAAAAAGGAAAATGGAGAAAAGCTCAACATCAGGAATCATCAGACTCCTCTAACCTACAAAAAGCTTTCAGCTCACCCAAGTTAACTACCGTCAGCCAAAAGACTACAAACAATAAATGCTGAAGGGGTTTTAGAGAACTCTGTTCCCTCTGTCTGTGGAGGACATGTCTAGTTGTAACAGCCAATAATGAGAACAGAAAGGAGCTGCGTTTTCAATTAAAAATTGAGCCACCCTTCCATCCAGAACACCCACAGCCGAGCCTCTCACCTGAGAAGACAGGCTGCAAGAGCTGCACTCCACGAGTTTTCACAGTAGCCAAGACACCGAAGCAACCCAAATGTCCATCAACAGAAGAATGGATAAGAAGAGCTGGTCCGTGGACACAGTGGACTATTAGCCATGGAAAACAAGGAAACACTGCTCTTTGAGGCACCCGAGATGAGCCTAGAGATCATCACAGAACATGAGTTAAGTCGGAAAGCAAAAGGCATACCGTATGACATCACCTATAGGCGTTATCTAACAGCTGACACAAATGAACATATTTCCACAAAGAAAGACACTCAGAGACTTAGAAAACAAACTAAGCTGATGTAAACTGAAAGGTGGGGGGAATGGATAAATTAAGATTAGTGTCACCATATGTGTACAAATACGTATTAAATATATATATCAAACAGACCGACCATATAGCAAGGGAGGTCACCAGAACACTCTGCAATAATTTACATGTGAAGAGGATCTGTACAAGAATATATATATATAAAAACGTACAAATGAACCAGATTCTGTACATATAGGACCAACAGTATTCTAATCATTACCCCGATTTAAACAAATTAAAAGAGCGAAGAAGAAGTAATGTGACATACACATCTGGGGTTTTTTCCTGGCACATTCCATTCTAATTGACAACCTGGGAACAGGACTTCCAGAAGGCTCTGCTGCCCTAGTAACCAGATGTGGGAATGTAGCAATGCTGACGCCTTGTGGCCGTTTCCCACAGCAGCAGCTTTAAAGTCAGTGCTAATGGTCACTCAATATTCACACCCATTGCAGGCTTGTAAATGACACCTGCCCTCCAAAACAAAATCCTGGGGTCGAAAATCGACCAAAAAAGTCCAAAGAGGGCAACCTTCCAAGAAGACAATTTCGAGAGGTTTATTGTACTCACGGGTTTTTTTTTTTTCCGTTTTTGTTTAACAGAATAAAAAAAGGCGTGGAAAAATGCTGAACCTTAGGAATTATTAGACACGAAACTACACGTTAAAAAAACCTATCATGTCACACGACTCAGCATGGCCAGCAGCAAAACTTCTGCAAACAAGAAATGCTGACGGGGTGGTGAAGAAATGCGTACCCTCGGTTCTAAGTGGGACGTGGTAAGAGCCCCTAAGGAAAACACAGTGGAGTTGCCTGGAAAGGGTCAACATTGAGCGACCGTTCAATCAAGCATAGCCACTGCTGGGTCTATCACCTGAGAGGATGAGAATCAAAAAGACACGGGCTGGCAATCCTGCAATCCAGCAATGTTTACCATAGCCAACACTTGGAAGCAATGAAAATGCCCAGCCACAGAGGAATGCAGAAAGGAGCAGTGGTCCATGGACACAATGGAAGAGTACTCCAGTGAAAAGTAGAAATTCCATTTTAAAAACAGATATAAGTAAGGAGACATCAGCTTTGGGGGGTTTCTCCAGACACATCCCACCGTCATTGATAACCGAGGAACACCACTGGCAGGAAGGCCTGTTTCACTAGTTACCAGAGTGGGAAACGCAGAAATGCTGCAGCCCTGTGGCCGTTACCTGCAACGGCAGCTTGAAAACCCGTGCTAATGGTCACTTCGTGTGCACAAGTCCTGGAGGGCTGTCAATGAAACCTGCCCTCAAAATGTCTTGAGGGAGGTAGTGGCCAAAATATTTCAAAAGGCGGCACATAGTTCAAGAAAAGAATGTGATGAGGTAAGCTACACACACAGTTTGAAGAAAAAAAGGGCATCCCTGAAAGCTCAATTTCAAGGCTTTATGAGACGCATGCAAATCCAACCACAGAGGTATCGGCTCACACCAGTCAGAAGAACCATCAGCAACAAGACTACCAACAATTCATGCTGAAGGGGTTGTGGAGAAGTGCATACCCTCTAGGTTAAGTGGGACTTTGCCGCCAGCCGCGGCGGGTCCTCAAAGTGTAGCAACAACCGACGAGAGGGGGTAGGGAACTGAACGCACCAAGGTATGGGATCAGAAGGGCACAAGCAACTGACGCTTGCAAGGCAAGTTTAATAACAAAGCATAGCCGTATATATACCCCTAAAGCAGGGAATTTGCTTCGTCACGCCTTATCGGCATCAGCTGGTTGGTTGGCTTCTCGGCTTAGTCACACCTTATCAGCATCAGCTGGTTGGTTGGCTGCTCGGCTTCTCCCTCAAAGGCACCAATTTCCCCTCCAGGGTTGCTTTTCCTAGCTTTAGGGAACAACCAGGGACTCCCAGTAACTGAGCAGGTCCCTGGAGCGATTTGGCCAAAGACCATCTCCTTTTGTATGTTCATACCATAAAGTCCAGGATGCATACCAAGGAGAGTACAGTCGGGCCCTGAGGCTTAGGAGGGTCTTAGTGGCGCCTTCCTCAGAGGGCAATGCTCGCCACAGGACTTCACCTGGTAAGAGGCACTAATGGGAACAGAATGGAGGTGCCTTTACAAGGTAAACACTGAGTTATGATATGATCCAGCAGGCCCACTCCTGGGCCTATAACCTAAGAAAGAAGACAGAAGTGGAAAGACACAGGCAGGCAAATCTGCATTGCAGGAGTATTACAATAGCCAGGACATGGAAGCAAGCAGAAAGTCCATCAACAGATGAGTGGACAAAGAAGAACAGGGACCTGAGCAGATGGAATATTAGCCAAGGAACAAAAGGAAACAATGCCATCAACAGCACCATCGGTGAGGCTAGAGTTCATCACGCACCTTGCAGTAAGTCACAGAGCGAAAGATACATAGCCTACGATATCACTTATAGGTGTTCCCTGAAAATTGATATCACTGAAGATATTTCCACAGAGAAAGGCAATCACAGATGCAATAAACAGATTTATGGTTCACCCATGGACAGGTGTGAGAATTGTGTACATTAGGAAATTGGGTTTAAGAGAGAGATACAAACACACGTGAAATACAAAATCACCAAAGGCCTACGGAATACCAAGAGAAGAGTACTCAACATTGTATCATAAGCTACATGGGAAAAGGATCCAAAGAAGACTAGATACGTGTTTATGTGTAAAAGAGCCACATCTTTCACACCTACAACAAGCAAAACATTGTAATCAAACTTGCTGTGGGAAACAATAAACATTGAATTAAAAAACGAACAAGTCAGTCGTGAGGCACAAACATAAGGGGCTTTTTCCTGGCACAGTCCATTCTAATTGACAACCGAGAATACGACTTCCACGGAGGCTCTGTTGCCCGAGTAACCAGGTTTGGTAAAGGAGACCTGCTGCCGCCTTGTGGCCGTTTCTCAAAACAGCAGCTTTAAACCCAGTGCTAATGGTCACTTGATATTCAAAATCATTGCAGGCCTATAAATGACACCTGCCCTCAAAAACGATTCTTGGGTCGTCAATCGAGGAAAAAAACTCAAAAGATGTGCACACTTCAAAACGACAATTTCAAGAGGCATATTTTGCGCACATTTTGTCTTCTCTTTCTTTCTTTCTCTTGTGATAAATAAAAGGGCATGGAAAAATGCTCAACATCAGGAATTAATAAAGCCATGCAAATCCAGTCGACAGAAACGTTCACCCACCGTCGTCAGAATGATCATCAGCCACAGAGTCTACAAAGAATAAATGCTCAAGGTGTTTTAGAGAACTCTGTGCCCTCTAGCGGCCGCTGGGACGTAACCTGGGAACAGCTAGTAGTGAGAACACCGTGGAGTTGCGTTGAAAGGTAAAAATTGAGCTAACTGATGGGCCTATCTCCCGAGTAGACCAAAATCAAAAAGACACAGGCTGGCCGTCCTGCACTGCAGCAACATGTACCATCGCCAAGACTTGGAAGAAACCCAAATGTCCATCAACAGAACAATGCACCAAGAAGAAGGGGGCCCATGTGCACAATGGAACATGAGCCACGGAAGAGCATGCAACAGTGCCGCTGGCACCACCGTAGAAGGATCTAGAGATACCCACCCAAAAGGAAGTACGAAAGAAACCGAAATAGAAATATCCTATGACATCACTTATAGCTGTTACTTCAACATTGATACCCATGAAGTCATTTCCAAGAGAAGGCCGTGCATAGATGCAGAAAACCAACTATGCTTAACCAAGTGGAAAGGTGTAAGGAATGTATGAATTTGGATATGGGGGTTTACAGACATGTACTGATACATATGAAATATATAATCACAAAATACCTAAGGAATACCAGGAGAGGTCGACTCAACACTCTGTAATAACCTACACGGGAAAGGATCCAAAGATGAATAGATTGATACATACATATGATGAACCAGATGCAGTACACCTAGAACACACACCACATTTTTATCCAATTGGCTGTGATACTAGATAACAATTAAATTTTAAAAAACACACAAGAAGTAAGGAGATATAAGCTCTTGGGGGTTTGCCCTGACACACTGCACTCTCATTTGCAGCCTACTAACACAATTTCCAGGAAGCCTCTGTTGCAGGAAAACCCAGAGTTGGAAATGGAGAAATGCTGCCGCCTTGTGGCCGTTTCCCGCAAGAGCGGCTTCAAACGCATAGCTATGGGTCACTTAACATTCATAAGGACTCAGGCCTCTAAAAGACACCTGCCCTCAAAAAAAAAAAAATGTCCTGAGCTCGGCCGTGGCCAAAAAAAATTCAAAGCAGGCAAATGTGTCAAAGAGATAGTATGATAGAGGTAAGTTTTACTCACTCTTTATCAAAAAAAGGAAAATGGAGAAAAGCTCAACATCAGGAATCATCAGACTCCTCTAACCTACAAAAAGCTTTCAGCTCACCCAAGTTAACTACCGTCAGCCAAAAGACTACAAACAATAAATGCTGAAGGGGTTTTAGAGAACTCTGTTCCCTCTGTCTGTGGAGGACATGTCTAGTTGTAACAGCCAATAATGAGAACAGAAAGGAGCTGCGTTTTCAATTAAAAATTGAGCCACCCTTCCATCCAGAACACCCACAGCCGAGCCTCTCACCTGAGAAGACAGGCTGCAAGAGCTGCACTCCACGAGTTTTCACAGTAGCCAAGACACCGAAGCAACCCAAATGTCCATCAACAGAAGAATGGATAAGAAGAGCTGGTCCGTGGACACAGTGGACTATTAGCCATGGAAAACAAGGAAACACTGCTCTTTGAGGCACCCGAGATGAGCCTAGAGATCATCACAGAACATGAGTTAAGTCGGAAAGCAAAAGGCATACCGTATGACATCACCTATAGGCGTTATCTAACAGCTGACACAAATGAACATATTTCCACAAAGAAAGACACTCAGAGACTTAGAAAACAAACTAAGCTGATGTAAAATGAAAGGTGGGGGGAATGGATAAATTAAGATTAGTGTCACCATATGTGTACAAATACGTATTAAATATATATATCAAACAGACCGACCATATAGCAAGGGAGGTCACCAGAACACTCTGCAATAATTTACATGGGAAGGGGATCTGTACAAGAATATATATATATATAAAACGTACAAATGAACCAGATTCTGTACATATAGGACCAACAGTATTCTAATCATTACCCCGATTTAAACAAATTAAAAGAGCGAACAAGAAGTAATGTGACATACACTTCTGGGGTTTTTTCCTGGCACATTCCATTGTAATTGACAACCTGGGAACAGGACTTCCAGAAGGCTCTGCTGCCCTAGTAACCAGATGTGGGAATGTAGCAATGCTGACGCCTTGTGGCCGTTTCCCACAGCAGCAGCTTTAAAGTCAGTGCTAATGGTCACTCAATATTCACACCCATTGCAGGCTTGTAAATGACACCTGCCCTCCAAAACAAAATCCTGGGGTCGAAAATCGACCAAAAAAGTCCAAAGAGGGCAACCTTCCAAGAAGACAATTTCGAGAGGTTTATTGTACTCACGGGTTTTTTTTTCTGTTTTTGTTTAACAGAATAAAAAAAGGCGTGGAAAAATGCTGAACCTTAGGAATTATTAGACACGAAACTACACGTTAAAAAACCCTATCATGTCACACGACTCAGCATGGCCAGCAGCAAAACTTCTGCAAACAAGAAATGCTGACGGGGTGGTGAAGAAATGCGTACCCTCGGTTCTAAGTGGGACGTGGTAAGAGCCCCTAAGGAAAACACAGTGGAGTTGCCTGGAAAGGGTCAACATTGAGCGACCGTTCAATCAAGCATAGCCACTGCTGGGTCTATCACCTGAGAGGATGAGAATCAAAAAGACACGGGCTGGCAATCCTGCAATCCAGCAATGTTTACCATAGCCAACACTTGGAAGCAATGAAAATGCCCAGCCACAGAGGAATGCAGAAAGGAGCAGTGGTCCATGGACACAATGGAAGAGTACTCCAGTGAAAAGTAGAAATCCATTTTAAAAACAGATATAAGTAAGGAGACATCAGCTTTGGGGGGTTTCTCCAGACACATCCCACCGTCATTGATAACCGAGGAACACCACTGGCAGGAAGGTCTGTTTCACTAGTTACCAGAGTGGGAAACGCAGAAATGCTGCAGCCCTGTGGCCGTTACCTGCAACGGCAGCTTGAAAACCCATGCTAATGGTCACTTCGTGTGCACAAGTCCTGGAGGGCTGTCAATGAAACCTGCCCTCAAAATGTCTTGAGGGAGGTAGTGGCCAAAATATTTCAAAAGGCGGCACATAGTTCAAGAAAAGAATGTGATGAGGTAAGCTACACACACAGTTTGAAGAGAAAAAGGACATCCCTGAAAGCTCAATTTCAAGGCTTTATGAGACGCATGCAAATCCAACCACAGAGGTATCGGCTCACACCAGTCAGAAGAACCATCAGCAACAAGACTACCAACAATTCATGCTGAAGGGGTTGTGGAGAAGTGCATACCCTCTAGGTTAAGTGGGACTTTGCCGCCAGCCGCGGCGGGTCCTCAAAGTGTAGCAACAACCGACGAGAGGGGGTAGGGAACTGAACGCACCAAGGTATGGGATCAGAAGGGCACAAGCAACTGACGCTTGCAAGGCAAGTTTAATAACAAAGCATAGCCGTATATATACCCCTAAAGCAGGGAATTTGCTTCGTCACGCCTTATCGGCATCAGCTGGTTGGTTGGCTTCTCGGCTTAGTCACACCTTATCAGCATCAGCTGGTTGGTTGGCTGCTCGGCTTCTCCCTCAAAGGCACCAATTTCCCCTCCAGGGTTGCTTTTCCTAGCTTTAGGGAACAACCAGGGACTCCCAGTAACTGAGCAGGTCCCTGGAGCGATTTGGCCAAAGACCATCTCCTTTTGTATGTTCATACCATAAAGTCCAGGATGCATACCAAGGAGAGTACAGTCGGGCCCTGAGGCTTAGGAGGGTCTTAGTGGCGCCTTCCTCAGAGGGCAATGCTCGCCACAGGACTTCACCTGGTAAGAGGCACTAATGGGAACAGAATGGAGGTGCCTTTACAAGGTAAACACTGAGTTACGATATGATCCAGCAGGCCCACTCCTGGGCCTATAACCTAAGAAAGAAGACAGAAGTGGAAAGACACAGGCAGGCAAATCTGCATTGCAGGAGTATTACAATAGCCAGGACATGGAAGCAAGCAGAAAGTCCATCAACAGATGAGTGGACAAAGAAGAACAGGGACCTGAGCAGATGGAATATTAGCCAAGGAACAAAAGGAGACAATGCCATCAACAGCACCATCGGTGAGGCTAGAGTTCATCACGCACCTTGCAGTAAGTCACAGAGCGAAAGATACATAGCCTACGATATCACTTATAGGTGTTCCCTAAAAATTGATATCACTGAAGATATTTCCACAGAGAAAGGCAATCACAGATGCAATAAACAGATTTATGGTTCACCCATGGACAGGTGTGAGAATTGTGTACATTAGGAAATTGGGTTTAAGAGAGAGATACAAACACACGTGAAATACAAAATCACCAAAGGCCTACGGAATACCAAGAGAAGAGTACTCAACATTGTGTCATAAGCTACATGGGAAAAGGATCCAAAGAAGACTAGATACGTGTTTATGTGGAAAAGAGCCACATCTTTCACACCTACAACAAGCAAAACATTGTAATCAAACTTGCTGTGGGAAACAATAAACATTGAATTAAAAAACGAACAAGTCAGTCGTGAGGCACAAACATAAGGGGCTTTTTCCTGGCACAGTCCATTCTAATTGACAACCGAGAATACGACTTCCACGGAGGCTCTGTTGCCCGAGTAACCAGGTTTGGTAAAGGAGACCTGCTGCCGCCTTGTGGCCGTTTCTCAAAACAGCAGCTTTAAACCCAGTGCTAATGGTCACTTGATATTCAAAATCATTGCAGGCCTATAAATGACACCTGCCCTCAAAAACGATTCTTGGGTCGTCAATCGAGGAAAAAAACTCAAAAGATGTGCACACTTCAAAACGACAATTTCAAGAGGCATATTTTGCGCACATTTTGTCTTCTCTTTCTTTCTTTCTCTTGTGATAAATAAAAGGGCATGGAAAAATGCTCAACATCAGGAATTAATAAAGCCATGCAAATCCAGTCGACAGAAACGTTCACCCACCGTCGTCAGAATGATCATCAGCCACAGAGTCTACAAAGAATAAATGCTCAAGGTGTTTTAGAGAACTCTGTGCCCTCTAGCGGCCGCTGGGACGTAACCTGGGAACAGCTAGTAGTGAGAACACCGTGGAGTTGCGTTGAAAGGTAAAAATTGAGCTAACTGATGGGCCTATCTCCCGAGTAGACCAAAATCAAAAAGACACAGGCTGGCCGTCCTGCACTGCAGCAACATGTACCATCGCCAAGACTTGGAAGAAACCCAAATGTCCATCAACAGAACAATGCACCAAGAAGAAGGGGGCCCATGTGCACAATGGAACATGAGCCACGGAAGAGCATGCAACAGTGCCGCTGGCACCACCGTAGAAGGATCTAGAGATACCCACCCAAAAGGAAGTACGAAAGAAACCGAAATAGAAATATCCTATGACATCACTTATAGCTGTTACTTCAACATTGATACCCATGAAGTCATTTCCAAGAGAAGGCCGTGCATAGATGCAGAAAACCAACTATGCTTAACCAAGTGGAAAGGTGTAAGGAATGTATGAATTTGGATATGGGGGTTTACAGACATGTACTGATACATATGAAATATATAATCACAAAATACCTAAGGAATACCAGGAGAGGTCGACTCAACACTCTGTAATAACCTACACGGGAAAGGATCCAAAGATGAATAGATTGATACATACATATGATGAACCAGATGCAGTACACCTAGAACACACACCACATTTTTATCCAATTGGCTGTGATACTAGATAACAATTAAATTTTAAAAAACACACAAGAAGTAAGGAGATATAAGCTCTTGGGGGTTTGCCCTGACACACTGCACTCTCATTTGCAGCCTACTAACACAATTTCCAGGAAGCCTCTGTTGCAGGAAAACCCAGAGTTGGAAATGGAGAAATGCTGCCGCCTTGTGGCCGTTTCCCGCAAGAGCGGCTTCAAACGCATAGCTATGGGTCACTTAACATTCATAAGGACTCAGGCCTCTAAAAGACACCTGCCCTCAAAAAAAAAAAAATGTCCTGAGCTCGGCCGTGGCCAAAAAAAATTCAAAGCAGGCAAATGTGTCAAAGAGATAGTATGATAGAGGTAAGTTTTACTCACTCTTTATCAAAAAAAGGAAAATGGAGAAAAGCTCAACATCAGGAATCATCAGACTCCTCTAACCTACAAAAAGCTTTCAGCTCACCCAAGTTAACTACCGTCAGCCAAAAGACTACAAACAATAAATGCTGAAGGGGTTTTAGAGAACTCTGTTCCCTCTGTCTGTGGAGGACATGTCTAGTTGTAACAGCCAATAATGAGAACAGAAAGGAGCTGCGTTTTCAATTAAAAATTGAGCCACCCTTCCATCCAGAACACCCACAGCCGAGCCTCTCACCTGAGAAGACAGGCTGCAAGAGCTGCACTCCACGAGTTTTCACAGTAGCCAAGACACCGAAGCAACCCAAATGTCCATCAACAGAAGAATGGATAAGAAGAGCTGGTCCGTGGACACAGTGGACTATTAGCCATGGAAAACAAGGAAACACTGCTCTTTGAGGCACCCGAGATGAGCCTAGAGATCATCACAGAACATGAGTTAAGTCGGAAAGCAAAAGGCATACCGTATGACATCACCTATAGGCGTTATCTAACAGCTGACACAAATGAACATATTTCCACAAAGAAAGACACTCAGAGACTTAGAAAACAAACTAAGCTGATGTAAAATGAAAGGTGGGGGGAATGGATAAATTAAGATTAGTGTCACCATATGTGTACAAATACGTATTAAATATATATATCAAACAGACCGACCATATAGCAAGGGAGGTCACCAGAACACTCTGCAATAATTTACATGGGAAGGGGATCTGTACAAGAATATATATATATATAAAACGTACAAATGAACCAGATTCTGTACATATAGGACCAACAGTATTCTAATCATTACCCCGATTTAAACAAATTAAAAGAGCGAACAAGAAGTAATGTGACATACACTTCTGGGGTTTTTTCCTGGCACATTCCATTGTAATTGACAACCTGGGAACAGGACTTCCAGAAGGCTCTGCTGCCCTAGTAACCAGATGTGGGAATGTAGCAATGCTGACGCCTTGTGGCCGTTTCCCACAGCAGCAGCTTTAAAGTCAGTGCTAATGGTCACTCAATATTCACACCCATTGCAGGCTTGTAAATGACACCTGCCCTCCAAAACAAAATCCTGGGGTCGAAAATCGACCAAAAAAGTCCAAAGAGGGCAACCTTCCAAGAAGACAATTTCGAGAGGTTTATTGTACTCACGGTTTTTTTTTTCTGTTTTTGTTTAACAGAATAAAAAAAGGCGTGGAAAAATGCTGAACCTTAGGAATTATTAGACACGAAACTACACGTTAAAAAACCCTATCATGTCACACGACTCAGCATGGCCAGCAGCAAAACTTCTGCAAACAAGAAATGCTGACGGGGTGGTGAAGAAATGCGTACCCTCGGTTCTAAGTGGGACGTGGTAAGAGCCCCTAAGGAAAACACAGTGGAGTTGCCTGGAAAGGGTCAACATTGAGCGACCGTTCAATCAAGCATAGCCACTGCTGGGTCTATCACCTGAGAGGATGAGAATCAAAAAGACACGGGCTGGCAATCCTGCAATCCAGCAATGTTTACCATAGCCAACACTTGGAAGCAATGAAAATGCCCAGCCACAGAGGAATGCAGAAAGGAGCAGTGGTCCATGGACACAATGGAAGAGTACTCCAGTGAAAAGTAGAAATCCATTTTAAAAACAGATATAAGTAAGGAGACATCAGCTTTGGGGGGTTTCTCCAGACACATCCCACCGTCATTGATAACCGAGGAACACCACTGGCAGGAAGGTCTGTTTCACTAGTTACCAGAGTGGGAAACGCAGAAATGCTGCAGCCCTGTGGCCGTTACCTGCAACGGCAGCTTGAAAACCCATGCTAATGGTCACTTCGTGTGCACAAGTCCTGGAGGGCTGTCAATGAAACCTGCCCTCAAAATGTCTTGAGGGAGGTAGTGGCCAAAATATTTCAAAAGGCGGCACATAGTTCAAGAAAAGAATGTGATGAGGTAAGCTACACACACAGTTTGAAGAGAAAAAGGACATCCCTGAAAGCTCAATTTCAAGGCTTTATGAGACGCATGCAAATCCAACCACAGAGGTATCGGCTCACACCAGTCAGAAGAACCATCAGCAACAAGACTACCAACAATTCATGCTGAAGGGGTTGTGGAGAAGTGCATACCCTCTAGGTTAAGTGGGACTTTGCCGCCAGCCGCGGCGGGTCCTCAAAGTGTAGCAACAACCGACGAGAGGGGGTAGGGAACTGAACGCACCAAGGTATGGGATCAGAAGGGCACAAGCAACTGACGCTTGCAAGGCAAGTTTAATAACAAAGCATAGCCGTATATATACCCCTAAAGCAGGGAATTTGCTTCGTCACGCCTTATCGGCATCAGCTGGTTGGTTGGCTTCTCGGCTTAGTCACACCTTATCAGCATCAGCTGGTTGGTTGGCTGCTCGGCTTCTCCCTCAAAGGCACCAATTTCCCCTCCAGGGTTGCTTTTCCTAGCTTTAGGGAACAACCAGGGACTCCCAGTAACTGAGCAGGTCCCTGGAGCGATTTGGCCAAAGACCATCTCCTTTTGTATGTTCATACCATAAAGTCCAGGATGCATACCAAGGAGAGTACAGTCGGGCCCTGAGGCTTAGGAGGGTCTTAGTGGCGCCTTCCTCAGAGGGCAATGCTCGCCACAGGACTTCACCTGGTAAGAGGCACTAATGGGAACAGAATGGAGGTGCCTTTACAAGGTAAACACTGAGTTACGATATGATCCAGCAGGCCCACTCCTGGGCCTATAACCTAAGAAAGAAGACAGAAGTGGAAAGACACAGGCAGGCAAATCTGCATTGCAGGAGTATTACAATAGCCAGGACATGGAAGCAAGCAGAAAGTCCATCAACAGATGAGTGGACAAAGAAGAACAGGGACCTGAGCAGATGGAATATTAGCCAAGGAACAAAAGGAGACAATGCCATCAACAGCACCATCGGTGAGGCTAGAGTTCATCACGCACCTTGCAGTAAGTCACAGAGCGAAAGATACATAGCCTACGATATCACTTATAGGTGTTCCCTAAAAATTGATATCACTGAAGATATTTCCACAGAGAAAGGCAATCACAGATGCAATAAACAGATTTATGGTTCACCCATGGACAGGTGTGAGAATTGTGTACATTAGGAAATTGGGTTTAAGAGAGAGATACAAACACACGTGAAATACAAAATCACCAAAGGCCTACGGAATACCAAGAGAAGAGTACTCAACATTGTGTCATAAGCTACATGGGAAAAGGATCCAAAGAAGACTAGATACGTGTTTATGTGTAAAAGAGCCACATCTTTCACACCTACAACAAGCAAAACATTGTAATCAAACTTGCTGTGGGAAACAATAAACATTGAATTAAAAAACGAACAAGTCAGTCGTGAGGCACAAACATAAGGGGCTTTTTCCTGGCACAGTCCATTCTAATTGACAACCGAGAATACGACTTCCACGGAGGCTCTGTTGCCCGAGTAACCAGGTTTGGTAAAGGAGACCTGCTGCCGCCTTGTGGCCGTTTCTCAAAACAGCAGCTTTAAACCCAGTGCTAATGGTCACTTGATATTCAAAATCATTGCAGGCCTATAAATGACACCTGCCCTCAAAAACGATTCTTGGGTCGTCAATCGAGGAAAAAAACTCAAAAGATGTGCACACTTCAAAACGACAATTTCAAGAGGCATATTTTGCGCACATTTTGTCTTCTCTTTCTTTCTTTCTCTTGTGATAAATAAAAGGGCATGGAAAAATGCTCAACATCAGGAATTAATAAAGCCATGCAAATCCAGTCGACAGAAACGTTCACCCACCGTCGTCAGAATGATCATCAGCCACAGAGTCTACAAAGAATAAATGCTCAAGGTGTTTTAGAGAACTCTGTGCCCTCTAGCGGCCGCTGGGACGTAACCTGGGAACAGCTAGTAGTGAGAACACCGTGGAGTTGCGTTGAAAGGTAAAAATTGAGCTAACTGATGGGCCTATCTCCCGAGTAGACCAAAATCAAAAAGACACAGGCTGGCCGTCCTGCACTGCAGCAACATGTACCATCGCCAAGACTTGGAAGAAACCCAAATGTCCATCAACAGAACAATGCACCAAGAAGAAGGGGGCCCATGTGCACAATGGAACATGAGCCACGGAAGAGCATGCAACAGTGCCGCTGGCACCACCGTAGAAGGATCTAGAGATACCCACCCAAAAGGAAGTACGAAAGAAACCGAAATAGAAATATCCTATGACATCACTTATAGCTGTTACTTCAACATTGATACCCATGAAGTCATTTCCAAGAGAAGGCCGTGCATAGATGCAGAAAACCAACTATGCTTAACCAAGTGGAAAGGTGTAAGGAATGTATGAATTTGGATATGGGGGTTTACAGACATGTACTGATACATATGAAATATATAATCACAAAATACCTAAGGAATACCAGGAGAGGTCGACTCAACACTCTGTAATAACCTACACGGGAAAGGATCCAAAGATGAATAGATTGATACATACATATGATGAACCAGATGCAGTACACCTAGAACACACACCACATTTTTATCCAATTGGCTGTGATACTAGATAACAATTAAATTTTAAAAAACACACAAGAAGTAAGGAGATATAAGCTCTTGGGGGTTTGCCCTGACACACTGCACTCTCATTTGCAGCCTACTAACACAATTTCCAGGAAGCCTCTGTTGCAGGAAAACCCAGAGTTGGAAATGGAGAAATGCTGCCGCCTTGTGGCCGTTTCCCGCAAGAGCGGCTTCAAACGCATAGCTATGGTTCACTTAAAATTCATAAGGACTCAGGCCTCTAAAAGACACCTGCCCTCAAAAAAAAAAATGTCCTGAGCTCGGCCGTGGCCAAAAAAATTCAAAGCAGGCAAATGTGTCAAAGAGATAGTATGATAGAGGTAAGTTTTACTCACTCTTTATCAAAAAAAGGAAAATGGAGAAAAGCTCAACATCAGGAATCATCAGACTCCTCTAACCTACAAAAAGCTTTCAGCTCACCCAAGTTAACTACCGTCAGCCAAAAGACTACAAACAATAAATGCTGAAGGGGTTTTAGAGAACTCTGTTCCCTCTGTCTGTGGAGGACATGTCTAGTTGTAACAGCCAATAATGAGAACAGAAAGGAGCTGCGTTTTCAATTAAAAATTGAGCCACCCTTCCATCCAGAACACCCACAGCCGAGCCTCTCACCTGAGAAGACAGGCTGCAAGAGCTGCACTCCACGAGTTTTCACAGTAGCCAAGACACCGAAGCAACCCAAATGTCCATCAACAGAAGAATGGATAAGAAGAGCTGGTCCGTGGACACAGTGGACTATTAGCCATGGAAAACAAGGAAACACTGCTCTTTGAGGCACCCGAGATGAGCCTAGAGATCATCACAGAACATGAGTTAAGTCGGAAAGCAAAAGGCATACCGTATGACATCACCTATAGGCGTTATCTAACAGCTGACACAAATGAACATATTTCCACAAAGAAAGACACTCAGAGACTTAGAAAACAAACTAAGCTGATGTAAAATGAAAGGTGGGGGGAATGGATAAATTAAGATTAGTGTCACCATATGTGTACAAATACGTATTAAATATATATATCAAACAGACCGACCATATAGCAAGGGAGGTCACCAGAACACTCTGCAATAATTTACATGGGAAGGGGATCTGTACAAGAATATATATATATATAAAACGTACAAATGAACCAGATTCTGTACATATAGGACCAACAGTATTCTAATCATTACCCCGATTTAAACAAATTAAAAGAGCGAACAAGAAGTAATGTGACATACACTTCTGGGGTTTTTTCCTGGCACATTCCATTGTAATTGACAACCTGGGAACAGGACTTCCAGAAGGCTCTGCTGCCCTAGTAACCAGATGTGGGAATGTAGCAATGCTGACGCCTTGTGGCCGTTTCCCACAGCAGCAGCTTTAAAGTCAGTGCTAATGGTCACTCAATATTCACACCCATTGCAGGCTTGTAAATGACACCTGCCCTCCAAAACAAAATCCTGGGGTCGAAAATCGACCAAAAAAGTCCAAAGAGGGCAACCTTCCAAGAAGACAATTTCGAGAGGTTTATTGTACTCACGGTTTTTTTTTTCTGTTTTTGTTTAACAGAATAAAAAAAGGCGTGGAAAAATGCTGAACCTTAGGAATTATTAGACACGAAACTACACGTTAAAAAAACCTATCATGTCACACGACTCAGCATGGCCAGCAGCAAAACTTCTGCAAACAAGAAATGCTGACGGGGTGGTGAAGAAATGCGTACCCTCGGTTCTAAGTGGGACGTGGTAAGAGCCCCTAAGGAAAACACAGTGGAGTTGCCTGGAAAGGGTCAACATTGAGCGACCGTTCAATCAAGCATAGCCACTGCTGGGTCTATCACCTGAGAGGATGAGAATCAAAAAGACACGGGCTGGCAATCCTGCAATCCAGCAATGTTTACCATAGCCAACACTTGGAAGCAATGAAAATGCCCAGCCACAGAGGAATGCAGAAAGGAGCAGTGGTCCATGGACACAATGGAAGAGTACTCCAGTGAAAAGTAGAAATCCATTTTAAAAACAGATATAAGTAAGGAGACATCAGCTTTGGGGGGTTTCTCCAGACACATCCCACCGTCATTGATAACCGAGGAACACCACTGGCAGGAAGGTCTGTTTCACTAGTTACCAGAGTGGGAAACGCAGAAATGCTGCAGCCCTGTGGCCGTTACCTGCAACGGCAGCTTGAAAACCCGTGCTAATGGTCACTTCGTGTGCACAAGTCCTGGAGGGCTGTCAATGAAACCTGCCCTCAAAATGTCTTGAGGGAGGTAGTGGCCAAAATATTTCAAAAGGCGGCACATAGTTCAAGAAAAGAATGTGATGAGGTAAGCTACACACACAGTTTGAAGAGAAAAAGGACATCCCTGAAAGCTCAATTTCAAGGCTTTATGAGACGCATGCAAATCCAACCACAGAGGTATCGGCTCACACCAGTCAGAAGAACCATCAGCAACAAGACTACCAACAATTCATGCTGAAGGGGTTGTGGAGAAGTGCATACCCTCTAGGTTAAGTGGGACTTTGCCGCCAGCCGCGGCGGGTCCTCAAAGTGTAGCAACAACCGACGAGAGGGGGTAGGGAACTGAACGCACCAAGGTATGGGATCAGAAGGGCACAAGCAACTGACGCTTGCAAGGCAAGTTTAATAACAAAGCATAGCCGTATATATACCCCTAAAGCAGGGAATTTGCTTCGTCACGCCTTATCGGCATCAGCTGGTTGGTTGGCTTCTCGGCTTAGTCACACCTTATCAGCATCAGCTGGTTGGTTGGCTGCTCGGCTTCTCCCTCAAAGGCACCAATTTCCCCTCCAGGGTTGCTTTTCCTAGCTTTAGGGAACAACCAGGGACTCCCAGTAACTGAGCAGGTCCCTGGAGCGATTTGGCCAAAGACCATCTCCTTTTGTATGTTCATACCATAAAGTCCAGGATGCATACCAAGGAGAGTACAGTCGGGCCCTGAGGCTTAGGAGGGTCTTAGTGGCGCCTTCCTCAGAGGGCAATGCTCGCCACAGGACTTCACCTGGTAAGAGGCACTAATGGGAACAGAATGGAGGTGCCTTTACAAGGTAAACACTGAGTTACGATATGATCCAGCAGGCCCACTCCTGGGCCTATAACCTAAGAAAGAAGACAGAAGTGGAAAGACACAGGCAGGCAAATCTGCATTGCAGGAGTATTACAATAGCCAGGACATGGAAGCAAGCAGAAAGTCCATCAACAGATGAGTGGACAAAGAAGAACAGGGACCTGAGCAGATGGAATATTAGCCAAGGAACAAAAGGAGACAATGCCATCAACAGCACCATCGGTGAGGCTAGAGTTCATCACGCACCTTGCAGTAAGTCACAGAGCGAAAGATACATAGCCTACGATATCACTTATAGGTGTTCCCTAAAAATTGATATCACTGAAGATATTTCCACAGAGAAAGGCAATCACAGATGCAATAAACAGATTTATGGTTCACCCATGGACAGGTGTGAGAATTGTGTACATTAGGAAATTGGGTTTAAGAGAGAGATACAAACACACGTGAAATACAAAATCACCAAAGGCCTACGGAATACCAAGAGAAGAGTACTCAACATTGTGTCATAAGCTACATGGGAAAAGGATCCAAAGAAGACTAGATACGTGTTTATGTGGAAAAGAGCCACATCTTTCACACCTACAACAAGCAAAACATTGTAATCAAACTTGCTGTGGGAAACAATAAACATTGAATTAAAAAACGAACAAGTCAGTCGTGAGGCACAAACATAAGGGGCTTTTTCCTGGCACAGTCCATTCTAATTGACAACCGAGAATACGACTTCCACGGAGGCTCTGTTGCCCGAGTAACCAGGTTTGGTAAAGGAGACCTGCTGCCGCCTTGTGGCCGTTTCTCAAAACAGCAGCTTTAAACCCAGTGTTAATGGTCACTTGATATTCAAAATCATTGCAGGCCTATAAATGACACCTGCCCTCAAAAACGATTCTTGGGTCGTCAATCGAGGAAAAAAACTCAAAAGATGTGCACACTTCAAAACGACAATTTCAAGAGGCATATTTTGCGCACATTTTGTCTTCTCTTTCTTTCTTTCTCTTGTGATAAATAAAAGGGCATGGAAAAATGCTCAACATCAGGAATTAATAAAGCCATGCAAATCCAGTCGACAGAAACGTTCACCCACCGTCGTCAGAATGATCATCAGCCACAGAGTCTACAAAGAATAAATGCTCAAGGTGTTTTAGAGAACTCTGTGCCCTCTAGCGGCCGCTGGGACGTAACCTGGGAACAGCTAGTAGTGAGAACACCGTGGAGGTGCACTGAAAGGTAAAAATTGAGCTAACCTGTAATCGGGTAGGCCCACTGATGGGCCTATCTCCCGAGTAGAACAAAATCAAAAAGACACAGGCTGGCCATCCTGCACTGCAGCAACATGTACCATCGCCAAGACTTGGAAGAAACCCAAATGTCCATCAACAGAACAATGCACCAAGAAGAAGGGGGCCCATGTGCACAATGGAACATGAGCCACGGAAGAGCATGCAACAGTGCCGCTGGCACCACCGTAGAAGGATCTAGAGATACCCACCCAAAAGGAAGTACGAAAGAAACCGAAATAGAAATATCCTATGACATCACTTATAGCTGTTACTTCAACATTGATACCCATGAAGTCATTTCCAAGAGAAGGCCGTGCATAGATGCAGAAAACCAACTATGCTTAACCAAGTGGAAAGGTGTAAGGAATGTATGAATTTGGATATGGGGGTTTACAGACATGTACTGATACATATGAAATATATAATCACAAAATACCTAAGGAATACCAGGAGAGGTCGACTCAACACTCTGTAATAACCTACACGGGAAAGGATCCAAAGATGAATAGATTGATACATACATATGATGAACCAGATGCAGTACACCTAGAACACACACCACATTTTTATCCAATTGGCTGTGATACTAGATAACAATTAAATTTTAAAAAACACACAAGAAGTAAGGAGATATAAGCTCTTGGGGGTTTGCCCTGACACACTGCACTCTCATTTGCAGCCTACTAACACAATTTCCAGGAAGCCTCTGTTGCAGGAAAACCCAGAGTTGGAAATGGAGAAATGCTGCCGCCTTGTGGCCGTTTCCCGCAAGAGCGGCTTCAAACGCATAGCTATGGTTCACTTAACATTCATAAGGACTCAGGCCTCTAAAAGACACCTGCCCTCAAAAAAAAAAAAATGTCCTGAGCTCGGCCGTGGCCAAAAAAATTCAAAGCAGGCAAATGTGTCAAAGAGATAGTATGATAGGGGTAAGTTTTACTCACTCTTTATCAAAAAAAGGAAAATGGAGAAAAGCTCAACATTAGGAATCATCAGACTCCTCTAACCTACAAAAAGCTTTCAGAGCTCACCCAAGTTAACTACCGTCAGCCAAAAGACTACAAACAATAAATGCTGAAGGGGTTTTAGAGAACTCTGTTCCCTCTGTCTGCGGAGGACATGTCTAGTTGTAACAGCCAATAATGAGAACAGAAAGGAGCTGCGTTTTCAATTAAAAATTGAGCCACCCTTCCATCCAGAACACCCACAGCCGAGCCTCTCACCTGAGAAGACAGGCTGCAAGAGCTGCACTCCACGAGTTTTCACAGTAGCCAAGACACCGAAGCAACCCAAATGTCCATCAACAGAAGAATGGATAAGAAGAGCTGGTCCGTGGACACAGTGGACTATTAGCCATGGAAAACAAGGAAACACTGCTCTTTGAGGCACCCGAGATGAGCCTAGAGATCATCACAGAACATGAGTTAAGTCGGAAAGCAAAAGGCATACCGTATGACATCACCTATAGGCGTTATCTAACAGCTGACACAAATGAACATATTTCCACAAAGAAAGACACTCAGAGACTTAGAAAACAAACTAAGCTGATGTAAAATGAAAGGTGGGGGGAATGGATAAATTAAGATTAGTGTCACCATATGTGTACAAATACGTATTAAATATATATATCAAACAGACCGACCATATAGCAAGGGAGGTCACCAGAACACTCTGCAATAATTTACATGTGAAGAGGATCTGTACAAGAATATATATATATATATAAAACGTACAAATGAACCAGATTCTGTACATATAGGACCAACAGTATTCTAATCATTACCCCGATTTAAACAAATTAAAAGAGCGAACAAGAAGTAATGTGACATACACTTCTGGGTTTTTTTCCTGGCACATTCCATTCTAATTGAAAACCTGGGAACAGGACTTCCAGAAGGCTCTGCTGCCCTAGTAACCAGATGTGGGAATGTAGCAATGCTGACGCCTTGTGGCCGTTTCCCACAGCAGCAGCTTTAAAGTCAGTGCTAATGGTCACTCAATATTCACACCCATTGCAGGCTTGTAAATGACACCTGCCCTCCAAAACAAAATCCTGGGGGCGAAAATCGACCAAAAAAGTCCAAAGAGGGCAACCTTCCAAGAAGACAATTTCGAGAGGTTTATTGTACTCACGGTTTTTTTTCCTGCTTTTGTTTAACAGAATAAAAAAAGGCGTGGAAAAATGCTGAACCTTAGGAATTATTAGACACGAAAATACACGTTACAAAAACCTATCATGTCACACGACTCAGCATGGCCAGCAGCAAAACTTCTGCAAACAAGAAATGCTGACGGGGTGGTGAAGAAATGCGTACCCTCGGTTCTAAGTGGGACGTGGTAAGAGCCCCTAAGGAAAACACAGTGGAGTTGCCTGGAAAGGGTCAACATTGAGCGACCGTTCAATCAAGCATAGCCACTGCTGGGTCTATCACCTGAGAGGATGAGAATCAAAAAGACACGGGCTGGCAATCCTGCAATCCAGCAATGTTTACCATAGCCAACACTTGGAAGCAATGAAAATGCCCAGCCACAGAGGAATGCAGAAAGGAGCAGTGGTCCATGGACACAATGGAAGAGTACTCCAGTGAAAAGTAGAAATTCCATTTTAAAAACAGATATAAGTAAGGAGACATCAGCTTTGGGGGGTTTCTCCAGACACATCCCACCGTCATTGATAACCAAGGAACACCACTGGCAGGAAGGCCTGTTTCACTAGTTACCAGAGTGGGAAACGCAGAAATGCTGCAGCCCTGTGGCCGTTACCTGCAACGGCAGCTTGAAAACCCGTGCTAATGGTCACTTCGTGTGCACAAGTCCTGGAGGGCTGTCAATGAAACCTGCCCTCAAAATGTCTTGAGGGAGGTAGTGGCCAAAATATTTCAAAAGGCGGCACATAGTTCAAGAAAAGAATGTGATGAGGTAAGCTACACACACAGTTTGAAGAAAAAAAGGGCATCCCTGAAAGCTCAATTTCAAGGCTTTATGAGACGCATGCAAATCCAACCACAGAGGTATCGGCTCACACCAGTCAGAAGAACCATCAGCAACAAGACTACCAACAATTCATGCTGAAGGGGTTGTGGAGAAGTGCATACCCTCTAGGTTAAGTGGGACTTTGCCGCCAGCCGCGGCGGGTCCTCAAAGTGTAGCAACAACCGACGAGAGGGGGTAGGGAACTGAACGCACCAAGGTATGGGATCAGAAGGGCACAAGCAACTGACGCTTGCAAGGCAAGTTTAATAACAAAGCATAGCCGTATATATACCCCTAAAGCAGGGAATTTGCTTCGTCACGCCTTATCGGCATCAGCTGGTTGGTTGGCTTCTCGGCTTAGTCACACCTTATCAGCATCAGCTGGTTGGTTGGCTGCTCGGCTTCTCCCTCAAAGGCACCAATTTCCCCTCCAGGGTTGCTTTTCCTAGCTTTAGGGAACAACCAGGGACTCCCAGTAACTGAGCAGGTCCCTGGAGCGATTTGGCCAAAGACCATCTCCTTTTGTATGTTCATACCATAAAGTCCAGGATGCATACCAAGGAGAGTACAGTCGGGCCCTGAGGCTTAGGAGGGTCTTAGTGGCGCCTTCCTCAGAGGGCAATGCTCGCCACAGGACTTCACCTGGTAAGAGGCACTAATGGGAACAGAATGGAGGTGCCTTTACAAGGTAAACACTGAGTTACGATATGATCCAGCAGGCCCACTCCTGGGCCTATAACCTAAGAAAGAAGACAGAAGTGGAAAGACACAGGCAGGCAAATCTGCATTGCAGGAGTATTACAATAGCCAGGACATGGAAGCAAGCAGAAAGTCCATCAACAGATGAGTGGACAAAGAAGAACAGGGACCTGAGCAGATGGAATATTAGCCAAGGAACAAAAGGAAACAATGCCATCAACAGCACCATCGGTGAGGCTAGAGTTCATCACGCACCTTGCAGTAAGTCACAGAGCGAAAGATACATAGCCTACGATATCACTTATAGGTGTTCCCTAAAAATTGATATCACTGAAGATATTTCCACAGAGAAAGGCAATCACAGATGCAATAAACAGATTTATGGTTCACCCATGGACAGGTGTGAGAATTGTGTACATTAGGAAATTGGGTTTAAGAGAGAGATACAAACACACGTGAAATACAAAATCACCAAAGGCCTACGGAATACCAAGAGAAGAGTACTCAACATTGTATCATAAGCTACATGGGAAAAGGATCCAAAGAAGACTAGATACGTGTTTATGTGTAAAAGAGCCACATCTTTCACACCTACAACAAGCAAAACATTGTAATCAAACTTGCTGTGGGAAACAATAAACATTGAATTAAAAAACGAACAAGTCAGTCGTGAGGCACAAACATAAGGGGCTTTTTCCTGGCACAGTCCATTCTAATTGACAACCGAGAATACGACTTCCACGGAGGCTCTGTTGCCCGAGTAACCAGGTTTGGTAAAGGAGACCTGCTGCCGCCTTGTGGCCGTTTCTCAAAACAGCAGGTTTAAACCCAGTGCTAATGGTCACTTGATATTCAAAATCATTGCAGGCCTATAAATGACACCTGCCCTCAAAAACGATTCTTGGGTCGTCAATCGAGGAAAAAAACTCAAAAGATGTGCACACTTCAAAACGACAATTTCAAGAGGCATATTTTGCGCACATTTTGTCTTCTCTTTCTTTCTTTCTCTTGTGATAAATAAAAGGGCATGGAAAAATGCTCAACATCAGGAATTAATAAAGCCATGCAAATCCAGTCGACAGAAACGTTCACCCACCGTCGTCAGAATGATCATCAGCCACAGAGTCTACAAAGAATAAATGCTCAAGGTGTTTTAGAGAACTCTGTGCCCTCTAGCGGCCGCTGGGACGTAACCTGGGAACAGCTAGTAGTGAGAACACCGTGGAGGTGCACTGAAAGGTAAAAATTGAGCTAACCTGTAATCGGGTAGGCCCACTGATGGGCCTATCTCCCGAGTAGAACAAAATCAAAAAGACACAGGCTGGCCATCCTGCACTGCAGCAACATGTACCATCGCCAAGACTTGGAAGAAACCCAAATGTCCATCAACAGAACAATGCACCAAGAAGAAGGGGGCCCATGTGCACAATGGAACATGAGCCACGGAAGAGCATGCAACAGTGCCGCTGGCACCACCGTAGAAGGATCTAGAGATACCCACCCAAAAGGAAGTACGAAAGAAACCGAAATAGAAATATCCTATGACATCATTTATAGCTGTTACTTCAACATTGATACCCATGAAGTCATTTCCAAGAGAAGGCCGTGCATAGATGCAGAAAACCAACTATGCTTAACCAAGTGGAAAGGTGTAAGGAATGTATGAATTTGGATATGGGGGTTTACAGACATGTACTGATACATATGAAATATATAATCACAAAATACCTAAGGAATACCAGGAGAGGTCGACTCAACACTCTGTAATAACCTACACGGGAAAGGATCCAAAGATGAATAGATTGATACATACATATGATGAACCAGATGCAGTACACCTAGAACACACACCACATTTTTATCCAATTGGCTGTGATACTAGATAACAATTAAATTTTAAAAAACACACAAGAAGTAAGGAGATATAAGCTCTTGGGGGTTTGCCCTGACACACTGCACTCTCATTTGCAGCCTACTAACACAATTTCCAGGAAGCCTCTGTTGCAGGAAAACCCAGAGTTGGAAATGGAGAAATGCTGCCGCCTTGTGGCCGTTTCCCGCAAGAGCGGCTTCAAACGCATAGCTATGGGTCACTTAACATTCATAAGGATTCAGGCCTCTAAAAGACACCTGCCCTCAAAAAAAAAAAAAAATGTCCTGAGCTCGGCCGTGGCCAAAAAAATTCAAAGCAGGCAAATGTGTCAAAGAGATAGTATGATAGAGGTAAGTTTTACTCACTCTTTATCAAAAAAAGGAAAATGGAGAAAAGCTCAACCTCAGGAATGATCAGACTCCTCTAACCTACAAAAAGCTTTCAGAGCTCACCCAAGTTAACTACCGTCAGCCAAAAGACTACAAACAATAAATGCTGAAGGGGTTTTAGAGAACTCTGTTCCCTCTGTCTGCGGAGGACATGTCTAGTTGTAACAGCCAATAATGAGAACAGAAAGGAGCTGCGTTTTCAATTAAAAATTGAGCCACCCTTCCATCCAGAACACCCACAGCTGAGCCTCTCACCTGAGAAGACAGGCTGCAAGAGCTGCACTCCTCGAGTTTTCACAGTAGCCAAGACACCGAAGCAACCCAAATGTCCATCAACAGATGAATGGATAAGAAGAGCTGGTCCGTGGACACAGTGGACTATTCGGCATGGAAAACAAGGAAACACTGCTCTTTGAGGCACCCGAGATGAGCGTAGAGATCATCACAGAACATGAGTTAAGTCGGAAAGCAAAGGACATACTGTATGATATCACGTATAGGCGTTATCTAACAGCTGACACAAATGAACATATTTCCACAAAGAAAGACACTCACACACTTAGAAAAAAAACTAAGCTTATGTAAAATGAAAGGTGGGGGGAAAGGATAAATTAAGATTAGTGGGACCATATGTGTACAAATACATATTAAATATATATATATCATACAGACCGACCATATAGCAAGGGAGGTCACCAGAACACTCCGCAATAATTTACAATGGAAGAATATCTGTACAATATATATATATATGTATATATATATATATATATATATTTACATACATAACGTATAAATGAACCAGATTTTTTACACCTAGGACCAACAATATTCTAATCATTAGCGTGATCAAAAGAATTAAAAGAGCGAACAAGAAGTAATGTGACATAAACTTCTGGGGTTTCTTCCTGGCACATTCCGTTCTAATTTACAACCTGGGAACAGGACTTCCAGAAGGGCTGTGCTGCCCGAGTAACCAGATGTGCGAATGTACTGAATCCCCAAACAGAACAGAGTCACGCTTTTAGAAAACACACTTATGCCTGCTTCAGGGGAAAGGTGAGGTGGGGTGACGCATAAAACTCGAGTTTGAAATGAGCACAGATACCCTTCCGAAAACCGAATATGGAATGGACACGACCTACTCCTTGCTCAATCAACTGGACTCACCAGACCCTGTTCATCGCACAAGTATCTATCCGACTAGTAAGCATCTTAAAAGCTAAGTCTTGATATCTCTGTGTAAGTGCATCAAGTGTGTGTAAAGCGGCCTAAAACCAGCAGGGAAAATCAGCTCAGACCCATTCTGAGGATACATTTCCAACATAAAGAAGAAACAAGCAGGGCAAAACAGAGAGAAATTCTTCCAAAATGCGTTCAGGGACTGGCATGCAACCAGGATTGACCACATCTACAGCCCCAGCGGCAGAAGACATAAGGCTGGACACTCTTGGGGCTGAGACGATTGGTGAGGTTGGGAAAGCAAATGCAGACCCTTGAAAGGAATCCTGCGTGCTCCCCATTCCATGGGTCCCAACTCTCCAGGTTCAACGCAATCTTCCGACAGCGAAAGCACTCATTGGAAACCCAGCGGATGCTACACCGTGGGGTCGGGAAAGCTTTCTGAAACTCACCTCAGTTTTCATCTCCTGGTGCTCGTGTTCTCCATTCAGGCCCCCTTACTAACAATCTCCCCACTTGGAGACTCGGCGCCTTTCCATGCCTCTTTCGTACCGTCAGCAATTTGTCCGCAGGATGAACTGCAAGAGGGGGAACCAATGAGAGACTCGCTGGAGGTGTTTGGTCGGGCACATGTCACTCTCATTTCCCATCACGAAGAAGAATTCACCAGCGGTTCAGCCTGCCACCCCGGATCGACAATAGGGCGTGAAGCCATCCAGCCGTGTTGCGTCCCACTCACAAAAAAGCGACTTGGGAAATGGAGCTCAGGGGCACTGCACTTCCCAAACCTGCAGAGTTCTAAACGATAACTATCGCCCCAAAATATATTGAGGTCAGGCTACGAAGAGGCGCTGAACGCAAGGCAGAACTGCAGGAAACGGATGTCAACGGGTACATCGGAATGGCCCCGATAGCACATGAAAAGCGCCAGAACGTGGACAATGATGCGGTTGGCCAAAAAGGGCGTATGCGTTTTTTCCTGAATATATTCAGGAAAAAACGCATACGCCCTTTTTGGCCAACCAAGCAACCTGGGAGAGCAAATCAGCACTACAAAGAAATCTCTCGCCGCCCCCCCGGGGCAAAAGGGCCAGGCGAAAAAGCCTAAAAACCAAAAAGGCAGGACAGGCCACGGAGTCAAGGGAGCCTTGTTAAGCTGATGGGCGGGATGTCAATGGCCAACAGCCAATCTTCACAATTGTATCCTCTTTCCCAAACCATGTAAAACACAGAACCACAGAGCATAGGGCACTTCCACACATGGGCGTTGACCTTCGGAAAATGAAAAAATCAATCAGACACGGGGACCCCAAAGTTGAGGGCTGCTGTCTTGACAAGAACCTCCACTCCGGTACACGTTTCATATCCCAGGAAAGAGCCAAGTGGACAAAGACAAGTGGACAAGTGGACAACGACAAGTGGACAAGTGGACAAGTGGTGCTACGTAGGTCCAATGGAGTGTCACTCAGCCATGAAATCCACGTCATGAGGCTGGTAGCAGCATCCTGAGTGGATTTAGGTACGATCATCCTCAGTGAAATAAGTCCCACAAAAAAAGAAACTTATGATATCACTTATCGAGGGAATGTAAAAATCGCTCCCCATGCACTGAATCCCCAAACAGAACAGAGTCACGCTTTTAGAAAACACACTTATGCCTGCTTCAGGGGAAAGGTGAGGTGGGGTGACGCATAAAACTCGAGTTTGAAATGAGCACGGATACCCTTCCGAAAACCGAATATGGAATGGACACGACCTACTCCTTGCTCAATCAACTGGACTCACCAGACCCTGTTCATCGCACAAGTGTCTATCCGACTAGTAAGCATCTTCAAAGCTAAGTCTTGATATCTCTGTGTAAGTGCATCAAGTGTGTGTAAAGCGGCCTAAAACCAGCAGGGAAAATCAGCTCAGACCCATTCTGAGGATACATTTCCAACATAAAGAAGAAACAAGCAGGGCAAAACAGAGAGAAATTCTTCCAAAATGCGTTCAGGGACTGGCATGCAACCAGGATTGACCACATCTACAGCCCCAGCGGCAGAAGACATAAGGCTGGACACTCTTGGGGCTGAGACGATTGGTGAGGTTGGGAAAGCAAATGCAGACCCTTGAAAGGAATCCTGCGTGCTCCCCATTCCATGGGTCCCAACTCTCCAGGTTCAACGCAATCTTCCGACAGCGAAAGCACTCATTGGAAACCCAGCGGATGCTACACCGTGGGATCGGGAAAGCTTTCTGAAACTCACCTCAGTTTTCATCTCCTGGTGCTCGTGTTCTCCATTCAGGCCCCCTTACTAACAATCTCCCCACTTGGAGACTCGGCGCCTTTCCATGCCTCTTTCGTACCGTCTGCAATTTGTCCGCAGGATGAACTGCAAGAGGGGGAACCAATGAGAGACTCGCTGGAGGTGTTTGGTCGGGCACATGTCACTCTCATTTCCCATCACGAAGAAGAATTCACCAGAGGTTCAGCCTGCCACCCCGGATCGACAATAGGGCGTGAAGCCATCCAGCCGTGTTGCGTCCCACTCACAAAAAAGCGACTTGGGAAATGGAGCTCAGGGGCACTGCACTTCCCAAACCTGCAGAGTTGTAAACGATAACTATCGCCCCAAAATATATTGAGGTCAGGCTACGAAGAGGCGTTGAACGCAAGGCAGAATTGCAGGAAACGGATGTCAACGGGTACATCGGAATGGCCCCGATAGCACATGAAAAGCGCCAGAACGTGGACAATGATGCGGTTGGCCAAAAAGGGCGTATGCGTTTTTTCCTGAATATATTCAGGAAAAAACGCATACGCCCTTTTTGGCCAACCAAGCAACGTGGGAGAGCAAATCAGCACTACAAAGAAATCTCTCGCCCCCCCCCCCGGGGCAAAAGGGCCAGGCGAAAAAAGTCTAAAAACCAGAAAGGCAGGACAGGCCACGGAGTCAAGGGAGCCTTGTTAAGCTGATGGGCGGGATGTCAATGGCCAACAGCCAATCTTCACAAGTGTATCCTCTTTCCCAAACCATGTAAAACACAGAACCACAGAGCATAGGGCACTTCCACACATGAGCGTTGACCTTGGGAAAATGAAAAAATCAACCAGACACAGGGACCCCAAAGTTGAGGGCTGCTGTCTTGACAAGAACCTCCACTCCGGTACACGTTTCATATCCCAGGAAAGAGCCAAGTGGACAAAGACGAGTGGACAAGTGGACAAAGACAAGTGGACAAGTGGTGCTACGTAGGTCCAATGGAGTGTCACTCAGCCATGAAATCCACGTCATGAGGCTGGTAGCAGCATCCTGAGTGGATTTAGGTACGATCATCCTCAGTGAAATAAGTCCCACAAAAAAAGAAACTTATGATATCACTTATCGAGGGAATGTAAAAATCGCTCCCCATGCACTGAATCCCCAAACAGAACAGAGTCACGCTTTTAGAAAACACACTTATGCCTGCTTCAGGGGAAAGGTGAGGTGGGGTGACGCATAAAACTCGAGTTTGAAATGAGCACAGATACCCTTCCGAAAACCGAATATGGAATGGACACGACCTACTCCTTGCTCAATCAACTGGACTCACCAGACCCTGTTCATCGCACAAGTATCTATCCGACTAGTAAGCATCTTAAAAGCTAAGTCTTGATATCTCTGTGTAAGTGCATCAAGTGTGTGTAAAGCGGCCTAAAA
The DNA here is from genome assembly GCF_026419965.1 of Kogia breviceps. Lineage (NCBI taxonomy): Eukaryota > Metazoa > Chordata > Mammalia > Artiodactyla > Physeteridae > Kogia > Kogia breviceps. The sequence continues at coordinate 48,445,038 of NC_081315.1, forward strand.
CCAGCAGGGAAAATCAGCTCAGACCCATTCTGAGGATACATTTCCAACATAAAGAAGAAACAAGCAGGGCAAAACAGAGAGAAATTCTTCCAAAATGCGTTCAGGGACTGGCATGCAACCAGGATTGACCACATCTACAGCCCCAGCGGCAGAAGACATAAGGCTGGACACTCTTGGGGCTGAGACGATTGGTGAGGTTGGGAAAGCAAATGCAGACCCTTGAAAGGAATCCTGCGTGCTCCCCATTCCATGGGTCCCAACTCTCCAGGTTCAACGCAATCTTCCGACAGCGAAAGCACTCATTGGAAACCCAGCGGATGCTACACCGTGGGATCGGGAAAGCTTTCTGAAACTCACCTCAGTTTTCATCTCCTGGTGCTCGTGTTCTCCATTCAGGCCCCCTTACTAACAATCTCCCCACTTGGAGACTCGGCGCCTTTCCATGCCTCTTTCGTACCGTCTGCAATTTGTCCGCAGGATGAACTGCAAGAGGGGGAACCAATGAGAGACTCGCTGGAGGTGTTTGGTCGGGCACATGTCACTCTCATTTCCCATCACGAAGAAGAATTCACCAGCGGTTCAGCCTGCCACCCCGGATCGACAATAGGGCGTGAAGCCATCCAGCCGGGTTGCGTCCCACTCACAAAATAAGCGACTTGGGAAAGGGAGCTCAGGGGCACTGCACTTCCCAAACCTGCAGAGTTTTAAACGATAACTATCGCCCCAAAATATATTGAGGTCAGGCTACGAAGAGGCGCTGAACGCAAGGCAGAACTGCAGGAAACGGATGTCAACGGGTACATCGGAATGGCCACGATAGCACATGAAAAGCGCCAGAACGTTGACAATGATGCGGTTGGCCAAAAAGGGCGTATGCGTTTTTTCCTGAATATATTCAGGAAAAAACGCATACGCCCTTTTTGGCCAACCAAGCAAGCTGGGAGAGCAAATCAGCACTACAAAGAAATCTCTCGCCTCCCCGGGGGCAAAAGGGCCAGGCGAAAAAAGTCTAAAAACCAGAAAGGCTGGACAGGCCACGGAGTCAAGGGAGCCTTGTTAAGCTGATGGGCGGGATGTCAATGGCCAACAGCCAATCTTCACAAGTGTATCCTCTTTCCCAAACCATGTAAAACACAGAACCACAGAGCATAGGGCACTTCCACACATGGGCGTTGACCTTGGGAAAATGAAAAAATCAGCCAGACACAGGGACCCCAAAGTTGAGGGCAGCTGTCTTGACAAGAACCTCCACTCCGGTACACGTTTCATATCCCAGGAAAGAGCCAAGTGGACAAAGACGAGTGGACAAGTGGACAAAGACAAGTGGACAAGTGGACAAGTGGTGCTACCTAGGTCCAATGGAGTGTCACTCAGCCATGAAATCCACGTCATGAGGCTGGTAGCAGCATCCTGAGTGGATTTAGGTACGATCATCCTCAGTGAAATAAGTCCCACAAAAAAAGAAACTTATGATATCACTTATCGAGGGAATGTAAAAATCGCTCCCCATGCACTGAATCCCCAAACAGAACAGAGTCACGCTTTTAGAAAACACACTTATGCCTGCTTCAGGGGAAAGGTGAGGTGGGGTGACGCATAAAACTCGAGTTTGAAATGAGCACAGATACCCTTCCGAAAACCGAATATGGAATGGACACGACCTACTCCTTGCTCAATCAACTGGACTCACCAGACCCTCTTCATCGCACAAGTATCTATCCGACTAGTAAGCATCTTCAAAGCTAAGTCTTGATATCTCTGTGTAAGTGCATCAAGTGTGTGTCAAGCGGCCTAAAACCAGCAGGGAAAATCAGCTCAGACCCATTCTGAGGATACATTTCCAACATAAAGAAGAAACAAGCAGGGCAAAACAGAGAGAAATTCTTCCAAAATGCGTTCAGGGACTGGCATGCAACCAGGATTGACCACATCTACAGCCCCAGCGGCAGAAGACATAAGGCTGGACACTCTTGGGGCTGAGACGATTGGTGAGGTTGGGAAAGCAAATGCAGACCCTTGAAGGAATCCTGCGTGCTCCCCATTCCATGGGTCCCAACTCTCCAGGTTCAACGCAATCTTCCGACAGCGAAAGCACTCATTGGAAACCCAGCGGATGCTACACCGTGGGATCGGGAAAGCTTTCTGAAACTCACCTCAGTTTTCATCTCCTGGTGCTCGTGTTCTCCATTCAGGCCCCCTTACTAACAATCTCCCCACTTGGAGACTCGGCGCCTTTCCATGCCTCTTTCGTACCGTCTGCAATTTGTCCGCAGGATGAACTGCAAGAGGGGGAACCAATGAGAGACTCGCTGGAGGTGTTTGGTCGGGCACATGTCACTCTCATTTCCCATCACGAAGAAGAATTCACCAGCGGTTCAGCCTGCCACCCCGGATCGACAATAGGGCGTGAAGCCATCCAGCCGGGTTGCGTCCCACTCACAAAAAAAGCGACTTGGGAAATGGAGCTCAGGGGCACTGCACTTCCCAAACCTGCAGAGTTGTAAACGATAACTATCGCCCCAAAATATATTGAGGTCAGGCTACGAAGAGGCGCTGAACGCAAGGCAGAACTGCAGGAAACGGATGTCAACGGGTACATCGGAATGGCCACGATAGCACATGAAAAGCGCCAGAACGTTGACAATGATGCGGTTGGCCAAAAAGGGCGTATGCGTTTTTTCCTGAATATATTCAGGAAAAAACGCATACGCCCTTTTTGGCCAACCAAGCAAGCTGGGAGAGCAAATCAGCACTACAAAGAAATCTCTCGCCCCCCCGGGGGCAAAAGGGCCAGGCGAAAAAAGTCTAAAAACCAGAAAGGCTGGACAGGCCACGGAGTCAAGGGAGCCTTGTTAAGCTGATGGGCGGGATGTCAATGGCCAACAGCCAATCTTCACAAGTGTATCCTCTTTCCCAAACCATGTAAAACACAGAACCACAGAGCATAGGGCACTTCCACACATGGGCGTTGACCTTGGGAAAATGAAAAAATCAACCAGACACAGGGACCCCAAAGTTGAGGGCTGCTGTCTTGACAAGAACCTCCACTCCGGTACACGTTTCATATCCCAGGAAAGAGCCAAGTGGACAAAGACGAGTGGACAAGTGGACAAACACAAGTGGACAAGTGGACAAGTGGTCCTACGTAGGTCCAATGGAGTGTCACTCAGCCATGAAATCCACGTCATGAGGCTGGTAGCAGCATCCTGAGTGGATTTAGGTACGATCATCCTCAGTGAAATAAGTCCCACAAAAAAAGAAACTTATGATATCACTTATTGAGGGAATGTAAAAATCGCTCCCCATGAACTGAATCCCCAAACAGAACAGAGTCACGCTCTTAGAAAACACACTTATGCCTGCTTCAGGGGAAAGGTGAGGTGGGGTGACGCATAAAACTCGAGTTTGAAATGAGCACAGATACCCTTCCGAAAACCGAATATGGAATGGACACGACCTACTCCTTGCTCAATCAACTGGACTCACCAGACCCTGTTCATCGCACAAGTGTCTATCCGACTAGTAAGCATCTTCAAAGCTAAGTCTTGATATCTCTGTGTAAGTGCATCAAGTGTGTGTAAAGCGGCCTAAAACCAGCAGGGAAAGTCAGCTCAGACCCATTCTGAGGATACATTTCCAACACAAAGAAGAAACAAGCAGGCCAAACCAGAGAGAAATTCTTCCAAAATGCGTTCAGGGACTGGCATGCAACCAGGATTGACCACATCTACAGCCCCAGCGGCAGAAGACATAAGGCTGGACACTCTTGGGGCTGAGACGATTGGTGAGGTTGGGAAAGCAAATGCAGACCCTTGAAAGGAATCCTGCGTGCTCCCCATTCCATGGGTCCCAACTCTCCAGGTTCAACGCAATCTTCCGACAGCGAAAGCACTCATTGGAAAACCAGCGGATGCTACACCGTGGGATCGGGAAAGCTTTCTGAAACTCACCTCAGTTTTCATCTCCTGGTGCTCGTGTTCTCCATTCAGGCCCCCTTACTAACAATCTCCCCACTTGGAGACTCGGCGCCTTTCCATGCCTCTTTCGTACCGTCTGCAATTTGTCCGCAGGATGAACTGCAAGAGGGGGAACCAATGAGAGACTCGCTGGAGGTGTTTGGTCGGGCACATGTCACTCTCATTTCCCATCGCGAAGAAGAATTCACCAGAGGCTCAGCCTGCCACCCCGGATCGACAATAGGGCGTGAAGCCATCCAGCCGTGTTGCGTCCCACTCACAAAAAAGCGACTTGGGAAATGGAGCTCAGGGGCACTGCACTTCCCAAACCTGCAGAGTTCTAAACGATAACTATCGCCCCCAAATATATTGAGGTCAGGCTACGAAGAGGCGTTGAACGCAAGGCAGAACTGCAGGAAACGGAGGTCAACGGGTACATCGGAATGGCCCCGATAGCACATGAAAAGCGCCAGAACGTGGACAATGATGCGGTTGGCCATAAAGGGCGTAGGCGTTTTTTCCTGAATATATTCAGGAAAAAACGCCTACGCCCTTTTTGGCCAACCAAGCAAGCTGGGAGAGCAAATCAGCACTACAAAGAAATCTCTCGTCCCCCCGGGGGCAAAAGGGCCAGGCGAAAAAAGTCTAAAAACCAGAAAGGCAGGACAGGCCACGGAGTCAAGGGAGCCTTGTTAAGCTGATGGGCGGGATGTCAATGGCCAACAGCCAATCTTCACAAGTGTATCCTCTTTCCCAAACCATGGAAAACACAGAACCACAGAGCATAGGGCACTTCCACACATGGGCGTTGACCTTGGGAAAATGAAAAAATCAACCAGACACAGGGACCCCAAAGTTGAGGGCTGCTGTCTTGACAAGAACCTCCACTCCGGTACACGTTTCATATCCCAGGAAAGAGCCACGTGGACAAAGACGAGTGGACAAGTGGACAAAGACATTGGACAAGTGGACAAGTGGTCCTACGTAGGTCCAATGGAGTGTCACTCAGCCATGAAATCCACGTCATGAGGCTGGTAGCAGCATCCTGAGTGGATTTAGGTACGATCATCCTCAGTGAAATAAGTCCCACAAAAAGAGAAACTTATGATATCACTTATCGAGGGAATGTAAAAATCGCTCCCCATGCACTGAATCCCCAAACAGAACAGAGTCACGCTCTTAGAAAACACACTTATGCCTGCTTCAGGGGAAAGGTGAGGTGGGGTGACGCATAAAACTCGAGCTTGAAATGAGCACAGATACCCTTCCGAAAACCAAATATGGAATGGACACGACCTACTCCTTGCTCAATCAACTGGACTCACCAGACCCTGTTCATCGCACAAGTGTCTATCCGACTAGTAAGCATCTTCAAAGCTAAGTGTTGATATCTCTGTGTAAGTGCATCAAGTGTGTGTAAAGCGGCCTAAAACCAGCAGGGAAAATCAGCTCAGACCCATTCTGAGGATACATTTCCAAAACAAAGAAGAAACAAGCAGGCCAAACCAGAGAGAAATTCTTCCAAAATGCGTTCAGGGACTGGCATGCAACCAGGATTGACCACATCTACAGCCCCAGCGGCAGAAGACATAAGGCTGGACACTCTTGGGGCTGAGACGATTGGTGAGGTTGGGAAAGCAAATGCAGACCCTTGAAAGGAATCCTGCGTGCTCCCCATTCCATGGGTCCCAACTCTCCAGGTTCAACGCAATCTTCCGACAGCGAAAGCACTCACTGGAAACCCAGCGGATGCTACACCGTGGGATCGGGAAAGCTTTCTGAAACTCACCTCAGTTTTCATCTCCGGGTGCTCGTGTTCTCCATTCAGGCCCCCTTACTAACAATCTCCCCACTGGGAGACTCGGCGCCTTTCCATGCCTCTTTCGTACCGTCTGCAATTTGTCCGCAGGATGAACTGCAAGAGGGGGAACCAATGAGAGACTCGCTGGAGGTGTTTGGTCGGGCACATGTCACTCTCCTTTCCCATCGCGAAGAAGAATTCACCAGAGCCTCAGCCTGCCACCCCGGATCGACAATAGGGCGTGAAGCCATCCAGCCGTGTTGCGTCCCACTCACAAAAAAGCGACTTGGGAAATGGAGCTCAGGGGCACTGCACTTCCCAAACCTGCAGAGTTCTAAACGATAACTATCGCCCCCAAATATATTGAGGTCAGGCTACGAAGAGGCGTTGAACGCAAGGCAGAACTGCAGGAAACGGAGGTCAACGGGTACATCGGAATGGCCCCGATAGCACATGAAAAGCGCCAGAACGTGGACAATGATGCGGTTGGCCAAAAAGGGCGTATGCGTTTTTTCCTGAATATATTCAGGAAAAAACGCATACGCCCTTTTTGGCCAACCAAGCAAGCTGGGAGAGCAAATCAGCACTACAAAGAAATCTCTCGCCCCCCCGGGGGCAAAAGGGCCAGGCGAAAAAAGTCTAAAAACCAGAAAGGCAGGACAGGCCACGGAGTCAAGGGAGCCTTGTTAAGCTGATGGGCGGGATGTCAATGGCCAACAGCCAATCTTCACAAGTGTATCCTCTTTCCCAAACCATGTAAAACACAGAACCACAGAGCATAGGGCACTTCCACACATGGGCGTTGACCTTGGGAAAATGAAAAAATCAACCAGACACAGGGACCCCAAAGTTGAGGGCTGCTGTCTTGACAAGAACCTCCACTCCGGTACACGTTTCATATCCCAGGAAAGAGCCAAGTGGACAAGTGGACAAAGACAAGTGGACAAGTGGACAAGTGGTGCTACGTAGGTCCAATGGAGTGTCACTCAGCCATGAAATCCACGTCATGAGGCTGGTAGCAGCATCCTGAGTGGATTTAGGTACGATCATCCTCAGTGCAATAAGTCCCACAAAAAAAGAAACTTATGATATCACTTATCGAGGGAATGTAAAAATCGCTCCCCATGCACTGAATCCCCAAACAGAACAGAGTCACGCTTTTAGAAAACACACTTATGCCTGCTTCAGGGGAAAGGTGAGGTGGGGTGACGCATAAAACTCGAGTTTGAAATGAGCACAGATACCCTTCCGAAAACCGAATATGGAATGGACACGACCTACTCCTTGCTCAATCAACTGGACTCACCAGACCCTGTTCATCGCACAAGTATCTATCCGACTAGTAAGCATCTTAAAAGCTAAGTCTTGATATCTCTGTGTAAGTGCATCAAGTGTGTGTAAAGCGGCCTAAAACCAGCAGGGAAAATCAGCTCAGACCCATTCTGAGGATACATTTCCAACATAAAGAAGAAACAAGCAGGGCAAAACAGAGAGAAATTCTTCCAAAATGCGTTCAGGGACTGGCATGCAACCAGGATTGACCACATCTACAGCCCCAGCGGCAGAAGACATAAGGCTGGACACTCTTGGGGCTGAGACGATTGGTGAGGTTGGGAAAGCAAATGCAGACCCTTGAAAGGAATCCTGCGTGCTCCCCATTCCATGGGTCCCAACTCTCCAGGTTCAACGCAATCTTCCGACAGCGAAAGCACTCACTGGAAACCCAGCGGATGCTACACCGTGGGATCGGGAAAGCTTTCTGAAACTCACCTCAGTTTTCATCTCCTGGTGCTCGTGTTCTCCATTCAGGCCCCCTTACTAACAATCTCCCCACTTGGAGACTCGGCGCCTTTCCATGCCTCTTTCGTACCGTCTGCAATTTGTCCGCAGGATGAACTGCAAGAGGGGGAGCCAATGAGAGACTCGCTGGAGGTGTTTGGTCGGGCACATGTCACTCTCATTTCCCATCACGAAGAAGAATTCACCAGCGGTTCAGCCTGCCACCCCGGATCGACAATAGGGCGTGAAGCCATCCAGCCGTGTTGCGTCCCACTCACAAAAAAGCGACTTGGGAAATGGAGCTCAGGGGCACTGCACTTCCCAAACCTGCAGAGTTCTAAACGATAACTATCGCCCCAAAATATATTGAGGTCAGGCTACGAAGAGGCGCTGAACGCAAGGCAGAACTGCAGGAAACGGATGTCAACGGGTACATCGGAATGGCCCCGATAGCACATGAAAAGCGCCAGAACGTGGACAATGATGCGGTTGGCCAAAAAGGGCGTATGCGTTTTTTCCTGAATATATTCAGGAAAAAACGCATACGCCCTTTTTGGCCAACCAAGCAACCTGGGAGAGCAAATCAGCACTACAAAGAAATCTCTCGCCCCCCCCCCCCCCCGGGGCAAAAGGGCCAGGCGAAAAAAGTCTAAAAACCAGAAAGGCAGGACAGCCCACGGAGTCAAGGGAGCCTTGTTAAGCTGATGGGCGGGATGTCAATGGCCAACAGCCAATCTTCACAAGTGTATCCTCTTTCCCAAACCATGTAAAACACAGAACCACAGAGCATAGGGCACTCCCACACATGGGCGTTGACCTTGGGAAAATGAAAAAATCAACCAGACACAGGGACCCCAAAGTTGAGGGCTGCTGTCTTGACAAGAACCTCCACTCCGGTACACGTTTCATATCCCAGGAAAGAGCCAAGTGGACAAAGACGAGTGGACAAGTGGACAAAGACAAGTGGACAAGTGGACAAGTGGTGCTACGTAGGTCCAATGGAGTGTCACTCAGCCATGAAATCCACGTCATGAGGCTGGTAGCAGCATCCTGAGTGGATTTAGGTACGATCATCCTCAGTGAAATCAGTCCCACAAAAAAAGAAACTTATGATATCACTTATCGAGGGAATGTAAAAATCGCTCCCCATGCACTGAATCCCCAAACAGAACAGAGTCACGCTTTTAGAAAACACACTTATGCCTGCTTCAGGGGAAAGGTGAGGTGGGGTGACGCATAAAACTCGAGTTTGAAATGAGCACAGATACCCTTACGAAAACCGAATATGGAATGGACACCACCTACTCCTTGCTCAATCAACTGGACTCACCAGACCCTGTTCATCGCACAAGTATCTATCCGACTAGTAAGCATCTTAAAAGCTAAGTCTTGATATCTCTGTGTAAGTGCATCAAGTGTGTGTCAAGCGGCCTAAAACCAGCAGGGAAAATCAGCTCAGACCCATTCTGAGGATACATTTCCAACATAAAGAAGAAACAAGCAGGGCAAAACAGAGAGAAATTCTTCCAAAATGCGTTCAGGGACTGGCATGCAACCAGGATTGACCACATCTACAGCCCCAGCGGCAGAAGACATAAGGCTGGACACTCTTGGGGCTGAGACGATTGGTGAGGTTGGGAAAGCAAATGCAGACCCTTGAAAGGAATCCTGCGTGCTCCCCATTCCATGGGTCCCAACTCTCCAGGTTCAACGCAATCTTCCGACAGCGAAAGCACTCATTGGAAACCCAGCGGATGCTACACCGTGGGATCGGGAAAGCTTTCTGAAACTCACCTCAGTTTTCATCTCCTGGTGCTCGTGTTCTCCATTCAGGCCCCCTTACTAACAATCTCCCCACTTGGAGACTCGGCGCCTTTCCATGCCTCTTTCGTACCGTCTGCAATTTGTCCGCAGGATGAACTGCAAGAGGGGGAACCAATGAGAGACTCGCTGGAGGTGTTTGGTCGGGCACATGTCACTCTCATTTCCCATCACGAAGAAGAATTCACCAGCGGTTCATCCTGCCACCCCGGATCGACAATAGGGCGTGAAGCCATCCAGCCGTGTTGCATCCCACTCACAAAAAAGCGACTTGGGAAATGGAGCTCAGGGGCACTGCACTTCCCAAACCTGCAGAGTTCTAAACGATAACTATCGCCCCAAAATATATTGAGGTCAGGCTACGAAGAGGCGCTGAACGCAAGGCAGAACTGCAGGAAACGGATGTCAACGGCTACATCGGAATGGCCCCGATAGCACATGAAAAGCGCCAGAACGTGGACAATGATGCGGTTGGCCAAAAAGGGCGTATGCGTTTTTTCCTGAATATATTCAGGAAAAAACGCATACGCCCTTTTTGGCCAACCAAGCAAGCTGGGAGAGCAAATCAGCACTACAAAGAAATCTCTCGCCCCCCCCGGGGCAAAAGGGCCAGGCGAAAAAAGTCTAAAAACCAGAAAGGCAGGACAGGCCACGGAGTCAAGGGACCCTTGTTAAGCTGATGGGCGGGATGTCAATGGCCAACAGCCAATCTTCACAAGTGTATCCTCTTTCCCAAACCATGTAAAACACAGAACCACAGAGCATAGGGCACTTCCACACATGGGCGTTGACCTTGGGAAAATGAAAAAATCAACCAGACACAGGGACCCCAAAGTTGAGGGCTGCTGTCTTGACAAGAACCTCCACTCCGGTACACGTTTCATATCCCAGGAAAGAGCCAAGTGGACAAAGACGAGTGGACAAGTGGACAAAGACAAGTGGACAAGTGGACAAGTGGTGCTACGTAGGTCCAATGGAGTGTCACTCAGCCATGAAATCCACGTCATGAGGCTGGTAGCAGCATCCTGAGTGGATTTAGGTACGATCATCCTCAGTGAAATCAGTCCCACAAAAAAAGAAACTTATGATATCACTTATCGAGGGAATGTAAAAATCGCTCCCCATGCACTGAATCCCCAAACAGGACAGAGTCACGCTTTTAGAAAACACACTTATGCCTGCTTCAGGGGAAAGGTGAGGTGGGGTGACGCATAAAACTCGAGTTTGAAATGAGCACAGATACCCTTCCGAAAACCGAATATGGAATGGACACGACCTACTCCTTGCTCAATCAACTGGACTCACCAGACCCTGTTCATCGCACAAGTATCTATCCGACTAGTAAGCATCTTAAAAGCTAAGTCTTGATATCTCTGTGTAAGTGCATCAAGTGTGTGTAAAGCGGCCTAAAACCAGCAGGGAAAATCAGCTCAGACCCATTCTGAGGATACATTTCCAACATAAAGAAGAAACAAGCAGGGCAAAACAGAGAGAAATTCTTCCAAAATGCGTTCAGGGACTGGCATGCAACCAGGATTGACCACATCTACAGCCCCAGCGGCAGAAGACATAAGGCTGGACACTCTTGGGGCTGAGACGATTGGTGAGGTTGGGAAAGCAAATGCAGACCCTTGAAAGGAATCCTGCGTGCTCCCCATTCCATGGGTCCCAACTCTCCAGGTTCAACGCAATCTTCCGACAGCGAAAGCACTCATTGGAAACCCAGCGGATGCTACACCGTGGGATCGGGAAAGCTTTCTGAAACTCACCTCAGTTTTCATCTCCTGGTGCTCGTGTTCTCCATTCAGGCCCCCTTACTAACAATCTCCCCACTTGGAGACTCGGCGCCTTTCCATGCCTCTTTCGTACCGTCTGCAATTTGTCCGCAGGATGAACTGCAAGAGGGGGAACCAATGAGAGACTCGCTGGAGGTGTTTGGTCGGGCACATGTCACTCTCATTTCCCATCACGAAGAAGAATTCACCAGCGGTTCATCCTGCCACCCCGGATCGACAATAGGGCGTGAAGCCATCCAGCCGTGTTGCGTCCCACTCACAAAAAAGCGACTTGGGAAATGGAGCTCGGGGGCACTGCACTTCCCAAACCTGCAGAGTTCTAAACGATAACTATCGCCCCAAAATATATTGAGGTCAGGCTACGAAGAGGCGCTGAACGCAAGGCAGAACTGCAGGAAACGGATGTCAACGGGTACATCGGAATGGCCCCGATAGCACATGAAAAGCGCCAGAACGTGGACAATGATGCGGTTGGCCAAAAAGGGCGTATGCGTTTTTTCTTGAATATATTCAGGAAAAAACGCATACGCCCTTTTTGGCCAACCAAGCAACCTGGGAGAGCAAATCAGCACTACAAAGAAATCTCTCGCCCCCCCCCGGGGCAAAAGGGCCAGGCGAAAAAAGTCTAAAAACCAGAAAGGCAGGACAGGCCACGGAGTCAAGGGAGCCTTGTTAAGCTGATGGGCGGGATGTCAATGGCCAACAGCCAACCTTCACAAGTGTATCCTCTTTCCCAAACCATGTAAAACACAGAACCACAGAGCATAGGGCACTTCCACACATGGGCGTTGACCTTGGGAAAATGAAAAAATCAACCAGACACAGGGACCCCAAAGTTGAGGGCTGCTGTCTTGACAAGAACCTCCACTCCGGTACACGTTTCATATCCCAGGAAAGAGCCAAGTGGACAAAGACGAGTGGACAAGTGGACAAAGACAAGTGGACAAGTGGTGCTACGTAGGTCCAATGGAGTGTCACTCAGCCATGAAATCCACGTCATGAGGCTGGTAGCAGCATCCTGATTGGATTTAGGTACGATCATCCTCAGTGAAATCAGTCCCACAAAAAAAGAAACTTATGATATCACTTATCGAGGGAATGTAAAAATCGCTCCCCATGCACTGAATCCCCAAACAGAACAGAGTCACGCTTTTAGAAAACACACTTATGCCTGCTTCAGGGGAAAGGTGAGGTGGGGTGACGCATAAAACTCGAGTTTGAAATGAGCACAGATACCCTTCCGAAAACCGAATATGGAATGGACACGACCTACTCCTTGCTCAATCAACTGGACTCACCAGACCCTCTTCATCGCACAAGTATCTATCCGACTAGTAAGCATCTTAAAAGCTAAGTCTTGATATCTCTGTGTAAGTGCATCAAGTGTGTGTCAAGCGGCCTAAAACCAGCAGGGAAAATCAGCTCAGACCCATTCTGAGGATACATTTCCAACATAAAGAAGAAACAAGCAGGGCAAAACAGAGAGAAATTCTTCCAAAATGCGTTCAGGGACTGGCATGCAACCAGGATTGACCACATCTACAGCCCCAGCGGCAGAAGACATAAGGCTGGACACTCTTGGGGCTGAGACGATTGGTGAGGTTGGGAAAGCAAATGCAGACCCTTGAAAGGAATCCTGCGTGCTCCCCATTCCATGGGTCCCAACTCTCCAGGTTCAACGCAATCTTCCGACAGCGAAAGCACTCACTGGAAACCCAGCGGATGCTACACCGTGGGATCGGGAAAGCTTTCTGAAACTCACCTCAGTTTTCATCTCCTGGTGCTCGTGTTCTCCATTCAGGCCCCCTTACTAACAATCTCCCCACTTGGAGACTCGGCGCCTTTCCATGCCTCTTTCGTACCGTCTGCAATTTGTCCGCAGGATGAACTGCAAGAGGGGGAACCAATGAGAGACTCGCTGGACGTGTTTGGTCGGGCACATGTCACTCTCATTTCCCATCACGAAGAAGAATTCACCAGCGGTTCAGCCTGCCACCCCGGATCGACAATAGGGCGTGAAGCCATCCAGCCGTGTTGCGTCCCACTCACAAAAAAGCGACTTGGGAAATGGAGCTCAGGGGCACTGCACTTCCCAAACCTGCAGAGTTCTAAACGATAACTATCGCCCCAAAATATATTGAGGTCAGGCTACGAAGAGGCGCTGAACGCAAGGCAGAACTGCAGGAAACGGATGTCAACGGGTACATCGGAATGGCCCCGATAGCACATGAAAAGCGCCAGAACGTGGACAATGATGCGGTTGGCCAAAAAGGGCGTATGCGTTTTTTCCTGAATATATTCAGGAAAAAACGCATACGCCCTTTTTGGCCAACCAAGCAACCTGGGAGAGCAAATCAGCACTACAAAGAAATCTCTCGCCCCCCCCCCCGGGGCAAAAGGGCCAGGCGAAAAAAGTCTAAAAACCAGAAAGGCAGGACAGCCCACGGAGTCAAGGGAGCCTTGTTAAGCTGATGGGCGGGATGTCAATGGCCAACAGCCAATCTTCACAAGTGTATCCTCTTTCCCAAACCATGGAAAACACAGAACCACAGAGCATAGGGCACTTCCACACATGGGCGTTGACCTTGGGAAAATGAAAAAATCAACCAGACACAGGGACCCCAAAGTTGAGGGCTGCTGTCTTGACAAGAACCTCCACTCCGGTACACGTTTCATATCCCAGGAAAGAGCCAAGTGGACAAAGACGAGTGGAAAAGTGGACAAGTGCAGAAGTGGTGCTACGTAGGTCCAATGGAGTGTCACTCAGCCATGAAATCCACGTCATGAGGCTGGTAGCAGCATCCTGAGTGGATTTAGGTACGATCATCCTCAGTGAAATCAGTCCCACAAAAAAAGAAACTTATGATATCACTTATCGAGGGAATGTAAAAATCGCTCCCCATGCACTGAATCCCCAAACAGAACAGAGTCACGCTTTTAGAAAACACACTTATGCCTGCTTCAGGGGAAAGGTGAGGTGGGGTGACGCATAAAACTCGAGTTTGAAATGAGCACAGATACCCTTCCGAAAACCGAATATGGAATGGACACGACCTACTCCTTGCTCAATCAACTGGACTCACCAGACCCTGTTCATCGCACAAGTATCTATCCGACTAGTAAGCATCTTAAAAGCTAAGTCTTGATATCTCTGTGTAAGTGCATCAAGTGTGTGTAAAGCGGCCTAAAACCAGCAGGGAAAATCAGCTCAGACCCATTCTGAGGATACATTTCCAACATAAAGAAGAAACAAGCAGGGCAAAACAGAGAGAAATTCTTCCAAAATGCGTTCAGGGACTGGCATGCAACCAGGATTGACCACATCTACAGCCCCAGCGGCAGAAGACATAAGGCTGGACACTCTTGGGGCTGAGACGATTGGTGAGGTTGGGAAAGCAAATGCAGACCCTTGAAAGGAATCCTGCGTGCTCCCCATTCCATGGGTCCCAACTCTCCAGGTTCAACGCAATCTTCCGACAGCGAAAGCACTCATTGGAAAACCAGCGGATGCTACACCGTGGGATCGGGAAAGCTTTCTGAAACTCACCTCAGTTTTCATCTCCTGGTGCTCGTGTTCTCCATTCAGGCCCCCTTACTAACAATCTCCCCACTTGGAGACTCGGCGCCTTTCCATGCCTCTTTCGTACCGTCTGCAATTTGTCCGCAGGATGAACTGCAAGAGGGGGAACCAATGAGAGACTCGCTGGAGGTGTTTGGTCGGGCACATGTCACTCTCATTTCCCATCACGAAGAAGAATTCACCAGCGGTTCAGCCTGCCACCCCGGATCGACAATAGGGCGTGAAGCCATCCAGCCGTGTTGCGTCCCACTCACAAAAAAGCGACTTGGGAAATGGAGCTCAGGGGCACTGCACTTCCCAAACCTGCAGAGTTCTAAACGATAACTATCGCCCCAAAATATATTGAGGTCAGGCTACGAAGAGGCGCTGAACGCAAGGCAGAACTGCAGGAAACGGATGTCAACGGGTACATCGGAATGGCCCCGATAGCACATGAAAAGCGCCAGAACGTGGACAATGATGCGGTTGGCCAAAAAGGGCGTATGCGTTTTTTCCTGAATATATTCAGGAAAAAACGCATACGCCCTTTTTGGCCAACCAAGCAACCTGGGAGAGCAAATCAGCACTACAAAGAAATCTCTCGCCCCCCCCCCCCGGGGCAAAAGGGCCAGGCGAAAAAAGTCTAAAAACCAGAAAGGCAGGACAGGCCACGGAGTCAAGGGAGCCTTGTTAAGCTGATGGGCGGGATGTCAATGGCCAACAGCCAATCTTCACAAGTGTATCCTCTTTCCCAAACCATGTAAAACACAGAACCACAGAGCATAGGGCACTTCCACACATGGGCGTTGACCTTGGGAAAATGAAAAAATCAACCAGACACAGGGACCCCAAAGTTGAGGGCTGCTGTCTTGACAAGAACCTCCACTCCGGTACACGTTTCATATCCCAGGAAAGAGCCAAGTGGACAAAGACGAGTGGACAAGTGGACAAAGACAAGTGGACAAGTGGACAAGTGGTGCTACGTAGGTCCAATGGAGTGTCACTCAGCCATGAAATCCACGTCATGAGGCTGGTAGCAGCATCCTGAGTGGATTTAGGTACGATCATCCTCAGTGAAATAAGTCCCACAAAAAAAGAAACTTATGATATCACTTATCGAGGGAATGTAAAAATCGCTCCCCATGCACTGAATCCCCAAACAGGACAGAGTCACGCTTTTAGAAAACACACTTATGCCTGCTTCAGGGGAAAGGTGAGGTGGGGTGACGCATAAAACTCGAGTTTGAAATGAGCACAGATACCCTTCCGAAAACCGAATATGGAATGGACACGACCTACTCCTTGCTCAATCAACTGGACTCACCAGACCCTGTTCATCGCACAAGTATCTATCCGACTAGTAAGCATCTTAAAAGCTAAGTCTTGATATCTCTGTGTAAGTGCATCAAGTGTGTGTAAAGCGGCCTAAAACCAGCAGGGAAAATCAGCTCAGACCCATTCTGAGGATACATTTCCAACATAAAGAAGAAACAAGCAGGGCAAAACAGAGAGAAATTCTTCCAAAATGCGTTCAGGGACTGGCATGCAACCAGGATTGACCACATCTACAGCCCCAGCGGCAGAAGACATAAGGCTGGACACTCTTGGGGCTGAGACGATTGGTGAGGTTGGGAAAGCAAATGCAGACCCTTGAAAGGAATCCTGCGTGCTCCCCATTCCATGGGTCCCAACTCTCCAGGTTCAACGCAATCTTCCGACAGCGAAAGCACTCATTGGAAACCCAGCGGATGCTACACCGTGGGATCGGGAAAGCTTTCTGAAACTCACCTCAGTTTTCATCTCCTGGTGCTCGTGTTCTCCATTCAGGCCCCCTTACTAACAATCTCCCCACTTGGAGACTCGGCGCCTTTCCATGCCTCTTTCGTACCGTCTGCAATTTGTCCGCAGGATGAACTGCAAGAGGGGGAACCAATGAGAGACTCGCTGGAGGTGTTTGGTCGGGCACATGTCACTCTCATTTCCCATCACGAAGAAGAATTCACCAGCGGTTCAGCCTGCCACCCCGGATCGACAATAGGGCGTGAAGCCATCCAGCCGTGTTGCGTCCCACTCACAAAAAAGCGACTTGGGAAATGGAGCTCGGGGGCACTGCACTTCCCAAACCTGCAGAGTTCTAAACGATAACTATCGCCCCAAAATATATTGAGGTCAGGCTACGAAGAGGCGCTGAACGCAAGGCAGAACTGCAGGAAACGGATGTCAACGGCTACATCGGAATGGCCCCGATAGCACATGAAAAGCGCCAGAACGTGGACAATGATGCGGTTGGCCAAAAAGGGCGTATGCGTTTTTTCTTGAATATATTCAGGAAAAAACGCATACGCCCTTTTTGGCCAACCAAGCAACCTGGGAGAGCAAATCAGCACTACAAAGAAATCTCTCGCCCCCCCCCGGGGCAAAAGGGCCAGGCGAAAAAAGTCTAAAAACCAGAAAGGCAGGACAGGCCACGGAGTCAAGGGAGCCTTGTTAAGCTGATGGGCGGGATGTCAATGGCCAACAGCCAATCTTCACAAGTGTATCCTCTTTCCCAAACCATGTAAAACACAGAACCACAGAGCATAGGGCACTTCCACACATGGGCGTTGACCTTGGGAAAATGAAAAAATCAACCAGACACAGGGACCCCAAAGTTGAGGGCTGCTGTCTTGACAAGAACCTCCACTCCGGTACACGTTTCATATCCCAGGAAAGAGCCAAGTGGACAAAGACGAGTGGACAAGTGGACAAAGACAAGTGGACAAGTGGTGCTACGTAGGTCCAATGGAGTGTCACTCAGCCATGAAATCCACGTCATGAGGCTGGTAGCAGCATCCTGAGTGGATTTAGGTACGATCATCCTCAGTGAAATCAGTCCCACAAAAAAAGAAACTTATGATATCACTTATCGAGGGAATGTAAAAATCGCTCCCCATGCACTGAATCCCCAAACAGAACAGAGTCACGCTTTTAGAAAACACACTTATGCCTGCTTCAGGGGAAAGGTGAGGTGGGGTGACGCATAAAACTCGAGTTTGAAATGAGCACAGATACCCTTCCGAAAACCGAATATGGAATGGACACGACCTACTCCTTGCTCAATCAACTGGACTCACCAGACCCTCTTCATCGCACAAGTATCTATCCGACTAGTAAGCATCTTAAAAGCTAAGTCTTGATATCTCTGTGTAAGTGCATCAAGTGTGTGTCAAGCGGCCTAAAACCAGCAGGGAAAATCAGCTCAGACCCATTCTGAGGATACATTTCCAACATAAAGAAGAAACAAGCAGGGCAAAACAGAGAGAAATTCTTCCAAAATGCGTTCAGGGACTGGCATGCAACCAGGATTGACCACATCTACAGCCCCAGCGGCAGAAGACATAAGGCTGGACACTCTTGGGGCTGAGACGATTGGTGAGGTTGGGAAAGCAAATGCAGACCCTTGAAAGGAATCCTGCGTGCTCCCCATTCCATGGGTCCCAACTCTCCAGGTTCAACGCAATCTTCCGACAGCGAAAGCACTCACTGGAAACCCAGCGGATGCTACACCGTGGGATCGGGAAAGCTTTCTGAAACTCACCTCAGTTTTCATCTCCTGGTGCTCGTGTTCTCCATTCAGGCCCCCTTACTAACAATCTCCCCACTTGGAGACTCGGCGCCTTTCCATGCCTCTTTCGTACCGTCTGCAATTTGTCCGCAGGATGAACTGCAAGAGGGGGAACCAATGAGAGACTCGCTGGAGGTGTTTGGTCGGGCACATGTCACTCTCATTTCCCATCACGAAGAAGAATTCACCAGCGGTTCAGCCTGCCACCCCGGATCGACAATAGGGCGTGAAGCCATCCAGCCGTGTTGCGTCCCACTCACAAAAAAGCGACTTGGGAAATGGAGCTCAGGGGCACTGCACTTCCCAAACCTGCAGAGTTCTAAACGATAACTATCGCCCCAAAATATATTGAGGTCAGGCTACGAAGAGGCGCTGAACGCAAGGCAGAACTGCAGGAAACGGATGTCAACGGGTACATCGGAATGGCCCCGATAGCACATGAAAAGCGCCAGAACGTGGACAATGATGCGGTTGGCCAAAAAGGGCGTATGCGTTTTTTCCTGAATATATTCAGGAAAAAACGCATACGCCCTTTTTGGCCAACCAAGCAACCTGGGAGAGCAAATCAGCACTACAAAGAAATCTCTCGCCCCCCCCCCCCGGGGCAAAAGGGCCAGGCGAAAAAAGTCTAAAAACCAGAAAGGCAGGACAGGCCACGGAGTCAAGGGAGCCTTGTTAAGCTGATGGGCGGGATGTCAATGGCCAACAGCCAATCTTCACAAGTGTATCCTCTTTCCCAAACCATGTAAAACACAGAACCACAGAGCATAGGGCACTTCCACACATGGGCGTTGACCTTGGGAAAATGAAAAAATCAACCAGACACAGGGACCCCAAAGTTGAGGGCTGCTGTCTTGACAAGAACCTCCACTCCGGTACACGTTTCATATCCCAGGAAAGAGCCAAGTGGACAAAGACGAGTGGACAAGTGGACAAAGACAAGTGGACAAGTGGACAAGTGGTGCTACGTAGGTCCAATGGAGTGTCACTCAGCCATGAAATCCACGTCATGAGGCTGGTAGCAGCATCCTGAGTGGATTTAGGTACGATCATCCTCAGTGAAATAAGTCCCACAAAAAAAGAAACTTATGATATCACTTATCGAGGGAATGTAAAAATCGCTCCCCATGCACTGAATCCCCAAACAGGACAGAGTCACGCTTTTAGAAAACACACTTATGCCTGCTTCAGGGGAAAGGTGAGGTGGGGTGACGCATAAAACTCGAGTTTGAAATGAGCACAGATACCCTTCCGAAAACCGAATATGGAATGGACACGACCTACTCCTTGCTCAATCAACTGGACTCACCAGACCCTGTTCATCGCACAAGTATCTATCCGACTAGTAAGCATCTTAAAAGCTAAGTCTTGATATCTCTGTGTAAGTGCATCAAGTGTGTGTAAAGCGGCCTAAAACCAGCAGGGAAAATCAGCTCAGACCCATTCTGAGGATACATTTCCAACATAAAGAAGAAACAAGCAGGGCAAAACAGAGAGAAATTCTTCCAAAATGCGTTCAGGGACTGGCATGCAACCAGGATTGACCACATCTACAGCCCCAGCGGCAGAAGACATAAGGCTGGACACTCTTGGGGCTGAGACGATTGGTGAGGTTGGGAAAGCAAATGCAGACCCTTGAAAGGAATCCTGCGTGCTCCCCATTCCATGGGTCCCAACTCTCCAGGTTCAACGCAATCTTCCGACAGCGAAAGCACTCATTGGAAACCCAGCGGATGCTACACCGTGGGATCGGGAAAGCTTTCTGAAACTCACCTCAGTTTTCATCTCCTGGTGCTCGTGTTCTCCATTCAGGCCCCCTTACTAACAATCTCCCCACTTGGAGACTCGGCGCCTTTCCATGCCTCTTTCGTACCGTCTGCAATTTGTCCGCAGGATGAACTGCAAGAGGGGGAACCAATGAGAGACTCGCTGGAGGTGTTTGGTCGGGCACATGTCACTCTCATTTCCCATCACGAAGAAGAATTCACCAGCGGTTCAGCCTGCCACCCCGGATCGACAATAGGGCGTGAAGCCATCCAGCCGTGTTGCGTCCCACTCACAAAAAAGCGACTTGGGAAATGGAGCTCAGGGGCACTGCACTTCGCAAACCTGCAGAGTTCTAAACGATAACTATCGCCCCAAAATATATTGAGGTCAGGCTACGAAGAGGCGCTGAACGCAAGGCAGAACTGCAGGAAACGGATGTCAACGGCTACATCGGAATGGCCCCGATAGCACATGAAAAGCGCCAGAACGTGGACAATGATGCGGTTGGCCAAAAAGGGCGTATGCGTTTTTTCTTGAATATATTCAGGAAAAAACGCATACGCCCTTTTTGGCCAACCAAGCAACCTGGGAGAGCAAATCAGCACTACAAAGAAATCTCTCGCCCCCCCCCGGGGCAAAAGGGCCAGGCGAAAAAAGTCTAAAAACCAGAAAGGCAGGACAGGCCACGGAGTCAAGGGAGCCTTGTTAAGCTGATGGGCGGGATGTCAATGGCCAACAGCCAATCTTCACAAGTGTATCCTCTTTCCCAAACCATGTAAAACACAGAACCACAGAGCATAGGGCACTTCCACACATGGGCGTTGACCTTGGGAAAATGAAAAAATCAACCAGACACAGGGACCCCAAAGTTGAGGGCTGCTGTCTTGACAAGAACCTCCACTCCGGTACACGTTTCATATCCCAGGAAAGAGCCAAGTGGACAAAGACGAGTGGACAAGTGGACAAAGACAAGTGGACAAGTGGTGCTACGTAGGTCCAATGGAGTGTCACTCAGCCATGAAATCCACGTCATGAGGCTGGTAGCAGCATCCTGAGTGGATTTAGGTACGATCATCCTCAGTGAAATAAGTCCCACAAAAAAAGAAACTTATGATATCACTTATCGAGGGAATGTAAAAATCGCTCCCCATGCACTGAATCCCCAAACAGAACAGAGTCACGCTTTTAGAAAACACACTTATGCCTGCTTCAGGGGAAAGGTGAGGTGGGGTGACGCATAAAACTCGAGTTTGAAATGAGCACAGATACCCTTCCGAAAACCGAATATGGAATGGACACGACCTACTCCTTGCTCAATCAACTGGACTCACCAGACCCTCTTCATCGCACAAGTATCTATCCGACTAGTAAGCATCTTAAAAGCTAAGTCTTGATATCTCTGTGTAAGTGCATCAAGTGTGTGTCAAGCGGCCTAAAACCAGCAGGGAAAATCAGCTCAGACCCATTCTGAGGATACATTTCCAACATAAAGAAGAAACAAGCAGGGCAAAACAGAGAGAAATTCTTCCAAAATGCGTTCAGGGACTGGCATGCAACCAGGATTGACCACATCTACAGCCCCAGCGGCAGAAGACATAAGGCTGGACACTCTTGGGGCTGAGACGATTGGTGAGGTTGGGAAAGCAAATGCAGACCCTTGAAAGGAATCCTGCGTGCTCCCCATTCCATGGGTCCCAACTCTCCAGGTTCAACGCAATCTTCCGACAGCGAAAGCACTCACTGGAAACCCAGCGGATGCTACACCGTGGGATCGGGAAAGCTTTCTGAAACTCACCTCAGTTTTCATCTCCTGGTGCTCGTGTTCTCCATTCAGGCCCCCTTACTAACAATCTCCCCACTTGGAGACTCGGCGCCTTTCCATGCCTCTTTCGTACCGTCTGCAATTTGTCCGCAGGATGAACTGCAAGAGGGGGAACCAATGAGAGACTCGCTGGACGTGTTTGGTCGGGCACATGTCACTCTCATTTCCCATCACGAAGAAGAATTCACCAGCGGTTCAGCCTGCCACCCCGGATCGACAATAGGGCGTGAAGCCATTCAGCCGTGTTGCGTCCCACTCACAAAAAAGCGACTTGGGAAATGGAGCTCAGGGGCACTGCACTTCCCAAACCTGCAGAGTTCTAAACGATAACTATCGCCCCAAAATATATTGAGGTCAGGCTACGAAGAGGCGCTGAACGCAAGGCAGAACTGCAGGAAACGGATGTCAACGGGTACATCGGAATGGCCCCGATAGCACATGAAAAGCGCCAGAACGTGGACAATGATGCGGTTGGCCAAAAAGGGCGTATGCGTTTTTTCCTGAATATATTCAGGAAAAAACGCATACGCCCTTTTTGGCCAACCAAGCAACCTGGGAGAGCAAATCAGCACTACAAAGAAATCTCTCGCCCCCCCCCCCCGGGGCAAAAGGGCCAGGCGAAAAAAGTCTAAAAACCAGAAAGGCAGGACAGGCCACGGAGTCAAGGGAGCCTTGTTAAGCTGATGGGCGGGATGTCAATGGCCAACAGCCAATCTTCACAAGTGTATCCTCTTTCCCAAACCATGGAAAACACAGAACCACAGAGCATAGGGCACTTCCACACATGGGCGTTGACCTTGGGAAAATGAAAAAATCAACCAGACACAGGGACCCCAAAGTTGAGGGCTGCTGTCTTGACAAGAACCTCCACTCCGGTACACGTTTCATATCCCAGGAAAGAGCCAAGTGGACAAAGACGAGTGGAAAAGTGGACAAGTGCAGAAGTGGTGCTACGTAGGTCCAATGGAGTGTCACTCAGCCATGAAATCCACGTCATGAGGCTGGTAGCAGCATCCTGAGTGGATTTAGGTACGATCATCCTCAGTGAAATCAGTCCCACAAAAAAAGAAACTTATGATATCACTTATCGAGGGAATGTAAAAATCGCTCCCCATGCACTGAATCCCCAAACAGAACAGAGTCACGCTTTTAGAAAACACACTTATGCCTGCTTCAGGGGAAAGGTGAGGTGGGGTGACGCATAAAACTCGAGTTTGAAATGAGCACAGATACCCTTCCGAAAACCGAATATGGAATGGACACGACCTACTCCTTGCTCAATCAACTGGACTCACCAGACCCTGTTCATCGCACAAGTATCTATCCGACTAGTAAGCATCTTAAAAGCTAAGTCTTGATATCTCTGTGTAAGTGCATCAAGTGTGTGTAAAGCGGCCTAAAACCAGCAGGGAAAATCAGCTCAGACCCATTCTGAGGATACATTTCCAACATAAAGAAGAAACAAGCAGGGCAAAACAGAGAGAAATTCTTCCAAAATGCGTTCAGGGACTGGCATGCAACCAGGATTGACCACATCTACAGCCCCAGCGGCAGAAGACATAAGGCTGGACACTCTTGGGGCTGAGACGATTGGTGAGGTTGGGAAAGCAAATGCAGACCCTTGAAAGGAATCCTGCGTGCTCCCCATTCCATGGGTCCCAACTCTCCAGGTTCAACGCAATCTTCCGACAGCGAAAGCACTCATTGGAAAACCAGCGGATGCTACACCGTGGGATCGGGAAAGCTTTCTGAAACTCACCTCAGTTTTCATCTCCTGGTGCTCGTGTTCTCCATTCAGGCCCCCTTACTAACAATCTCCCCACTTGGAGACTCGGCGCCTTTCCATGCCTCTTTCGTACCGTCTGCAATTTGTCCGCAGGATGAACTGCAAGAGGGGGAACCAATGAGAGACTCGCTGGAGGTGTTTGGTCGGGCACATGTCACTCTCATTTCCCATCACGAAGAAGAATTCACCAGCGGTTCAGCCTGCCACCCCGGATCGACAATAGGGCGTGAAGCCATCCAGCCGTGTTGCGTCCCACTCACAAAAAAGCGACTTGGGAAATGGAGCTCAGGGGCACTGCACTTCCCAAACCTGCAGAGTTCTAAACGATAACTATCGCCCCAAAATATATTGAGGTCAGGCTACGAAGAGGCGCTGAACGCAAGGCAGAACTGCAGGAAACGGATGTCAACGGGTACATCGGAATGGCCCCGATAGCACATGAAAAGCGCCAGAACGTGGACAATGATGCGGTTGGCCAAAAAGGGCGTATGCGTTTTTTCCTGAATATATTCAGGAAAAAACGCATACGCCCTTTTTGGCCAACCAAGCAACCTGGGAGAGCAAATCAGCACTACAAAGAAATCTCTCGCCCCCCCCCCCGGGGCAAAAGGGCCAGGCGAAAAAAGTCTAAAAACCAGAAAGGCAGGACAGGCCACGGAGTCAAGGGAGCCTTGTTAAGCTGATGGGCGGGATGTCAATGGCCAACAGCCAATCTTCACAAGTGTATCCTCTTTCCCAAACCATGTAAAACACAGAACCACAGAGCATAGGGCACTTCCACACATGGGCGTTGACCTTAGGAAAATGAAAAAATCAACCAGACACAGGGACCCCAAAGTTGAGGGCTGCTGTCTTGACAAGAACCTCCACTCCGGTACACGTTTCATATCCCAGGAAAGAGCCAAGTGGACAAAGACGAGTGGACAAGTGGACAAAGACAAGTGGACAAGTGGACAAGTGGTGCTACGTAGGTCCAATGGAGTGTCACTCAGCCATGAAATCCACGTCATGAGGCTGGTAGCAGCATCCTGAGTGGATTTAGGTACGATCATCCTCAGTGAAATAAGTCCCACAAAAAAAGAAACTTATGATATCACTTATCGAGGGAATGTAAAAATCGCTCCCCATGCACTGAATCCCCAAACAGAACAGAGTCACGCTTTTAGAAAACACACTTATGCCTGCTTCAGGGGAAAGGTGAGGTGGGGTGACGCATAAAACTCGAGTTTGAAATGAGCACAGATACCCTTCCGAAAACCGAATATGGAATGGACACGACCTACTCCTTGCTCAATCAACTGGACTCACCAGACCCTCTTCATCGCACAAGTATCTATCCGACTAGTAAGCATCTTAAAAGCTAAGTCTTGATATCTCTGTGTAAGTGCATCAAGTGTGTGTAAAGCGGCCTAAAACCAGCAGGGAAAATCAGCTCAGACCCATTCTGAGGATACATTTCCAACATAAAGAAGAAACAAGCAGGGCAAAACAGAGAGAAATTCTTCCAAAATGCGTTCAGGGACTGGCATGCAACCAGGATTGACCACATCTACAGCCCCAGCGGCAGAAGACATAAGGCTGGACACTCGTGGGGCTGAGACGATTGGTGAGGTTGGGAAAGCAAATGCAGACCCTTGAAAGGAATCCTGCGTGCTCCCCATTCCATGGGTCCCAACTCTCCAGGTTCAACGCAATCTTCCGACAGCGAAAGCACTCATTGGAAACCCAGCGGATGCTACACCGTGGGATCGGGAAAGCTTTCTGAAACTCACCTCAGTTTTCATCTCCTGGTGCTCGTGTTCTCCATTCAGGCCCCCTTACTAACAATCTCCCCACTTGGAGACTCGGCGCCTTTCCATGCCTCTTTCGTACCGTCTGCAATTTGTCCGAAGGATGAA
Organism: Kogia breviceps; assembly: GCF_026419965.1. Lineage (NCBI taxonomy): Eukaryota > Metazoa > Chordata > Mammalia > Artiodactyla > Physeteridae > Kogia > Kogia breviceps. Next base: position 48,470,627 of record NC_081315.1, read on the forward strand.
CTGCAAGAGGGGGAACCAATGAGAGACTCGCTGGAGGTGTTTGGTCGGGCACATGTCACTCTCATTTCCCATCACGAAGAAGAATTCACCAGCGGTTCAGCCTGCCACCCCGGATCGACAATAGGGCGTGAAGCCATTCAGCCGTGTTGCGTCCCACTCACAAAAAAGCGACTTGGGAAATGGAGCTCAGGGGCACTGCACTTCCCAAACCTGCAGAGTTCTAAACGATAACTATCGCCCCAAAATATATTGAGGTCAGGCTACGAAGAGGCGCTGAACGCAAGGCAGAACTGCAGGAAACGGATGTCAACGGCTACATCGGAATGGCCCCGATAGCACATGAAAAGCGCCAGAACGTGGACAATGATGCGGTTGGCCAAAAAGGGCGTATGCGTTTTTTCTTGAATATATTCAGGAAAAAACGCATACGCCCTTTTTGGCCAACCAAGCAACCTGGGAGAGCAAATCAGCACTACAAAGAAATCTCTCGCCCCCCCCCCCGGGGCAAAAGGGCCAGGCGAAAAAAGTCTAAAAACCAGAAAGGCAGGACAGGCCACGGAGTCAAGGGAGCCTTGTTAAGCTGATGGGCGGGATGTCAATGGCCAACAGCCAATCTTCACAAGTGTATCCTCTTTCCCAAACCATGTAAAACACAGAACCACAGAGCATAGGGCACTTCCACACATGGGCGTTGACCTTGGGAAAATGAAAAAATCAACCAGACACAGGGACCCCAAAGTTGAGGGCTGCTGTCTTGACAAGAACCTCCACTCCGGTACACGTTTCATATCCCAGGAAAGAGCCAAGTGGACAAAGACGAGTGGACAAGTGGACAAAGACAAGTGGACAAGTGGACAAGTGGTGCTACGTAGGTCCAATGGAGTGTCACTCAGCCATGAAATCCACGTCATGAGGCTGGTAGCAGCATCCTGAGTGGATTTAGGTACGATCATCCTCAGTGAAATAAGTCCCACAAAAAAAGAAACTTATGATATCACTTATCGAGGGAATGTAAAAATCGCTCCCCATGCACTGAATCCCCAAACAGAACAGAGTCACGCTTTTAGAAAACACACTTATGCCTGCTTCAGGGGAAAGGTGAGGTGGGGTGACGCATAAAACTCGAGTTTGAAATGAGCACAGATACCCTTCCGAAAACCGAATATGGAATGGACACGACCTACTCCTTGCTCAATCAACTGGACTCACCAGACCCTCTTCATCGCACAAGTATCTATCCGACTAGTAAGCATCTTAAAAGCTAAGTCTTGATATCTCTGTGTAAGTGCATCAAGTGTGTGTCAAGCGGCCTAAAACCAGCAGGGAAAATCAGCTCAGACCCATTCTGAGGATACATTTCCAACATAAAGAAGAAACAAGCAGGGTAAAACAGAGAGAAATTCTTCCAAAATGCGTTCAGGGACTGGCATGCAACCAGGATTGACCACATCTACAGCCCCAGCGGCAGAAGACATAAGGCTGGACACTCTTGGGGCTGAGACGATTGGTGAGGTTGGGAAAGCAAATGCAGACCCTTGAAAGGAATCCTGCGTGCTCCCCATTCCATGGGTCCCAACTCTCCAGGTTCAACGCAATCTTCCGACAGCGAAAGCACTCATTGGAAACCCAGCGGATGCTACACCGTGGGATCGGGAAAGCTTTCTGAAACTCACCTCAGTTTTCATCTCCTGGTGCTCGTGTTCTCCATTCAGGCCCCCTTACTAACAATCTCCCCACTTGGAGACTCGGCGCCTTTCCATGCCTCTTTCGTACCGTCTGCAATTTGTCCGCAGGATGAACTGCAAGAGGGGGAACCAATGAGAGACTCGCTGGAGGTGTTTGGTCGGGCACATGTCACTCTCATTTCCCATCACGAAGAAGAATTCACCAGCGGTTCAGCCTGCCACCCCGGATCGACAATAGGGCGTGAAGCCATCCAGCCGTGTTGCGTCCCACTCACAAAAAAGCGACTTGGGAAATGGAGCTCAGGGGCACTGCACTTCCCAAACCTGCAGAGTTCTAAACGATAACTATCGCCCCAAAATATATTGACGTCAGGCTACGAAGAGGCGCTGAACGCAAGGCAGAACTGCAGGAAACGGATGTCAACGGGTACATCGGAATGGCCCCGATAGCACATGAAAAGCGCCAGAACGTGGACAATGATGCGGTTGGCCAAAAAGGGCGTATGCGTTTTTTCTTGAATATATTCAGGAAAAAACGCATACGCCCTTTTTGGCCAACCAAGCAACCTGGGAGAGCAAATCAGCACTACAAAGAAATCTCTCGCCCCCCCCCCGGGGCAAAAGGGCCAGGCGAAAAAAGTCTAAAAACCAGAAAGGCAGGACAGGCCACGGAGTCAAGGGAGCCTTGTTAAGCTGATGGGCGGGATGTCAATGGCCAACAGCCAATCTTCACAAGTGTATCCTCTTTCCCAAACCATGTAAAACACAGAACCACAGAGCATAGGGCACTTCCACACATGGGCGTTGACCTTGGGAAAATGAAAAAATCAACCAGACACAGGGACCCCAAAGTTGAGGGCTGCTGTCTTGACAAGAACCTCCACTCCGGTACACGTTTCATATCCCAGGAAAGAGCCAAGTGGACAAAGACGAGTGGACAAGTGGACAAAGACAAGTGGACAAGTGGTGCTACGTAGGTCCAATGGAGTGTCACTCAGCCATGAAATCCACGTCATGAGGCTGGTAGCAGCATCCTGAGTGGATTTAGGTACGATCATCCTCAGTGAAATAAGTCCCACAAAAAAAGAAACTTATGATATCACTTATCGAGGGAATGTAAAAATCGCTCCCCATGCACTGAATCCCCAAACAGAACAGAGTCACGCTTTTAGAAAACACACTTATGCCTGCTTCAGGGGAAAGGTGAGGTGGGGTGACGCATAAAACTCGAGTTTGAAATGAGCACAGATACCCTTCCGAAAACCGAATATGGAATGGACACGACCTACTCCTTGCTCAATCAACTGGACTCACCAGACCCTGTTCATCGCACAAGTATCTATCCGACTAGTAAGCATCTTAAAAGCTAAGTCTTGATATCTCTGTGTAAGTGCATCAAGTGTGTGTCAAGCGGCCTAAAACCAGCAGGGAAAATCAGCTCAGACCCATTCTGAGGATACATTTCCAACATAAAGAAGAAACAAGCAGGGCAAAACAGAGAGAAATTCTTCCAAAATGCGTTCAGGGACTGGCATGCAACCAGGATTGACCACATCTACAGCCCCAGCGGCAGAAGACATAAGGCTGGACACTCTTGGGGCTGAGACGATTGGTGAGGTTGGGAAAGCAAATGCAGACCCTTGAAAGGAATCCTGCGTGCTCCCCATTCCATGGGTCCCAACTCTCCAGGTTCAACGCAATCTTCCGACAGCGAAAGCACTCATTGGAAACCCAGCGGATGCTACACCGTGGGATCGGGAAAGCTTTCTGAAACTCACCTCAGTTTTCATCTCCTGGTGCTCGTGTTCTCCATTCAGGCCCCCTTACTAACAATCTCCCCACTTGGAGACTCGGCGCCTTTCCATGCCTCTTTCGTACCGTCTGCAATTTGTCCGAAGGATGAACTGCAAGAGGGGGAACCAATGAGAGACTCGCTGGAGGTGTTTGGTCGGGCACATGTCACTCTCATTTCCCATCACGAAGAAGAATTCACCAGCGGTTCAGCCTGCCACCCCGGATCGACAATAGGGCGTGAAGCCATTCAGCCGTGTTGCGTCCCACTCACAAAAAAGCGACTTGGGAAATGGAGCTCAGGGGCACTGCACTTCCCAAACCTGCAGAGTTCTAAACGATAACTATCGCCCCAAAATATATTGAGGTCAGGCTACGAAGAGGCGCTGAACGCAAGGCAGAACTGCAGGAAACGGATGTCAACGGCTACATCGGAATGGCCCCGATAGCACATGAAAAGCGCCAGAACGTGGACAATGATGCGGTTGGCCAAAAAGGGCGTATGCGTTTTTTCTTGAATATATTCAGGAAAAAACGCATGCGCCCTTTTTGGCCAACCAAGCAACCTGGGAGAGCAAATCAGCACTACAAAGAAATCTCTCGCCCCCCCCCCGGGGCAAAAGGGCCAGGCGAAAAAAGTCTAAAAACCAGAAAGGCAGGACAGGCCACGGAGTCAAGGGAGCCTTGTTAAGCTGATGGGCGGGATGTCAATGGCCAACAGCCAATCTTCACAAGTGTATCCTCTTTCCCAAACCATGTAAAACACAGAACCACAGAGCATAGGGCACTTCCACACATGGGCGTTGACCTTGGGAAAATGAAAAAATCAACCAGACACAGGGACCCCAAAGTTGAGGGCTGCTGTCTTGACAAGAACCTCCACTCCGGTACACGTTTCATATCCCAGGAAAGAGCCAAGTGGACAAAGACGAGTGGACAAGTGGACAAAGACAAGTGGACAAGTGGACAAGTGGTGCTACGTAGGTCCAATGGAGTGTCACTCAGCCATGAAATCCACGTCATGAGGCTGGTAGCAGCATCCTGAGTGGATTTAGGTACGATCATCCTCAGTGAAATAAGTCCCACAAAAAAAGAAACTTATGATATCACTTATCGAGGGAATGTAAAAATCGCTCCCCATGCACTGAATCCCCAAACAGAACAGAGTCACGCTTTTAGAAAACACACTTATGCCTGCTTCAGGGGAAAGGTGAGGTGGGGTGACGCATAAAACTCGAGTTTGAAATGAGCACAGATACCCTTCCGAAAACCGAATATGGAATGGACACGACCTACTCCTTGCTCAATCAACTGGACTCAGCAGACCCTGTTCATCGCACAAGTATCTATCCGCCTAGTAAGCATCTTCAAAGCTAAGTCTTGATATCTCTGTGTAAGTGCATCAAGTGTGTGTAAAGCGGCCTAAAACCAGCAGGGAAAATCAGCTCAGACCCATTCTGAGGATACATTTCCAACATAAAGAAGAAACAAGCAGGGCAAAACAGAGAGAAATTCTTCCAAAATGCGTTCAGGGACTGGCATGCAACCAGGATTGACCACATCTACAGCCCCAGCGGCAGAAGACATAAGGCTGGACACTCTTGGGGCTGAGACGATTGGTGAGGTTGGGAAAGCAAATGCAGACCCTTGAAAGGAATCCTGCGTGCTCCCCATTCCATGGGTCCCAACTCTCCAGGTTCAACGCAATCTTCCGACAGCGAAAGCACTCATTGGAAACCCAGCGGATGCTACACCGTGGGATCGGGAAAGCTTTCTGAAACTCACCTCAGTTTTCATCTCCTGGTGCTCGTGTTCTCCATTCAGGCCCCCTTACTAACAATCTCCCCACTTGGAGACTCGGCGCCTTTCCATGCCTCTTTCGTACCGTCTGCAATTTGTCCGCAGGATGAACTGCAAGAGGGGGAACCAATGAGAGACTCGCTGGAGGTGTTTGGTCGGGCACATGTCACTCTCATTTCCCATCACGAAGAAGAATTCACCAGCGGTTCAGCCTGCCACCCCGGATCGACAATAGGGCGTGAAGCCATCCAGCCGTGTTGCGTCCCACTCACAAAAAAGCGACTTGGGAAATGGAGCTCAGGGGCACTGCACTTCCCAAACCTGCAGAGTTCTAAACGATAACTATCGCCCCAAAATATATTGAGGTCAGGCTACGAAGAGGCGCTGAACGCAAGGCAGAACTGCAGGAAACGGATGTCAACGGGTACATCGGAATGGCCCCGATAGCACATGAAAAGCGCCAGAACGTGGACAATGATGCGGTTGGCCAAAAAGGGCGTATGCGTTTTTTTCCTGAATATATTCAGGAAAAAACGCATACGCCCTTTTTGGCCAACCAAGCAACCTGGGAGAGCAAATCAGCACTACAAAGAAATCTCTCGCCCCCCCCCGGGGCAAAAGGGCCAGGCGAAAAAAGTCTAAAAACCAGAAAGGCAGGACAGGCCACGGAGTCAAGGGAGCCTTGTTAAGCTGATGGGCGGGATGTCAATGACCAACAGCCAATCTTCACAAGTGTATCCTCTTTCCCAAACCATGTAAAACACAGAACCACAGAGCATAGGGCACTTCCACACATGGGCGTTGACCTTGGGAAAATGAAAAAATCAACCAGACACAGGGACCCCAAAGTTGAGGGCTGCTGTCTTGACAAGAACCTCCACTCCGGTACACGTTTCATATCCCAGGAAAGAGCCAAGTGGACAAAGACGATTGGACAAGTGGACAAAGACAAGTGGACAAGTGGTGCTACGTAGGTCCAATGGAGTGTCACTCAGCCATGAAATCCACGTCATGAGGCTGGTAGCAGCATCCTGAGTGGATTTAGGTACGATCATCCTCAGTGAAATAAGTCCCACAAAAAAAGAAACTTATGATATCACTTATCGAGGGAATGTAAAAATCGCTCCCCATGCACTGAATCCCCAAACAGAACAGAGTCACGCTTTTAGAAAACACACTTATGCCTGCTTCAGGGGAAAGGTGAGGTGGGGTGACGCATAAAACTCGAGTTTGAAATGAGCACAGATACCCTTCCGAAAACCGAATATGGAATGGACACGACCTACTCCTTGCTCAATCAACTGGACTCAGCAGACCCTGTTCATCGCACAAGTATCTATCCGACTAGTAAGCATCTTAAAAGCTAAGTCTTGATATCTCTGTGTAAGTGCATCAAGTGTGTGTAAAGCGGCCTAAAACCAGCAGGGAAAATCAGCTCAGACCCATTCTGAGGATACATTTCCAACATAAAGAAGAAACAAGCAGGGCAAAACAGAGAGAAATTCTTCCAAAATGCGTTCAGGGACTGGCATGCAACCAGGATTGACCACATCTACAGCCCCAGCGGCAGAAGACATAAGGCTGGACACTCTTGGGGCTGAGACGATTGGTGAGGTTGGGAAAGCAAATGCAGACCCTTGAAAGGAATCCTGCGTGCTCCCCATTCCATGGGTCCCAACTCTCCAGGTTCAACGCAATCTTCCGACAGCGAAAGCACTCATTGGAAACCCAGCGGATGCTACACCGTGGGATCGGGAAAGCTTTCTGAAACTCACCTCAGTTTTCATCTCCTGGTGCTCGTGTTCTCCATTCAGGCCCCCTTACTAACAATCTCCCCACTTGGAGACTCGGCGCCTTTCCATGCCTCTTTCGTACCGTCTGCAATTTGTCCGCAGGATGAACTGCAAGAGGGGGAACCAATGAGAGACTCGCTGGAGGTGTTTGGTCGGGCACATGTCACTCTCATTTCCCATCACGAAGAAGAATTCACCAGCGGTTCAGCCTGCCACCCCGGATCGACAATAGGGCGTGAAGCCATCCAGCCGTGTTGCGTCCCACTCACAAAAAAGCGACTTGGGAAATGGAGCTCAGGGGCACTGCACTTCGCAAACCTGCAGAGTTCTAAACGATAACTATCGCCCCAAAATATATTGAGGTCAGGCTACGAAGAGGCGCTGAACGCAAGGCAGAACTGCAGGAAACGGATGTCAACGGCTACATCGGAATGGCCCCGATAGCACATGAAAAGCGCCAGAACGTGGACAATGATGCGGTTGGCCAAAAAGGGCGTATGCGTTTTTTCTTGAATATATTCAGGAAAAAACGCATACGCCCTTTTTGGCCAACCAAGCAACCTGGGAGAGCAAATCAGCACTACAAAGAAATCTCTCGCCCCCCCCCGGGGCAAAAGGGCCAGGCGAAAAAAGTCTAAAAACCAGAAAGGCAGGACAGGCCACGGAGTCAAGGGAGCCTTGTTAAGCTGATGGGCGGGATGTCAATGGCCAACAGCCAATCTTCACAAGTGTATCCTCTTTCCCAAACCATGTAAAACACAGAACCACAGAGCATAGGGCACTTCCACACATGGGCGTTGACCTTGGGAAAATGAAAAAATCAACCAGACACAGGGACCCCAAAGTTGAGGGCTGCTGTCTTGACAAGAACCTCCACTCCGGTACACGTTTCATATCCCAGGAAAGAGCCAAGTGGACAAAGACGAGTGGACAAGTGGACAAAGACAAGTGGACAAGTGGTGCTACGTAGGTCCAATGGAGTGTCACTCAGCCATGAAATCCACGTCATGAGGCTGGTAGCAGCATCCTGAGTGGATTTAGGTACGATCATCCTCAGTGAAATCAGTCCCACAAAAAAAGAAACTTATGATATCACTTATCGAGGGAATGTAAAAATCGCTCCCCATGCACTGAATCCCCAAACAGAACAGAGTCACGCTTTTAGAAAACACACTTATGCCTGCTTCAGGGGAAAGGTGAGGTGGGGTGACGCATAAAACTCGAGTTTGAAATGAGCACAGATACCCTTCCGAAAACCGAATATGGAATGGACACGACCTACTCCTTGCTCAATCAACTGGACTCACCAGACCCTGTTCATCGCACAAGTATCTATCCGACTAGTAAGCATCTTAAAAGCTAAGTCTTGATATCTCTGTGTAAGTGCATCAAGTGTGTGTCAAGCGGCCTAAAACCAGCAGGGAAAATCAGCTCAGACCCATTCTGAGGATACATTTCCAACATAAAGAAGAAACAAGCAGGGCAAAACAGAGAGAAATTCTTCCAAAATGCGTTCAGGGACTGGCATGCAACCAGGATTGACCACATCTACAGCCCCAGCGGCAGAAGACATAAGGCTGGACACTCTTGGGGCTGAGACGATTGGTGAGGTTGGGAAAGCAAATGCAGACCCTTGAAAGGAATCCTGCGTGCTCCCCATTCCATGGGTCCCAACTCTCCAGGTTCAACGCAATCTTCCGACAGCGAAAGCACTCATTGGAAACCCAGCGGATGCTACACCGTGGGATCGGGAAAGCTTTCTGAAACTCACCTCAGTTTTCATCTCCTGGTGCTCGTGTTCTCCATTCAGGCCCCCTTACTAACAATCTCCCCACTTGGAGACTCGGCGCCTTTCCATGCCTCTTTCGTACCGTCTGCAATTTGTCCGCAGGATGAACTGCAAGAGGGGGAACCAATGAGAGACTCGCTGGAGGTGTTTGGTCGGGCACATGTCACTCTCATTTCCCATCACGAAGAAGAATTCACCAGCGGTTCAGCCTGCCACCCCGGATCGACAATAGGGCGTGAAGCCATTCAGCCGTGTTGCGTCCCACTCACAAAAAAGCGACTTGGGAAATGGAGCTCAGGGGCACTGCACTTCCCAAACCTGCAGAGTTCTAAACGATAACTATCGCCCCAAAATATATTGAGGTCAGGCTACGAAGAGGCGCTGAACGCAAGGCAGAACTGCAGGAAACGGATGTCAACGGCTACATCGGAATGGCCCCGATAGCACATGAAAAGCGCCAGAACGTGGACAATGATGCGGTTGGCCAAAAAGGGCGTATGCGTTTTTTCTTGAATATATTCAGGAAAAAACGCATACGCCCTTTTTGGCCAACCAAGCAACCTGGGAGAGCAAATCAGCACTACAAAGAAATCTCTCGCCCCCCCCCGGGGCAAAAGGGCCAGGCGAAAAAAGTCTAAAAACCAGAAAGGCAGGACAGGCCACGGAGTCAAGGGAGCCTTGTTAAGCTGATGGGCGGGATGTCAATGGCCAACAGCCAATCTTCACAAGTGTATCCTCTTTCCCAAACCATGTAAAACACAGAACCACAGAGCATAGGGCACTTCCACACATGGGCGTTGACCTTGGGAAAATGAAAAAATCAACCAGACACAGGGACCCCAAAGTTGAGGGCTGCTGTCTTGACAAGAACCTCCACTCCGGTACACGTTTCATATCCCAGGAAAGAGCCAAGTGGACAAAGACGAGTGGACAAGTGGACAAAGACAAGTGGACAAGTGGTGCTACGTAGGTCCAATGGAGTGTCACTCAGCCATGAAATCCACGTCATGAGGCTGGTAGCAGCATCCTGAGTGGATTTAGGTACGATCATCCTCAGTGAAATAAGTCCCACAAAAAAAGAAACTTATGATATCACTTATCGAGGGAATGTAAAAATCGCTCCCCATGCACTGAATCCCCAAACAGAACAGAGTCACGCTTTTAGAAAACACACTTATGCCTGCTTCAGGGGAAAGGTGAGGTGGGGTGACGCATAAAACTCGAGTTTGAAATGAGCACAGATACCCTTCCGAAAACCGAATATGGAATGGACACGACCTACTCCTTGCTCAATCAACTGGACTCACCAGACCCTGTTCATCGCACAAGTATCTATCCGACTAGTAAGCATCTTAAAAGCTAAGTCTTGATATCTCTGTGTAAGTGCATCAAGTGTGTGTCAAGCGGCCTAAAACCAGCAGGGAAAATCAGCTCAGACCCATTCTGAGGATACATTTCCAACATAAAGAAGAAACAAGCAGGGCAAAACAGAGAGAAATTCTTCCAAAATGCGTTCAGGGACTGGCATGCAACCAGGATTGACCACATCTACAGCCCCAGCGGCAGAAGACATAAGGCTGGACACTCTTGGGGCTGAGACGATTGGTGAGGTTGGGAAAGCAAATGCAGACCCTTGAAAGGAATCCTGCGTGCTCCCCATTCCATGGGTCCCAACTCTCCAGGTTCAACGCAATCTTCCGACAGCGAAAGCACTCATTGGAAAACCAGCGGATGCTACACCGTGGGATCGGGAAAGCTTTCTGAAACTCACCTCAGTTTTCATCTCCTGGTGCTCGTGTTCTCCATTCAGGCCCCCTTACTAACAATCTCCCCACTTGGAGACTCGGCGCCTTTCCATGCCTCTTTCGTACCGTCTGCAATTTGTCCGCAGGATGAACTGCAAGAGGGGGAACCAATGAGAGACTCGCTGGAGGTGTTTGGTCGGGCACATGTCACTCTCATTTCCCATCACGAAGAAGAATTCACCAGCGGTTCAGCCTGCCACCCCGGATCGACAATAGGGCGTGAAGCCATCCAGCCGTGTTGCGTCCCACTCACAAAAAAGCGACTTGGGAAATGGAGCTCAGGGGCACTGCACTTCCCAAACCTGCAGAGTTCTAAACGATAACTATCGCCCCAAAATATATTGAGGTCAGGCTACGAAGAGGCGCTGAACGCAAGGCAGAACTGCAGGAAACGGATGTCAACGGGTACATCGGAATGGCCCCGATAGCACATGAAAAGCGCCAGAACGTGGACAATGATGCGGTTGGCCAAAAAGGGCGTATGCGTTTTTTTCCTGAATATATTCAGGAAAAAACGCATACGCCCTTTTTGGCCAACCAAGCAACCTGGGAGAGCAAATCAGCACTACAAAGAAATCTCTCGCCCCCCCCGGGGCAAAAGGGCCAGGCGAAAAAAGTCTAAAAACCAGAAAGGCAGGACAGGCCACGGAGTCAAGGGAGCCTTGTTAAGCTGATGGGCGGGATGTCAATGGCCAACAGCCAATCTTCACAAGTGTATCCTCTTTCCCAAACCATGTAAAACACAGAACCACAGAGCATAGGGCACTTCCACACATGGGCGTTGACCTTGGGAAAATGAAAAAATCAACCAGACACAGGGACCCCAAAGTTGAGGGCTGCTGTCTTGACAAGAACCTCCACTCCGGTACACGTTTCATATCCCAGGAAAGAGCCAAGTGGACAAAGACGAGTGGACAAGTGGACAAAGACAAGTGGACAAGTGGTGCTACGTAGGTCCAATGGAGTGTCACTCAGCCATGAAATCCACGTCATGAGGCTGGTAGCAGCATCCTGAGTGGATTTAGGTACGATCATCCTCAGTGAAATAAGTCCCACAAAAAAAGAAACTTATGATATCACTTATCGAGGGAATGTAAAAATCGCTCCCCATGCACTGAATCCCCAAACAGAACAGAGTCACGCTTTTAGAAAACACACTTATGCCTGCTTCAGGGGAAAGGTGAGGTGGGGTGACGCATAAAACTCGAGTTTGAAATGAGCACAGATACCCTTCCGAAAACCGAATATGGAATGGACACGACCTACTCCTTGCTCAATCAACTGGACTCACCAGACCCTGTTCATCGCACAAGTATCTATCCGACTAGTAAGCATCTTAAAAGCTAAGTCTTGATATCTCTGTGTAAGTGCATCAAGTGTGTGTCAAGCGGCCTAAAACCAGCAGGGAAAATCAGCTCAGACCCATTCTGAGGATACATTTCCAACATAAAGAAGAAACAAGCAGGGCAAAACAGAGAGAAATTCTTCCAAAATGCGTTCAGGGACTGGCATGCAACCAGGATTGACCACATCTACAGCCCCAGCGGCAGAAGACATAAGGCTGGACACTCTTGGGGCTGAGACGATTGGTGAGGTTGGGAAAGCAAATGCAGACCCTTGAAAGGAATCCTGCGTGCTCCCCATTCCATGGGTCCCAACTCTCCAGGTTCAACGCAATCTTCCGACAGCGAAAGCACTCATTGGAAACCCAGCGGATGCTACACCGTGGGATCGGGAAAGCTTTCTGAAACTCACCTCAGTTTTCATCTCCTGGTGCTCGTGTTCTCCATTCAGGCCCCCTTACTAACAATCTCCCCACTTGGAGACTCGGCGCCTTTCCATGCCTCTTTCGTACCGTCTGCAATTTGTCCGCAGGATGAACTGCAAGAGGGGGAACCAATGAGAGACTCGCTGGAGGTGTTTGGTCGGGCACATGTCACTCTCATTTCCCATCACGAAGAAGAATTCACCAGCGGTTCAGCCTGCCACCCCGGATCGACAATAGGGCGTGAAGCCATCCAGCCGTGTTGCGTCCCACTCACAAAAAAGCGACTTGGGAAATGGAGCTCAGGGGCACTGCACTTCCCAAACCTGCAGAGTTCTAAACGATAACTATCGCCCCAAAATATATTGAGGTCAGGCTACGAAGAGGCGCTGAACGCAAGGCAGAACTGCAGGAAACGGATGTCAACGGGTACATCGGAATGGCCCCGATAGCACATGAAAAGCGCCAGAACGTGGACAATGATGCGGTTGGCCAAAAAGGGCGTATGCGTTTTTTTCCTGAATATATTCAGGAAAAAACGCATACGCCCTTTTTGGCCAACCAAGCAACCTGGGAGAGCAAATCAGCACTACAAAGAAATCTCTCGCCCCCCCCGGGGCAAAAGGGCCAGGCGAAAAAAGTCTAAAAACCAGAAAGGCAGGACAGGCCACGGAGTCAAGGGAGCCTTGTTAAGCTGATGGGCGGGATGTCAATGGCCAACAGCCAATCTTCACAAGTGTATCCTCTTTCCCAAACCATGTAAAACACAGAACCACAGAGCATAGGGCACTTCCACACATGGGCGTTGACCTTGGGAAAATGAAAAAATCAACCAGACACAGGGACCCCAAAGTTGAGGGCTGCTGTCTTGACAAGAACCTCCACTCCGGTACACGTTTCATATCCCAGGAAAGAGCCAAGTGGACAAAGACGAGTGGACAAGTGGACAAAGACAAGTGGAAAAGTGGTGCTACGTAGGTCCAATGGAGTGTCACTCAGCCATGAAATCCACGTCATGAGGCTGGTAGCAGCATCCTGAGTGGATTTAGGTACGATCATCCTCAGTGAAATAAGTCCCACAAAAAAAGAAACTTATGATATCACTTATCGAGGGAATGTAAAAATCGCTCCCCATGCACTGAATCCCCAAACAGAACAGAGTCACGCTTTTAGAAAACACACTTATGCCTGCTTCAGGGGAAAGGTGAGGTGGGGTGACGCATAAAACTCGAGTTTGAAATGAGCACAGATACCCTTCCGAAAACCGAATATGGAATGGACACGACCTACTCCTTGCTCAATCAACTGGACTCACCAGACCCTGTTCATCGCACAAGTATCTATCCGACTAGTAAGCATCTTAAAAGCTAAGTCTTGATATCTCTGTGTAAGTGCATCAAGTGTGTGTCAAGCGGCCTAAAACCAGCAGGGAAAATCAGCTCAGACCCATTCTGAGGATACATTTCCAACATAAAGAAGAAACAAGCAGGGCAAAACAGAGAGAAATTCTTCCAAAATGCGTTCAGGGACTGGCATGCAACCAGGATTGACCACATCTACAGCCCCAGCGGCAGAAGACATAAGGCTGGACACTCTTGGGGCTGAGACGATTGGTGAGGTTGGGAAAGCAAATGCAGACCCTTGAAAGGAATCCTGCGTGCTCCCCATTCCATGGGTCCCAACTCTCCAGGTTCAACGCAATCTTCCGACAGCGAAAGCACTCATTGGAAACCCAGCGGATGCTACACCGTGGGATCGGGAAAGCTTTCTGAAACTCACCTCAGTTTTCATCTCCTGGTGCTCGTGTTCTCCATTCAGGCCCCCTTACTAACAATCTCCCCACTTGGAGACTCGGCGCCTTTCCATGCCTCTTTCGTACCGTCTGCAATTTGTCCGCAGGATGAACTGCAAGAGGGGGAACCAATGAGAGACTCGCTGGAGGTGTTTGGTCGGGCACATGTCACTCTCATTTCCCATCACGAAGAAGAATTCACCAGCGGTTCAGCCTGCCACCCCGGATCGACAATAGGGCGTGAAGCCATCCAGCCGTGTTGCGTCCCACTCACAAAAAAGCGACTTGGGAAATGGAGCTCAGAGGCACTGCACTTCCCAAACCTGCAGAGTTCTAAACGATAACTATCGCCCCAAAATATATTGAGGTCAGGCTACGAAGAGGCGCTGAACGCAAGGCAGAACTGCAGGAAACGGATGTCAACGGGTACATCGGAATGGCCCCGATAGCACATGAAAAGCGCCAGAACGTGGACAATGATGCGGTTGGCCAAAAAGGGCGTATGCGTTTTTTTCCTGAATATATTCAGGAAAAAACGCATACGCCCTTTTTGGCCAACCAAGCAACCTGGGAGAGCAAATCAGCACTACAAAGAAATCTCTCGCCCCCCCCGGGGCAAAAGGGCCAGGCGAAAAAAGTCTAAAAACCAGAAAGGCAGGACAGGCCACGGAGTCAAGGGAGCCTTGTTAAGCTGATGGGCGGGATGTCAATGGCCAACAGCCAATCTTCACAAGTGTATCCTCTTTCCTAAACCATGGAAAACACAGAACCACAGAGCATAGGGCACTTCCACACATGGGCGTTGACCTTGGGAAAATGAAAAAATCAACCAGACACAGGGACCCCAAAGTTGAGGGCTGCTGTCTTGACAAGAACCTCCACTCCGGTACACGTTTCATATCCCAGGAAAGAGCCAAGTGGACAAAGACGAGTGGACAAGTGGACAAAGACAAGTGGACAAGTGGTGCTACGTAGGTCCAATGGAGTGTCACTCAGCCATGAAATCCACGTCATGAGGCTGGTAGCAGCATCCTGAGTGGATTTAGGTACGATCATCCTCAGTGAAATAAGTCCCACAAAAAAAGAAATTTATGATATCACTTATCGAGGGAATGTAAAAATCGCTCCCCATGCACTGAATCCCCAAACAGAACAGAGTCACGCTTTTAGAAAACACACTTATGCCTGCTTCAGGGGAAAGGTGAGGTGGGGTGACGCATAAAACTCGAGTTTGAAATGAGCACAGATACCCTTCCGAAAACCGAATATGGAATGGACACGACCTACTCCTTGCTCAATCAACTGGACTCACCAGACCCTGTTCATCGCACAAGTATCTATCCGACTAGTAAGCATCTTAAAAGCTAAGTCTTGATATCTCTGTGTAAGTGCATCAAGTGTGTGTCAAGCGGCCTAAAACCAGCAGGGAAAATCAGCTCAGACCCATTCTGAGGATACATTTCCAACATAAAGAAGAAACAAGCAGGGCAAAACAGAGAGAAATTCTTCCAAAATGCGTTCAGGGACTGGCATGCAACCAGGATTGACCACATCTACAGCCCCAGCGGCAGAAGACATAAGGCTGGACACTCTTGGGGCTGAGACGATTGGTGAGGTTGGGAAAGCAAATGCAGACCCTTGAAAGGAATCCTGCGTGCTCCCCATTCCATGGGTCCCAACTCTCCAGGTTCAACGCAATCTTCCGACAGCGAAAGCACTCATTGGAAACCCAGCGGATGCTACACCGTGGGATCGGGAAAGCTTTCTGAAACTCACCTCAGTTTTCATCTCCTGGTGCTCGTGTTCTCCATTCAGGCCCCCTTACTAACAATCTCCCCACTTGGAGACTCGGCGCCTTTCCATGCCTCTTTCGTACCGTCTGCAATTTGTCCGAAGGATGAACTGCAAGAGGGGGAACCAATGAGAGACTCGCTGGAGGTGTTTGGTCGGGCACATGTCACTCTCATTTCCCATCACGAAGAAGAATTCACCAGCGGTTCAGCCTGCCACCCCGGATCGACAATAGGGCGTGAAGCCATTCAGCCGTGTTGCGTCCCACTCACAAAAAAGCGACTTGGGAAATGGAGCTCAGGGGCACTTCACTTCCCAAACCTGCAGAGTTCTAAACGATAACTATCGCCCCAAAATATATTGAGGTCAGGCTACGAAGAGGCGCTGAACGCAAGGCAGAACTGCAGGAAACGGATGTCAACCGCTACATCGGAATGGCCCCGATAGCACATGAAAAGCGCCAGAACGTGGACAATGATGCGGTTGGCCAAAAAGGGCGTATGCGTTTTTTCTTGAATATATTCAGGAAAAAACGCATACGCCCTTTTTGGCCAACCAAGCAACCTGGGAGAGCAAATCAGCACTACAAAGAAATCTCTCGCCCCCCCCCGGGGCAAAAGGGCCAGGCGAAAAAAGTCTAAAAACCAGAAAGGCAGGACAGGCCACGGAGTCAAGGGAGCCTTGTTAAGCTGATGGGCGGGATGTCAATGGCCAACAGCCAATCTTCACAAGTGTATCCTCTTTCCCAAACCATGTAAAACACAGAACCACAGAGCATAGGGCACTTCCACACATGGGCGTTGACCTTGGGAAAATGAAAAAATCAACCAGACACAGGGACCCCAAAGTTGAGGGCTGCTGTCTTGACAAGAACCTCCACTCCGGTACACGTTTCATATCCCAGGAAAGAGCCAAGTGGACAAAGACGAGTGGACAAGTGGACAAAGACAAGTGGACAAGTGGTGCTACGTAGGTCCAATGGAGTGTCACTCAGCCATGAAATCCACGTCATGAGGCTGGTAGCAGCATCCTGAGTGGATTTAGGTACGATCATCCTCAGTGAAATAAGTCCCACAAAAAAAGAAACTTATGATATCACTTATCGAGGGAATGTAAAAATCGCTCCCCATGCACTGAATCCCCAAACAGAACAGAGTCACGCTTTTAGAAAACACACTTATGCCTGCTTCAGGGGAAAGGTGAGGTGGGGTGACGCATAAAACTCGAGTTTGAAATGAGCACAGATACCCTTCCGAAAACCGAATATGGAATGGACACGACCTACTCCTTGCTCAATCAACTGGACTCACCAGACCCTGTTCATCGCACAATTATCTATCCGACTAGTAAGCATCTTCAAAGCTAAGTCTTGATATCTCTGTGTAAGTGCATCAAGTGTGTGTCAAGCGGCCTAAAACCAGCAGGGAAAATCAGCTCAGACCCATTCTGAGGATACATTTCCAACATAAAGAAGAAACAAGCAGGGCAAAACAGAGAGAAATTCTTCCAAAATGCGTTCAGGGACTGGCATGCAACCAGGATTGACCACATCTACAGCCCCAGCGGCAGAAGACATAAGGCTGGACACTCTTGGGGCTGAGACGATTGGTGAGGTTGGGAAAGCAAATGCAGACCCTTGAAAGGAATCCTGCGTGCTCCCCATTCCATGGGTCCCAACTCTCCAGGTTCAACGCAATCTTCCGACAGCGAAAGCACTCATTGGAAAACCAGCGGATGCTACACCGTGGGATCGGGAAAGCTTTCTGAAACTCACCTCAGTTTTCATCTCCTGGTGCTCGTGTTCTCCATTCAGGCCCCCTTACTAACAATCTCCCCACTTGGAGACTCGGCGCCTTTCCATGCCTCTTTCGTACCGTCTGCAATTTGTCCGCAGGATGAACTGCAAGAGGGGGAACCAATGAGAGACTCGCTGGAGGTGTTTGGTCGGGCACATGTCACTCTCATTTCCCATCACGAAGAAGAATTCACCAGCGGTTCAGCCTGCCACCCCGGATCGACAATAGGGCGTGAAGCCATCCAGCCGTGTTGCGTCCCACTCACAAAAAAGCGACTTGGGAAATGGAGCTCAGGGGCACTGCACTTCCCAAACCTGCAGAGTTCTAAACGATAACTATCGCCCCAAAATATATTGAGGTCAGGCTACGAAGAGGCGCTGAACGCAAGGCAGAACTGCAGGAAACGGATGTCAACGGGTACATCGGAATGGCCCCGATAGCACATGAAAAGCGCCAGAACGTGGACAATGATGCGGTTGGCCAAAAAGGGCGTATGCGTTTTTTTCCTGAATATATTCAGGAAAAAACGCATACGCCCTTTTTGGCCAACCAAGCAACCTGGGAGAGCAAATCAGCACTACAAAGAAATCTCTCGCCCCCCCCGGGGCAAAAGGGCCAGGCGAAAAAAGTCTAAAAACCAGAAAGGCAGGACAGGCCACGGAGTCAAGGGAGCCTTGTTAAGCTGATGGGCGGGATGTCAATGGCCAACAGCCAATCTTCACAAGTGTATCCTCTTTCCCAAACCATGTAAAACACAGAACCACAGAGCATAGGGCACTTCCACACATGGGCGTTGACCTTGGGAAAATGAAAAAATCAACCAGACACAGGGACCCCAAAGTTGAGGGCTGCTGTCTTGACAAGAACCTCCACTCCGGTACACGTTTCATATCCCAGGAAAGAGCCAAGTGGACAAAGACGAGTGGACAAGTGGACAAAGACAAGTGGAAAAGTGGTGCTACGTAGGTCCAATGGAGTGTCACTCAGCCATGAAATCCACGTCATGAGGCTGGTAGCAGCATCCTGAGTGGATTTAGGTACGATCATCCTCAGTGAAATAAGTCCCACAAAAAAAGAAACTTATGATATCACTTATCGAGGGAATGTAAAAATCGCTCCCCATGCACTGAATCCCCAAACAGAACAGAGTCACGCTTTTAGAAAACACACTTATGCCTGCTTCAGGGGAAAGGTGAGGTGGGGTGACGCATAAAACTCGAGTTTGAAATGAGCACAGATACCCTTCCGAAAACCGAATATGGAATGGACACGACCTACTCCTTGCTCAATCAACTGGACTCACCAGACCCTGTTCATCGCACAAGTATCTATCCGACTAGTAAGCATCTTAAAAGCTAAGTCTTGATATCTCTGTGTAAGTGCATCAAGTGTGTGTCAAGCGGCCTAAAACCAGCAGGGAAAATCAGCTCAGACCCATTCTGAGGATACATTTCCAACATAAAGAAGAAACAAGCAGGGCAAAACAGAGAGAAATTCTTCCAAAATGCGTTCAGGGACTGGCATGCAACCAGGATTGACCACATCTACAGCCCCAGCGGCAGAAGACATAAGGCTGGACACTCTTGGGGCTGAGACGATTGGTGAGGTTGGGAAAGCAAATGCAGACCCTTGAAAGGAATCCTGCGTGCTCCCCATTCCATGGGTCCCAACTCTCCAGGTTCAACGCAATCTTCCGACAGCGAAAGCACTCATTGGAAACCCAGCGGATGCTACACCGTGGGATCGGGAAAGCTTTCTGAAACTCACCTCAGTTTTCATCTCCTGGTGCTCGTGTTCTCCATTCAGGCCCCCTTACTAACAATCTCCCCACTTGGAGACTCGGCGCCTTTCCATGCCTCTTTCGTACCGTCTGCAATTTGTCCGAAGGATGAACTGCAAGAGGGGGAACCAATGAGAGACTCGCTGGAGGTGTTTGGTCGGGCACATGTCACTCTCATTTCCCATCACGAAGAAGAATTCACCAGCGGTTCAGCCTGCCACCCCGGATCGACAATAGGGCGTGAAGCCATTCAGCCGTGTTGCGTCCCACTCACAAAAAAGCGACTTGGGAAATGGAGCTCAGGGGCACTGCACTTCCCAAACCTGCAGAGTTCTAAACGATAACTATCGCCCCAAAATATATTGAGGTCAGGCTACGAAGAGGCGCTGAACGCAAGGCAGAACTGCAGGAAACGGATGTCAACGGCTACATCGGAATGGCCCCGATAGCACATGAAAAGCGCCAGAACGTGGACAATGATGCGGTTGGCCAAAAAGGGCGTATGCGTTTTTTCTTGAATATATTCAGGAAAAAACGCATACGCCCTTTTTGGCCAACCAAGCAACCTGGGAGAGCAAATCAGCACTACAAAGAAATCTCTCGCCCCCCCCCGGGGCAAAAGGGCCAGGCGAAAAAAGTCTAAAAACCAGAAAGGCAGGACAGGCCACGGAGTCAAGGGAGCCTTGTTAAGCTGATGGGCGGGATGTCAATGGCCAACAGCCAATCTTCACAAGTGTATCCTCTTTCCCAAACCATGTAAAACACAGAACCACAGAGCATAGGGCACTTCCACACATGGGCGTTGACCTTCGGAAAATGAAAAAATCAACCAGACACAGGGACCCCAAAGTTGAGGGCTGCTGTCTTGACAAGAACCTCCACTCCAGTACACGTTTCATATCCCAGGAAAGAGCCAAGTGGACAAAGACGAGTGGACAAGTGGACAAAGACAAGTGGACAAGTGGACAAGTGGTGCTACGTAGGTCCAATGGAGTGTCACTCAGCCATGAAATCCACGTCATGAGGCTGGTAGCAGCATCCTGAGTGGATTTAGGTACGATCATCCTCAGTGAAATAAGTCCCACAAAAAAAGAAACTTATGATATCACTTATCGAGGGAATGTAAAAATCGCTCCCCATGCACTGAATCCCCAAACAGAACAGAGTCACGCTTTTAGAAAACACACTTATGCCTGCTTCAGGGGAAAGGTGAGGTGGGGTGACGCATAAAACTCGAGTTTGAAATGAGCACAGATACCCTTCCGAAAACCGAATATGGAATGGACACGACCTACTCCTTGCTCAATCAACTGGACTCACCAGACCCTCTTCATCGCACAAGTATCTATCCGACTAGTAAGCATCTTCAAAGCTAAGTCTTGATATCTCTGTGTAAGTGCATCAAGTGTGTGTAAAGCGGCCTAAAACCAGCAGGGAAAATCAGCTCAGACCCATTCTGAGGATACATTTCCAACATAAAGAAGAAACAAGCAGGGTAAAACAGAGAGAAATTCTTCCAAAATGCGTTCAGGGACTGGCATGCAACCAGGATTGACCACATCTACAGCCCCAGCGGCAGAAGACATAAGGCTGGACACTCTTGGGGCTGAGACGATTGGTGAGGTTGGGAAAGCAAATGCAGACCCTTGAAAGGAATCCTGCGTGCTCCCCATTCCATGGGTCCCAACTCTCCAGGTTCAACGCAATCTTCCGACAGCGAAAGCACTCATTGGAAACCCAGCGGATGCTACACCGTGGGATCGGGAAAGCTTTCTGAAACTCACCTCAGTTTTCATCTCCTGGTGCTCGTGTTCTCCATTCAGGCCCCCTTACTAACAATCTCCCCACTTGGAGACTCGGCGCCTTTCCATGCCTCTTTCGTACCGTCTGCAATTTGTCCGCAGGATGAACTGCAAGAGGGGGAACCAATGAGAGACTCGCTGGAGGTGTTTGGTCGGGCACATGTCACTCTCATTTCCCATCACGAAGAAGAATTCACCAGCGGTTCAGCCTGCCACCCCGGATCGACAATAGGGCGTGAAGCCATCCAGCCGTGTTGCGTCCCACTCACAAAAAAGCGACTTGGGAAATGGAGCTCAGGGGCACTGCACTTCCCAAACCTGCAGAGTTCTAAACGATAACTATCGCCCCAAAATATATTGAGGTCAGGCTACGAAGAGGCGCTGAACGCAAGGCAGAACTGCAGGAAACGGATGTCAACGGGTACATCGGAATGGCCCCGATAGCACATGAAAAGCGCCAGAACGTGGACAATGATGCGGTTGGCCAAAAAGGGCGTATGCGTTTTTTCTTGAATATATTCAGGAAAAAACGCATACGCCCTTTTTGGCCAACCAAGCAACCTGGGAGAGCAAATCAGCACTACAAAGAAATCTCTCGCCCCCCCCCGGGGCAAAAGGGCCAGGCGAAAAAAGTCTAAAAACCAGAAAGGCAGGACAGGCCACGGAGTCAAGGGAGCCTTGTTAAGCTGATGGGCGGGATGTCAATGGCCAACAGCCAATCTTCACAAGTGTATCCTCTTTCCCAAACCATGTAAAACACAGAACCACAGAGCATAGGGCACTTCCACACATGGGCGTTGACCTTGGGAAAATGAAAAAATCAACCAGACACAGGGACCCCAAAGTTGAGGGCTGCTGTCTTGACAAGAACCTCCACTCCGGTACACGTTTCATATCCCAGGAAAGAGCCAAGTGGACAAAGACGAGTGGACAAGTGGACAAAGACAAGTGGACAAGTGGTGCTACGTAGGTCCAATGGAGTGTCACTCAGCCATGAAATCCACGTCATGAGGCTGGTAGCAGCATCCTGAGTGGATTTAGGTACGATCATCCTCAGTGAAATAAGTCCCACAAAAAAAGAAACTTATGATATCACTTATCGAGGGAATGTAAAAATCGCTCCCCATGCACTGAATCCCCAAACAGAACAGAGTCACGCTTTTAGAAAACACACTTATGCCTGCTTCAGGGGAAAGGTGAGGTGGGGTGACGCATAAAACTCGAGTTTGAAATGAGCACAGATACCCTTCCGAAAACCGAATATGGAATGGACACGACCTACTCCTTGCTCAATCAACTGGACTCACCAGACCCTGTTCATCGCACAAGTATCTATCCGACTAGTAAGCATCTTAAAAGCTAAGTCTTGATATCTCTGTGTAAGTGCATCAAGTGTGTGTCAAGCGGCCTAAAACCAGCAGGGAAAATCAGCTCAGACCCATTCTGAGGATACATTTCCAACATAAAGAAGAAACAAGCAGGGCAAAACAGAGAGAAATTCTTCCAAAATGCGTTCAGGGACTGGCATGCAACCAGGATTGACCACATCTACAGCCCCAGCGGCAGAAGACATAAGGCTGGACACTCTTGGGGCTGAGACGATTGGTGAGGTTGGGAAAGCAAATGCAGACCCTTGAAAGGAATCCTGCGTGCTCCCCATTCCATGGGTCCCAACTCTCCAGGTTCAACGCAATCTTCCGACAGCGAAAGCACTCATTGGAAACCCAGCGGATGCTACACCGTGGGATCGGGAAAGCTTTCTGAAACTCACCTCAGTTTTCATCTCCTGGTGCTCGTGTTCTCCATTCAGGCCCCCTTACTAACAATCTCCCCACTTGGAGACTCGGCGCCTTTCCATGCCTCTTTCGTACCGTCTGCAATTTGTCCGAAGGATGAACTGCAAGAGGGGGAACCAATGAGAGACTCGCTGGAGGTGTTTGGTCGGGCACATGTCACTCTCATTTCCCATCACGAAGAAGAATTCACCAGCGGTTCAGCCTGCCACCCCGGATCGACAATAGGGCGTGAAGCCATTCAGCCGTGTTGCGTCCCACTCACAAAAAAGCGACTTGGGAAATGGAGCTCAGGGGCACTGCACTTCCCAAACCTGCAGAGTTCTAAACGATAACTATCGCCCCAAAATATATTGAGGTCAGGCTACGAAGAGGCGCTGAACGCAAGGCAGAACTGCAGGAAACGGATGTCAACGGCTACATCGGAATGGCCCCGATAGCACATGAAAAGCGCCAGAACGTGGACAATGATGCGGTTGGCCAAAAAGGGCGTATGCGTTTTTTCTTGAATATATTCAGGAAAAAACGCATACGCCCTTTTTGGCCAACCAAGCAACCTGGGAGAGCAAATCAGCACTACAAAGAAATCTCTCGCCCCCCCCCGGGGCAAAAGGGCCAGGCGAAAAAAGTCTAAAAACCAGAAAGGCAGGACAGGCCACGGAGTCAAGGGAGCCTTGTTAAGCTGATGGGCGGGATGTCAATGGCCAACAGCCAATCTTCACAAGTGTATCCTCTTTCCCAAACCATGTAAAACACAGAACCACAGAGCATAGGGCACTTCCACACATGGGCGTTGACCTTGGGAAAATGAAAAAATCAACCAGACACAGGGACCCCAAAGTTGAGGGCTGCTGTCTTGACAAGAACCTCCACTCCGGTACACGTTTCATATCCCAGGAAAGAGCCAAGTGGACAAAGACGAGTGGACAAGTGGACAAAGACAAGTGGACAAGTGGACAAGTGGTGCTACGTAGGTCCAATGGAGTGTCACTCAGCCATGAAATCCACGTCATGAGGCTGGTAGCAGCATCCTGAGTGGATTTAGGTACGATCATCCTCAGTGAAATAAGTCCCACAAAAAAAGAAACTTATGATATCACTTATCGAGGGAATGTAAAAATCGCTCCCCATGCACTGAATCCCCAAACAGAACAGAGTCACGCTTTTAGAAAACACACTTATGCCTGCTTCAGGGGAAAGGTGAGGTGGGGTGACGCATAAAACTCGAGTTTGAAATGAGCACAGATACCCTTCCGAAAACCGAATATGGAATGGACACGACCTACTCCTTGCTCAATCAACTGGACTCACCAGACCCTCTTCATCGCACAAGTATCTATCCGACTAGTAAGCATCTTCAAAGCTAAGTCTTGATATCTCTGTGTAAGTGCATCAAGTGTGTGTAAAGCGGCCTAAAACCAGCAGGGAAAATCAGCTCAGACCCATTCTGAAGATACATTTCCAACATAAAGAAGAAACAAGCAGGGCAAAACAGAGAGAAATTCTTCCAAAATGCGTTCAGGGACTGGCATGCAACCAGGATTGACCACATCTACAGCCCCAGCGGCAGAAGACATAAGGCTGGACACTCTTGGGGCTGAGACGATTGGTGAGGTTGGGAAAGCAAATGCAGACCCTTGAAAGGAATCCTGCGTGCTCCCCATTCCATGGGTCCCAACTCTCCAGGTTCAACGCAATCTTCCGACAGCGAAAGCACTCATTGGAAACCCAGCGGATGCTACACCGTGGGATCGGGAAAGCTTTCTGAAACTCACCTCAGTTTTCATCTCCTGGTGCTCGTGTTCTCCATTCAGGCCCCCTTACTAACAATCTCCCCACTTGGAGACTCGGCGCCTTTCCATGCCTCTTTCGTACCGTCTGCAATTTGTCCGCAGGATGAACTGCAAGAGGGGGAACCAATGAGAGACTCGCTGGAGGTGTTTGGTCGGGCACATGTCACTCTCATTTCCCATCACGAAGAAGAATTCACCAGCGGTTCAGCCTGCCACCCCGGATCGACAATAGGGCGTGAAGCCATCCAGCCGTGTTGCGTCCCACTCACAAAAAAGCGACTTGGGAAATGGAGCTCAGGGGCACTGCACTTCCCAAACCTGCAGAGTTCTAAACGATAACTATCGCCCCAAAATATATTGAGGTCAGGCTACGAAGAGGCGCTGAACGCAAGGCAGAACTGCAGGAAACGGATGTCAACGGGTACATCGGAATGGCCCCGATAGCACATGAAAAGCGCCAGAACGTGGACAATGATGCGGTTGGCCAAAAAGGGCGTATGCGTTTTTTTCCTGAATATATTCAGGAAAAAACGCATACGCCCTTTTTGGCCAACCAAGCAACCTGGGAGAGCAAATCAGCACTACAAAGAAATCTCTCGCCCCCCCCGGGGCAAAAGGGCCAGGCGAAAAAAGTCTAAAAACCAGAAAGGCAGGACAGGCCACGGAGTCAAGGGAGCCTTGTTAAGCTGATGGGCGGGATGTCAATGGCCAACAGCCAATCTTCACAAGTGTATCCTCTTTCCCAAACCATGTAAAACACAGAACCACAGAGCATAGGGCACTTCCACACATGGGCGTTGACCTTGGGAAAATGAAAAAATCAACCAGACACAGGGACCCCAAAGTTGAGGGCTGCTGTCTTGACAAGAACCTCCACTCCGGTACACGTTTCATATCCCAGGAAAGAGCCAAGTGGACAAAGACGAGTGGACAAGTGGACAAAGACAAGTGGACAAGTGGTGCTACGTAGGTCCAATGGAGTGTCA
The DNA here is from genome assembly GCF_026419965.1 of Kogia breviceps. Classification (NCBI taxonomy): domain Eukaryota; kingdom Metazoa; phylum Chordata; class Mammalia; order Artiodactyla; family Physeteridae; genus Kogia; species Kogia breviceps. The sequence continues at coordinate 48,496,588 of NC_081315.1, forward strand.
CTCAGCCATGAAATCCACGTCATGAGGCTGGTAGCAGCATCCTGAGTGGATTTAGGTACGATCATCCTCAGTGAAATAACTCCCACAAAAAAAGAAACTTATGATATCACTTATCGAGGGAATGTAAAAATCGCTCCCCATGCACTGAATCCCCAAACAGAACAGAGTCACGCTTTTAGAAAACACACTTATGCCTGCTTCAGGGGAAAGGTGAGGTGGGGTGACGCATAAAACTCGAGTTTGAAATGAGCACAGATACCCTTCCGAAAACCGAATATGGAATGGACACGACCTACTCCTTGCTCAATCAACTGGACTCACCAGACCCTGTTCATCGCACAAGTATCTATCCGACTAGTAAGCATCTTAAAAGCTAAGTCTTGATATCTCTGTGTAAGTGCATCAAGTGTGTGTCAAGCGGCCTAAAACCAGCAGGGAAAATCAGCTCAGACCCATTCTGAGGATACATTTCCAACATAAAGAAGAAACAAGCAGGGCAAAACAGAGAGAAATTCTTCCAAAATGCGTTCAGGGACTGGCATGCAACCAGGATTGACCACATCTACAGCCCCAGCGGCAGAAGACATAAGGCTGGACACTCTTGGGGCTGAGACGATTGGTGAGGTTGGGAAAGCAAATGCAGACCCTTGAAAGGAATCCTGCGTGCTCCCCATTCCATGGGTCCCAACTCTCCAGGTTCAACGCAATCTTCCGACAGCGAAAGCACTCATTGGAAACCCAGCGGATGCTACACCGTGGGATCGGGAAAGCTTTCTGAAACTCACCTCAGTTTTCATCTCCTGGTGCTCGTGTTCTCCATTCAGGCCCCCTTACTAACAATCTCCCCACTTGGAGACTCGGCGCCTTTCCATGCCTCTTTCGTACCGTCTGCAATTTGTCCGAAGGATGAACTGCAAGAGGGGGAACCAATGAGAGACTCGCTGGAGGTGTTTGGTCGGGCACATGTCACTCTCATTTCCCATCACGAAGAAGAATTCACCAGCGGTTCAGCCTGCCACCCCGGATCGACAATAGGGCGTGAAGCCATTCAGCCGTGTTGCGTCCCACTCACAAAAAAGCGACTTGGGAAATGGAGCTCAGGGGCACTGCACTTCCCAAACCTGCAGAGTTCTAAACGATAACTATCGCCCCAAAATATATTGAGGTCAGGCTACGAAGAGGCGCTGAACGCAAGGCAGAACTGCAGGAAACGGATGTCAACCGCTACATCGGAATGGCCCCGATAGCACATGAAAAGCGCCAGAACGTGGACAATGATGCGGTTGGCCAAAAAGGGCGTATGCGTTTTTTCTTGAATATATTCAGGAAAAAACGCATACGCCCTTTTTGGCCAACCAAGCAACCTGGGAGAGCAAATCAGCACTACAAAGAAATCTCTCGCCCCCCCCCGGGGCAAAAGGGCCAGGCGAAAAAAGTCTAAAAACCAGAAAGGCAGGACAGGCCACGGAGTCAAGGGAGCCTTGTTAAGCTGATGGGCGGGATGTCAATGGCCAACAGCCAATCTTCACAAGTGTATCCTCTTTCCCAAACCATGTAAAACACAGAACCACAGAGCATAGGGCACTTCCACACATGGGCGTTGACCTTGGGAAAATGAAAAAATCAACCAGACACAGGGACCCCAAAGTTGAGGGCTGCTGTCTTGACAAGAACCTCCACTCCGGTACACGTTTCATATCCCAGGAAAGAGCCAAGTGGACAAAGACGAGTGGACAAGTGGACAAAGACAAGTGGACAAGTGGTGCTACGTAGGTCCAATGGAGTGTCACTCAGCCATGAAATCCACGTCATGAGGCTGGTAGCAGCATCCTGAGTGGATTTAGGTACGATCATCCTCAGTGAAATAACTCCCACAAAAAAAGAAACTTATGATATCACTTATCGAGGGAATGTAAAAATCGCTCCCCATGCACTGAATCCCCAAACAGAACAGAGTCACGCTTTTAGAAAACACACTTATGCCTGCTTCAGGGGAAAGGTGAGGTGGGGTGACGCATAAAACTCGAGTTTGAAATGAGCACAGATACCCTTCCGAAAACCGAATATGGAATGGACACGACCTACTCCTTGCTCAATCAACTGGACTCACCAGACCCTGTTCATCGCACAAGTATCTATCCGACTAGTAAGCATCTTAAAAGCTAAGTCTTGATATCTCTGTGTAAGTGCATCAAGTGTGTGTCAAGCGGCCTAAAACCAGCAGGGAAAATCAGCTCAGACCCATTCTGAGGATACATTTCCAACATAAAGAAGAAACAAGCAGGGCAAAACAGAGAGAAATTCTTCCAAAATGCGTTCAGGGACTGGCATGCAACCAGGATTGACCACATCTACAGCCCCAGCGGCAGAAGACATAAGGCTGGACACTCTTGGGGCTGAGACGATTGGTGAGGTTGGGAAAGCAAATGCAGACCCTTGAAAGGAATCCTGCGTGCTCCCCATTCCATGGGTCCCAACTCTCCAGGTTCAACGCAATCTTCCGACAGCGAAAGCACTCATTGGAAACCCAGCGGATGCTACACCGTGGGATCGGGAAAGCTTTCTGAAACTCACCTCAGTTTTCATCTCCTGGTGCTCGTGTTCTCCATTCAGGCCCCCTTACTAACAATCTCCCCACTTGGAGACTCGGCGCCTTTCCATGCCTCTTTCGTACCGTCTGCAATTTGTCCGCAGGATGAACTGCAAGAGGGGGAACCAATGAGAGACTCGCTGGAGGTGTTTGGTCGGGCACATGTCACTCTCATTTCCCATCACGAAGAAGAATTCACCAGCGGTTCAGCCTGCCACCCCGGATCGACAATAGGGCGTGAAGCCATTCAGCCGTGTTGCGTCCCACTCACAAAAAAGCGACTTGGGAAATGGAGCTCAGGGGCACTGCACTTCCCAAACCTGCAGAGTTCTAAACGATAACTATCGCCCCAAAATATATTGAGGTCAGGCTACGAAGAGGCGCTGAACGCAAGGCAGAACTGCAGGAAACGGATGTCAACGGCTACATCGGAATGGCCCCGATAGCACATGAAAAGCGCCAGAACGTGGACAATGATGCGGTTGGCCAAAAAGGGCGTATGCGTTTTTTCTTGAATATATTCAGGAAAAAACGCATACGCCCTTTTTGGCCAACCAAGCAACCTGGGAGAGCAAATCAGCACTACAAAGAAATCTCTCGCCCCCCCCCGGGGCAAAAGGGCCAGGCGAAAAAAGTCTAAAAACCAGAAAGGCAGGACAGGCCACGGAGTCAAGGGAGCCTTGTTAAGCTGATGGGCGGGATGTCAATGGCCAACAGCCAATCTTCACAAGTGTATCCTCTTTCCCAAACCATGTAAAACACAGAACCACAGAGCATAGGGCACTTCCACACATGGGCGTTGACCTTGGGAAAATGAAAAAATCAACCAGACACAGGGACCCCAAAGTTGAGGGCTGCTGTCTTGACAAGAACCTCCACTCCGGTACACGTTTCATATCCCAGGAAAGAGCCAAGTGGACAAAGACGAGTGGACAAGTGGACAAAGACAAGTGGACAAGTGGACAAGTGGTGCTACGTAGGTCCAATGGAGTGTCACTCAGCCATGAAATCCACGTCATGAGGCTGGTAGCAGCATCCTGAGTGGATTTAGGTACGATCATCCTCAGTGAAATAAGTCCCACAAAAAAAGAAACTTATGATATCACTTATCGAGGGAATGTAAAAATCGCTCCCCATGCACTGAATCCCCAAACAGAACAGAGTCACGCTTTTAGAAAACACACTTATGCCTGCTTCAGGGGAAAGGTGAGGTGGGGTGACGCATAAAACTCGAGTTTGAAATGAGCACAGATACCCTTCCGAAAACCGAATATGGAATGGACACGACCTACTCCTTGCTCAATCAACTGGACTCACCAGACCCTCTTCATCGCACAAGTATCTATCCGACTAGTAAGCATCTTAAAAGCTAAGTCTTGATATCTCTGTGTAAGTGCATCAAGTGTGTGTAAAGCGGCCTAAAACCAGCAGGGAAAATCAGCTCAGACCCATTCTGAAGATACATTTCCAACATAAAGAAGAAACAAGCAGGGCAAAACAGAGAGAAATTCTTCCAAAATGCGTTCAGGGACTGGCATGCAACCAGGATTGACCACATCTACAGCCCCAGCGGCAGAAGACATAAGGCTGGACACTCTTGGGGCTGAGACGATTGGTGAGGTCGGGAAAGCAAATGCAGACCCTTGAAAGGAATCCTGCGTGCTCCCCATTCCATGGGTCCCAACTCTCCAGGTTCAACGCAATCTTCCGACAGCGAAAGCACTCATTGGAAAACCAGCGGATGCTACACCGTGGGATCGGGAAAGCTTTCTGAAACTCACCTCAGTTTTCATCTCCTGGTGCTCGTGTTCTCCATTCAGGCCCCCTTACTAACAATCTCCCCACTTGGAGACTCGGCGCCTTTCCATGCCTCTTTCGTACCGTCTGCAATTTGTCCGCAGGATGAACTGCAAGAGGGGGAACCAATGAGAGACTCGCTGGAGGTGTTTGGTCGGGCACATGTCACTCTCATTTCCCATCACGAAGAAGAATTCACCAGCGGTTCAGCCTGCCACCCCGGATCGACAATAGGGCGTGAAGCCATCCAGCCGTGTTGCGTCCCACTCACAAAAAAGCGACTTGGGAAATGGAGCTCAGGGGCACTGCACTTCCCAAACCTGCAGAGTTCTAAACGATAACTATCGCCCCAAAATATATTGAGGTCAGGCTACGAAGAGGCGCTGAACGCAAGGCAGAACTGCAGGAAACGGATGTCAACGGGTACATCGGAATGGCCCCGATAGCACATGAAAAGCGCCAGAACGTGGACAATGATGCGGTTGGCCAAAAAGGGCGTATGCGTTTTTTTCCTGAATATATTCAGGAAAAAACGCATACGCCCTTTTTGGCCAACCAAGCAACCTGGGAGAGCAAATCAGCACTACAAAGAAATCTCTCGCCCCCCCCGGGGCAAAAGGGCCAGGCGAAAAAAGTCTAAAAACCAGAAAGGCAGGACAGGCCACGGAGTCAAGGGAGCCTTGTTAAGCTGATGGGCGGGATGTCAATGGCCAACAGCCAATCTTCACAAGTGTATCCTCTTTCCCAAACCATGTAAAACACAGAACCACAGAGCATAGGGCACTTCCACACATGGGCGTTGACCTTGGGAAAATGAAAAAATCAACCAGACACAGGGACCCCAAAGTTGAGGGCTGCTGTCTTGACAAGAACCTCCACTCCGGTACACGTTTCATATCCCAGGAAAGAGCCAAGTGGACAAAGACGAGTGGACAAGTGGACAAAGACAAGTGGACAAGTGGTGCTACGTAGGTCCAATGGAGTGTCACTCAGCCATGAAATCCACGTCATGAGGCTGGTAGCAGCATCCTGAGTGGATTTAGGTACGATCATCCTCAGTGAAATAACTCCCACAAAAAAAGAAACTTATGATATCACTTATCGAGGGAATGTAAAAATCGCTCCCCATGCACTGAATCCCCAAACAGAACAGAGTCACGCTTTTAGAAAACACACTTATGCCTGCTTCAGGGGAAAGGTGAGGTGGGGTGACGCATAAAACTCGAGTTTGAAATGAGCACAGATACCCTTCCGAAAACCGAATATGGAATGGACACGACCTACTCCTTGCTCAATCAACTGGACTCACCAGACCCTGTTCATCGCACAAGTATCTATCCGACTAGTAAGCATCTTAAAAGCTAAGTCTTGATATCTCTGTGTAAGTGCATCAAGTGTGTGTCAAGCGGCCTAAAACCAGCAGGGAAAATCAGCTCAGACCCATTCTGAGGATACATTTCCAACATAAAGAAGAAACAAGCAGGGCAAAACAGAGAGAAATTCTTCCAAAATGCGTTCAGGGACTGGCATGCAACCAGGATTGACCACATCTACAGCCCCAGCGGCAGAAGACATAAGGCTGGACACTCTTGGGGCTGAGACGATTGGTGAGGTTGGGAAAGCAAATGCAGACCCTTGAAAGGAATCCTGCGTGCTCCCCATTCCATGGGTCCCAACTCTCCAGGTTCAACGCAATCTTCCGACAGCGAAAGCACTCATTGGAAACCCAGCGGATGCTACACCGTGGGATCGGGAAAGCTTTCTGAAACTCACCTCAGTTTTCATCTCCTGGTGCTCGTGTTCTCCATTCAGGCCCCCTTACTAACAATCTCCCCACTTGGAGACTCGGCGCCTTTCCATGCCTCTTTCGTACCGTCTGCAATTTGTCCGAAGGATGAACTGCAAGAGGGGGAACCAATGAGAGACTCGCTGGAGGTGTTTGGTCGGGCACATGTCACTCTCATTTCCCATCACGAAGAAGAATTCACCAGCGGTTCAGCCTGCCACCCCGGATCGACAATAGGGCGTGAAGCCATTCAGCCGTGTTGCGTCCCACTCACAAAAAAGCGACTTGGGAAATGGAGCTCAGGGGCACTGCACTTCCCAAACCTGCAGAGTTCTAAACGATAACTATCGCCCCAAAATATATTGAGGTCAGGCTACGAAGAGGCGCTGAACGCAAGGCAGAACTGCAGGAAACGGATGTCAACCGCTACATCGGAATGGCCCCGATAGCACATGAAAAGCGCCAGAACGTGGACAATGATGCGGTTGGCCAAAAAGGGCGTATGCGTTTTTTCTTGAATATATTCAGGAAAAAACGCATACGCCCTTTTTGGCCAACCAAGCAACCTGGGAGAGCAAATCAGCACTACAAAGAAATCTCTCGCCCCCCCCCGGGGCAAAAGGGCCAGGCGAAAAAAGTCTAAAAACCAGAAAGGCAGGACAGGCCACGGAGTCAAGGGAGCCTTGTTAAGCTGATGGGCGGGATGTCAATGGCCAACAGCCAATCTTCACAAGTGTATCCTCTTTCCCAAACCATGTAAAACACAGAACCACAGAGCATAGGGCACTTCCACACATGGGCGTTGACCTTGGGAAAATGAAAAAATCAACCAGACACAGGGACCCCAAAGTTGAGGGCTGCTGTCTTGACAAGAACCTCCACTCCAGTACACGTTTCATATCCCAGGAAAGAGCCAAGTGGACAAAGACGAGTGGACAAGTGGACAAAGACAAGTGGACAAGTGGACAAGTGGTGCTACGTAGGTCCAATGGAGTGTCACTCAGCCATGAAATCCACGTCATGAGGCTGGTAGCAGCATCCTGAGTGGATTTAGGTACGATCATCCTCAGTGAAATAAGTCCCACAAAAAAAGAAACTTATGATATCACTTATCGAGGGAATGTAAAAATCGCTCCCCATGCACTGAATCCCCAAACAGAACAGAGTCACGCTTTTAGAAAACACACTTATGCCTGCTTCAGGGGAAAGGTGAGGTGGGGTGACGCATAAAACTCGAGTTTGAAATGAGCACAGATACCCTTCCGAAAACCGAATATGGAATGGACACGACCTACTCCTTGCTCAATCAACTGGACTCACCAGACCCTCTTCATCGCACAAGTATCTATCCGACTAGTAAGCATCTTCAAAGCTAAGTCTTGATATCTCTGTGTAAGTGCATCAAGTGTGTGTAAAGCGGCCTAAAACCAGCAGGGAAAATCAGCTCAGACCCATTCTGAAGATACATTTCCAACATAAAGAAGAAACAAGCAGGGCAAAACAGAGAGAAATTCTTCCAAAATGCGTTCAGGGACTGGCATGCAACCAGGATTGACCACATCTACAGCCCCAGCGGCAGAAGACATAAGGCTGGACACTCTTGGGGCTGAGACGATTGGTGAGGTTGGGAAAGCAAATGCAGACCCTTGAAAGGAATCCTGCGTGCTCCCCATTCCATGGGTCCCAACTCTCCAGGTTCAACGCAATCTTCCGACAGCGAAAGCACTCATTGGAAAACCAGCGGATGCTACACCGTGGGATCGGGAAAGCTTTCTGAAACTCACCTCAGTTTTCATCTCCTGGTGCTCGTGTTCTCCATTCAGGCCCCCTTACTAACAATCTCCCCACTTGGAGACTCGGCGCCTTTCCATGCCTCTTTCGTACCGTCTGCAATTTGTCCGCAGGATGAACTGCAAGAGGGGGAACCAATGAGAGACTCGCTGGAGGTGTTTGGTCGGGCACATGTCACTCTCATTTCCCATCACGAAGAAGAATTCACCAGCGGTTCAGCCTGCCACCCCGGATCGACAATAGGGCGTGAAGCCATCCAGCCGTGTTGCGTCCCACTCACAAAAAAGCGACTTGGGAAATGGAGCTCAGGGGCACTGCACTTCCCAAACCTGCAGAGTTCTAAACGATAACTATCGCCCCAAAATATATTGAGGTCAGGCTACGAAGAGGCGCTGAACGCAAGGCAGAACTGCAGGAAACGGATGTCAACGGGTACATCGGAATGGCCCCGATAGCACATGAAAAGCGCCAGAACGTGGACAATGATGCGGTTGGCCAAAAAGGGCGTATGCGTTTTTTTCCTGAATATATTCAGGAAAAAACGCATACGCCCTTTTTGGCCAACCAAGCAACCTGGGAGAGCAAATCAGCACTACAAAGAAATCTCTCGCCCCCCCCGGGGCAAAAGGGCCAGGCGAAAAAAGTCTAAAAACCAGAAAGGCAGGACAGGCCACGGAGTCAAGGGAGCCTTGTTAAGCTGATGGGCGGGATGTCAATGGCCAACAGCCAATCTTCACAAGTGTATCCTCTTTCCCAAACCATGTAAAACACAGAACCACAGAGCATAGGGCACTTCCACACATGGGCGTTGACCTTGGGAAAATGAAAAAATCAACCAGACACAGGGACCCCAAAGTTGAGGGCTGCTGTCTTGACAAGAACCTCCACTCCGGTACACGTTTCATATCCCAGGAAAGAGCCAAGTGGACAAAGACGAGTGGACAAGTGGACAAAGACAAGTGGACAAGTGGACAAGTGGTGCTACGTAGGTCCAATGGAGTGTCACTCAGCCATGAAATCCACGTCATGAGGCTGGTAGCAGCATCCTGAGTGGATTTAGGTACGATCATCCTCAGTGAAATAAGTCCCACAAAAAAAGAAACTTATGATATCACTTATCGAGGGAATGTAAAAATCGCTCCCCATGCACTGAATCCCCAAACAGAACAGAGTCACGCTTTTAGAAAACACACTTATGCCTGCTTCAGGGGAAAGGTGAGGTGGGGTGACGCATAAAACTCGAGTTTGAAATGAGCACAGATACCCTTCCGAAAACCGAATATGGAATGGACACGACCTACTCCTTGCTCAATCAACTGGACTCACCAGACCCTGTTCATCGCACAAGTATCTATCCGACTAGTAAGCATCTTAAAAGCTAAGTCTTGATATCTCTGTGTAAGTGCATCAAGTGTGTGTCAAGCGGCCTAAAACCAGCAGGGAAAATCAGCTCAGACCCATTCTGAGGATACATTTCCAACATAAAGAAGAAACAAGCAGGGCAAAACAGAGAGAAATTCTTCCAAAATGCGTTCAGGGACTGGCATGCAACCAGGATTGACCACATCTACAGCCCCAGCGGCAGAAGACATAAGGCTGGACACTCTTGGGGCTGAGACGATTGGTGAGGTTGGGAAAGCAAATGCAGACCCTTGAAAGGAATCCTGCGTGCTCCCCATTCCATGGGTCCCAACTCTCCAGGTTCAACGCAATCTTCCGACAGCGAAAGCACTCATTGGAAAACCAGCGGATGCTACACCGTGGGATCGGGAAAGCTTTCTGAAACTCACCTCAGTTTTCATCTCCTGGTGCTCGTGTTCTCCATTCAGGCCCCCTTACTAACAATCTCCCCACTTGGAGACTCGGCGCCTTTCCATGCCTCTTTCGTACCGTCTGCAATTTGTCCGCAGGATGAACTGCAAGAGGGGGAACCAATGAGAGACTCGCTGGAGGTGTTTGGTCGGGCACATGTCACTCTCATTTCCCATCACGAAGAAGAATTCACCAGCGGTTCAGCCTGCCACCCCGGATCGACAATAGGGCGTGAAGCCATCCAGCCGTGTTGCGTCCCACTCACAAAAAAGCGACTTGGGAAATGGAGCTCAGGGGCACTGCACTTCCCAAACCTGCAGAGTTCTAAACGATAACTATCGCCCCAAAATATATTGAGGTCAGGCTACGAAGAGGCGCTGAACGCAAGGCAGAACTGCAGGAAACGGATGTCAACGGGTACATCGGAATGGCCCCGATAGCACATGAAAAGCGCCAGAACGTGGACAATGATGCGGTTGGCCAAAAAGGGCGTATGCGTTTTTTTCCTGAATATATTCAGGAAAAAACGCATACGCCCTTTTTGGCCAACCAAGCAACCTGGGAGAGCAAATCAGCACTACAAAGAAATCTCTCGCCCCCCCCCGGGGCAAAAGGGCCAGGCGAAAAAAGTCTAAAAACCAGAAAGGCAGGACAGGCCACGGAGTCAAGGGAGCCTTGTTAAGCTGATGGGCGGGATGTCAATGGCCAACAGCCAATCTTCACAAGTGTATCCTCTTTCCCAAACCATGTAAAACACAGAACCACAGAGCATAGGGCACTTCCACACATGGGCGTTGACCTTGGGAAAATGAAAAAATCAACCAGACACAGGGACCCCAAAGTTGAGGGCTGCTGTCTTGACAAGAACCTCCACTCCAGTACACGTTTCATATCCCAGGAAAGAGCCAAGTGGACAAAGACGAGTGGACAAGTGGACAAAGACAAGTGGACAAGTGGACAAGTGGTGCTACGTAGGTCCAATGGAGTGTCACTCAGCCATGAAATCCACGTCATGAGGCTGGTAGCAGCATCCTGAGTGGATTTAGGTACGATCATCCTCAGTGAAATAAGTCCCACAAAAAAAGAAACTTATGATATCACTTATCGAGGGAATGTAAAAATCGCTCCCCATGCACTGAATCCCCAAACAGAACAGAGTCACGCTTTTAGAAAACACACTTATGCCTGCTTCAGGGGAAAGGTGAGGTGGGGTGACGCATAAAACTCGAGTTTGAAATGAGCACAGATACCCTTCCGAAAACCGAATATGGAATGGACACGACCTACTCCTTGCTCAATCAACTGGACTCACCAGACCCTCTTCATCGCACAAGTATCTATCCGACTAGTAAGCATCTTCAAAGCTAAGTCTTGATATCTCTGTGTAAGTGCATCAAGTGTGTGTAAAGCGGCCTAAAACCAGCAGGGAAAATCAGCTCAGACCCATTCTGAAGATACATTTCCAACATAAAGAAGAAACAAGCAGGGCAAAACAGAGAGAAATTCTTCCAAAATGCGTTCAGGGACTGGCATGCAACCAGGATTGACCACATCTACAGCCCCAGCGGCAGAAGACATAAGGCTGGACACTCTTGGGGCTGAGACGATTGGTGAGGTTGGGAAAGCAAATGCAGACCCTTGAAAGGAATCCTGCGTGCTCCCCATTCCATGGGTCCCAACTCTCCAGGTTCAACGCAATCTTCCGACAGCGAAAGCACTCATTGGAAAACAAGCGGATGCTACACCGTGGGATCGGGAAAGCTTTCTGAAACTCACCTCAGTTTTCATCTCCTGGTGCTCGTGTTCTCCATTCAGGCCCCCTTACTAACAATCTCCCCACTTGGAGACTCGGCGCCTTTCCATGCCTCTTTCGTACCGTCTGCAATTTGTCCGCAGGATGAACTGCAAGAGGGGGAACCAATGAGAGACTCGCTGGAGGTGTTTGGTCGGGCACATGTCACTCTCATTTCCCATCACGAAGAAGAATTCACCAGCGGTTCAGCCTGCCACCCCGGATCGACAATAGGGCGTGAAGCCATCCAGCCGTGTTGCGTCCCACTCACAAAAAAGCGACTTGGGAAATGGAGCTCAGGGGCACTGCACTTCCCAAACCTGCAGAGTTCTAAACGATAACTATCGCCCCAAAATATATTGAGGTCAGGCTACGAAGAGGCGCTGAACGCAAGGCAGAACTGCAGGAAACGGATGTCAACGGGTACATCGGAATGGCCCCGATAGCACATGAAAAGCGCCAGAACGTGGACAATGATGCGGTTGGCCAAAAAGGGCGTATGCGTTTTTTTCCTGAATATATTCAGGAAAAAACGCATACGCCCTTTTTGGCCAACCAAGCAACCTGGGAGAGCAAATCAGCACTACAAAGAAATCTCTCGCCCCCCCCGGGGCAAAAGGGCCAGGCGAAAAAAGTCTAAAAACCAGAAAGGCAGGACAGGCCACGGAGTCAAGGGAGCCTTGTTAAGCTGATGGGCGGGATGTCAATGACCAACAGCCAATCTTCACAAGTGTATCCTCTTTCCCAAACCATGTAAAACACAGAACCACAGAGCATAGGGCACTTCCACACATGGGCGTTGACCTTGGGAAAATGAAAAAATCAACCAGACACAGGGACCCCAAAGTTGAGGGCTGCTGTCTTGACAAGAACCTCCACTCCGGTACACGTTTCATATCCCAGGAAAGAGCCAAGTGGACAAAGACGAGTGGATAAGTGGACAAGTGCAGAAGTGGTGCTACGTAGGTCCAATGGAGTGTCACTCAGCCATGAAATCCACGTCATGAGGCTGGTAGCAGCATCCTGAGTGGATTTAGGTACGATCATCCTCAGTGAAATAAGTCCCACAAAAAAAGAAACTTATGATATCACTTATCGAGGGAATGTAAAAATCGCTCCCCATGCACTGAATCCCCAAACAGAACAGAGTCACGCTTTTAGAAAACACACTTATGCCTGCTTCAGGGGAAAGGTGAGGTGGGGTGACGCATAAAACTCGAGTTTGAAATGAGCACAGATACCCTTCCGAAAACCGAATATGGAATGGACACGACCTACTCCTTGCTCAATCAACTGGACTCACCAGACCCTGTTCATCGCACAAGTATCTATCCGACTAGTAAGCATCTTAAAAGCTAAGTCTTGATATCTCTGTGTAAGTGCATCAAGTGTGTGTCAAGCGGCCTAAAACCAGCAGGGAAAATCAGCTCAGACCCATTCTGAGGATACATTTCCAACATAAAGAAGAAACAAGCAGGGCAAAACAGAGAGAAATTCTTCCAAAATGCGTTCAGGGACTGGCATGCAACCAGGATTGACCACATCTACAGCCCCAGCGGCAGAAGACATAAGGCTGGACACTCGTGGGGCTGAGACGATTGGTGAGGTTGGGAAAGCAAATGCAGACCCTTGAAAGGAATCCTGCGTGCTCCCCATTCCATGGGTCCCAACTCTCCAGGTTCAACGCAATCTTCCGACAGCGAAAGCACTCATTGGAAAACAAGCGGATGCTACACCGTGGGATCGGGAAAGCTTTCTGAAACTCACCTCAGTTTTCATCTCCTGGTGCTCGTGTTCTCCATTCAGGCCCCCTTACTAACAATCTCCCCACTTGGAGACTCGGCGCCTTTCCATGCCTCTTTCGTACCGTCTGCAATTTGTCCGCAGGATGAACTGCAAGAGGGGGAACCAATGAGAGACTCGCTGGAGGTGTTTGGTCGGGCACATGTCACTCTCATTTCCCATCACGAAGAACAATTCACCAGCGGTTCAGCCTGCCACCCCGGATCGACAATAGGGCGTGAAGCCATCCAGCCGTGTTGCGTCCCACTCACAAAAAAGCGACTTGGGAAATGGAGCTCAGGGGCACTGCACTTCCCAAACCTGCAGAGTTCTAAACGATAACTATCGCCCCAAAATATATTGAGGTCAGGCTACGAAGAGGCGCTGAACGCAAGGCAGAACTGCAGGAAACGGATGTCAACGGGTACATCGGAATGGCCCCGATAGCACATGAAAAGCGCCAGAACGTGGACAATGATGCGGTTGGCCAAAAAGGGCGTATGCGTTTTTTTCCTGAATATATTCAGGAAAAAACGCATACGCCCTTTTTGGCCAACCAAGCAACCTGGGAGAGCAAATCAGCACTACAAAGAAATCTCTCGCCCCCCCCCGGGGCAAAAGGGCCAGGCGAAAAAAGTCTAAAAACCAGAAAGGCAGGACAGGCCACGGAGTCAAGGGAGCCTTGTTAAGCTGATGGGCGGGATGTCAATGACCAACAGCCAATCTTCACAAGTGTATCCTCTTTCCCAAACCATGTAAAACACAGAACCACAGAGCATAGGGCACTTCCACACATGGGCGTTGACCTTGGGAAAATGAAAAAATCAACCAGACACAGGGACCCCAAAGTTGAGGGCTGCTGTCTTGACAAGAACCTCCACTCCGGTACACGTTTCATATCCCAGGAAAGAGCCAAGTGGACAAAGACGAGTGGATAAGTGGACAAGTGCAGAAGTGGTGCTACGTAGGTCCAATGGAGTGTCACTCAGCCATGAAATCCACGTCATGAGGCTGGTAGCAGCATCCTGAGTGGATTTAGGTACGATCATCCTCAGTGAAATAAGTCCCACAAAAAAAGAAACTTATGATATCACTTATCGAGGGAATGTAAAAATCGCTCCCCATGCACTGAATCCCCAAACAGAACAGAGTCACGCTTTTAGAAAACACACTTATGCCTGCTTCAGGGGAAAGGTGAGGTGGGGTGACGCATAAAACTCGAGTTTGAAATGAGCACAGATACCCTTCCGAAAACCGAATATGGAATGGACACGACCTACTCCTTGCTCAATCAACTGGACTCACCAGACCCTGTTCATCGCACAAGTATCTATCCGACTAGTAAGCATCTTCAAAGCTAAGTCTTGATATCTCTGTGTAAGTGCATCAAGTGTGTGTCAAGCGGCCTAAAACCAGCAGGGAAAATCAGCTCAGACCCATTCTGAGGATACATTTCCAACATAAAGAAGAAACAAGCAGGGCAAAACAGAGAGAAATTCTTCCAAAATGCGTTCAGGGACTGGCATGCAACCAGGATTGACCACATCTACAGCCCCAGCGGCAGAAGACGTAAGGCTGGACACTCGTGGGGCTGAGACGATTGGTGAGGTTGGGAAAGCAAATGCAGACCCTTGAAAGGAATCCTGCGTGCTCCCCATTCCATGGGTCCCAACTCTCCAGGTTCAACGCAATCTTCCGACAGCGAAAGCACTCATTGGAAACCCAGCGGATGCTACACCGTGGGATCGGGAAAGCTTTCTGAAACTCACCTCAGTTTTCATCTCCTGGTGCTCGTGTTCTCCATTCAGGCCCCCTTACTAACAATCTCCCCACTTGGAGACTCGGCGCCTTTCCATGCCTCTTTCGTACCGTCTGCAATTTGTCCGCAGGATGAACTGCAAGAGGGGGAACCAATGAGAGACTCGCTGGAGGTGTTTGGTCGGGCACATGTCACTCTCATTTCCCATCACGAAGAAGAATTCACCAGAGGGTCAGCCTGCCACCCCGGATCGACAATAGGGCGTGAAGCCATCCAGCCGTGTTGCGTCCCACTCACAAAAAAGCGACTTGGGAAATGGAGCTCAGGGGCACTGCACTTCCCAAACCTGCAGAGTTCTAAACGATAACTATCGCCCCAAAATATATTGAGGTCAGGCTACGAACAGGCGCTGAACGCAAGGCAGAACTGCAGGAAACGGATGTCAACGGGTACATCGGAATGGCCCCGATAGCACATGAAAAGCGCCAGAACGTGGACAATGATGCGGTTGGCCAAAAAGGGCGTATGCGTTTTTTCCTGAATATATTCAGGAAAAAACGCATACGCCCTTTTTGGCCAACCAAGCAACCTGGGAGAGCAAATCAGCACTACAAAGAAATCTCTCGCCCCCCCCGGGGAAAAAGGGCCAGGCGAAAAAAGTCTAAAAACCAGAAAGGCAGGACAGGCCACGGAGTCAAGGGAGCCTTGTTAAGCTGATGGGCGGGATGTCAATGGCCAACAGCCAATCTTCACAAGTGTATCCTCTTTCCCAAACCATGTAAAACACAGAACCACAGAGCATAGGGCACTTCCACACATGGGCGTTGACCTTGGGAAAATGAAAAATCAACCAGACACAGGGACCCCAAAGTTGAGGGCTGCTGTCTTGACAAGAACCTCCACTCCGGTACACGTTTCATATCCCAGGAAAGAGCCAAGTGGACAAAGACGAGTGGACAAGTGGACAAAGACAAGTGGACAAGTGGACAAGTGGTGCTACGTAGGTCCAATGGAGTGTCACTCAGCCATGAAATCCACGTCATGAGGCTGGTAGCAGCATCCTGAGTGGATTTAGGTACGATCATCCTCAGTGAAATAAGTCCCACAAAAAAAGAAACTTATGATATCACTTATCGAGGGAATGTAAAAATCGCTCCCCATGCACTGAATCCCCAAACAGAACAGAGTCACGCTTTTAGAAAACACACTTATGCCTGCTTCAGGGGAAAGGTGAGGTGGGGTGACGCATAAAACTCGAGTTTGAAATGAGCACAGATACCCTTCCGAAAACCGAATATGGAATGGACACCACCTACTCCTTGCTCAATCAACTGGACTCACCAGACCCTGTTCATCGCACAAGTATCTATCCGACTAGTAAGCATCTTAAAAGCTAAGTCTTGATATCTCTGTGTAAGTGCATCAAGTGTGTGTCAAGCGGCCTAAAACCAGCAGGGAAAATCAGCTCAGACCCATTCTGAGGATACATTTCCAACATAAAGAAGAAACAAGCAGGGCAAAACAGAGAGAAATTCTTCCAAAATGCGTTCAGGGACTGGCATGCAACCAGGATTGACCACATCTACAGCCCCAGCGGCAGAAGACATAAGGCTGGACACTCTTGGGGCTGAGACGATTGGTGAGGTTGGGAAAGCAAATGCAGACCCTTGAAAGGAATCCTGCGTGCTCCCCATTCCATGGGTCCCAACTCTCCAGGTTCAACGCAATCTTCCGACAGCGAAAGCACTCATTGGAAAACCAGCGGATGCTACACCGTGGGATCGGGAAAGCTTTCTGAAACTCACCTCAGTTTTCATCTCCTGGTGCTCGTGTTCTCCATTCAGGCCCCCTTACTAACAATCTCCCCACTTGGAGACTCGGCGCCTTTCCATGCCTCTTTCGTACCGTCTGCAATTTGTCCGCAGGATGAACTGCAAGAGGGGGAACCAATGAGAGACTCGCTGGAGGTGTTTGGTCGGGCACATGTCACTCTCATTTCCCATCACGAAGAAGAATTCACCAGCGGTTCAGCCTGCCACCCCGGATCGACAATAGGGCGTGAAGCCATCCAGCCATGTTGCGTCCCACTCACAAAAAAGCGACTTGGGAAATGGAGCTCAGGGGCACTGCACTTCCCAAACCTGCAGAGTTCTAAACGATAACTATCGCCCCAAAATATATTGAGGTCAGGCTACGAAGAGGCGCTGAACGCAAGGCAGAACTGCAGGAAACGGATGTCAACGGGTACATCGGAATGGCCCCGATAGAACATGAAAAGCACCAGAACGTGGACAATGATGCGGTTGGCCAAAAAGGGCGTATGCGTTTTTTCCTGAATATATTCAGGAAAAAACGCATACGCCCTTTTTGGCCAACCAAGCAACCTGGGAGAGCAAATCAGCACTACAAAGAAATCTCTCGCCCCCCAACCGGGGCAAAAGGGCCAGGCGAAAAAAGTCTAAAAACCAGAAAGGCAGGACAGCCCACGGAGTCAAGGGAGCCTTGTTAAGCTGATGGGCGGGATGTCAATGGCCAACAGCCAATCTTCACAAGTGTATCCTCTTTCCCAAACCATGTAAAACACAGAACCACAGAGCATAGGGCACTTCCACACATGGGCGTTGACCTTGGGAAAATGAAAAAATCAACCAGACACAGGGACCCCAAAGTTGAGGGCTGCTGTCTTGACAAGAACCTCCACTCCGGTACACGTTTCATATCCCAGGAAAGAGCCAAGTGGACAAAGACGAGTGGACAAGTGGACAAAGACAAGTGGACAAGTGGACAAGTGGTGCTACGTAGGTCCAATGGAGTGTCACTCAGCCATGAAATCCACGTCATGAGGCTGGTAGCAGCATCCTGAGTGGATTTAGGTACGATCATCCTCAGTGAAATAAGTCCCACAAAAAAAGAAACTTATGATATCACTTATCGAGGGAATGTAAAAATCGCTCCCCATGCACTGAATCCCCAAACAGAACAGAGTCACGCTTTTAGAAAACACACTTATGCCTGCTTCAGGGGAAAGGTGAGGTGGGGTGACGCATAAAACTCGAGTTTGAAATGAGCACAGATACCCTTCCGAAAACCGAATATGGAATGGACACGACCTACTCCTTGCTCAATCAACTGGACTCACCAGACCCTCTTCATCGCACAAGTATCTATCCGACTAGTAAGCATCTTAAAAGCTAAGTCTTGATATCTCTGTGTAAGTGCATCAAGTGTGTGTCAAGCAGCCTAAAACCAGCAGGGAAAATCAGCTCAGACCCATTCTGAGGATACATTTCCAACATAAAGAAGAAACAAGCAGGGCAAAACAGAGAGAAATTCTTCCAAAATGCGTTCAGGGACTGGCATGCAACCAGGATTGACCACATCTACAGCCCCAGCGGCAGAAGACATAAGGCTGGACACTCTTGGGGCTGAGACGATTGGTGAGGTCGGGAAAGCAAATGCAGACCCTTGAAAGGAATCCTGCGTGCTCCCCATTCCATGGGTCCCAACTCTCCAGGTTCAACGCAATCTTCCGACAGCGAAAGCACTCATTGGAAACCCAGCGGATGCTACACCGTGGGATCGGGAAAGCTTTCTGAAACTCACCTCAGTTTTCATCTCCTGGTGCTCGTGTTCTCCATTCAGGCCCCCTTACTAACAATCTCCCCACTTGGAGACTCGGCGCCTTTCCATGCCTCTTTCGTACCGTCTGCAATTTGTCCGCAGGATGAACTGCAAGAGGGGGAACCAATGAGAGACTCGCTGGAGGTGTTTGGTCGGGCACATGTCACTCTCATTTCCCATCACGAAGAAGAATTCACCAGCGGTTCAGCCTGCCACCCCGGATCGACAATAGGGCGTGAAGCCATCCAGCCATGTTGCGTCCCACTCACAAAAAAGCGACTTGGGAAATGGAGCTCAGGGGCACTGCACTTCCCAAACCTGCAGAGTTCTAAACGATAACTATCGCCCCAAAATATATTGAGGTCAGGCTACGAAGAGGCGCTGAACGCAAGGCAGAACTGCAGGAAACGGATGTCAACGGGTACATCGGAATGGCCCCGATAGCACATGAAAAGCACCAGAACGTGGACAATGATGCGGTTGGCCAAAAAGGGCGTATGCGTTTTTTCCTGAATATATTCAGGAAAAAACGCATACGCCCTTTTTGGCCAACCAAGCAACCTGGGAGAGCAAATCAGCACTACAAAGAAATCTCTCGCCCCCCACCCGGGGCAAAAGGGCCAGGCGAAAAAAGTCTAAAAACCAGAAAGGCAGGACAGGCCACGGAGTCAAGGGAGCCTTGTTAAGCTGATGGGCGGGATGTCAATGGCCAACAGCCAATCTTCACAAGTGTATCCTCTTTCCCAAACCATGGAAAACACAGAACCACAGAGCATAGGGCACTTCCACACATGGGCGTTGACCTTGGGAAAATGAAAAAATCAACCAGACACAGGGACCCCAAAGTTGAGGGCTGCTGTCTTGACAAGAACCTCCACTCCGGTACACGTTTCATATCCCAGGAAAGAGCCAAGTGGACAAGTGGACAAAGACAAGTGGACAAGTGGACAAGTGGTGCTACGTAGGTCCAATGGAGTGTCACTCAGCCATGAAATCCACGTCATGAGGCTGGTAGCAGCATCCTGAGTGGATTTAGGTACGATCATCCTCAGTGAAATAAGTCCCACAAAAAAAGAAACTTATGATATCACTTATCGAGGGAATGTAAAAATCGCTCCCCATGCACTGAATCCCCAAACAGAACAGAGTCACGCTTTTAGAAAACACACTTATGCCTGCTTCAGGGGAAAGGTGAGGTGGGGTGACGCATAAAACTCGAGTTTGAAATGAGCACAGATACCCTTCCGAAAACCGAATATGGAATGGACACGACCTACTCCTTGCTCAATCAACTGGACTCACCAGACCCTGTTCATCGCACAAGTATCTATCCGACTAGTAAGCATCTTCAAAGCTAAGTCTTGATATCTCTGTGTAAGTGCATCAAGTGTGTGTCAAGCGGCCTAAAACCAGCAGGGAAAATCAGCTCAGACCCATTCTGAGGATACATTTCCAACATAAAGAAGAAACAAGCAGGGCAAAACAGAGAGAAATTCTTCCAAAATGCGTTCAGGGACTGGCATGCAACCAGGATTGACCACATCTACAGCCCCAGCGGCAGAAGACATAAGGCTGGACACTCTTGGGGCTGAGACGATTGGTGAGGTTGGGAAAGCAAATGCAGACCCTTGAAAGGAATCCTGCGTGCTCCCCATTCCATGGGTCCCAACTCTCCAGGTTCAACGCAATCTTCCGACAGCGAAAGCACTCATTGGAAACCCAGCGGATGCTACACCGTGGGATCGGGAAAGCTTTCTGAAACTCACCTCAGTTTTCATCTCCTGGTGCTCGTGTTCTCCATTCAGGCCCCCTTACTAACAATCTCCCCACTTGGAGACTCGGCGCCTTTCCATGCCTCTTTCGTACCGTCTGCAATTTGTCCGCAGGATGAACTGCAAGAGGGGGAACCAATGAGAGACTCGCTGGAGGTGTTTGGTCGGGCACATGTCACTCTCATTTCCCATCACGAAGAAGAATTCACCAGCGGTTCAGCCTGCCACCCCGGATCGACAATAGGGCGTGAAGCCATCCAGCCGTGTTGCGTCCCACTCACAAAAAAGCGACTTGGGAAATGGAGCTCAGGGGCACTGCACTTCCCAAACCTGCAGAGTTCTAAACGATAACTATCGCCCCAAAATATATTGAGGTCAGGCTACGAAGAGGCGCTGAACGCAAGGCAGAACTGCAGGAAACGGATGTCAACGGGTACATCGGAATGGCCCCGATAGCACATGAAAAGCGCCAGAACGTGGACAATGATGCGGTTGGCCAAAAAGGGCGTATGCGTTTTTTCCTGAATATATTCAGGAAAAAACGCATACGCCCTTTTTGGCCAACCAAGCAACCTGGGAGAGCAAATCAGCACTACAAAGAAATCTCTCGCCCCCCCCCGGGGCAAAAGGGCCAGGCGAAAAAAGTCTAAAAACCAGAAAGGCAGGACAGGCCACGGAGTCAAGGGAGCCTTGTTAAGCTGATGGGCGGGATGTCAATGGCCAACAGCCAATCTTCACAAGTGTATCCTCTTTCCCAAACCATGTAAAACACAGAACCACAGAGCATAGGGCACTTCCACACATGGGCGTTGACCTTGGGAAAATGAAAAAATCAACCAGACACGGGGACCCCAAAGTTGAGGGCTGCTGTCTTGACAAGAACCTCCACTCCGGTACACGTTTCATATCCCAGGAAAGAGCCAAGTGGACAAGTGGACAAAGACAAGTGGACAAGTGGACAAGTGGTGCTACGTAGGTCCAATGGAGTGTCACTCAGCCATGAAATCCACGTCATGAGGCTGGTAGCAGCATCCTGAGTGGATTTAGGTACGATCATCCTCAGTGAAATAAGTCCCACAAAAAAAGAAACTTATGATATCACTTATCGAGGGAATGTAAAAATCGCTCCCCATGCACTGAATCCCCAAACAGAACAGAGTCACGCTTTTAGAAAACACACTTATGCCTGCTTCAGGGGAAAGGTGAGGTGGGGTGACGCATAAAACTCGAGTTTGAAATGAGCACAGATACCCTTCCGAAAACCGAATATGGAATGGACACGACCTACTCCTTGCTCAATCAACTGGACTCACCAGACCCTGTTCATCGCACAAGTATCTATCCGACTAGTAAGCATCTTCAAAGCTAAGTCTTGATATCTCTGTGTAAGTGCATCAAGTGTGTGTCAAGCGGCCTAAAACCAGCAGGGAAAATCAGCTCAGACCCATTCTGAGGATACATTTCCAACATAAAGAAGAAACAAGCAGGGCAAAACAGAGAGAAATTCTTCCAAAATGCGTTCAGGGACTGGCATGCAACCAGGATTGACCACATCTACAGCCCCAGCGGCAGAAGACGTAAGGCTGGACACTCGTGGGGCTGAGACGATTGGTGAGGTTGGGAAAGCAAATGCAGACCCTTGAAAGGAATCCTGCGTGCTCCCCATTCCATGGGTCCCAACTCTCCAGGTTCAACGCAATCTTCCGACAGCGAAAGCACTCATTGGAAACCCAGCGGATGCTACACCGTGGGATCGGGAAAGCTTTCTGAAACTCACCTCAGTTTTCATCTCCTGGTGCTCGTGTTCTCCATTCAGGCCCCCTTACTAACAATCTCCCCACTTGGAGACTCGGCGCCTTTCCATGCCTCTTTCGTACCGTCTGCAATTTGTCCGCAGGATGAACTGCAAGAGGGGGAACCAATGAGAGACTCGCTGGAGGTGTTTGGTCGGGCACATGTCACTCTCATTTCCCATCACGAAGAAGAATTCACCAGAGGGTCAGCCTGCCACCCCGGATCGACAATAGGGCGTGAAGCCATCCAGCCGTGTTGCGTCCCACTCACAAAAAAGCGACTTGGGAAATGGAGCTCAGGGGCACTGCACTTCCCAAACCTGCAGAGTTCTAAACGATAACTATCGCCCCAAAATATATTGAGGTCAGGCTACGAACAGGCGCTGAACGCAAGGCAGAACTGCAGGAAACGGATGTCAACGGGTACATCGGAATGGCCCCGATAGCACATGAAAAGCGCCAGAACGTGGACAATGATGCGGTTGGCCAAAAAGGGCGTATGCGTTTTTTCCTGAATATATTCAGGAAAAAACGCATACGCCCTTTTTGGCCAACCAAGCAACCTGGGAGAGCAAATCAGCACTACAAAGAAATCTCTCGCCCCCCCCGGGGAAAAAGGGCCAGGCGAAAAAAGTCTAAAAACCAGAAAGGCAGGACAGGCCACGGAGTCAAGGGAGCCTTGTTAAGCTGATGGGCGGGATGTCAATGGCCAACAGCCAATCTTCACAAGTGTATCCTCTTTCCCAAACCATGTAAAACACAGAACCACAGAGCATAGGGCACTTCCACACATGGGCGTTGACCTTGGGAAAATGAAAAATCAACCAGACACAGGGACCCCAAAGTTGAGGGCTGCTGTCTTGACAAGAACCTCCACTCCGGTACACGTTTCATATCCCAGGAAAGAGCCAAGTGGACAAAGACGAGTGGACAAGTGGACAAAGACAAGTGGACAAGTGGACAAGTGGTGCTACGTAGGTCCAATGGAGTGTCACTCAGCCATGAAATCCACGTCATGAGGCTGGTAGCAGCATCCTGAGTGGATTTAGGTACGATCATCCTCAGTGAAATAAGTCCCACAAAAAAAGAAACTTATGATATCACTTATCGAGGGAATGTAAAAATCGCTCCCCATGCACTGAATCCCCAAACAGAACAGAGTCACGCTTGTAGAAAACACACTTATGCCTGCTTCAGGGGAAAGGTGAGGTGGGGTGACGCATAAAACTCGAGTTTGAAATGAGCACAGATACCCTTCCGAAAACCGAATATGGAATGGACACCACCTACTCCTTGCTCAATCAACTGGACTCACCAGACCCTGTTCATCGCACAAGTATCTATCCGACTAGTAAGCATCTTAAAAGCTAAGTCTTGATATCTCTGTGTAAGTGCATCAAGTGTGTGTCAAGCGGCCTAAAACCAGCAGGGAAAATCAGCTCAGACCCATTCTGAGGATACATTTCCAACATAAAGAAGAAACAAGCAGGGCAAAACAGAGAGAAATTCTTCCAAAATGCGTTCAGGGACTGGCATGCAACCAGGATTGACCACATCTACAGCCCCAGCGGCAGAAGACATAAGGCTGGACACTCTTGGGGCTGAGACGATTGGTGAGGTTGGGAAAGCAAATGCAGACCCTTGAAAGGAATCCTGCGTGCTCCCCATTCCATGGGTCCCAACTCTCCAGGTTCAACGCAATCTTCCGACAGCGAAAGCACTCATTGGAAAACCAGCGGATGCTACACCGTGGGATCGGGAAAGCTTTCTGAAACTCACCTCAGTTTTCATCTCCTGGTGCTCGTGTTCTCCATTCAGGCCCCCTTACTAACAATCTCCCCACTTGGAGACTCGGCGCCTTTCCATGCCTCTTTCGTACCGTCTGCAATTTGTCCGCAGGATGAACTGCAAGAGGGGGAACCAATGAGAGACTCGCTGGAGGTGTTTGGTCGGGCACATGTCACTCTCATTTCCCATCACGAAGAAGAATTCACCAGCGGTTCAGCCTGCCACCCCGGATCGACAATAGGGCGTGAAGCCATCCAGCCATGTTGCGTCCCACTCACAAAAAAGCGACTTGGGAAATGGAGCTCAGGGGCACTGCACTTCCCAAACCTGCAGAGTTCTAAACGATAACTATCGCCCCAAAATATATTGAGGTCAGGCTACGAAGAGGCGCTGAACGCAAGGCAGAACTGCAGGAAACGGATGTCAACGGGTACATCGGAATGGCCCCGATAGCACATGAAAAGCACCAGAACGTGGACAATGATGCGGTTGGCCAAAAAGGGCGTATGCGTTTTTTCCTGAATATATTCAGGAAAAAACGCATACGCCCTTTTTGGCCAACCAAGCAACCTGGGAGAGCAAATCAGCACTACAAAGAAATCTCTCGCCCCCCACCCGGGGCAAAAGGGCCAGGCGAAAAAAGTCTAAAAACCAGAAAGGCAGGACAGCCCACGGAGTCAAGGGAGCCTTGTTAAGCTGATGGGCGGGATGTCAATGGCCAACAGCCAATCTTCACAAGTGTATCCTCTTTCCCAAACCATGTAAAACACAGAACCACAGAGCATAGGGCACTTCCACACATGGGCGTTGACCTTGGGAAAATGAAAAAATCAACCAGACACAGGGACCCCAAAGTTGAGGGCTGCTGTCTTGACAAGAACCTCCACTCCGGTACACGTTTCATATCCCAGGAAAGAGCCAAGTGGACAAAGACGAGTGGACAAGTGGACAAAGACAAGTGGACAAGTGGACAAGTGGTGCTACGTAGGTCCAATGGAGTGTCACTCAGCCATGAAATCCACGTCATGAGGCTGGTAGCAGCATCCTGAGTGGATTTAGGTACGATCATCCTCAGTGAAATAAGTCCCACAAAAAAAGAAACTTATGATATCACTTATCGAGGGAATGTAAAAATCGCTCCCCATGCACTGAATCCCCAAACAGAACAGAGTCACGCTTTTAGAAAACACACTTATGCCTGCTTCAGGGGAAAGGTGAGGTGGGGTGACGCATAAAACTCGAGTTTGAAATGAGCACAGATACCCTTCCGAAAACCGAATATGGAATGGACACGACCTACTCCTTGCTCAATCAACTGGACTCACCAGACCCTCTTCATCGCACAAGTATCTATCCGACTAGTAAGCATCTTAAAAGCTAAGTCTTGATATCTCTGTGTAAGTGCATCAAGTGTGTGTCAAGCAGCCTAAAACCAGCAGGGAAAATCAGCTCAGACCCATTCTGAGGATACATTTCCAACATAAAGAAGAAACAAGCAGGGCAAAACAGAGAGAAATTCTTCCAAAATGCGTTCAGGGACTGGCATGCAACCAGGATTGACCACATCTACAGCCCCAGCGGCAGAAGACATAAGGCTGGACACTCTTGGGGCTGAGACGATTGGTGAGGTCGGGAAAGCAAATGCAGACCCTTGAAAGGAATCCTGCGTGCTCCCCATTCCATGGGTCCCAACTCTCCAGGTTCAACGCAATCTTCCGACAGCGAAAGCACTCATTGGAAAACCAGCGGATGCTACACCGTGGGATCGGGAAAGCTTTCTGAAACTCACCTCAGTTTTCATCTCCTGGTGCTCGTGTTCTCCATTCAGGCCCCCTTACTAACAATCTCCCCACTTGGAGACTCGGCGCCTTTCCATGCCTCTTTCGTACCGTCTGCAATTTGTCCGCAGGATGAACTGCAAGAGGGGGAACCAATGAGAGACTCGCTGGAGGTGTTTGGTCGGGCACATGTCACTCTCATTTCCCATCACGAAGAAGAATTCACCAGCGGTTCAGCCTGCCACCCCGGATCGACAATAGGGCGTGAAGCCATCCAGCCATGTTGCGTCCCACTCACAAAAAAGCGACTTGGGAAATGGAGCTCAGGGGCACTGCACTTCCCAAACCTGCAGAGTTCTAAACGATAACTATCGCCCCAAAATATATTGAGGTCAGGCTACGAAGAGGCGCTGAACGCAAGGCAGAACTGCAGGAAACGGATGTCAACGGGTACATCGGAATGGCCCCGATAGCACATGAAAAGCACCAGAACGTGGACAATGATGCGGTTGGCCAAAAAGGGCGTATGCGTTTTTTCCTGAATATATTCAGGAAAAAACGCATACGCCCTTTTTGGCCAACCAAGCAACCTGGGAGAGCAAATCAGCACTACAAAGAAATCTCTCGCCCCCCACCCGGGGCAAAAGGGCCAGGCGAAAAAAGTCTAAAAACCAGAAAGGCAGGACAGGCCACGGAGTCAAGGGAGCCTTGTTAAGCTGATGGGCGGGATGTCAATGGCCAACAGCCAATCTTCACAAGTGTATCCTCTTTCCCAAACCATGGAAAACACAGAACCACAGAGCATAGGGCACTTCCACACATGGGCGTTGACCTTGGGAAAATGAAAAAATCAACCAGACACAGGGACCCCAAAGTTGAGGGCTGCTGTCTTGACAAGAACCTCCACTCCGGTACACGTTTCATATCCCAGGAAAGAGCCAAGTGGACAAGTGGACAAAGACAAGTGGACAAGTGGACAAGTGGTGCTACGTAGGTCCAATGGAGTGTCACTCAGCCATGAAATCCACGTCATGAGGCTGGTAGCAGCATCCTGAGTGGATTTAGGTACGATCATCCTCAGTGAAATAAGTCCCACAAAAAAAGAAACTTATGATATCACTTATCGAGGGAATGTAAAAATCGCTCCCCATGCACTGAATCCCCAAACAGAACAGAGTCACGCTTTTAGAAAACACACTTATGCCTGCTTCAGGGGAAAGGTGAGGTGGGGTGACGCATAAAACTCGAGTTTGAAATGAGCACAGATACCCTTCCGAAAACCGAATATGGAATGGACACGACCTACTCCTTGCTCAATCAACTGGACTCACCAGACCCTGTTCATCGCACAAGTATCTATCCGACTAGTAAGCATCTTCAAAGCTAAGTCTTGATATCTCTGTGTAAGTGCATCAAGTGTGTGTCAAGCGGCCTAAAACCAGCAGGGAAAATCAGCTCAGACCCATTCTGAGGATACATTTCCAACATAAAGAAGAAACAAGCAGGGCAAAACAGAGAGAAATTCTTCCAAAATGCGTTCAGGGACTGGCATGCAACCAGGATTGACCACATCTACAGCCCCAGCGGCAGAAGACATAAGGCTGGACACTCTTGGGGCTGAGACGATTGGTGAGGTTGGGAAAGCAAATGCAGACCCTTGAAAGGAATCCTGCGTGCTCCCCATTCCATGGGTCCCAACTCTCCAGGTTCAACGCAATCTTCCGACAGCGAAAGCACTCATTGGAAAACCAGCGGATGCTACACCGTGGGATCGGGAAAGCTTTCTGAAACTCACCTCAGTTTTCATCTCCTGGTGCTCGTGTTCTCCATTCAGGCCCCCTTACTAACAATCTCCCCACTTGGAGACTCGGCGCCTTTCCATGCCTCTTTCGTACCGTCTGCAATTTGTCCGCAGGATGAACTGCAAGAGGGGGAACCAATGAGAGACTCGCTGGAGGTGTTTGGTCGGGCACATGTCACTCTCATTTCCCATCACGAAGAAGAATTCACCAGCGGTTCAGCCTGCCACCCCGGATCGACAATAGGGCGTGAAGCCATCCAGCCGTGTTGCGTCCCACTCACAAAAAAGCGACTTGGGAAATGGAGCTCAGGGGCACTGCACTTCCCAAACCTGCAGAGTTCTAAACGATAACTATCGCCCCAAAATATATTGAGGTCAGGCTACGAAGAGGCGCTGAACGCAAGGCAGAACTGCAGGAAACGGATGTCAACGGGTACATCGGAATGGCCCCGATAGCACATGAAAAGCGCCAGAACGTGGACAATGATGCGGTTGGCCAAAAAGGGCGTATGCGTTTTTTCCTGAATATATTCAGGAAAAAACGCATACGCCCTTTTTGGCCAACCAAGCAACCTGGGAGAGCAAATCAGCACTACAAAGAAATCTCTCGCCCCCCCCCGGGGCAAAAGGGCCAGGCGAAAAAAGTCTAAAAACCAGAAAGGCAGGACAGGCCACGGAGTCAAGGGAGCCTTGTTAAGCTGATGGGCGGGATGTCAATGGCCAACAGCCAATCTTCACAAGTGTATCCTCTTTCCCAAACCATGTAAAACACAGAACCACAGAGCATAGGGCACTTCCACACATGGGCGTTGACCTTGGGAAAATGAAAAAATCAACCAGACACGGGGACCCCAAAGTTGAGGGCTGCTGTCTTGACAAGAACCTCCACTCCGGTACACGTTTCATATCCCAGGAAAGAGCCAAGTGGACAAGTGGACAAAGACAAGTGGACAAGTGGACAAGTGGTGCTACGTAGGTCCAATGGAGTGTCACTCAGCCATGAAATCCACGTCATGAGGCTGGTAGCAGCATCCTGAGTGGATTTAGGTACGATCATCCTCAGTGAAATAAGTCCCACAAAAAAAGAAACTTATGATATCACTTATCGAGGGAATGTAAAAATCGCTCCCCATGCACTGAATCCCCAAACAGAACAGAGTCACGCTTTTAGAAAACACACTTATGCCTGCTTCAGGGGAAAGGTGAGGTGGGGTGACGCATAAAACTCGAGTTTGAAATGAGCACAGATACCCTTCCGAAAACCGAATATGGAATGGACACGACCTACTCCTTGCTCAATCAACTGGACTCACCAGACCCTGTTCATCGCACAAGTATCTATCCGACTAGTAAGCATCTTCAAAGCTAAGTCTTGATATCTCTGTGTAAGTGCATCAAGTGTGTGTCAAGCGGCCTAAAACCAGCAGGGAAAATCAGCTCAGACCCATTCTGAGGATACATTTCCAACATAAAGAAGAAACAAGCAGGGCAAAACAGAGAGAAATTCTTCCAAAATGCGTTCAGGGACTGGCATGCAACCAGGATTGACCACATCTACAGCCCCAGCGGCAGAAGACGTAAGGCTGGACACTCGTGGGGCTGAGACGATTGGTGAGGTTGGGAAAGCAAATGCAGACCCTTGAAAGGAATCCTGCGTGCTCCCCATTCCATGGGTCCCAACTCTCCAGGTTCAACGCAATCTTCCGACAGCGAAAGCACTCATTGGAAACCCAGCGGATGCTACACCGTGGGATCGGGAAAGCTTTCTGAAACTCACCTCAGTTTTCATCTCCTGGTGCTCGTGTTCTCCATTCAGGCCCCCTTACTAACAATCTCCCCACTTGGAGACTCGGCGCCTTTCCATGCCTCTTTCGTACCGTCTGCAATTTGTCCGCAGGATGAACTGCAAGAGGGGGAACCAATGAGAGACTCGCTGGAGGTGTTTGGTCGGGCACATGTCACTCTCATTTCCCATCACGAAGAAGAATTCACCAGAGGGTCAGCCTGCCACCCCGGATCGACAATAGGGCGTGAAGCCATCCAGCCGTGTTGCGTCCCACTCACAAAAAAGCGACTTGGGAAATGGAGCTCAGGGGCACTGCACTTCCCAAACCTGCAGAGTTCTAAACGATAACTATCGCCCCAAAATATATTGAGGTCAGGCTACGAACAGGCGCTGAACGCAAGGCAGAACTGCAGGAAACGGATGTCAACGGGTACATCGGAATGGCCCCGATAGCACATGAAAAGCGCCAGAACGTGGACAATGATGCGGTTGGCCAAAAAGGGCGTATGCGTTTTTTCCTGAATATATTCAGGAAAAAACGCATACGCCCTTTTTGGCCAACCAAGCAACCTGGGAGAGCAAATCAGCACTACAAAGAAATCTCTCGCCCCCCCCGGGGAAAAAGGGCCAGGCGAAAAAAGTCTAAAAACCAGAAAGGCAGGACAGGCCACGGAGTCAAGGGAGCCTTGTTAAGCTGATGGGCGGGATGTCAATGGCCAACAGCCAATCTTCACAAGTGTATCCTCTTTCCCAAACCATGTAAAACACAGAACCACAGAGCATAGGGCACTTCCACACATGGGCGTTGACCTTGGGAAAATGAAAAATCAACCAGACACAGGGACCCCAAAGTTGAGGGCTGCTGTCTTGACAAGAACCTCCACTCCGGTACACGTTTCATATCCCAGGAAAGAGCCAAGTGGACAAAGACGAGTGGACAAGTGGACAAAGACAAGTGGACAAGTGGACAAGTGGTGCTACGTAGGTCCAATGGAGTGTCACTCAGCCATGAAATCCACGTCATGAGGCTGGTAGCAGCATCCTGAGTGGATTTAGGTACGATCATCCTCAGTGAAATAAGTCCCACAAAAAAAGAAACTTATGATATCACTTATCGAGGGAATGTAAAAATCGCTCCCCATGCACTGAATCCCCAAACAGAACAGAGTCACGCTTTTAGAAAACACACTTATGCCTGCTTCAGGGGAAAGGTGAGGTGGGGTGACGCATAAAACTCGAGTTTGAAATGAGCACAGATACCCTTCTGAAAACCGAATATGGAATGGACACCACCTACTCCTTGCTCAATCAACTGGACTCACCAGACCCTGTTCATCGCACAAGTATCTATCCGACTAGTAAGCATCTTAAAAGCTAAGTCTTGATATCTCTGTGTAAGTGCATCAAGTGTGTGTCAAGCGGCCTAAAACCAGCAGGGAAAATCAGCTCAGACCCATTCTGAGGATACATTTCCAACATAAAGAAGAAACAAGCAGGGCAAAACAGAGAGAAATTCTTCCAAAATGCGTTCAGGGACTGGCATGCAACCAGGATTGACCACATCTACAGCCCCAGCGGCAGAAGACATAAGGCTGGACACTCTTGGGGCTGAGACGATTGGTGAGGTTGGGAAAGCAAATGCAGACCCTTGAAAGGAATCCTGCGTGCTCCCCATTCCATGGGTCCCAACTCTCCAGGTTCAACGCAATCTTCCGACAGCGAAAGCACTCATTGGAAAACCAGCGGATGCTACACCGTGGGATCGGGAAAGCTTTCTGAAACTCACCTCAGTTTTCATCTCCTGGTGCTCGTGTTCTCCATTCAGGCCCCCTTACTAACAATCTCCCCACTTGGAGACTCGGCGCCTTTCCATGCCTCTTTCGTACCGTCTGCAATTTGTCCGCAGGATGAACTGCAAGAGGGGGAACCAATGAGAGACTCGCTGGAGGTGTTTGGTCGGGCACATGTCACTCTCATTTCCCATCACGAAGAAGAATTCACCAGCGGTTCAGCCTGCCACCCCGGATCGACAATAGGGCGTGAAGCCATCCAGCCATGTTGCGTCCCACTCACAAAAAAGCGACTTGGGAAATGGAGCTCAGGGGCACTGCACTTCCCAAACCTGCAGAGTTCTAAACGATAACTATCGCCCCAAAATATATTGAGGTCAGGCTACGAAGAGGCGCTGAACGCAAGGCAGAACTGCAGGAAACGGATGTCAACGGGTACATCGGAATGGCCCCGATAGCACATGAAAAGCACCAGAACGTGGACAATGATGCGGTTGGCCAAAAAGGGCGTATGCGTTTTTTCCTGAATATATTCAGGAAAAAACGCATACGCCCTTTTTGGCCAACCAAGCAACCTGGGAGAGCAAATCAGCACTACAAAGAAATCTCTCGCCCCCCACCCGGGGCAAAAGGGCCAGGCGAAAAAAGTCTAAAAACCAGAAAGGCAGGACAGCCCACGGAGTCAAGGGAGCCTTGTTAAGCTGATGGGCGGGATGTCAATGGCCAACAGCCAATCTTCACAAGTGTATCCTCTTTCCCAAACCATGTAAAACACAGAACCACAGAGCATAGGGCACTTCCACACATGGGCGTTGACCTTGGGAAAATGAAAAAATCAACCAGACACAGGGACCCCAAAGTTGAGGGCTGCTGTCTTGACAAGAACCTCCACTCCGGTACACGTTTCATATCCCAGGAAAGAGCCAAGTGGACAAAGACGAGTGGACAAGTGGACAAAGACAAGTGGACAAGTGGACAAGTGGTGCTACGTAGGTCCAATGGAGTGTCACTCAGCCATGAAATCCACGTCATGAGGCTGGTAGCAGCATCCTGAGTGGATTTAGGTACGATCATCCTCAGTGAAATAAGTCCCACAAAAAAAGAAACTTATGATATCACTTATCGAGGGAATGTAAAAATCGCTCCCCATGCACTGAATCCCCAAACAGAACAGAGTCACGCTTTTAGAAAACACACTTATGCCTGCTTCAGGGGAAAGGTGAGGTGGGGTGACGCATAAAACTCGAGTTTGAAATGAGCACAGATACCCTTCCGAAAACCGAATATGGAATGGACACGACCTACTCCTTGCTCAATCAACTGGACTCACCAGACCCTCTTCATCGCACAAGTATCTATCCGACTAGTAAGCATCTTAAAAGCTAAGTCTTGATATCTCTGTGTAAGTGCATCAAGTGTGTGTCAAGCGGCCTAAAACCAGCAGGGAAAATCAGCTCAGACCCATTCTGAGGATACATTTCCAACATAAAGAAGAAACAAGCAGGGCAAAACAGAGAGAAATTCTTCCAAAATGCGTTCAGGGACTGGCATGCAACCAGGATTGACCACATCTACAGCCCCAGCGGCAGAAGACATAAGGCTGGACACTCTTGGGGCTGAGACGATTGGTGAGGTCGGGAAAGCAAATGCAGACCCTTGAAAGGAATCCTGCGTGCTCCCCATTCCATGGGTCCCAACTCTCCAGGTTCAACGCAATCTTCCGACAGCGAAAGCACTCATTGGAAAACCAGCGGATGCTACACCGTGGGATCGGGAAAGCTTTCTGAAACTCACCTCAGTTTTCATCTCCTGGTGCTCGTGTTCTCCATTCAGGCCCCCTTACTAACAATCTCCCCACTTGGAGACTCGGCGCCTTTCCATGCCTCTTTCGTACCGTCTGCAATTTGTCCGCAGGATGAACTGCAAGAGGGGGAACCAATGAGAGACTCGCTGGAGGTGTTTGGTCGGGCACATGTCACTCTCATTTCCCATCACGAAGAAGAATTCACCAGCGGTTCAGCCTGCCACCCCGGATCGACAATAGGGCGTGAAGCCATCCAGCCATGTTGCGTCCCACTCACAAAAAAGCGACTTGGGAAATGGAGCTCAGGGGCACTGCACTTCCCAAACCTGCAGAGTTCTAAACGATAACTATCGCCCCAAAATATATTGAGGTCAGGCTACGAAGAGGCGCTGAACGCAAGGCAGAACTGCAGGAAACGGATGTCAACGGGTACATCGGAATGGCCCCGATAGCACATGAAAAGCACCAGAACGTGGACAATGATGCGGTTGGCCAAAAAGGGCGTATGCGTTTTTTCCTGAATATATTCAGGAAAAAACGCATACGCCCTTTTTGGCCAACCAAGCAACCTGGGAGAGCAAATCAGCACTACAAAGAAATCTCTCGCCCCCCACCCGGGGCAAAAGGGCCAGGCGAAAAAAGTCTAAAAACCAGAAAGGCAGGACAGGCCACGGAGTCAAGGGAGCCTTGTTAAGCTGATGGGCGGGATGTCAATGGCCAACAGCCAATCTTCACAAGTGTATCCTCTTTCCCAAACCATGGAAAACACAGAACCACAGAGCATAGGGCACTTCCACACATGGGCGTTGACCTTGGGAAAATGAAAAAATCAACCAGACACAGGGACCCCAAAGTTGAGGGCTGCTGTCTTGACAAGAACCTCCACTCCGGTACACGTTTCATATCCCAGGAAAGAGCCAAGTGGACAAGTGGACAAAGACAAGTGGACAAGTGGACAAGTGGTGCTACGTAGGTCCAATGGAGTGTCACTCAGCCATGAAATCCACGTCATGAGGCTGGTAGCAGCATCCTGAGTGGATTTAGGTACGATCATCCTCAGTGAAATAAGTCCCACAAAAAAAGAAACTTATGATATCACTTATCGAGGGAATGTAAAAATCGCTCCCCATGCACTGAATCCCCAAACAGAACAGAGTCACGCTTTTAGAAAACACACTTATGCCTGCTTCAGGGGAAAGGTGAGGTGGGGTGACGCATAAAACTCGAGTTTGAAATGAGCACAGATACCCTTCCGAAAACCGAATATGGAATGGACACGACCTACTCCTTGCTCAATCAACTGGACTCACCAGACCCTGTTCATCGCACAAGTATCTATCCGACTAGTAAGCATCTTCAAAGCTAAGTCTTGATATCTCTGTGTAAGTGCATCAAGTGTGTGTCAAGCGGCCTAAAACCAGCAGGGAAAATCAGCTCAGACCCATTCTGAGGATACATTTCCAACATAAAGAAGAAACAAGCAGGGCAAAACAGAGAGAAATTCTTCCAAAATGCGTTCAGGGACTGGCATGCAACCAGGATTGACCACATCTACAGCCCCAGCGGCAGAAGACATAAGGCTGGACACTCTTGGGGCTGAGACGATTGGTGAGGTTGGGAAAGCAAATGCAGACCCTTGAAAGGAATCCTGCGTGCTCCCCATTCCATGGGTCCCAACTCTCCAGGTTCAACGCAATCTTCCGACAGCGAAAGCACTCATTGGAAACCCAGCGGATGCTACACCGTGGGATCGGGAAAGCTTTCTGAAACTCACCTCAGTTTTCATCTCCTGGTGCTCGTGTTCTCCATTCAGGCCCCCTTACTAACAATCTCCCCACTTGGAGACTCGGCGCCTTTCCATGCCTCTTTCGTACCGTCTGCAATTTGTCCGCAGGATGAACTGCAAGAGGGGGAACCAATGAGAGACTCGCTGGAGGTGTTTGGTCGGGCACATGTCACTCTCATTTCCCATCACGAAGAAGAATTCACCAGAGGTTCAGCCTGCCACCCCGGATCGACAATAGGGCGTGAAGCCATCCAGCCGTGTTGCGTCCCACTCACAAAAAAGCGACTTGGGAAATGGAGCTCAGGGGCACTGCACTTCCGAATCCTGCAGAGTTCTAAACGATAACTATCGCCCCAAAATATATTGAGGTCAGGCTACGAAGAGGCGCTGAACGCAAGGCAGAACTGCAGAAAACGGATGTCAACGGGTACATCGGAATGGCCGCGATAACACATGAAAAGCGCCAGAACGTGGACAATGATGCGGTTGGCCAAAAAGGGCGTATGCGTTTTTTCCTGAATATATTCAGGAAAAAACGCATACGCCCTTTTTGGCCAACCAAGCAACCTGGGAGAGCAAATCAGCACTACAAAGAAATCTCTCGCCCCCCCCGGGGCAAAAGGGCCAGGCGAAAAAAGTCTAAAAACCAGAAAGGCAGGACAGCCCACGGAGTCAAGGGAGCCTTGTTAAGCTGATGGGCGGGATGTCAATGGCCAACAGCCAATCTTCACAAGTGTATCCTCTTTCCCAAACCATGTAAAACACAGAACCACAGAGCATAGGGCACTTCCACACATGGGCGTTGACCTTGGGAAAATGAAAAAATCAACCAGACACAGGGACCCCAAAGTTGAGGGCTGCTGTCTTGACAAGAACCTCCACTCCGGTACACGTTTCATATCCCAGGAAAGAGCCAAGTGGACAAAGACGAGTGGACTAGTGGACAAAGACAAGTGGACAAGTGGACAAGTGGTGCTACGTAGGTCCAATGGAGTGTCACTCAGCCATGAAATCCACGTCATGAGGCTGGTAGCAGCATCCTGAGTGGATTTAGGTACGATCATCCTCAGTGAAATAAGTCCCACAAAAAAAGAAACTTATGATATCACTTATCGAGGGAATGTAAAAATCGCTCCCCATGCACTGAATCCCCAAACAGAACAGAGTCACGCTTTTAGAAAACACACTTATGCCTGCTTCAGGGGAAAGGTGAGGTGGGGTGACGCATAAAACTCGAGTTTGAAATGAGCACAGATACCCTTCCGAAAACCGAATATGGAATGGACACGACCTACTCCTTGCTCAATCAACTGGACTCACCAGACCCTCTTCATCGCACAAGTATCTATCCGACTAGTAAGCATCTTAAAAGCTAAGTCTTGATATCTCTGTGTAAGTGCATCAAGTGTGTGTCAAGCGGCCTAAAACCAGCAGGGAAAATCAGCTCAGACCCATTCTGAGGATACATTTCCAACATAAAGAAGAAACAAGCAGGGCAAAACAGAGAGAAATTCTTCCAAAATGCGTTCAGGGACTGGCATGCAACCAGGATTGACCACATCTACAGCCCCAGCGGCAGAAGACATAAGGCTGGACACTCTTGGGGCTGAGACGATTGGTGAGGTTGGGAAAGCAAATGCAGACCCTTGAAAGGAATCCTGCGTGGTCCCCATTCCATGGGTCCCAACTCTCCAGGTTCAACGCAATCTTCCGACAGCGAAAGCACTCATTGGAAACCCAGCGGTTGCTACACCGTGGGATCGGGAAAGCTTTCTGAAACTCACCTCAGTTTTCATCTCCTGGTGCTCGTGTTCTCCATTCAGACCCCCTTACTAACAATCTCCCGACTTGGAGACTCGGCGCCTTTCCATGCCTCTTTCGTAC
The DNA here is from genome assembly GCF_026419965.1 of Kogia breviceps. Classification (NCBI taxonomy): domain Eukaryota; kingdom Metazoa; phylum Chordata; class Mammalia; order Artiodactyla; family Physeteridae; genus Kogia; species Kogia breviceps. The sequence goes on from NC_081315.1 coordinate 48,533,300, forward strand.
CGTCTGCAATTTGTCCGCAGGATGAACTGCAAGAGGGGGAACCAATGAGAGACCCGCTGGAGGTGTTTGGTCGGGCACATGTCACTCTCATTTCCCATCACGAAGAAGAATTCACCAGCGGTTCAGCCTGCCACCCCGGATCGACAATAGGGCGTGAAGCCATCCAGCCGTGTTGCGTCCCACTCACAAAAAAGCGACTTGGGAAATGGAGCTCAGGGGCACTGCACTTCCCAATCCTGCAGAGTTCTAAACGATAACTATCGCCCCAAAATATATTGAGGTCAGGCTACGAAGAGGCGCTGAACGCAAGGCAGAACTGCAGGAAACGGATGTCAACGGCTACATCGGAATGGCCCCGATAGCACATGAAAAGCGCCAGAACGTGGACAATGATGCGGTTGGCCAAAAAGGGCGTATGCGTTTTTTCCTGAATATATTCAGGAAAAAACGCATACGCCCTTTTTGGCCAACCAAGCAAGCTGGGAGAGCAAATCAGCACTACAAAGAAATCTCTCGCCACCCCCCGGGGGCAAAAGGGCCAGGCGAAAAAAGTCTAAAAACCAGAAAGGCAGGACAGCCCACGGAGTCAAGGGAGCCTTGTTAAGCTGATGGGCGGGATGTCAATGGCCAACAGCCAATCTTCACAAGTGTATCCTCTTTCCCAAACCATGGAAAACACAGAACCACAGAGCATAGGGCACTTCCACACATGGGCGTTGACCTTGGGAAAATGAAAAAATCAACCAGACACAGGGACCCCAAAGTTGAGGGCTGCTGTCTTGACAAGAACCTCCACTCCGGTACACGTTTCATATCCCAGGAAAGAGCCAAGTGGACAAAGACGAGTGGACAAGTGGACAAAGACAAGTGGACAAGTGGACAAGTGGTGCTACGTAGGTCCAATGGAGTGTCACTCAGCCATGAAATCCACGTCATGAGGCTGGTAGCAGCATCCTGAGTGGATTTAGGTACGATCATCCTCAGTGAAATAAGTCCCACAAAAAAAGAAACTTATGATATCACTTATCGAGGGAATGTAAAAATCGCTCCCCATGCACTGAATCCCCAAACAGAACAGAGTCACGCTTTTAGAAAACACACTTATGCCTGCTTCAGGGGAAAGGTGAGGTGGGGTGACGCATAAAACTCGAGTTTGAAATGAGCACAGATACCCTTCCGAAAACCGAATATGGAATGGACACGACCTACTCCTTGCTCAATCAACTGGACTCACCAGACCCTCTTCATCGCACAAGTATCTATCCGACTAGTAAGCATCTTAAAAGCTAAGTCTTGATATCTCTGTGTAAGTGCATCAAGTGTGTGTAAAGCGGCCTAAAACCAGCAGGGAAAATCAGCTCAGACCCATTCTGAGGATACATTTCCAACATAAAGAAGAAACAAGCAGGGCAAAACAGAGAGAAATTCTTCCAAAATGCGTTCAGGGACTGGCATGCAACCAGGATTGACCACATCTACAGCCCCAGCGGCAGAAGACATAAGGCTGGACACTCTTGGGGCTGAGACGATTGGTGAGGTCGGGAAAGCAAATGCAGACCCTTGAAAGGAATCCTGCGTGCTCCCCATTCCATGGGTCCCAACTCTCCAGGTTCAACGCAATCTTCCGACAGCGAAAGCACTCATTGGAAAACCAGCGGATGCTACACCGTGGGATCGGGAAAGCTTTCTGAAACTCACCTCAGTTTTCATCTCCTGGTGCTCGTGTTCTCCATTCAGGCCCCCTTACTAACAATCTCCCCACTTGGAGACTCGGCGCCTTTCCATGCCTCTTTCGTACCGTCTGCAATTTGTCCGCAGGATGAACTGCAAGAGGGGGAACCAATGAGAGACTCGCTGGAGGTGTTTGGTCGGGCACATGTCACTCTCATTTCCCATCACGAAGAAGAATTCACCAGCGGTTCAGCCTGCCACCCCGGATCGACAATAGGGCGTGAAGCCATCCAGCCGTGTTGCGTCCCACTCACAAAAAAGCGACTTGGGAAATGGAGCTCAGGGGCACTGCACTTCCCAAACCTGCAGAGTTCTAAACGATAACTATCGCCCCAAAATATATTGAGGTCAGGCTACGAAGAGGCGCTGAACGCAAGGCAGAACTGCAGGAAACGGATGTCAACGGGTACATCGGAATGGCCCCGATAGCACATGAAAAGCGCCAGAACGTGGACAATGATGCGGTTGGCCAAAAAGGGCGTATGCGTTTTTTCCTGAATATATTCAGGAAAAAACGCATACGCCCTTTTTGGCCAACCAAGCAACCTGGGAGAGCAAATCAGCACTACAAAGAAATCTCTCGCCCCCCCCGGGGCAAAAGGGCCAGGCGAAAAAAGTCTAAAAACCAGAAACGCAGGACAGCCCACGGAGTCAAGGGAGCCTTGTTAAGCTGATGGGCGGGATGTCAATGGCCAACAGCCAATCTTCACAAGTGTATCCTCTTTCCCAAACCATGTAAAACACAGAACCACAGAGCATAGGGCACTTCCACACATGGGCGTTGATCTTGGGAAAATGAAAAAATCAACCAGACACAGGGACCCCAAAGTTGAGGGCTGCTGTCTTGACAAGAACCTCCACTCCGGTACACGTTTCATATCCCAGGAAAGAGCCAAGTGGACAAAGACGAGTGGACAAGTGGACAAAGACAAGTGGACAAGTGGACAAGTGGTGCTACGTAGGTCCAATGGAGTGTCACTCAGCCATGAAATCCACGTCATGAGGCTGGTAGCAGCATCCTGAGTGGATTTAGGTACGATCATCCTCAGTGAAATAAGTCCCACAAAAAAAGAAACTTATGATATCACTTATCGAGGGAATGTAAAAATCGCTCCCCATGCACTGAATCCCCAAACAGAACAGAGTCACGCTTTTAGAAAACACACTTATGCCTGCTTCAGGGGAAAGGTGAGGTGGGGTGACGCATAAAACTCGAGTTTGAAATGAGCACAGATACCCTTCCGAAAACCGAATATGGAATGGACACGACCTACTCCTTGCTCAATCAACTGGACTCACCAGACCCTGTTCATCGCACAAGTATCTATCCGACTAGTAAGCATCTTAAAAGCTAAGTCTTGATATCTCTGTGTAAGTGCATCAAGTGTGTGTCAAGCGGCCTAAAACCAGCAGGGAAAATCAGCTCAGACCCATTCTGAGGATACATTTCCAACATAAAGAAGAAACAAGCAGGGCAAAACAGAGAGAAATTCTTCCAAAATGCGTTCAGGGACTGGCATGCAACCAGGATTGACCACATCTACAGCCCCAGCGGCAGAAGACATAAGGCTGGACACTCGTGGGGCTGAGACGATTGGTGAGGTTGGGAAAGCAAATGCAGACCCTTGAAAGGAATCCTGCGTGCTCCCCATTCCATGGGTCCCAACTCTCCAGGTTCAACGCAATCTTCCGACAGCGAAAGCACTCATTGGAAACCCAGCGGATGCTACACCGTGGGATCGGGAAAGCTTTCTGAAACTCACCTCAGTTTTCATCTCCTGGTGCTCGTGTTCTCCATTCAGGCCCCCTTACTAACAATCTCCCCACTTGGAGACTCGGCGCCTTTCCATGCCTCTTTCGTACCGTCTGCAATTTGTCCGCAGGATGAACTGCAAGAGGGGGAACCAATGAGAGACTCGCTGGAGGTGTTTGGTCGGGCACATGTCACTCTCATTTCCCATCAAGAAGAAGAATTCACCAGAGGTTCAGCCTGCCACCCCGGATCGACAATAGGGCGTGAAGCCATCCAGCCGTGTTGCGTCCCACTCACAAAAAAGCGACTTGGGAAATGGAGCTCAGGGGCACTGCACTTCCCAAACCTGCAGAGTTCTAAACGATAACTATCGCCCCAAAATATATTGAGGTCAGGCTACGAAGAGGCGCTGAACGCAAGGCAGAACTGCAGGAAACGGATGTCAATGGGTACATCGGAATGGCCCCGATAGCACATGAAAAGCGCCAGAACGTGGACAATGATGCGGTTGGCCAAAAAGGGCGTATGCGTTTTTTCCTGAATATATTCAGGAAAAAACGCATACGCCCTTTTTGGCCAACCAAGCAACCTGGGAGAGCAAATCAGCACTACAAAGAAATCTCTCGCCCCCCCCCGGGGCAAAAGGGCCAGGCGAAAAAAGTCTAAAAACCAGAAAGGCAGGACAGCCCACGGAGTCAAGGGAGCCTTGTTAAGCTGATGGGCGGGATGTCAATGGCCAACAGCCAATCTTCACAAGTGTATCCTCTTCCCAAAGCATGGAAAACACAGAACCACAGAGCATAGGGCACTTCCACACATGGGCGTTGACCTTCGGAAAATGAAAAAATCAATCAGACACGGGGACCCCAAAGTTGAGGGCTGCTGTCTTGACAAGAACCTCCACTCCGGTACACGTTTCATATCCCAGGAAAGAGCCAAGTGGACAAAGACGAGTGGACAAGTGGACAAAGACAAGTGGACAAGTGGACAAGTGGTGCTACGTAGGTCCAATGGAGTGTCACTCAGCCATGAAATCCACGTCATGAGGCTGGTAGCAGCATCCTGAGTGGATTTAGGTACGATCATCCTCAGTGAAATAAGTCCCACAAAAAAAGAAACTTATGATATCACTTATCGAGGGAATGTAAAAATCGCTCCCCATGCACTGAATCCCCAAACAGAACAGAGTCACGCTTTTAGAAAACACACTTATGCCTGCTTCAGGGGAAAGGTGAGGTGGGGTGACGCATAAAACTCGAGTTTGAAATGAGCACAGATACCCTTCCGAAAACCGAATATGGAATGGACACGACCTACTCCTTGCTCAATCAACTGGACTCACCAGACCCTGTTCATCGCACAAGTATCTATCCGACTAGTAAGCATCTTAAAAGCTAAGTCTTGATATCTCTGTGTAAGTGCATCAAGTGTGTGTCAAGCGGCCTAAAACCAGCAGGGAAAATCAGCTCAGACCCATTCTGAGGATACATTTCCAACATAAAGAAGAAACAAGCAGGGCAAAACAGAGAGAAATTCTTCCAAAATGCGTTCAGGGACTGGCATGCAACCAGGATTGACCACATCTACAGCCCCAGCGGCAGAAGACATAAGGCTGGACACTCGTGGGGCTGAGACGATTGGTGAGGTTGGGAAAGCAAATGCAGACCCTTGAAAGGAATCCTGCGTGCTCCCCATTCCATGGGTCCCAACTCTCCAGGTTCAACGCAATCTTCCGACAGCGAAAGCACTCATTGGAAACCCAGCGGATGCTACACCGTGGGATCGGGAAAGCTTTCTGAAACTCACCTCAGTTTTCATCTCCGGGTGCTCGTGTTCTCCATTCAGGCCCCCTTACTAACAATCTCCCCACTTGGAGACTTGGCGCCTTTCCATGCCTCTTTCGTACCGTCTGCAATTTGTCCGCAGGATGAACTGCAAGAGGGGGAACCAATGAGAGACTCGCTGGAGGTGTTTGGTCGGGCACATGTCACTCTCATTTCCCATCACGAAGAAGAATTCACCAGAGGTTCAGCCTGCCACCCCGGATCGACAATAGGGCGTGAAGCCATCCAGCCGTGTTGCGTCCCACTCAGAAAAAAGCGACTTGGGAAATGGAGCTCAGGGGCACTGCACTTCCCAAACCTGCAGAGTTCTAAACGATAACTATCGCCCCAAAATATATTGAGGTCAGGCTACGAAGAGGCGCTGAACGCAAGGCAGAACTGCAGGAAACGGATGTCAATGGGTACATCGGAATGGCCCCGATAGCACATGAAAAGCGCCAGAACGTGGACAATGATGCAGTTGGCCAAAAAGGGCGTATGCGTTTTTTCCTGAATATATTCAGGAAAAAACGCATACGCCCTTTTTGGCCAACCAAGCAAGCTGGGAGAGCAAATCAGCACTACAAAGAAATCTCTCGCCCCCCCCGGGGCAAAAGGGCCAGGCGAAAAAAGTCTAAAAACCAGAAAGGCAGGACACCCAAGGAGTCAAGGGAGCTTTGTTAAGCTGATGGGCGGGATGTCAATGGCCAACAGCCAACCTTCACAAGTGTATCCTCTTTCCCAAACCATGGAAAACACAGAACCACAGAGCATAGGGCACTTCCACACATGGGCGTTGACCTTCGGAAAATGAAAAAATCAACCAGACACGGGGACCCCAAAGTTGAGGGCTGCTGTCTTGACAAGAACCTCCACTCCGGTACACGTTTCATATCCCAGGAAAGAGCCAAGTGGACAAAGACGAGTGGACAAGTGGACAAAGACAAGTGGACAAGTGGACAAGTGGTGCTACGTAGGTCCAATGGAGTGTCACTCAGCCATGAAATCCACGTCATGAGGCTGGTAGCAGCATCCTGAGTGGATTTAGGTACGATCATCCTCAGTGAAATAAGTCCCACAGAAAAAGAAACTTATGATATCACTTATCGAGGGAATGTAAAAATCGCTCCCCATGCACTGAATCCCCAAACAGAACAGAGTCACGCTTTTAGAAAACACACTTATGCCTGCTTCAGGGGAAAGGTGAGGTGGGGTGACGCATAAAACTCGAGTTTGAAATGAGCACAGATACCCTTCCGAAAACCGAATATGGAATGGACACGACCTACTCCTTGCTCAATCAACTGGACTCACCAGACCCTCTTCATCGCACAAGTATCTATCCGACTAGTAAGCATCTTAAAAGCTAAGTCTTGATATCTCTGTGTAAGTGCATCAAGTGTGTGTAAAGCGGCCTAAAACCAGCAGGGAAAATCAGCTCAGACCCATTCTGAGGATACATTTCCAACATAAAGAAGAAACAAGCAGGGCAAAACAGAGAGAAATTCTTCCAAAATGCGTTCAGGGACTGGCATGCAACCAGGATTGACCACATCTACAGCCCCAGCGGCAGAAGACATAAGGCTGGACACTCTTGGGGCTGAGACGATTGGTGAGGTTGGGAAAGCAAATGCAGACCCTTGAAAGGAATCCTGCGTGCTCCCCATTCCATGGGTCCCAACTCTCCAGGTTCAACGCAATCTTCCGACAGCGAAAGCACTCATTGGAAACCCAGCGGTTGCTACACCGTGGGATCGGGAAAGCTTTCTGAAACTCACCTCAGTTTTCATCTCCTGGTGCTCGTGTTCTCCATTCAGACCCCCTTACTAACAATCTCCCCACTTGGAGACTCGGCGCCTTTCCATGCCTCTTTCGTACCGTCTGCAATTTGTCCGCAGGATGAACTGCAAGAGGGGGAACCAATGAGAGACCCGCTGGAGGTGTTTGGTCGGGCACATGTCACTCTCATTTCCCATCACGAAGAAGAATTCACCAGCGGTTCAGCCTGCCACCCCGGATCGACAATAGGGCGTGAAGCCATCCAGCCGTGTTGCGTCCCACTCACAAAAAAGCGACTTGGGAAATGGAGCTCAGGGGCACTGCACTTCCCAAACCTGCAGAGTTCTAAACGATAACTATCGCCCCAAAATATATTGAGGTCAGGCTACGAAGAGGCGCTGAACGCAAGGCAGAACTGCAGAAAACGGATGTCAACGGGTACATCGGAATGGCCCCGATAGCACATGAAAAGCGCCAGAACGTGGACAATGATGCGGTTGGCCAAAAAGGGCGTATGCGTTTTTTCCTGAATATATTCAGGAAAAAACGCATACGCCCTTTTTGGCCAACCAAGCAAGCTGGGAGAGCAAATCAGCACTACAAAGAAATCTCTCGCCACCCCCCGGGGGCAAAAGGGCCAGGCGAAAAAAGTCTAAAAACCAGAAAGGCAGGACAGCCCACGGAGTCAAGGGAGCCTTGTTAAGCTGATGGGCGGGATGTCAATGGCCAACAGCCAATCTTCACAAGTGTATCCTCTTTCCCAAACCATGTAAAACACAGAACCACAGAGCATAGGGCACTTCCACACATGGGCGTTGACCTTGGGAAAATGAAAAAATCAACCAGACACAGGGACCCCAAAGTTGAGGGCTGCTGTCTTGACAAGAACCTCCACTCCGGTACACGTTTCATATCCCAGGAAAGAGCCAAGTGGACAAAGACGAGTGGACAAGTGGACAAAGACAAGTGGACAAGTGGACAAGTGGTGCTACGTAGGTCCAATGGAGTGTCACTCAGCCATGAAATCCACGTCATGAGGCTGGTAGCAGCATCCTGAGTGGATTTAGGTACGATCATCCTCAGTGAAATAAGTCCCACAAAAAAAGAAACTTATGATATCACTTATCGAGGGAATGTAAAAATCGCTCCCCATGCACTGAATCCCCAAACAGAACAGAGTCACGCTTTTAGAAAACACACTTATGCCTGCTTCAGGGGAAAGGTGAGGTGGGGTGACGCATAAAACTCGAGTTTGAAATGAGCACAGATACCCTTCCGAAAACCGAATATGGAATGGACACGACCTACTCCTTGCTCAATCAACTGGACTCACCAGACCCTGTTCATCGCACAAGTATCTATCCGACTAGTAAGCATCTTAAAAGCTAAGTCTTGATATCTCTGTGTAAGTGCATCAAGTGTGTGTAAAGCGGCCTAAAACCAGCAGGGAAAATCAGCTCAGACCCATTCTGAGGATACATTTCCAACATAAAGAAGAAACAAGCAGGGCAAAACAGAGAGAAATTCTTCCAAAATGTGTTCAGGGACTGGCATGCAACCAGGATTGACCACATCTACAGCCCTAGCGGCAGAAGACATAAGGCTGGACACTCTTGGGGCTGAGACGATTGGTGAGGTCGGGAAAGCAAATGCAGACCCTTGAAAGGAATCCTGCGTGCTCCCCATTCCATGGGTCCCAACTCTCCAGGTTCAACGCAATCTTCCGACAGCGAAAGCACTCATTGGAAAACCAGCGGATGCTACACCGTGGGATCGGGAAAGCTTTCTGAAACTCACCTCAGTTTTCATCTCCTGGTGCTCGTGTTCTCCATTCAGGCCCCCTTACTAACAATCTCCCCACTTGGAGACTCGGCGCCTTTCCATGCCTCTTTCGTACCGTCTGCAATTTGTCCGCACGATGAACTGCAAGAGGGGGAACCAATGAGAGACTCGCTGGAGGTGTTTGGTCGGGCACATGTCACTCTCATTTCCCATCACGAAGAAGAATTCACCAGCGGTTCAGCCTGCCACCCCGGATCGACAATAGGGCGTGAAGCCATCCAGCCGTGTTGCGTCCCACTCACAAAAAAGCGACTTGGGAAATGGAGCTCAGGGGCACTGCACTTCCCAAACCTGCAGAGTTCTAAACGATAACATTCGCCCCAAATATATTGAGGTCAGGCTACGAAGAGGCGCTGAACGCAAGGCAGAACTGCAGGAAACGGATGTCAATGGGTACATCGGAATGGCCCCGATAGCACATGAAAAGCGCCAGAACGTGGACAATGATGCGGTTGGCCAAAAAGGGCGTATGCGTTTTTTCCTGAATATATTCAGGAAAAAACGCATACGCCCTTTTTGGCCAACCAAGCAACCTGGGAGAGCAAATCAGCACTACAAAGAAATCTCTCGCCCCCCCCCCGGGGCAAAAGGGCCAGGCGAAAAAAGTCTAAAAACCAGAAAGGCAGGACAGCCCACGGAGTCAAGGGAGCCTTGTTAAGCTGATGGGCGGGATGTCAATGGCCAACAGCCAATCTTCACAAGTGTATCCTCTTTCCCAAACCATGTAAAACACAGAACCACAGAGCATAGGGCACTTCCACACATGGGCGTTGACCTTGGGAAAATGAAAAAATCAACCAGACACAGGGACCCCAAAGTTGAGGGCTGCTGTCTTGACAAGAACCTCCACTCCGGTACACGTTTCATATCCCAGGAAAGAGCCAAGTGGACAAGTGGACAAAGACAAGTGGACAAGTGGACAAGTGGTGCTACGTAGGTCCAATGGAGTGTCACTCAGCCATGAAATCCACGTCATGAGGCTGGTAGCAGCATCCTGAGTGGATTTAGGTACGATCATCCTCAGTGAAATAAGTCCCACAAAAAAAGAAACTTATGATATCACTTATCGAGGGAATGTAAAAATCGCTCCCCATGCACTGAATCCCCAAACAGAACAGAGTCACGCTTTTAGAAAACACACTTATGCCTGCTTCAGGGGAAAGGTGAGGTGGGGTGACGCATAAAACTCGAGTTTGAAATGAGCACAGATACCCTTCCGAAAACCGAATATGGAATGGACACCACCTACTCCTTGCTCAATCAACTGGACTCACCAGACCCTGTTCATCGCACAAGTATCTATCCGACTAGTAAGCATCTTAAAAGCTAAGTCTTGATATCTCTGTGTAAGTGCATCAAGTGTGTGTCAAGCGGCCTAAAACCAGCAGGGAAAATCAGCTCAGACCCATTCTGAGGATACATTTCCAACATAAAGAAGAAACAAGCAGGGCAAAACAGAGAGAAATTCTTCCAAAATGCGTTCAGGGACTGGCATGCAACCAGGATTGACCACATCTACAGCCCCAGCGGCAGAAGACATAAGGCTGGACACTCGTGGGGCTGAGACGATTGGTGAGGTTGGGAAAGCAAATGCAGACCCTTGAAAGGAATCCTGCGTGCTCCCCATTCCATGGGTCCCAACTCTCCAGGTTCAACGCAATCTTCCGACAGCGAAAGCACTCATTGGAAACCCAGCGGATGCTACACCGTGGGATCGGGAAAGCTTTCTGAAACTCACCTCAGTTTTCATCTCCGGGTGCTCGTGTTCTCCATTCAGGCCCCCTTACTAACAATCTCCCCACTTGGAGACTTGGCGCCTTTCCATGCCTCTTTCGTACCGTCTGCAATTTGTCCGCAGGATGAACTGCAAGAGGGGGAACCAATGAGAGACTCGCTGGAGGTGTTTGGTCGGGCACATGTCACTCTCATTTCCCATCACGAAGAAGAATTCACCAGAGGTTCAGCCTGCCACCCCGGATCGACAATAGGGCGTGAAGCCATCCAGCCGTGTTGCGTCCCACTCAGAAAAAAGCGACTTGGGAAATGGAGCTCAGGGGCACTGCACTTCCCAAACCTGCAGAGTTCTAAACGATAACTATCGCCCCAAAATATATTGAGGTCAGGCTACGAAGAGGCGCTGAACGCAAGGCAGAACTGCAGGAAACGGATGTCAATGGGTACATCGGAATGGCCCCGATAGCACATGAAAAGCGCCAGAACGTGGACAATGATGCAGTTGGCCAAAAAGGGCGTATGCGTTTTTTCCTGAATATATTCAGGAAAAAACGCATACGCCCTTTTTGGCCAACCAAGCAAGCTGGGAGAGCAAATCAGCACTACAAAGAAATCTCTCGCCCCCCCCGGGGCAAAAGGGCCAGGCGAAAAAAGTCTAAAAACCAGAAAGGCAGGACACCCAAGGAGTCAAGGGAGCTTTGTTAAGCTGATGGGCGGGATGTCAATGGCCAACAGCCAACCTTCACAAGTGTATCCTCTTTCCCAAACCATGGAAAACACAGAACCACAGAGCATAGGGCACTTCCACACATGGGCGTTGACCTTCGGAAAATGAAAAAATCAACCAGACACGGGGACCCCAAAGTTGAGGGCTGCTGTCTTGACAAGAACCTCCACTCCGGTACACGTTTCATATCCCAGGAAAGAGCCAAGTGGACAAAGACGAGTGGACAAGTGGACAAAGACAAGTGGACAAGTGGACAAGTGGTGCTACGTAGGTCCAATGGAGTGTCACTCAGCCATGAAATCCACGTCATGAGGCTGGTAGCAGCATCCTGAGTGGATTTAGGTACGATCATCCTCAGTGAAATAAGTCCCACAGAAAAAGAAACTTATGATATCACTTATCGAGGGAATGTAAAAATCGCTCCCCATGCACTGAATCCCCAAACAGAACAGAGTCACGCTTTTAGAAAACACACTTATGCCTGCTTCAGGGGAAAGGTGAGGTGGGGTGACGCATAAAACTCGAGTTTGAAATGAGCACAGATACCCTTCCGAAAACCGAATATGGAATGGACACGACCTACTCCTTGCTCAATCAACTGGACTCACCAGACCCTCTTCATCGCACAAGTATCTATCCGACTAGTAAGCATCTTAAAAGCTAAGTCTTGATATCTCTGTGTAAGTGCATCAAGTGTGTGTAAAGCGGCCTAAAACCAGCAGGGAAAATCAGCTCAGACCCATTCTGAGGATACATTTCCAACATAAAGAAGAAACAAGCAGGGCAAAACAGAGAGAAATTCTTCCAAAATGCGTTCAGGGACTGGCATGCAACCAGGATTGACCACATCTACAGCCCCAGCGGCAGAAGACATAAGGCTGGACACTCTTGGGGCTGAGACGATTGGTGAGGTTGGGAAAGCAAATGCAGACCCTTGAAAGGAATCCTGCGTGCTCCCCATTCCATGGGTCCCAACTCTCCAGGTTCAACGCAATCTTCCGACAGCGAAAGCACTCATTGGAAACCCAGCGGTTGCTACACCGTGGGATCGGGAAAGCTTTCTGAAACTCACCTCAGTTTTCATCTCCTGGTGCTCGTGTTCTCCATTCAGACCCCCTTACTAACAATCTCCCCACTTGGAGACTCGGCGCCTTTCCATGCCTCTTTCGTACCGTCTGCAATTTGTCCGCAGGATGAACTGCAAGAGGGGGAACCAATGAGAGACCCGCTGGAGGTGTTTGGTCGGGCACATGTCACTCTCATTTCCCATCACGAAGAAGAATTCACCAGCGGTTCAGCCTGCCACCCCGGATCGACAATAGGGCGTGAAGCCATCCAGCCGTGTTGCGTCCCACTCACAAAAAAGCGACTTGGGAAATGGAGCTCAGGGGCACTGCACTTCCCAAACCTGCAGAGTTCTAAACGATAACTATCGCCCCAAAATATATTGAGGTCAGGCTACGAAGAGGCGCTGAACGCAAGGCAGAACTGCAGAAAACGGATGTCAACGGGTACATCGGAATGGCCCCGATAGCACATGAAAAGCGCCAGAACGTGGACAATGATGCGGTTGGCCAAAAAGGGCGTATGCGTTTTTTCCTGAATATATTCAGGAAAAAACGCATACGCCCTTTTTGGCCAACCAAGCAAGCTGGGAGAGCAAATCAGCACTACAAAGAAATCTCTCGCCACCCCCCGGGGGCAAAAGGGCCAGGCGAAAAAAGTCTAAAAACCAGAAAGGCAGGACAGCCCACGGAGTCAAGGGAGCCTTGTTAAGCTGATGGGCGGGATGTCAATGGCCAACAGCCAATCTTCACAAGTGTATCCTCTTTCCCAAACCATGTAAAACACAGAACCACAGAGCATAGGGCACTTCCACACATGGGCGTTGACCTTGGGAAAATGAAAAAATCAACCAGACACAGGGACCCCAAAGTTGAGGGCTGCTGTCTTGACAAGAACCTCCACTCCGGTACACGTTTCATATCCCAGGAAAGAGCCAAGTGGACAAAGACGAGTGGACAAGTGGACAAAGACAAGTGGACAAGTGGACAAGTGGTGCTACGTAGGTCCAATGGAGTGTCACTCAGCCATGAAATCCACGTCATGAGGCTGGTAGCAGCATCCTGAGTGGATTTAGGTACGATCATCCTCAGTGAAATAAGTCCCACAAAAAAAGAAACTTATGATATCACTTATCGAGGGAATGTAAAAATCGCTCCCCATGCACTGAATCCCCAAACAGAACAGAGTCACGCTTTTAGAAAACACACTTATGCCTGCTTCAGGGGAAAGGTGAGGTGGGGTGACGCATAAAACTCGAGTTTGAAATGAGCACAGATACCCTTCCGAAAACCGAATATGGAATGGACACGACCTACTCCTTGCTCAATCAACTGGACTCACCAGACCCTGTTCATCGCACAAGTATCTATCCGACTAGTAAGCATCTTAAAAGCTAAGTCTTGATATCTCTGTGTAAGTGCATCAAGTGTGTGTAAAGCGGCCTAAAACCAGCAGGGAAAATCAGCTCAGACCCATTCTGAGGATACATTTCCAACATAAAGAAGAAACAAGCAGGGCAAAACAGAGAGAAATTCTTCCAAAATGTGTTCAGGGACTGGCATGCAACCAGGATTGACCACATCTACAGCCCTAGCGGCAGAAGACATAAGGCTGGACACTCTTGGGGCTGAGACGATTGGTGAGGTCGGGAAAGCAAATGCAGACCCTTGAAAGGAATCCTGCGTGCTCCCCATTCCATGGGTCCCAACTCTCCAGGTTCAACGCAATCTTCCGACAGCGAAAGCACTCATTGGAAAACCAGCGGATGCTACACCGTGGGATCGGGAAAGCTTTCTGAAACTCACCTCAGTTTTCATCTCCTGGTGCTCGTGTTCTCCATTCAGGCCCCCTTACTAACAATCTCCCCACTTGGAGACTCGGCGCCTTTCCATGCCTCTTTCGTACCGTCTGCAATTTGTCCGCACGATGAACTGCAAGAGGGGGAACCAATGAGAGACTCGCTGGAGGTGTTTGGTCGGGCACATGTCACTCTCATTTCCCATCACGAAGAAGAATTCACCAGCGGTTCAGCCTGCCACCCCGGATCGACAATAGGGCGTGAAGCCATCCAGCCGTGTTGCGTCCCACTCACAAAAAAGCGACTTGGGAAATGGAGCTCAGGGGCACTGCACTTCCCAAACCTGCAGAGTTCTAAACGATAACATTCGCCCCAAATATATTGAGGTCAGGCTACGAAGAGGCGCTGAACGCAAGGCAGAACTGCAGGAAACGGATGTCAATGGGTACATCGGAATGGCCCCGATAGCACATGAAAAGCGCCAGAACGTGGACAATGATGCGGTTGGCCAAAAAGGGCGTATGCGTTTTTTCCTGAATATATTCAGGAAAAAACGCATACGCCCTTTTTGGCCAACCAAGCAACCTGGGAGAGCAAATCAGCACTACAAAGAAATCTCTCGCCCCCCCCCCGGGGCAAAAGGGCCAGGCGAAAAAAGTCTAAAAACCAGAAAGGCAGGACAGCCCACGGAGTCAAGGGAGCCTTGTTAAGCTGATGGGCGGGATGTCAATGGCCAACAGCCAATCTTCACAAGTGTATCCTCTTTCCCAAACCATGTAAAACACAGAACCACAGAGCATAGGGCACTTCCACACATGGGCGTTGACCTTGGGAAAATGAAAAAATCAACCAGACACAGGGACCCCAAAGTTGAGGGCTGCTGTCTTGACAAGAACCTCCACTCCGGTACACGTTTCATATCCCAGGAAAGAGCCAAGTGGACAAGTGGACAAAGACAAGTGGACAAGTGGACAAGTGGTGCTACGTAGGTCCAATGGAGTGTCACTCAGCCATGAAATCCACGTCATGAGGCTGGTAGCAGCATCCTGAGTGGATTTAGGTACGATCATCCTCAGTGAAATAAGTCCCACAAAAAAAGAAACTTATGATATCACTTATCGAGGGAATGTAAAAATCGCTCCCCATGCACTGAATCCCCAAACAGAACAGAGTCACGCTTTTAGAAAACACACTTATGCCTGCTTCAGGGGAAAGGTGAGGTGGGGTGACGCATAAAACTCGAGTTTGAAATGAGCACAGATACCCTTCCGAAAACCGAATATGGAATGGACACCACCTACTCCTTGCTCAATCAACTGGACTCACCAGACCCTGTTCATCGCACAAGTATCTATCCGACTAGTAAGCATCTTAAAAGCTAAGTCTTGATATCTCTGTGTAAGTGCATCAAGTGTGTGTCAAGCGGCCTAAAACCAGCAGGGAAAATCAGCTCAGACCCATTCTGAGGATACATTTCCAACATAAAGAAGAAACAAGCAGGGCAAAACAGAGAGAAATTCTTCCAAAATGCGTTCAGGGACTGGCATGCAACCAGGATTGACCACATCTACAGCCCCAGCGGCAGAAGACATAAGGCTGGACACTCGTGGGGCTGAGACGATTGGTGAGGTTGGGAAAGCAAATGCAGACCCTTGAAAGGAATCCTGCGTGCTCCCCATTCCATGGGTCCCAACTCTCCAGGTTCAACGCAATCTTCCGACAGCGAAAGCACTCATTGGAAACCCAGCGGATGCTACACCGTGGGATCGGGAAAGCTTTCTGAAACTCACCTCAGTTTTCATCTCCTGGTGCTCGTGTTCTCCATTCAGGCCCCCTTACTAACAATCTCCCCACTTGGAGACTCGGCGCCTTTCCATGCCTCTTTCGTACCGTCTGCAATTTGTCCGCAGGATGAACTGCAAGAGGGGGAACCAATGAGAGACTCGCTGGAGGTGTTTGGTCGGGCACATGTCACTCTCATTTCCCATCACGAAGAAGAATTCACCAGAGGTTCAGCCTGCCACCCCGGATCGACAATAGGGCGTGAAGCCATCCAGCCGTGTTGCGTCCCACTCAGAAAAAAGCGACTTGGGAAATGGAGCTCAGGGGCACTGCACTTCCCAAACCTGCAGAGTTCTAAACGATAACTATCGCCCCAAAATATATTGAGGTCAGGCTACGAAGAGGCGCTGAACGCAAGGCAGAACTGCAGGAAACGGATGTCAACGGGTACATCGGAATGGCCCCGATAGCACATGAAAAGCGCCAGAACGTGGACAATGATGCAGTTGGCCAAAAAGGGCGTATGCGTTTTTTCCTGAATATATTCAGGAAAAAACGCATACGCCCTTTTTGGCCAACCAAGCAACCTGGGAGAGCAAATCAGCACTACAAAGAAATCTCTCGCCCCCCCCGGGGCAAAAGGGCCAGGCGAAAAAAGTCTAAAAACCAGAAAGGCAGGACAGGCCACGGAGTCAAGGGAGCCTTGTTAAGCTGATGGGCGGGATGTCAATGGCCAACAGCCAACCTTCACAAGTGTATCCTCTTTCCCAAACCATGGAAAACACAGAACCACAGAGCATAGGGCACTTCCACACATGGGCGTTGACCTTCGGAAAATGAAAAAATCAACCAGACACGGGGACCCCAAAGTTGAGGGCTGCTGTCTTGACAAGAACCTCCACTCCGGTACACGTTTCATATCCCAGGAAAGAGCCAAGTGGACAAGTGGACAAAGACAAGTGGACAAGTGGACAAGTGGTGCTACGTAGGTCCAATGGAGTGTCACTCAGCCATGAAATCCACGTCATGAGGCTGGTAGCAGCATCCTGAGTGGATTTAGGTACGATCATCCTCAGTGAAATAAGTCCCACAAAAAAAGAAACTTATGATATCACTTATCGAGGGAATGTAAAAATCGCTCCCC
Source organism: Kogia breviceps (assembly GCF_026419965.1). Classification (NCBI taxonomy): domain Eukaryota; kingdom Metazoa; phylum Chordata; class Mammalia; order Artiodactyla; family Physeteridae; genus Kogia; species Kogia breviceps. The sequence goes on from NC_081315.1 coordinate 48,550,478, forward strand.
ATGCACTGAATCCCCAAACAGAACAGAGTCACGCTTTTAGAAAACACACTTATGCCTGCTTCAGGGGAAAGGTGAGGTGGGGTGACGCATAAAACTCGAGTTTGAAATGAGCACAGATACCCTTCCGAAAACCGAATATGGAATGGACACGACCTACTCCTTGCTCAATCAACTGGACTCACCAGACCCTGTTCATCGCACAAGTATCTATCCGACTAGTAAGCATCTTAAAAGCTAAGTCTTGATATCTCTGTGTAAGTGCATCAAGTGTGTGTAAAGCGGCCTAAAACCAGCAGGGAAAATCAGCTCAGACCCATTCTGAGGATACATTTCCAACATAAAGAAGAAACAAGCAGGGCAAAACAGAGAGAAATTCTTCCAAAATGTGTTCAGGGACTGGCATGCAACCAGGATTGACCACATCTACAGCCCCAGCGGCAGAAGACATAAGGCTGGACACTCTTGGGGCTGAGACGATTGGTGAGGTTGGGAAAGCAAATGCAGACCCTTGAAAGGAATCCTGCGTGCTCCCCATTCCATGGGTCCCAACTCTCCAGGTTCAACGCAATCTTCCGACAGCGAAAGCACTCATTGGAAACCCAGCGGTTGCTACACCGTGGGATCGGGAAAGCTTTCTGAAACTCACCTCAGTTTTCATCTCCTGGTGCTCCTGTTCTCCATTCAGACCCCCTTACTAACAATCTCCCCACTTGGAGACTCGGCGCCTTTCCATGCCTCTTTCGTACCGTCTGCAATTTGTCCGCAGGATGAACTGCAAGAGGGGGAACCAATGAGAGACCCGCTGGAGGTGTTTGGTCGGGCACATGTCACTCTCATTTCCCATCACGAAGAAGAATTCACCAGCGGTTCAGCCTGCCACCCCGGATCGACAATAGGGCGTGAAGCCATCCAGCCGTGTTGCGTCCCACTCACAAAAAAGTGATTTGGGAAATGGAGCTCAGGGGCACTGCACTTCCCAAACCTGCAGAGTTCTAAACGATAACTATCGCCCCAAAATATATTGAGGTCAGGCTACGAAGAGGCGCTGAACGCAAGGCAGAACTGCAGAAAACGGATGTCAACGGGTACATCGGAATGGCCCCGATAGCACATGAAAAGCGCCAGAACGTGGACAATGATGCGGTTGGCCAAAAAGGGCGTATGCGTTTTTTCCTGAATATATTCAGGAAAAAACGCATACGCCCTTTTTGGCCAACCAAGCAACCTGGGAGAGCAAATCAGCACTACAAAGAAATCTCTCGCCCCCCCCCGGGGGCAAAAGGGCCAGGCGAAAAAAGTCTAAAAACCAGAAAGGCAGGACAGCCCACGGAGTCAAGGGAGCCTTGTTAAGCTGATGGGCGGGATGTCAATGGCCAACAGCCAATCTTCACAAGTGTATCCTCTTTCCCAAACCATGTAAAACACAGAACCACAGAGCATAGGGCACTTCCACACATGGGCGTTGACCTTGGGAAAATGAAAAAATCAACCAGACACAGGGACCCCAAAGTTGAGGGCTGCTGTCTTGACAAGAACCTCCACTCCGGTACACGTTTCATATCCCAGGAAAGAGCCAAGTGGACAAAGACGAGTGGACAAGTGGACAAAGACAAGTGGACAAGTGGACAAGTGGTGCTACGTAGGTCCAATGGAGTGTCACTCAGCCATGAAATCCACGTCATGAGGCTGGTAGCAGCATCCTGAGTGGATTTAGGTACGATCATCCTCAGTGAAATAAGTCCCACAAAAAAAGAAACTTATGATATCACTTATCGAGGGAATGTAAAAATCGCTCCCCATGCACTGAATCCCCAAACAGAACAGAGTCACGCTTTTAGAAAACACACTTATGCCTGCTTCAGGGGAAAGGTGAGGTGGGGTGACGCATAAAACTCGAGTTTGAAATGAGCACAGATACCCTTCCGAAAACCGAATATGGAATGGACACAACCTACTCCTTGCTCAATCAACTGGACTCACCAGACCCTCTTCATCGCACAAGTATCTATCCGACTAGTAAGCATCTTAAAAGCTAAGTCTTGATATCTCTGTGTAAGTGCATCAAGTGTGTGTAAAGCGGCCTAAAACCAGCAGGGAAAATCAGCTCAGACCCATTCTGAGGATACATTTCCAACATAAAGAAGAAACAAGCAGGGCAAAACAGAGAGAAATTCTTCCAAAATGCGTTCAGGGACTGGCATGCAACCAGGATTGACCACATCTACAGCCCCAGCGGCAGAAGACATAAGGCTGGACACTCTTGGGGCTGAGACGATTGGTGAGGTCGGGAAAGCAAATGCAGACCCTTGAAAGGAATCCTGCGTGCTCCCCATTCCATGGGTCCCAACTCTCCAGGTTCAACGCAATCTTCCGACAGCGAAAGCACTCATTGGAAAACCAGCGGATGCTACACCGTGGGATCGGGAAAGCTTTCTGAAACTCACCTCAGTTTTCATCTCCTGGTGCTCGTGTTCTCCATTCAGGCCCCCTTACTAACAATCTCCCCACTTGGAGACTCGGCGCCTTTCCATGCCTCTTTCGTACCGTCTGCAATTTGTCCGCAGGATGAACTGCAAGAGGGGGAACCAATGAGAGACTCGCTGGAGGTGTTTGGTCGGGCACATGTCACTCTCATTTCCCATCACGAAGAAGAATTCACCAGCGGTTCAGCCTGCCACCCCGGATCGACAATAGGGCGTGAAGCCATCCAGTCGTGTTGCGTCCCACTCACAAAAAAGCGACTTGGGAAATGGAGCTCAGGGGCACTGCACTTCCCAAACCTGCAGAGTTCTAAACGATAACTATCGCCCCAAAATATATTGAGGTCAGGCTACGAACAGGCGCTGAACGCAAGGCAGAACTGCAGGAAACGGATGTCAACGGGTACATCGGAATGGCCCCGATAGCACATGAAAAGCGCCAGAACGTGGACAATGATGCGGTTGGCCAAAAAGGGCGTATGCGTTTTTTCCTGAATATATTCAGGAAAAAACGCATACGCCCTTTTTGGCCAACCAAGCAACCTGGGAGAGCAAATCAGCACTACAAAGAAATCTCTCGCCCCCCCCCGGGGCAAAAGGGCCAGGCGAAAAAAGTCTAAAAACCAGAAAGGCAGGACAGCCCACGGAGTCAAGGGAGCCTTGTTAAGCTGATGGGCGGGATGTCAATGGCCAACAGCCAATCTTCACAAGTGTATCCTCTTTCCCAAACCATGTAAAACACAGAACCACAGAGCATAGGGCACTTCCACACATGGGCGTTGACCTTGGGAAAATGAAAAAATCAACCAGACACAGGGACCCCAAAGTTGAGGGCTGCTGTCTTGACAAGAACCTCCACTCCGGTACACGTTTCATATCCCAGGAAAGAGCCAAGTGGACAAAGACGAGTGGACAAGTGGACAAAGGCAAGTGGACAAGTGGACAAGTGGTGCTACGTAGGTCCAATGGAGTGTCACTCAGCCATGAAATCCACGTCATGAGGCTGGTAGCAGCATCCTGAGTGGATTTAGGTACGATCATCCTCAGTGAAATAAGTCCCACAAAAAAAGAAACTTATGATATCACTTATCGAGGGAATGTAAAAATCGCTCCCCATGCACTGAATCCCCAAACAGAACAGAGTCACGCTTTTAGAAAACACACTTATGCCTGCTTCAGGGGAAAGGTGAGGTGGGGTGACGCATAAAACTCGAGTTTGAAATGAGCACAGATACCCTTCCGAAAACCGAATATGGAATGGACACGACCTACTCCTTGCTCAATCAACTGGACTCACCAGACCCTCTTCATCGCACAAGTATCTATCCGACTAGTAAGCATCTTAAAAGCTAAGTCTTGATATCTCTGTGTAAGTGCATCAAGTGTGTGTAAAGCGGCCTAAAACCAGCAGGGAAAATCAGCTCAGACCCATTCTGAGGATACATTTCCAACATAAAGAAGAAACAAGCAGGGCAAAACAGAGAGAAATTCTTCCAAAATGCGTTCAGGGACTGGCATGCAACCAGGATTGACCACATCTACAGCCCCAGCGGCAGAAGACATAAGGCTGGACACTCTTGGGGCTGAGACGATTGGTGAGGTCGGGAAAGCAAATGCAGACCCTTGAAAGGAATCCTGCGTGCTCCCCATTCCATGGGTCCCAACTCTCCAGGTTCAACGCAATCTTCCGACAGCGAAAGCACTCATTGGAAAACCAGCGGATGCTACACCGTGGGATCGGGAAAGCTTTCTGAAACTCACCTCAGTTTTCATCTCCTGGTGCTCGTGTTCTCCATTCAGGCCCCCTTACTAACAATCTCCCCACTTGGAGACTCGGCGCCTTTCCATGCCTCTTTCGTACCGTCTGCAATTTGTCCGCAGGATGAACTGCAAGAGGGGGAACCAATGAGAGACTCGCTGGAGGTGTTTGGTCGGGCACATGTCACTCTCATTTCCCATCACGAAGAAGAATTCACCAGCGGTTCAGCCTGCCACCCCGGATCGACAATAGGGCGTGAAGCCATCCAGCCGTGTTGCGTCCCACTCACAAAAAAGCGACTTGGGAAATGGAGCTCAGGGGCACTGCACTTCCCAAACCTGCAGAGTTCTAAACGATAACTATCGCCCCAAAATATATTGAGGTCAGGCTACGAAGAGGCGCTGAACGCAAGGCAGAACTGCAGGAAACGGATGTCAACGGCTACATCGGAATGGCCCCGATAGCACATGAAAAGCGCCAGAACGTGGACAATGATGCGGTTGGCCAAAAAGGGCGTATGCGTTTTTTCCTGAATATATTCAGGAAAAAACGCATACGCCCTTTTTGGCCAACCAAGCAACCTGGGAGAGCAAATCAGCACTACAAAGAAATCTCTCGCCCCCCCCCGGGGCAAAAGGGCCAGGCGAAAAAAGTCTAAAAACCAGAAAGGCAGGACAGCCCACGGAGTCAAGGGAGCCTTGTTAAGCTGATGGGCGGGATGTCAATGGCCAACAGCCAATCTTCACAAGTGTATCCTCTTTCCCAAACCATGTAAAACACAGAACCACAGAGCATAGGGCACTTCCACACATGGGCGTTGACCTTGGGAAAATGAAAAAATCAACCAGACACAGGGACCCCAAAGTTGAGGGCTGCTGTCTTGACAAGAACCTCCACTCCGGTACACGTTTCATATCCCAGGAAAGAGCCAAGTGGACAAAGACGAGTGGACAAGTGGACAAAGGCAAGTGGACAAGTGGACAAGTGGTGCTACGTAGGTCCAATGGAGTGTCACTCAGCCATGAAATCCACGTCATGAGGCTGGTAGCAGCATCCTGAGTGGATTTAGGTACGATCATCCTCAGTGAAATAAGTCCCACAAAAAAAGAAACTTATGATATCACTTATCGAGGGAATGTAAAAATCGCTCCCCATGCACTGAATCCCCAAACAGAACAGAGTCACGCTTTTAGAAAACACACTTATGCCTGCTTCAGGGGAAAGGTGAGGTGGGGTGACGCATAAAACTCGAGTTTGAAATGAGCACAGATACCCTTCCGAAAACCGAATATGGAATGGACACGACCTACTCCTTGCTCAATCAACTGGACTCACCAGACCCTGTTCATCGCACAAGTATCTATCCGACTAGTAAGCATCTTAAAAGCTAAGTCTTGATATCTCTGTGTAAGTGCATCAAGTGTGTGTAAAGCGGCCTAAAACCAGCAGGGAAAATCAGCTCAGACCCATTCTGAGGATACATTTCCAACATAAAGAAGAAACAAGCAGGGCAAAACAGAGAGAAATTCTTCCAAAATGCGTTCAGGGACTGGCATGCAACCAGGATTGACCACATCTACAGCCCCAGCGGCAGAAGACATAAGGCTGGACACTCTTGGGGCTGAGACGATTGGTGAGGTCGGGAAAGCAAATGCAGACCCTTGAAAGGAATCCTGCGTGCTCCCCATTCCATGGGTCCCAACTCTCCAGGTTCAACGCAATCTTCCGACAGCGAAAGCACTCATTGGAAAACCAGCGGATGCTACACCGTGGGATCGGGAAAGCTTTCTGAAACTCACCTCAGTTTTCATCTCCTGGTGCTCGTGTTCTCCATTCAGGCCCCCTTACTAACAATCTCCCCACTTGGAGACTCGGCGCCTTTCCATGCCTCTTTCGTACCGTCTGCAATTTGTCCGCAGGATGAACTGCAAGAGGGGGAACCAATGAGAGACTCGCTGGAGGTGTTTGGTCGGGCACATGTCACTCTCATTTCCCATCACGAAGAAGAATTCACCAGCGGTTCAGCCTGCCACCCCGGATCGACAATAGGGCGTGAAGCCATCCAGCCGTGTTGCGTCCCACTCACAAAAAAGCGACTTGGGAAATGGAGCTCAGGGGCACTGCACTTCCCAAACCTGCAGAGTTCTAAACGATAACTATCGCCCCAAAATATATTGAGGTCAGGCTACGAAGAGGCGCTGAACGCAAGGCAGAACTGCAGGAAACGGATGTCAACGGCTACATCGGAATGGCCCCGATAGCACATGAAAAGCGCCAGAACGTGGACAATGATGCGGTTGGCCAAAAAGGGCGTATGCGTTTTTTCCTGAATATATTCAGGAAAAAACGCATACGCCCTTTTTGGCCAACCAAGCAACCTGGGAGAGCAAATCAGCACTACAAAGAAATCTCTCGCCCCCCCCCGGGGCAAAAGGGCCAGGCGAAAAAAGTCTAAAAACCAGAAAGGCAAGACAGCCCACGGAGTCAAGGGAGCCTTGTTAAGCTGATGGGCGGGATGTCAATGGCCAACAGCCAATCTTCACAAGTGTATCCTCTTTCCCAAACCATGTAAAACACAGAACCACAGAGCATAGGGCACTTCCACACATGGGCGTTGACCTTGGGAAAATGAAAAAATCAACCAGACACAGGGACCCCAAAGTTGAGGGCTGCTGTCTTGACAAGAACCTCCACTCCGGTACACGTTTCATATCCCAGGAAAGAGCCAAGTGGACAAAGACGAGTGGACAAGTGGACAAAGACAAGTGGACAAGTGGACAAGTGGTGCTACGTAGGTCCAATGGAGTGTCACTCAGCCATGAAATCCACGTCATGAGGCTGGTAGCAGCATCCTGAGTGGATTTAGGTACGATCATCCTCAGTGAAATAAGTCCCACAAAAAAAGAAACTTATGATATCACTTATCGAGGGAATGTAAAAATCGCTCCCCATGCACTGAATCCCCAAACAGAACAGAGTCACGCTTTTAGAAAACACACTTATGCCTGCTTCAGGGGAAAGGTGAGGTGGGGTGACGCATAAAACTCGAGTTTGAAATGAGCACAGATACCCTTCCGAAAACCGAATATGGAATGGACACGACCTACTCCTTGCTCAATCAACTGGACTCACCAGACCCTCTTCATCGCACAAGTATCTATCCGACTAGTAAGCATCTTAAAAGCTAAGTCTTGATATCTCTGTGTAAGTGCATCAAGTGTGTGTAAAGCGGCCTAAAACCAGCAGGGAAAATCAGCTCAGACCCATTCTGAGGATACATTTCCAACATAAAGAAGAAACAAGCAGGGCAAAACAGAGAGAAATTCTTCCAAAATGCGTTCAGGGACTGGCATGCAACCAGGATTGACCACATCTACAGCCCCAGCGGCAGAAGACATAAGGCTGGACACTCTTGGGGCTGAGACGATTGGTGAGGTTGGGAAAGCAAATGCAGACCCTTGAAAGGAATCCTGCGTGCTCCCCATTCCATGGGTCCCAACTCTCCAGGTTCAACGCAATCTTCCGACAGCGAAAGCACTCATTGGAAAACCAGCGGATGCTACACCGTGGGATCGGGAAAGCTTTCTGAAACTCACCTCAGTTTTCATCTCCTGGTGCTCGTGTTCTCCATTCAGGCCCCCTTACTAACAATCTCCCCACTTGGAGACTCGGCGCCTTTCAATGCCTCTTTCGTACCGTCTGCAATTTGTCCGCAGGATGAACTGCAAGAGGGGGAACCAATGAGAGACTCGCTGGAGGTGTTTGGTCGGGCACATGTCACTCTCATTTCCCATCACGAAGAAGAATTCACCAGCGGTTCAGCCTGCCACCCCGGATCGACAATAGGGCGTGAAGCCATCCAGCCGTGTTGCGTCCCACTCACAAAAAAGCGACTTGGGAAATGGAGCTCAGGGGCACTGCACTTCCCAATCCTGCAGAGTTCTAAACGATAACTATCGCCCCAAAATATATTGAGGTCAGGCTACGAAGAGGCGCTGAACGCAAGGCAGAACTGCAGGAAACGGATGTCAATGGGTACATCGGAATGGCCCCGATAGCACATGAAAAGCGCCAGAACGTGGACAATGATGCGGTTGGCCAAAAAGGGCGTATGCGTTTTTTCCTGAATATATTCAGGAAAAAACGCATACGCCCTTTTTGGCCAACCAAGCAACCTGGGAGAGCAAATCAGCACTACAAAGAAATCTCTCGCCCCCCCTGGGGCAAAAGGGCCAGGTGAAAAAAGTCTAAAAACCAGAAAGGCAGGACAGGCCACGGAGTCAAGGGAGCCTTGTTAAGCTGATGGGCGGGATGTCAATGGCCAACAGCCAACCTTCACAAGTGTATCCTCTTTCCCAAACCATGGAAAACACAGAACCACAGAGCATAGGGCACTTCCACACATGGGCGTTGACCTTCGGAAAATGAAAAAATCAACCAGACACAGGGACCCCAAAGTTGAGGGCTGCTGTCTTGACAAGAACCTCCACTCCGGTACACGTTTCATATCCCAGGAAAGAGCCAAGTGGACAAAGACGAGTGGACAAGTGGACAAAGACAAGTGGAGAAGTGGACAAGTGGTGCTACGTAGGTCCAATGGAGTGTCACTCAGCCATGAAATCCACGTCATGAGGCTGGTAGCAGCATCCTGAGTGGATTTAGGTACGATCATCCTCAGTGCAATAAGTCCCACAAAAAAAGAAACTTATGATATCACTTATCGAGGGAATGTAAAAATCGCTCCCCATGCACTGAATCCCCAAACAGAACAGAGTCACGCTTTTAGAAAACACACTTATGCCTGCTTCAGGGGAAAGGTGAGGTGGGGTGACGCATAAAACTCGAGTTTGAAATGAGCACAGATACCCTTCCGAAAACCGAATATGGAATGGACACGACCTACTCCTTGCTCAATCAACTGGACTCACCAGACCCTGTTCATCGCACAAGTATCTATCCGACTAGTAAGCATCTTAAAAGCTAAGTCTTGATATCTCTGTGTAAGTGCATCAAGTGTGTGTAAAGCGGCCTAAAACCAGCAGGGAAAATCAGCTCAGACCCATTCTGAGGATACATTTCCAACATAAAGAAGAAACAAGCAGGGCAAAACAGAGAGAAATTCTTCCAAAATGCGTTCAGGGACTGGCATGCAACCAGGATTGACCACATCTACAGCCCCAGCGGCAGAAGACATAAGGCTGGACACTCTTGGGGCTGAGACGATTGGTGAGGTTGGGAAAGCAAATGCAGACCCTTGAAAGGAATCCTGCGTGCTCCCCATTCCATGGGTCCCAACTCTCCAGGTTCAACGCAATCTTCCGACAGCGAAAGCACTCATTGGAAACCCAGCGGTTGCTACACCGTGGGATCGGGAAAGCTTTCTGAAACTCACCTCAGTTTTCATCTCCTGGTGCTCGTGTTCTCCATTCAGACCCCCTTACTAACAATCTCCCCACTTGGAGACTCGGCGCCTTTCCATGCCTCTTTCGTACCGTCTGCAATTTGTCCGCAGGATGAACTGCAAGAGGGGGAACCAATGAGAGACTCGCTGGAGGTGTTTGGTCGGGCACATGTCACTCTCATTTCCCATCACGAAGAAGAATTCACCAGCGGTTCAGCCTGCCACCCCGGATCGACAATAGGGCGTGAAGCCATCCAGCCGTGTTGCGTCCCACTCACAAAAAAGCGACTTGGGAAATGGAGCTCAGGGGCACTGCACTTCCCAAACCTGCAGAGTTCTAAACGATAACTATCGCCCCAAAATATATTGAGGTCAGGCTCCGAAGAGGCGCTGAACGCAAGGCAGAACTGCAGGAAACGGATGTCAACGGGTACATCGGAATGGCCCCGATAGCACATGAAAAGCGCCAGAACGTGGACAATGATGCGGTTGGCCAAAAAGGGCGTATGCGTTTTTTCCTGAATATATTCAGGAAAAAACGCATACGCCCTTTTTGGCCAACCAAGCAACCTGGGAGAGCAAATCAGCACTACAAAGAAATCTCTCGCCCCCCCCGGGGCAAAAGGGCCAGGCGAAAAAAGTCTAAAAACCAGAAAGGCAGGACAGGCCACGGAGTCAAGGGAGCCTTGTTAAGCTGATGGGCGGGATGTCAATGGCCAACAGCCAACCTTCACAAGTGTATCCTCTTTCCCAAACCATGGAAAACACAGAACCACAGAGCATAGGGCACTTCCACACATGGGCGTTGACCTTCGGAAAATGAAAAAATCAACCAGACACGGGGACCCCAAAGTTGAGGGCTGCTGTCTTGACAAGAACCTCCACTCCGGTACACGTTTCATATCCCAGGAAAGAGCCAAGTGGACAAGTGGACAAAGACAAGTGGACAAGTGGACAAGTGGTGCTACGTAGGTCCAATGGAGTGTCACTCAGCCATGAAATCCACGTCATGAGGCTGGTAGCAGCATCCTGAGTGGATTTAGGTACGATCATCCTCAGTGAAATAAGTCCCACAAAAAAAGAAACTTATGATATCACTTATCGAGGGAATGTAAAAATCGCTCCCCATGCACTGAATCCCCAAACAGAACAGAGTCACGCTTTTAGAAAACACACTTATGCCTGCTTCAGGGGAAAGGTGAGGTGGGGTGACGCATAAAACTCGAGTTTGAAATGAGCACAGATACCCTTCCGAAAACCGAATATGGAATGGACACGACCTACTCCTTGCTCAATCAACTGGACTCACCAGACCCTGTTCATCGCACAAGTATCTATCCGACTAGTAAGCATCTTAAAAGCTAAGTCTTGATATCTCTGTGTAAGTGCATCAAGTGTGTGTAAAGCGGCCTAAAACCAGCAGGGAAAATCAGCTCAGACCCATTCTGAGGATACATTTCCAACATAAAGAAGAAACAAGCAGGGCAAAACAGAGAAATTCTTCCAAAATGTGTTCAGGGACTGGCATGCAACCAGGATTGACCACATCTACAGCCCCAGCGGCAGAAGACATAAGGCTGGACACTCTTGGGGCTGAGACGATTGGTGAGGTCGGGAAAGCAAATGCAGACCCTTGAAAGGAATCCTGCGTGCTCCCCATTCCATGGGTCCCAACTCTCCAGGTTCAACGCAATCTTCCGACAGCGAAAGCACTCATTGGAAAACCAGCGGATGCTACACCGTGGGATCGGGAAAGCTTTCTGAAACTCACCTCAGTTTTCATCTCCTGGTGCTCGTGTTCTCCATTCAGGCCCCCTTACTAACAATCTCCCCACTTGGAGACTCGGCGCCTTTCCATGCCTCTTTCGTACCGTCTGCAATTTGTCCGCAGGATGAACTGCAAGAGGGGGAACCAATGAGAGACTCGCTGGAGGTGTTTGGTCGGGCACATGTCACTCTCATTTCCCATCACGAAGAAGAATTCACCAGCGGTTCAGCCTGCCACCCCGGATCGACAATAGGGCGTGAAGCCATCCAGTCGTGTTGCGTCCCACTCACAAAAAAGCGACTTGGGAAATGGAGCTCAGGGGCACTGCACTTCCCAAACCTGCAGAGTTCTAAACGATAACTATCGCCCCAAAATATATTGAGGTCAGGCTACGAAGAGGCGCTGAACGCAAGGCAGAACTGCAGGAAACGGATGTCAACGGGTACATCGGAATGGCCCCGATAGCACATGAAAAGCGCCAGAACGTGGACAATGATGCGGTTGGCCAAAAAGGGCGTATGCGTTTTTTCCTGAATATATTCAGGAAAAAACGCATACGCCCTTTTTGGCCAACCAAGCAACCTGGGAGAGCAAATCAGCACTACAAAGAAATCTCTCGCCCCCCCCCGGGGCAAAAGGGCCAGGCGAAAAAAGTCTAAAAACCAGAAAGGCAGGACAGCCCACGGAGTCAAGGGAGCCTTGTTAAGCTGATGGGCGGGATGTCAATGGCCAACAGCCAATCTTCACAAGTGTATCCTCTTTCCCAAACCATGTAAAACACAGAACCACAGAGCATAGGGCACTTCCACACATGGGCGTTGACCTTGGGAAAATGAAAAAATCAACCAGACACAGGGACCCCAAAGTTGAGGGCTGCTGTCTTGACAAGAACCTCCACTCCGGTACACGTTTCATATCCCAGGAAAGAGCCAAGTGGACAAAGACGAGTGGACAAGTGGACAAAGACAAGTGGAGAAGTGGACAAGTGGTGCTACGTAGGTCCAATGGAGTGTCACTCAGCCATGAAATCCACGTCATGAGGCTGGTAGCAGCATCCTGAGTGGATTTAGGTACGATCATCCTCAGTGCAATAAGTCCCACAAAAAAAGAAACTTATGATATCACTTATCGAGGGAATGTAAAAATCGCTCCCCATGCACTGAATCCCCAAACAGAACAGAGTCACGCTTTTAGAAAACACACTTATGCCTGCTTCAGGGGAAAGGTGAGGTGGGGTGACGCATAAAACTCGAGTTTGAAATGAGCACAGATACCCTTCCGAAAACCGAATATGGAATGGACACGACCTACTCCTTGCTCAATCAACTGGACTCACCAGACCCTGTTCATCGCACAAGTATCTATCCGACTAGTAAGCATCTTAAAAGCTAAGTCTTGATATCTCTGTGTAAGTGCATCAAGTGTGTGTAAAGCGGCCTAAAACCAGCAGGGAAAATCAGCTCAGACCCATTCTGAGGATACATTTCCAACATAAAGAAGAAACAAGCAGGGCAAAACAGAGAGAAATTCTTCCAAAATGCGTTCAGGGACTGGCATGCAACCAGGATTGACCACATCTACAGCCCCAGCGGCAGAAGACATAAGGCTGGACACTCTTGGGGCTGAGACGATTGGTGAGGTTGGGAAAGCAAATGCAGACCCTTGAAAGGAATCCTGCGTGCTCCCCATTCCATGGGTCCCAACTCTCCAGGTTCAACGCAATCTTCCGACAGCGAAAGCACTCATTGGAAACCCAGCGGTTGCTACACCGTGGGATCGGGAAAGCTTTCTGAAACTCACCTCAGTTTTCATCTCCTGGTGCTCGTGTTCTCCATTCAGACCCCCTTACTAACAATCTCCCCACTTGGAGACTCGGCGCCTTTCCATGCCTCTTTCGTACCGTCTGCAATTTGTCCGCAGGATGAACTGCAAGAGGGGGAACCAATGAGAGACTCGCTGGAGGTGTTTGGTCGGGCACATGTCACTCTCATTTCCCATCACGAAGAAGAATTCACCAGCGGTTCAGCCTGCCACCCCGGATCGACAATAGGGCGTGAAGCCATCCAGCCGTGTTGCGTCCCACTCACAAAAAAGCGACTTGGGAAATGGAGCTCAGGGGCACTGCACTTCCCAAACCTGCAGAGTTCTAAACGATAACTATCGCCCCAAAATATATTGAGGTCAGGCTCCGAAGAGGCGCTGAACGCAAGGCAGAACTGCAGGAAACGGATGTCAACGGGTACATCGGAATGGCCCCGATAGCACATGAAAAGCGCCAGAACGTGGACAATGATGCGGTTGGCCAAAAAGGGCGTATGCGTTTTTTCCTGAATATATTCAGGAAAAAACGCATACGCCCTTTTTGGCCAACCAAGCAACCTGGGAGAGCAAATCAGCACTACAAAGAAATCTCTCGCCCCCCCCGGGGCAAAAGGGCCAGGCGAAAAAAGTCTAAAAACCAGAAAGGCAGGACAGGCCACGGAGTCAAGGGAGCCTTGTTAAGCTGATGGGCGGGATGTCAATGGCCAACAGCCAACCTTCACAAGTGTATCCTCTTTCCCAAACCATGGAAAACACAGAACCACAGAGCATAGGGCACTTCCACACATGGGCGTTGACCTTGGGAAAATGAAAAAATCAACCAGACACGGGGACCCCAAAGTTGAGGGCTGCTGTCTTGACAAGAACCTCCACTCCGGTACACGTTTCATATCCCAGGAAAGAGCCAAGTGGACAAGTGGACAAAGACAAGTGGACAAGTGGACAAGTGGTGCTACGTAGGTCCAATGGAGTGTCACTCAGCCATGAAATCCACGTCATGAGGCTGGTAGCAGCATCCTGAGTGGATTTAGGTACGATCATCCTCAGTGAAATAAGTCCCACAAAAAAAGAAACTTATGATATCACTTATCGAGGGAATGTAAAAATCGCTCCCCATGCACTGAATCCCCAAACAGAACAGAGTCACGCTTTTAGAAAACACACTTATGCCTGCTTCAGGGGAAAGGTGAGGTGGGGTGACGCATAAAACTCGAGTTTGAAATGAGCACAGATACCCTTCCGAAAACCGAATATGGAATGGACACGACCTACTCCTTGCTCAATCAACTGGACTCACCAGACCCTGTTCATCGCACAAGTATCTATCCGACTAGTAAGCATCTTAAAAGCTAAGTCTTGATATCTCTGTGTAAGTGCATCAAGTGTGTGTAAAGCGGCCTAAAACCAGCAGGGAAAATCAGCTCAGACCCATTCTGAGGATACATTTCCAACATAAAGAAGAAACAAGCAGGGCAAAACAGAGAAATTCTTCCAAAATGTGTTCAGGGACTGGCATGCAACCAGGATTGACCACATCTACAGCCCCAGCGGCAGAAGACATAAGGCTGGACACTCTTGGGGCTGAGACGATTGGTGAGGTCGGGAAAGCAAATGCAGACCCTTGAAAGGAATCCTGCGTGCTCCCCATTCCATGGGTCCCAACTCTCCAGGTTCAACGCAATCTTCCGACAGCGAAAGCACTCATTGGAAAACCAGCGGATGCTACACCGTGGGATCGGGAAAGCTTTCTGAAACTCACCTCAGTTTTCATCTCCTGGTGCTCGTGTTCTCCATTCAGGCCCCCTTACTAACAATCTCCCCACTTGGAGACTCGGCGCCTTTCCATGCCTCTTTCGTACCGTCTGCAATTTGTCCGCAGGATGAACTGCAAGAGGGGGAACCAATGAGAGACTCGCTGGAGGTGTTTGGTCGGGCACATGTCACTCTCATTTCCCATCACGAAGAAGAATTCACCAGCGGTTCAGCCTGCCACCCCGGATCGACAATAGGGCGTGAAGCCATCCAGTCGTGTTGCGTCCCACTCACAAAAAAGCGACTTGGGAAATGGAGCTCAGGGGCACTGCACTTCCCAAACCTGCAGAGTTCTAAACGATAACTATCGCCCCAAAATATATTGAGGTCAGGCTACGAAGAGGCGCTGAACGCAAGGCAGAACTGCAGGAAACGGATGTCAACGGGTACATCGGAATGGCCCCGATAGCACATGAAAAGCGCCAGAACGTGGACAATGATGCGGTTGGCCAAAAAGGGCGTATGCGTTTTTTCCTGAATATATTCAGGAAAAAACGCATACGCCCTTTTTGGCCAACCAAGCAACCTGGGAGAGCAAATCAGCACTACAAAGAAATCTCTCGCCCCCCCCCGGGGCAAAAGGGCCAGGCGAAAAAAGTCTAAAAACCAGAAAGGCAGGACAGCCCACGGAGTCAAGGGAGCCTTGTTAAGCTGATGGGCGGGATGTCAATGGCCAACAGCCAATCTTCACAAGTGTATCCTCTTTCCCAAACCATGTAAAACACAGAACCACAGAGCATAGGGCACTTCCACACATGGGCGTTGACCTTGGGAAAATGAAAAAATCAACCAGACACAGGGACCCCAAAGTTGAGGGCTGCTGTCTTGACAAGAACCTCCACTCCGGTACACGTTTCATATCCCAGGAAAGAGCCAAGTGGACAAAGACGAGTGGACAAGTGGACAAAGGCAAGTGGACAAGTGGACAAGTGGTGCTACGTAGGTCCAATGGAGTGTCACTCAGCCATGAAATCCACGTCATGAGGCTGGTAGCAGCATCCTGAGTGGATTTAGGTACGATCATCCTCAGTGAAATAAGTCCCACAAAAAAAGAAACTTATGATATCACTTATCGAGGGAATGTAAAAATCGCTCCCCATGCACTGAATCCCCAAACAGAACAGAGTCACGCTTTTAGAAAACACACTTATGCCTGCTTCAGGGGAAAGGTGAGGTGGGGTGACGCATAAAACTCGAGTTTGAAATGAGCACAGATACCCTTCCGAAAACCGAATATGGAATGGACACGACCTACTCCTTGCTCAATCAACTGGACTCACCAGACCCTCTTCATCGCACAAGTATCTATCCGACTAGTAAGCATCTTAAAAGCTAAGTCTTGATATCTCTGTGTAAGTGCATCAAGTGTGTGTAAAGCGGCCTAAAACCAGCAGGGAAAATCAGCTCAGACCCATTCTGAGGATACATTTCCAACATAAAGAAGAAACAAGCAGGGCAAAACAGAGAGAAATTCTTCCAAAATGCGTTCAGGGACTGGCATGCAACCAGGATTGACCACATCTACAGCCCCAGCGGCAGAAGACATAAGGCTGGACACTCTTGGGGCTGAGACGATTGGTGAGGTCGGGAAAGCAAATGCAGACCCTTGAAAGGAATCCTGCGTGCTCCCCATTCCATGGGTCCCAACTCTCCAGGTTCAACGCAATCTTCCGACAGCGAAAGCACTCATTGGAAAACCAGCGGATGCTACACCGTGGGATCGGGAAAGCTTTCTGAAACTCACCTCAGTTTTCATCTCCTGGTGCTCGTGTTCTCCATTCAGGCCCCCTTACTAACAATCTCCCCACTTGGAGACTCGGCGCCTTTCCATGCCTCTTTCGTACCGTCTGCAATTTGTCCGCAGGATGAACTGCAAGAGGGGGAACCAATGAGAGACTCGCTGGAGGTGTTTGGTCGGGCACATGTCACTCTCATTTCCCATCACGAAGAAGAATTCACCAGCGGTTCAGCCTGCCACCCCGGATCGACAATAGGGCGTGAAGCCATCCAGCCGTGTTGCGTCCCACTCACAAAAAAGCGACTTGGGAAATGGAGCTCAGGGGCACTGCACTTCCCAAACCTGCAGAGTTCTAAACGATAACTATCGCCCCAAAATATATTGAGGTCAGGCTACGAAGAGGCGCTGAACGCAAGGCAGAACTGCAGGAAACGGATGTCAACGGCTACATCGGAATGGCCCCGATAGCACATGAAAAGCGCCAGAACGTGGACAATGATGCGGTTGGCCAAAAAGGGCGTATGCGTTTTTTCCTGAATATATTCAGGAAAAAACGCATACGCCCTTTTTGGCCAACCAAGCAACCTGGGAGAGCAAATCAGCACTACAAAGAAATCTCTCGCCCCCCCCCGGGGCAAAAGGGCCAGGCGAAAAAAGTCTAAAAACCAGAAAGGCAGGACAGCCCACGGAGTCAAGGGAGCCTTGTTAAGCTGATGGGCGGGATGTCAATGGCCAACAGCCAATCTTCACAAGTGTATCCTCTTTCCCAAACCATGTAAAACACAGAACCACAGAGCATAGGGCACTTCCACACATGGGCGTTGACCTTGGGAAAATGAAAAAATCAACCAGACACAGGGACCCCAAAGTTGAGGGCTGCTGTCTTGACAAGAACCTCCACTCCGGTACACGTTTCATATCCCAGGAAAGAGCCAAGTGGACAAAGACGAGTGGACAAGTGGACAAAGGCAAGTGGACAAGTGGACAAGTGGTGCTACGTAGGTCCAATGGAGTGTCACTCAGCCATGAAATCCACGTCATGAGGCTGGTAGCAGCATCCTGAGTGGATTTAGGTACGATCATCCTCAGTGAAATAAGTCCCACAAAAAAAGAAACTTATGATATCACTTATCGAGGGAATGTAAAAATCGCTCCCCATGCACTGAATCCCCAAACAGAACAGAGTCACGCTTTTAGAAAACACACTTATGCCTGCTTCAGGGGAAAGGTGAGGTGGGGTGACGCATAAAACTCGAGTTTGAAATGAGCACAGATACCCTTCCGAAAACCGAATATGGAATGGACACGACCTACTCCTTGCTCAATCAACTGGACTCACCAGACCCTGTTCATCGCACAAGTATCTATCCGACTAGTAAGCATCTTAAAAGCTAAGTCTTGATATCTCTGTGTAAGTGCATCAAGTGTGTGTAAAGCGGCCTAAAACCAGCAGGGAAAATCAGCTCAGACCCATTCTGAGGATACATTTCCAACATAAAGAAGAAACAAGCAGGGCAAAACAGAGAGAAATTCTTCCAAAATGCGTTCAGGGACTGGCATGCAACCAGGATTGACCACATCTACAGCCCCAGCGGCAGAAGACATAAGGCTGGACACTCTTGGGGCTGAGACGATTGGTGAGGTCGGGAAAGCAAATGCAGACCCTTGAAAGGAATCCTGCGTGCTCCCCATTCCATGGGTCCCAACTCTCCAGGTTCAACGCAATCTTCCGACAGCGAAAGCACTCATTGGAAAACCAGCGGATGCTACACCGTGGGATCGGGAAAGCTTTCTGAAACTCACCTCAGTTTTCATCTCCTGGTGCTCGTGTTCTCCATTCAGGCCCCCTTACTAACAATCTCCCCACTTGGAGACTCGGCGCCTTTCCATGCCTCTTTCGTACCGTCTGCAATTTGTCCGCAGGATGAACTGCAAGAGGGGGAACCAATGAGAGACTCGCTGGAGGTGTTTGGTCGGGCACATGTCACTCTCATTTCCCATCACGAAGAAGAATTCACCAGCGGTTCAGCCTGCCACCCCGGATCGACAATAGGGCGTGAAGCCATCCAGCCGTGTTGCGTCCCACTCACAAAAAAGCGACTTGGGAAATGGAGCTCAGGGGCACTGCACTTCCCAAACCTGCAGAGTTCTAAACGATAACTATCGCCCCAAAATATATTGAGGTCAGGCTACGAAGAGGCGCTGAACGCAAGGCAGAACTGCAGGAAACGGATGTCAACGGCTACATCGGAATGGCCCCGATAGCACATGAAAAGCGCCAGAACGTGGACAATGATGCGGTTGGCCAAAAAGGGCGTATGCGTTTTTTCCTGAATATATTCAGGAAAAAACGCATACGCCCTTTTTGGCCAACCAAGCAACCTGGGAGAGCAAATCAGCACTACAAAGAAATCTCTCGCCCCCCCCCGGGGCAAAAGGGCCAGGCGAAAAAAGTCTAAAAACCAGAAAGGCAAGACAGCCCACGGAGTCAAGGGAGCCTTGTTAAGCTGATGGGCGGGATGTCAATGGCCAACAGCCAATCTTCACAAGTGTATCCTCTTTCCCAAACCATGTAAAACACAGAACCACAGAGCATAGGGCACTTCCACACATGGGCGTTGACCTTGGGAAAATGAAAAAATCAACCAGACACAGGGACCCCAAAGTTGAGGGCTGCTGTCTTGACAAGAACCTCCACTCCGGTACACGTTTCATATCCCAGGAAAGAGCCAAGTGGACAAAGACGAGTGGACAAGTGGACAAAGACAAGTGGACAAGTGGACAAGTGGTGCTACGTAGGTCCAATGGAGTGTCACTCAGCCATGAAATCCACGTCATGAGGCTGGTAGCAGCATCCTGAGTGGATTTAGGTACGATCATCCTCAGTGAAATAAGTCCCACAAAAAAAGAAACTTATGATATCACTTATCGAGGGAATGTAAAAATCGCTCCCCATGCACTGAATCCCCAAACAGAACAGAGTCACGCTTTTAGAAAACACACTTATGCCTGCTTCAGGGGAAAGGTGAGGTGGGGTGACGCATAAAACTCGAGTTTGAAATGAGCACAGATACCCTTCCGAAAACCGAATATGGAATGGACACGACCTACTCCTTGCTCAATCAACTGGACTCACCAGACCCTCTTCATCGCACAAGTATCTATCCGACTAGTAAGCATCTTAAAAGCTAAGTCTTGATATCTCTGTGTAAGTGCATCAAGTGTGTGTAAAGCGGCCTAAAACCAGCAGGGAAAATCAGCTCAGACCCATTCTGAGGATACATTTCCAACATAAAGAAGAAACAAGCAGGGCAAAACAGAGAGAAATTCTTCCAAAATGCGTTCAGGGACTGGCATGCAACCAGGATTGACCACATCTACAGCCCCAGCGGCAGAAGACATAAGGCTGGACACTCTTGGGGCTGAGACGATTGGTGAGGTTGGGAAAGCAAATGCAGACCCTTGAAAGGAATCCTGCGTGCTCCCCATTCCATGGGTCCCAACTCTCCAGGTTCAACGCAATCTTCCGACAGCGAAAGCACTCATTGGAAAACCAGCGGATGCTACACCGTGGGATCGGGAAAGCTTTCTGAAACTCACCTCAGTTTTCATCTCCTGGTGCTCGTGTTCTCCATTCAGGCCCCCTTACTAACAATCTCCCCACTTGGAGACTCGGCGCCTTTCAATGCCTCTTTCGTACCGTCTGCAATTTGTCCGCAGGATGAACTGCAAGAGGGGGAACCAATGAGAGACTCGCTGGAGGTGTTTGGTCGGGCACATGTCACTCTCATTTCCCATCACGAAGAAGAATTCACCAGCGGTTCAGCCTGCCACCCCGGATCGACAATAGGGCGTGAAGCCATCCAGCCGTGTTGCGTCCCACTCACAAAAAAGCGACTTGGGAAATGGAGCTCAGGGGCACTGCACTTCCCAATCCTGCAGAGTTCTAAACGATAACTATCGCCCCAAAATATATTGAGGTCAGGCTACGAAGAGGCGCTGAACGCAAGGCAGAACTGCAGGAAACGGATGTCAATGGGTACATCGGAATGGCCCCGATAGCACATGAAAAGCGCCAGAACGTGGACAATGATGCGGTTGGCCAAAAAGGGCGTATGCGTTTTTTCCTGAATATATTCAGGAAAAAACGCATACGCCCTTTTTGGCCAACCAAGCAACCTGGGAGAGCAAATCAGCACTACAAAGAAATCTCTCGCCCCCCCTGGGGCAAAAGGGCCAGGTGAAAAAAGTCTAAAAACCAGAAAGGCAGGACAGGCCACGGAGTCAAGGGAGCCTTGTTAAGCTGATGGGCGGGATGTCAATGGCCAACAGCCAACCTTCACAAGTGTATCCTCTTTCCCAAACCATGGAAAACACAGAACCACAGAGCATAGGGCACTTCCACACATGGGCGTTGACCTTCGGAAAATGAAAAAATCAACCAGACACAGGGACCCCAAAGTTGAGGGCTGCTGTCTTGACAAGAACCTCCACTCCGGTACACGTTTCATATCCCAGGAAAGAGCCAAGTGGACAAAGACGAGTGGACAAGTGGACAAAGACAAGTGGAGAAGTGGACAAGTGGTGCTACGTAGGTCCAATGGAGTGTCACTCAGCCATGAAATCCACGTCATGAGGCTGGTAGCAGCATCCTGAGTGGATTTAGGTACGATCATCCTCAGTGCAATAAGTCCCACAAAAAAAGAAACTTATGATATCACTTATCGAGGGAATGTAAAAATCGCTCCCCATGCACTGAATCCCCAAACAGAACAGAGTCACGCTTTTAGAAAACACACTTATGCCTGCTTCAGGGGAAAGGTGAGGTGGGGTGACGCATAAAACTCGAGTTTGAAATGAGCACAGATACCCTTCCGAAAACCGAATATGGAATGGACACGACCTACTCCTTGCTCAATCAACTGGACTCACCAGACCCTGTTCATCGCACAAGTATCTATCCGACTAGTAAGCATCTTAAAAGCTAAGTCTTGATATCTCTGTGTAAGTGCATCAAGTGTGTGTAAAGCGGCCTAAAACCAGCAGGGAAAATCAGCTCAGACCCATTCTGAGGATACATTTCCAACATAAAGAAGAAACAAGCAGGGCAAAACAGAGAGAAATTCTTCCAAAATGCGTTCAGGGACTGGCATGCAACCAGGATTGACCACATCTACAGCCCCAGCGGCAGAAGACATAAGGCTGGACACTCTTGGGGCTGAGACGATTGGTGAGGTTGGGAAAGCAAATGCAGACCCTTGAAAGGAATCCTGCGTGCTCCCCATTCCATGGGTCCCAACTCTCCAGGTTCAACGCAATCTTCCGACAGCGAAAGCACTCATTGGAAACCCAGCGGTTGCTACACCGTGGGATCGGGAAAGCTTTCTGAAACTCACCTCAGTTTTCATCTCCTGGTGCTCGTGTTCTCCATTCAGACCCCCTTACTAACAATCTCCCCACTTGGAGACTCGGCGCCTTTCCATGCCTCTTTCGTACCGTCTGCAATTTGTCCGCAGGATGAACTGCAAGAGGGGGAACCAATGAGAGACTCGCTGGAGGTGTTTGGTCGGGCACATGTCACTCTCATTTCCCATCACGAAGAAGAATTCACCAGCGGTTCAGCCTGCCACCCCGGATCGACAATAGGGCGTGAAGCCATCCAGCCGTGTTGCGTCCCACTCACAAAAAAGCGACTTGGGAAATGGAGCTCAGGGGCACTGCACTTCCCAAACCTGCAGAGTTCTAAACGATAACTATCGCCCCAAAATATATTGAGGTCAGGCTCCGAAGAGGCGCTGAACGCAAGGCAGAACTGCAGGAAACGGATGTCAACGGGTACATCGGAATGGCCGCGATAGCACATGAAAAGCGCCAGAACGTGGACAATGATGCGGTTGGCCAAAAAGGGCGTATGCGTTTTTTCCTGAATATATTCAGGAAAAAACGCATACGCCCTTTTTGGCCAACCAAGCAACCTGGGAGAGCAAATCAGCACTACAAAGAAATCTCTCGGCCCCCCCCCGGGGGCAAAAGGGCCAGGCGAAAAAAGTCTAAAAACCAGAAAGGCAGGACAGCCCACGGAGTCAAGGGAGCCTTGTTAAGCTGATGGGCGGGATGTCAATGGCCAACAGCCAATCTTCACAAGTGTATCCTCTTTCCCAAACCATGTAAAACACAGAACCACAGAGCATAGGGCACTTCCACACATGGGCGTTGACCTTGGGAAAATGAAAAAATCAACCAGACACAGGGACCCCAAAGTTGAGGGCTGCTGTCTTGACAAGAACCTCCACTCCGGTACACGTTTCATATCCCAGGAAAGAGCCAAGTGGACAAAGACGAGTGGACAAGTGGACAAAGACAAGTGGACAAGTGGACAAGTGGTGCTACGTAGGTCCAATGGAGTGTCACTCAGCCATGAAATCCACGTCATGAGGCTGGTAGCAGCATCCTGAGTGGATTTAGGTACGATCATCCTCAGTGAAATAAGTCCCACAAAAAAAGAAACTTATGATATCACTTATCGAGGGAATGTAAAAATCGCTCCCCATGCACTGAATCCCCAAACAGAACAGAGTCACGCTTTTAGAAAACACACTTATGCCTGCTTCAGGGGAAAGGTGAGGTGGGGTGACGCATAAAACTCGAGTTTGAAATGAGCACAGATACCCTTCCGAAAACCGAATATGGAATGGACACGACCTACTCCTTGCTCAATCAACTGGACTCACCAGACCCTCTTCATCGCACAAGTATCTATCTGACTAGTAAGCATCTTAAAAGCTAAGTCTTGATATCTCTGTGTAAGTGCATCAAGTGTGTGTAAAGCGGCCTAAAACCAGCAGGGAAAATCAGCTCAGACCCATTCTGAGGATACATTTCCAACATAAAGAAGAAACAAGCAGGGCAAAACAGAGAGAAATTCTTCCAAAATGCGTTCAGGGACTGGCATGCAACCAGGATTGACCACATCTACAGCCCCAGCGGCAGAAGACATAAGGCTGGACACTCTTGGGGCTGAGACGATTGGTGAGGTCGGGAAAGCAAATGCAGACCCTTGAAAGGAATCATGCGTGCTCCCCATTCCATGGGTCCCAACTCTCCAGGTTCAACGCAATCTTCCGACAGCGAAAGCACTCATTGGAAAACCAGCGGATGCTACACCGTGGGATCGGGAAAGCTTTCTGAAACTCACCTCAGTTTTCATCTCCTGGTGCTCGTGTTCTCCATTCAGGCCCCCTTACTAACAATCTCCCCACTTGGAGACTCGGCGCCTTTCCATGCCTCTTTCGTACCGTCTGCAATTTGTCCGCAGGATGAACTGCAAGAGGGGGAACCAATGAGAGACTCGCTGGAGGTGTTTGGTCGGGCACATGTCACTCTCATTTCCCATCACGAAGAAGAATTCACCAGAGGTTCAGCCTGCCACCCCGGATCGACAATAGGGCGTGAAGCCATCCAGCCGTGTTGCGTCCCACTCACAAAAAAGCGACTTGGGAAATGGAGCTCAGGGGCACTGCACTTCCCAATCCTGCAGAGTTCTAAACGATAACTATCGCCCCAAAATATATTGAGGTCAGGCTACGAAGAGGCGCTGAACGCAAGGCAGAACTGCAGGAAACGGATGTCAATGGGTACATCGGAATGGCCCCGATAGCACATGAAAAGCGCCAGAACGTGGACAATGATGCGGTTGGCCAAAAAGGGCGTATGCGTTTTTTCCTGAATATATTCAGGAAAAAACGCATACGCCCTTTTTGGCCAACCAAGCAACCTGGGAGAGCAAATCAGCACTACAAAGAAATCTCTCGCCCCCCCCGGGGCAAAAGGGCCAGGTGAAAAAAGTCTAAAAACCAGAAAGGCAGGACAGGCCACGGAGTCAAGGGAGCCTTGTTAAGCTGATGGGCGGGATGTCAATGGCCAACAGCCAACCTTCACAAGTGTATCCTCTTTCCCAAACCATGGAAAACACAGAACCACAGAGCATAGGGCACTTCCACACATGGGCGTTGACCTTCGGAAAATGAAAAAATCAACCAGACACAGGGACCCCAAAGTTGAGGGCTGCTGTCTTGACAAGAACCTCCACTCCGGTACACGTTTCATATCCCAGGAAAGAGCCAAGTGGACAAAGACGAGTGGACAAGTGGACAAAGACAAGTGGACAAGTGGACAAGTGGTGCTACGTAGGTCCAATGGAGTGTCACTCAGCCATGAAATCCACGTCATGAGGCTGGTAGCAGCATCCTGAGTGGATTTAGGTACGATCATCCTCAGTGAAATAAGTCCCACAAAAAAAGAAACTTATGATATCACTTATCGAGGGAATGTAAAAATCGCTCCCCATGCACTGAATCCCCAAACAGAACAGAGTCACGCTTTTAGAAAACACACTTATGCCTGCTTCAGGGGAAAGGTGAGGTGGGGTGACGCATAAAACTCGAGTTTGAAATGAGCACAGATACCCTTCCGAAAACCGAATATGGAATGGACACGACCTACTCCTTGCTCAATCAACTGGACTCACCAGACCCTCTTCATCGCACAAGTATCTATCCGACTAGTAAGCATCTTAAAAGCTAAGTCTTGATATCTCTGTGTAAGTGCATCAAGTGTGTGTCAAGCGGCCTAAAACCAGCAGGGAAAATCAGCTCAGACCCATTCTGAGGATACATTTCCAACATAAAGAAGAAACAAGCAGGGCAAAACAGAGAGAAATTCTTCCAAAATGCGTTCAGGGACTGGCATGCAACCAGGATTGACCACATCTACAGCCCCAGCGGCAGAAGACATAAGGCTGGACACTCTTGGGGCTGAGACGATTGGTGAGGTTGGGAAAGCAAATGCAGACCCTTGAAAGGAATCCTGAGTGCTCCCCATTCCATGGGTCCCAACTCTCCAGGTTCAACGCAATCTTCCGACAGCGAAAGCACTCATTGGAAACCCAGCGGTTGCTACACCGTGGGATCGGGAAAGCTTTCTGAAACTCACCTCAGTTTTCATCTCCTGGTGCTCGTGTTCTCCATTCAGACCCCCTTACTAACAATCTCCCCACTTGGAGACTCGGCGCCTTTCCATGCCTCTTTCGTACCGTCTGCAATTTGTCCGCAGGATGAACTGCAAGAGGGGGAACCAATGAGAGACCCGCTGGAGGTGTTTGGTCGGGCACATGTCACTCTCATTTCCCATCACGAAGAAGAATTCACCAGCGGTTCAGCCTGCCACCCCGGATCGACAATAGGGCGTGAAGCCATCCAGCCGTGTTGCGTCCCACTCACAAAAAAGCGACTTGGGAAATGGAGCTCAGGGGCACTGCACTTCCCAAACCTGCAGAGTTCTAAACGATAACTATCGCCCCAAAATATATTGAGGTCAGGCTACGAAGAGGCGCTGAACGCAAGGCAGAACTGCAGGAAACGGATGTCAACGGCTACATCGGAATGGCCCCGATAGCACATGAAAAGCGCCAGAACGTGGACAATGATGCGGTTGGCCAAAAAGGGCGTATGCGTTTTTTCCTGAATATATTCAGGAAAAAACGCATACGCCCTTTTTGGCCAACCAAGCAAGCTGGGAGAGCAAATCAGCACTACAAAGAAATCTCTCGCCACCCCCCGGGGGCAAAAGGGCCAGGCGAAAAAAGTCTAAAAACCAGAAAGGCAGGACAGCCCACGGAGTCAAGGGAGCCTTGTTAAGCTGATGGGCGGGATGTCAATGGCCAACAGCCAATCTTCACAAGTGTATCCTCTTTCCCAAACCATGTAAAACACAGAACCACAGAGCATAGGGCACTTCCACACATGGGCGTTGACCTTGGGAAAATGAAAAAATCAACCAGACACAGGGACCCCAAAGTTGAGGGCTGCTGTCTTGACAAGAACCTCCACTCCGGTACACGTTTCATATCCCAGGAAAGAGCCAAGTGGACAAAGACGAGTGGACAAGTGGACAAAGACAAGTGGACAAGTGGACAAGTGGTGCTACGTAGGTCCAATGGAGTGTCACTCAGCCATGAAATCCACGTCATGAGGCTGGTAGCAGCATCCTGAGTGGATTTAGGTACGATCATCCTCAGTGAAATAAGTCCCACAAAAAAAGAAACTTATGATATCACTTATCGAGGGAATGTAAAAATCGCTCCCCATGCACTGAATCCCCAAACAGAACAGAGTCACGCTTTTAGAAAACACACTTATGCCTGCTTCAGGGGAAAGGTGAGGTGGGGTGACGCATAAAACTCGAGTTTGAAATGAGCACAGATACCCTTCCGAAAACCGAATATGGAATGGACACGACCTACTCCTTGCTCAATCAACTGGACTCACCAGACCCTCTTCATCGCACAAGTATCTATCCGACTAGTAAGCATCTTAAAAGCTAAGTCTTGATATCTCTGTGTAAGTGCATCAAGTGTGTGTAAAGCGGCCTAAAACCAGCAGGGAAAATCAGCTCAGACCCATTCTGAGGATACATTTCCAACATAAAGAAGAAACAAGCAGGGCAAAACAGAGAGAAATTCTTCCAAAATGCGTTCAGGGACTGGCATGCAACCAGGATTGACCACATCTACAGCCCCAGCGGCAGAAGACATAAGGCTGGACACTCTTGGGGCTGAGACGATTGGTGAGGTCGGGAAAGCAAATGCAGACCCTTGAAAGGAATCCTGCGTGCTCCCCATTCCATGGGTCCCAACTCTCCAGGTTCAACGCAATCTTCCGACAGCGAAAGCACTCATTGGAAAACCAGCGGATGCTACACCGTGGGATCGGGAAAGCTTTCTGAAACTCACCTCAGTTTTCATCTCCTGGTGCTCGTGTTCTCCATTCAGGCCCCCTTACTAACAATCTCCCCACTTGGAGACTCGGCGCCTTTCCATGCCTCTTTCGTACCGTCTGCAATTTGTCCGCAGGATGAACTGCAAGAGGGGGAACCAATGAGAGACTCGCTGGAGGTGTTTGGTCGGGCACATGTCACTCTCATTTCCCATCACGAAGAAGAATTCACCAGCGGTTCAGCCTGCCACCCCGGATCGACAATAGGGCGTGAAGCCATCCAGCCGTGTTGCGTCCCACTCACAAAAAAGCGACTTGGGAAATGGAGCTCAGGGGCACTGCACTTCCCAAACCTGCAGAGTTCTAAACGATAACTATCGCCCCAAAATATATTGAGGTCAGGCTACGAAGAGGCGCTGAACGCAAGGCAGAACTGCAGGAAACGGATGTCAACGGGTACATCGGAATGGCCCCGATAGCACATGAAAAGCGCCAGAACGTGGACAATGATGCGGTTGGCCAAAAAGGGCGTATGCGTTTTTTCCTGAATATATTCAGGAAAAAACGCATACGCCCTTTTTGGCCAACCAAGCAACCTGGGAGAGCAAATCAGCACTACAAAGAAATCTCTCGCCCCCCCCGGGGCAAAAGGGCCAGGCGAAAAAAGTCTAAAAACCAGAAAGGCAGGACAGCCCACGGAGTCAAGGGAGCCTTGTTAAGCTGATGGGCGGGATGTCAATGGCCAACAGCCAATCTTCACAAGTGTATCCTCTTTCCCAAACCATGTAAAACACAGAACCACAGAGCATAGGGCACTTCCACACATGGGCGTTGACCTTGGGAAAATGAAAAAATCAACCAGACACAGGGACCCCAAAGTTGAGGGCTGCTGTCTTGACAAGAACCTCCACTCCGGTACACGTTTCATATCCCAGGAAAGAGCCAAGTGGACAAGTGGACAAAGACAAGTGGACAAGTGGACAAGTGGTGCTACGTAGGTCCAATGGAGTGTCACTCAGCCATGAAATCCACGTCATGAGGCTGGTAGCAGCATCCTGAGTGGATTTAGGTACGATCATCCTCAGTGAAATAAGTCCCACAAAAAAAGAAACTTATGATATCACTTATCGAGGGAATGTAAAAATCGCTCCCCATGCACTGAATCCCCAAACAGAACAGAGTCACGCTTTTAGAAAACACACTTATGCCTGCTTCAGGGGAAAGGTGAGGTGGGGTGACGCATAAAACTCGAGTTTGAAATGAGCACAGATACCCTTCCGAAAACCGAATATGGAATGGACACGACCTACTCCTTGCTCAATCAACTGGACTCACCAGACCCTGTTCATCGCACAAGTATCTATCCGACTAGTAAGCATCTTCAAAGCTAAGTCTTGATATCTCTGTGTAAGTGCATCAAGTGTGTGTCAAGCGGCCTAAAACCAGCAGGGAAAATCAGCTCAGACCCATTCTGAGGATACATTTCCAACATAAAGAAGAAACAAGCAGGGCAAAACAGAGAGAAATTCTTCCAAAATGCGTTCAGGGACTGGCATGCAACCAGGATTGACCACATCTACAGCCCCAGCGGCAGAAGACATAAGGCTGGACACTCTTGGGGCTGAGACGATTGGTGAGGTTGGGAAAGCAAATGCAGACCCTTGAAAGGAATCCTGCGTGCTCCCCATTCCATGGGTCCCAACTCTCCAGGTTCAACGCAATCTTCCGACAGCGAAAGCACTCATTGGAAACCCAGCGGTTGCTACACCGTGGGATCGGGAAAGCTTTCTGAAACTCACCTCAGTTTTCATCTCCTGGTGCTCGTGTTCTCCATTCAGACCCCCTTACTAACAATCTCCCCACTTGGAGACTCGGCGCCTTTCCATGCCTCTTTCGTACCGTCTGCAATTTGTCCGCAGGATGAACTGCAAGAGGGGGAACCAATGAGAGACCCGCTGGAGGTGTTTGGTCGGGCACATGTCACTCTCATTTCCCATCACGAAGAAGAATTCACCAGCGGTTCAGCCTGCCACCCCGGATCGACAATAGGGCGTGAAGCCATCCAGCCGTGTTGCGTCCCACTCACAAAAAAGCGACTTGGGAAATGGAGCTCAGGGGCACTGCACTTCCCAAACCTGCAGAGTTCTAAACGATAACTATCGCCCCAAAATATATTGAGGTCAGGCTACGAAGAGGCGCTGAACGCAAGGCAGAATTGCAGAAAACGGATGTCAACGGGTACATCGGAATGGCCCCGATAGCACATGAAAAGCGCCAGAACGTGGACAATGATGCGGTTGGCCAAAAAGGGCGTATGCGTTTTTTCCTGAATATATTCAGGAAAAAACGCATACGCCCTTTTTGGCCAACCAAGCAAGCTGGGAGAGCAAATCAGCACTACAAAGAAATCTCTCGCCACCCCCCGGGGGCAAAAGGGCCAGGCGAAAAAAGTCTAAAAACCAGAAAGGCAGGACAGCCCACGGAGTCAAGGGAGCCTTGTTAAGCTGATGGGCGGGATGTCAATGGCCAACAGCCAATCTTCACAAGTGTATCCTCTTTCCCAAACCATGTAAAACACAGAACCACAGAGCATAGGGCACTTCCACACATGGGCGTTGACCTTGGGAAAATGAAAAAATCAACCAGACACAGGGACCCCAAAGTTGAGGGCTGCTGTCTTGACAAGAACCTCCACTCCGGTACACGTTTCATATCCCAGGAAAGAGCCAAGTGGACAAAGACGAGTGGACAAGTGGACAAAGACAAGTGGACAAGTGGACAAGTGGTGCTACGTAGGTCCAATGGAGTGTCACTCAGCCATGAAATCCACGTCATGAGGCTGGTAGCAGCATCCTGAGTGGATTTAGGTACGATCATCCTCAGTGAAATAAGTCCCACAAAAAAAGAAACTTATGATATCACTTATCGAGGGAATGTAAAAATCGCTCCCCATGCACTGAATCCCCAAACAGAACAGAGTCACGCTTTTAGAAAACACACTTATGCCTGCTTCAGGGGAAAGGTGAGGTGGGGTGACGCATAAAACTCGAGTTTGAAATGAGCACAGATACCCTTCCGAAAACCGAATATGGAATGGACACGACCTACTCCTTGCTCAATCAACTGGACTCACCAGACCCTGTTCATCGCACAAGTATCTATCCGACTAGTAAGCATCTTAAAAGCTAAGTCTTGATATCTCTGTGTAAGTGCATCAAGTGTGTGTAAAGCGGCCTAAAACCAGCAGGGAAAATCAGCTCAGACCCATTCTGAGGATACATTTCCAACATAAAGAAGAAACAAGCAGGGCAAAACAGAGAGAAATTCTTCCAAAATGCGTTCAGGGACTGGCATGCAACCAGGATTGACCACATCTACAGCCCCAGCGGCAGAAGACATAAGGCTGGACACTCGTGGGGCTGAGACGATTGGTGAGGTTGGGAAAGCAAATGCAGACCCTTGAAAGGAATCCTGCGTGCTCCCCATTCCATGGGTCCCAACTCTCCAGGTTCAACGCAATCTTCCGACAGCGAAAGCACTCATTGGAAACCCAGCGGATGCTACACCGTGGGATCGGGAAAGCTTTCTGAAACTCACCTCAGTTTTCATCTCCTGGTGCTCGTGTTCTCCATTCAGGCCCCCTTACTAACAATCTCCCCACTTGGAGACTCGGCGCCTTTCCATGCCTCTTTCGTACCGTCTGCAATTTGTCCGCAGGATGAACTGCAAGAGGGGGAACCAATGAGAGACTCGCTGGAGGTGTTTGGTCGGGCACATGTCACTCTCATTTCCCATCAAGAAGAAGAATTCACCAGAGTTTCAGCCTGCCACCCCGGATCGACAATAGGGCGTGAAGCCATCCAGCCGTGTTGCGTCCCACTCACAAAAAAGCGACTTGGGAAATGGAGCTCAGGGGCACTGCACTTCCCAAACCTGCAGAGTTCTAAACGATAACTATCGCCCCAAAATATATTGAGGTCAGGCTACGAAGAGGCGCTGAACGCAAGGCAGAACTGCAGGAAACGGATGTCAATGGGTACATCGGAATGGCCCCGATAGCACATGAAAAGCGCCAGAACGTGGACAATGATGCGGTTGGCCAAAAAGGGCGTATGCGTTTTTTCCTGAATATATTCAGGAAAAAACGCATACGCCCTTTTTGGCAAACCAAGCAACCTGGGAGAGCAAATCAGCACTACAAAGAAATCTCTCGCCCCCCCCCCGGGGCAAAAGGGCCAGGCGAAAAAAGTCTAAAAACCAGAAAGGCAGGACAGCCCACGGAGTCAAGGGAGCCTTGTTAAGCTGATGGGCGGGATGTCAATGGCCAACAGCCAATCTTCACAAGTGTATCCTCTTCCCAAAGCATGGAAAACACAGAACCACAGAGCATAGGGCACTTCCACACATGGGCGTTGACCTTCGGAAAATGAAAAAATCCATCAAACACGGGGACCCCAAAGTTGAGGGCTGCTGTCTTGACAAGAACCTCCACTCCGGTACACGTTTCATATCCCAGGAAAGAGCCAAGTGGACAAAGACGAGTGGACAAGTGGACAAAGACAAGTGGACAAGTGGACAAGTGGTGCTACGTAGGTCCAATGGAGTGTCACTCAGCCATGAAATCCACGTCATGAGGCTGGTAGCAGCATCCTGAGTGGATTTAGGTACGATCATCCTCAGTGAAATAAGTCCCACAAAAAAAGAAACTTATGATATCACTTATCGAGGGAATGTAAAAATCGCTCCCCATGCACTGAATCCCCAAACAGAACAGAGTCACGCTTTTAGAAAACACACTTATGCCTGCTTCAGGGGAAAGGTGAGGTGGGGTGACGCATAAAACTCGAGTTTGAAATGAGCACAGATACCCTTCCGAAAACCGAATATGGAATGGACACGACCTACTCCTTGCTCAATCAACTGGACTCACCAGACCCTGTTCATCGCACAAGTATCTATCCGACTAGTAAGCATCTTAAAAGCTAAGTCTTGATATCTCTGTGTAAGTGCATCAAGTGTGTGTCAAGCGGCCTAAAACCAGCAGGGAAAATCAGCTCAGACCCATTCTGAGGATACATTTCCAACATAAAGAAGAAACAAGCAGGGCAAAACAGAGAGAAATTCTTCCAAAATGCGTTCAGGGACTGGCATGCAACCAGGATTGACCACATCTACAGCCCCAGCGGCAGAAGACATAAGGCTGGACACTCTTGGGGCTGAGACGATTGGTGAGGTTGGGAAAGCAAATGCAGACCCTTGAAAGGAATCCTGCGTGCTCCCCATTCCATGGGTCCCAACTCTCCAGGTTCAACGCAATCTTCCGACAGCGAAAGCACTCATTGGAAACCCAGCGGATGCTACACCGTGGGATCGGGAAAGCTTTCTGAAACTCACCTCAGTTTTCATGTCCTGGTGCTCGTGTTCTCCATTCAGGCCCCCTTACTAACAATCTCCCCACTTGGAGACTTGGCGCCTTTCCATGCCTCTTTCGTACCGTCTGCAATTTGTCCGCAGGATGAACTGCAAGAGGGGGAACCAATGAGAGACTCGCTGGAGGTGTTTGGTCGGGCACATGTCACTCTCATTTCCCATCACGAAGAAGAATTCACCAGAGGTTCAGCCTGCCACCCCGGATCGACAATAGGGCGTGAAGCCATCCAGCCGTGTTGCGTCCCACTCACAAAAAAGCGACTTGGGAAATGGAGCTCAGGGGCACTGCACTTCCCAAACCTGCAGAGTTCTAAACGATAACTATCGCCCCAAAATATATTGAGGTCAGGCTACGAAGAGGCGCTGAACGCAAGGCAGAACTGCAGGAAACGGATGTCAATGGGTACATCGGAATGGCCCCGATAGCACATGAAAAGCGCCAGAACGTGGACAATGATGCAGTTGGCCAAAAAGGGCGTATGCGTTTTTTCCTGAATATATTCAGGAAAAAACGCATACGCCCTTTTTGGCCAACCAAGCAAGCTGGGAGAGCAAATCAGCACTACAAAGAAATCTCTCGCCCCCCCCGGGGCAAAAGGGCCAGGCGAAAAAAGTCTAAAAACCAGAAAGGCAGGACACCCAAGGAGTCAAGGGAGCTTTGTTAAGCTGATGGGCGGGATGTCAATGGCCAACAGCCAACCTTCACAAGTGTATCCTCTTTCCCAAACCATGGAAAACACAGAACCACAGAGCATAGGGCACTTCCACACATGGGCGTTGACCTTCGGAAAATGAAAAAATCAACCAGACACGGGGACCCCAAAGTTGAGGGCTGCTGTCTTGACAAGAACCTCCACTCCGGTACACGTTTCATATCCAAGGAAAGAGCCAAGTGGACAAAGACGAGTGGACAAGTGGACAAAGACAAGTGGACAAGTGGACAAGTGGTGCTACGTAGGTCCAATGGAGTGTCACTCAGCCATGAAATCCACGTCATGAGGCTGGTAGCAGCATCCTGAGTGGATTTAGGTACGATCATCCTCAGTGAAATAAGTCCCACAGAAAAAGAAACTTATGATATCACTTATCGAGGGAATGTAAAAATCGCTCCCCATGCACTGAATCCCCAAACAGAACAGAGTCACGCTTTTAGAAAACACACTTATGCCTGCTTCAGGGGAAAGGTGAGGTGGGGTGACGCATAAAACTCGAGTTTGAAATGAGCACAGATACCCTTCCGAAAACCGAATATGGAATGGACACGACCTACTCCTTGCTCAATCAACTGGACTCACCAGACCCTGTTCATCGCACAAGTATCTATCCGACTAGTAAGCATCTTCAAAGCTAAGTCTTGATATCTCTGTGTAAGTGCATCAAGTGTGTGTAAAGCGGCCTAAAACCAGCAGGGAAAATCAGCTCAGACCCATTCTGAGGATACATTTCCAACATAAAGAAGAAACAAGCAGGGCAAAACAGAGAGAAATTCTTCCAAAATGCGTTCAGGGACTGGCATGCAACCAGGATTGACCACATCTACAGCCCCAGCGGCAGAAGACATAAGGCTGGACACTCTTGGGGCTGAGACGATTGGTGAGGTTGGGAAAGCAAATGCAGACCCTTGAAAGGAATCCTGCGTGCTCCCCATTCCATGGGTCCCAACTCTCCAGGTTCAACGCAATCTTCCGACAGCGAAAGCACTCATTGGAAACCCAGCGGTTGCTACACCGTGGGATCGGGAAAGCTTTCTGAAACTCACCTCAGTTTTCATCTCCTGGTGCTCGTGTTCTCCATTCAGACCCCCTTACTAACAATCTCCCCACTTGGAGACTCGGCGCCTTTCCATGCCTCTTTCGTACCGTCTGCAATTTGTCCGCAGGATGAACTGCAAGAGGGGGAACCAATGAGAGACCCGCTGGAGGTGTTTGGTCGGGCACATGTCACTCTCATTTCCCATCACGAAGAAGAATTCACCAGCGGTTCAGCCTGCCACCCCGGATCGACAATAGGGCGTGAAGCCATCCAGCCGTGTTGCGTCCCACTCACAAAAAAGCGACTTGGGAAATGGAGCTCAGGGGCACTGCACTTCCCAAACCTGCAGAGTTCTAAACGATAACTATCGCCCCAAAATATATTGAGGTCAGGCTACGAAGAGGCGCTGAACGCAAGGCAGAACTGCAGAAAACGGATGTCAATGGGTACATCGGAATGGCCCCGATAGCACATGAAAAGCGCCAGAACGTGGACAATGATGCGGTTGGCCAAAAAGGGCGTATGCGTTTTTTCCTGAATATATTCAGGAAAAAACGCATACGCCCTTTTTGGCCAACCAAGCAAGCTGGGAGAGCAAATCAGCACTACAAAGAAATCTCTCGCCACCCCCCGGGGGCAAAAGGGCCAGGCGAAAAAAGTCTAAAAACCAGAAAGGCAGGACAGCCCACGGAGTCAAGGGAGCCTTGTTAAGCTGATGGGCGGGATGTCAATGGCCAACAGCCAATCTTCACAAGTGTATCCTCTTTCCCAAACCATGTAAAACACAGAACCACAGAGCATAGGGCACTTCCACACATGGTCGTTGACCTTGGGAAAATGAAAAAATCAACCAGACACAGGGACCCCAAAGTTGAGGGCTGCTGTCTTGACAAGAACCTCCACTCCGGTACACGTTTCATATCCCAGGAAAGAGCCAAGTGGACAAAGACGAGTGGACAAGTGGACAAAGACAAGTGGACAAGTGGACAAGTGGTGCTACGTAGGTCCAATGGAGTGTCACTCAGCCATGAAATCCACGTCATGAGGCTGGTAGCAGCATCCTGAGTGGATTTAGGTACGATCATCCTCAGTGAAATAAGTCCCACAAAAAAAGAAACTTATGATATCACTTATCGAGGGAATGTAAAAATCGCTCCCCATGCACTGAATCCCCAAACAGAACAGAGTCACGCTTTTAGAAAACACACTTATGCCTGCTTCAGGGGAAAGGTGAGGTGGGGTGACGCATAAAACTCGAGTTTGAAATGAGCACAGATACCCTTCCGAAAACCGAATATGGAATGGACACGACCTACTCCTTGCTCAATCAACTGGACTCACCAGACCCTCTTCATCGCACAAGTATCTATCCGACTAGTAAGCATCTTAAAAGCTAAGTCTTGATATCTCTGTGTAAGTGCATCAAGTGTGTGTAAAGCGGCCTAAAACCAGCAGGGAAAATCAGCTCAGACCCATTCTGAGGATACATTTCCAACATAAAGAAGAAACAAGCAGGGCAAAACAGAGAGAAATTCTTCCAAAATGTGTTCAGGGACTGGCATGCAACCAGGATTGACCACATCTACAGCCCCAGCGGCAGAAGACATAAGGCTGGACACTCTTGGGGCTGAGACGATTGGTGAGGTCGGGAAAGCAAATGCAGACCCTTGAAAGGAATCCTGCGTGCTCCCCATTCCATGGGTCCCAACTCTCCAGGTTCAACGCAATCTTCCGACAGCGAAAGCACTCATTGGAAAACCAGCGGATGCTACACCGTGGGATCGGGAAAGCTTTCTGAAACTCACCTCAGTTTTCATCTCCTGGTGCTCGTGTTCTCCATTCAGGCCCCCTTACTAACAATCTCCCCACTTGGAGACTCGGCGCCTTTCCATGCCTCTTTCGTACCGTCTGCAATTTGTCCGCACGATGAACTGCAAGAGGGGGAACCAATGAGAGACTCGCTGGAGGTGTTTGGTCGGGCACATGTCACTCTCATTTCCCATCACGAAGAAGAATTCACCAGCGGTTCAGCCTGCCACCCCGGATCGACAATAGGGCGTGAAGCCATCCAGCCGTGTTGCGTCCCACTCACAAAAAAGCGACTTGGGAAATGGAGCTCAGGGGCACTGCACTTCCCAAACCTGCAGAGTTCTAAACGATAACTATCGCCCCAAAATATATTGAGGTCAGGCTACGAAGAGGCGCTGAACGCAAGGCAGAACTGCAGGAAACGGATGTCAATGGGTACATCGGAATGGCCCCGATAGCACATGAAAAGCGCCAGAACGTGGACAATGATGCGGTTGGCCAAAAAGGGCGTATGCGTTTTTTCCTGAATATATTCAGGAAAAAACGCATACGCCCTTTTTGGCCAACCAAGCAACCTGGGAGAGCAAATCAGCACTACAAAGAAATCTCTCGCCCCCCCACCCCGGGGCAAAAGGGCCAGGCGAAAAAAGTCTAAAAACCAGAAAGGCAGGACAGCCCACGGAGTCAAGGGAGCCTTGTTAAGCTGATGGGCGGGATGTCAATGGCCAACAGCCAATCTTCACAAGTGTATCCTCTTTCCCAAACCATGTAAAACACAGAACCACAGAGCATAGGGCACTTCCACACATGGGCGTTGACGTTGGGAAAATGAAAAAATCAACCAGACACAGGGACCCCAAAGTTGAGGGCTGCTGTCTTGACAAGAACCTCCACTCCGGTACACGTTTCATATCCCAGGAAAGAGCCAAGTGGACAAGTGGACAAAGACAAGTGGACAAGTGGACAAGTGGTGCTACGTAGGTCCAATGGAGTGTCACTCAGCCATGAAATCCACGTCATGAGGCTGGTAGCAGCATCCTGAGTGGATTTAGGTACGATCATCCTCAGTGAAATAAGTCCCACAAAAAAAGAAACTTATGATATCACTTATCGAGGGAATGTAAAAATCGCTCCCCATGCACTGAATCCCCAAACAGAACAGAGTCACGCTTTTAGAAAACACACTTATGCCTGCTTCAGGGGAAAGGTGAGGTGGGGTGACGCATAAAACTCGAGTTTGAAATGAGCACAGATACCCTTCCGAAAACCGAATATGGAATGGACACGACCTACTCCTTGCTCAATCAACTGGACTCACCAGACCCTGTTCATCGCACAAGTATCTATCCGACTAGTAAGCATCTTAAAAGCTAAGTCTTGATATCTCTGTGTAAGTGCATCAAGTGTGTGTAAAGCGGCCTAAAACCAGCAGGGAAAATCAGCTCAGACCCATTCTGAGGATACATTTCCAACATAAAGAAGAAACAAGCAGGGCAAAACAGAGAGAAATTCTTCCAAAATGCGTTCAGGGACTGGCATGCAACCAGGATTGACCACATCTACAGCCCCAGCGGCAGAAGACATAAGGCTGGACACTCGTGGGGCTGAGACGATTGGTGAGGTTGGGAAAGCAAATGCAGACCCTTGAAAGGAATCCTGCGTGCTCCCCATTCCATGGGTCCCAACTCTCCAGGTTCAACGCAATCTTCCGACAGCGAAAGCACTCATTGGAAACCCAGCGGATGCTACACCGTGGGATCGGGAAAGCTTTCTGAAACTCACCTCAGTTTTCATCTCCTGGTGCTCGTGTTCTCCATTCAGGCCCCCTTACTAACAATCTCCCCACTTGGAGACTCGGCGCCTTTCCATGCCTCTTTCGTACCGTCTGCAATTTGTCCGCAGGATGAACTGCAAGAGGGGGAACCAATGAGAGACTCGCTGGAGGTGTTTGGTCGGGCACATGTCACTCTCATTTCCCATCAAGAAGAAGAATTCACCAGAGGTTCAGCCTGCCACCCCGGATCGACAATAGGGCGTGAAGCCATCCAGCCGTGTTGCGTCCCACTCACAAAAAAGCGACTTGGGAAATGGAGCTCAGGGGCACTGCACTTCCCAAACCTGCAGAGTTCTAAACGATAACTATCGCCCCAAAATATATTGAGGTCAGGCTACGAAGAGGCGCTGAACGCAAGGCAGAACTGCAGGAAACGGATGTCAATGGGTACATCGGAATGGCCCCGATAGCACATGAAAAGCGCCAGAACGTGGACAATGATGCAGTTGGCCAAAAAGGGCGTATGCGTTTTTTCCTGAATATATTCAGGAAAAAACGCATACGCCCTTTTTGGCCAACCAAGCAAGCTGGGAGAGCAAATCAGCACTACAAAGAAATCTCTCGCCCCCCCCGGGGCAAAAGGGCCAGGCGAAAAAAGTCTAAAAACCAGAAAGGCAGGACACCCAAGGAGTCAAGGGAGCTTTGTTAAGCTGATGGGCGGGATGTCAATGGCCAACAGCCAACCTTCACAAGTGTATCCTCTTTCCCAAACCATGGAAAACACAGAACCACAGAGCATAGGGCACTTCCACACATGGGCGTTGACCTTCGGAAAATGAAAAAATCAACCAGACACGGGGACCCCAAAGTTGAGGGCTGCTGTCTTGACAAGAACCTCCACTCCGGTACACGTTTCATATCCCAGGAAAGAGCCAAGTGGACAAAGACGAGTGGACAAGTGGACAAAGACAAGTGGACAAGTGGACAAGTGGTGCTACGTAGGTCCAATGGAGTGTCACTCAGCCATGAAATCCACGTCATGAGGCTGGTAGCAGCATCCTGAGTGGATTTAGGTACGATCATCCTCAGTGAAATAAGTCCCACAGAAAAAGAAACTTATGATATCACTTATCGAGGGAATGTAAAAATCGCTCCCCATGCACTGAATCCCCAAACAGAACAGAGTCACGCTTTTAGAAAACACACTTATGCCTGCTTCAGGGGAAAGGTGAGGTGGGGTGACGCATAAAACTCGAGTTTGAAATGAGCACAGATACCCTTCCGAAAACCGAATATGGAATGGACACGACCTACTCCTTGCTCAATCAACTGGACTCACCAGACCCTGTTCATCGCACAAGTATCTATCCGACTAGTAAGCATCTTCAAAGCTAAGTCTTGATATCTCTGTGTAAGTGCATCAAGTGTGTGTCAAGCGGCCTAAAACCAGCAGGGAAAATCAGCTCAGACCCATTCTGAGGATACATTTCCAACATAAAGAAGAAACAAGCAGGGCAAAACAGAGAGAAATTCTTCCAAAATGCGTTCAGGGACTGGCATGCAACCAGGATTGACCACATCTACAGCCCCAGCGGCAGAAGACATAAGGCTGGACACTCTTGGGGCTGAGACGATTGGTGAGGTTGGGAAAGCAAATGCAGACCCTTGAAAGGAATCCTGCGTGCTCCCCATTCCATGGGTCCCAACTCTCCAGGTTCAACGCAATCTTCCGACAGCGAAAGCACTCATTGGAAACCCAGCGGTTGCTACACCGTGGGATCGGGAAAGCTTTCTGAAACTCACCTCAGTTTTCATCTCCTGGTGCTCGTGTTCTCCATTCAGGCCCCCTTACTAACAATCTCCCCACTTGGAGACTCGGCGCCTTTCCATGCCTCTTTCGTACCGTCTGCAATTTGTCCGCAGGATGAACTGCAAGAGGGGGAACCAATGAGAGACCCGCTGGAGGTGTTTGGTCGGGCACATGTCACTCTCATTTCCCATCACGAAGAAGAATTCACCAGCGGTTCAGCCTGCCACCCCGGATCGACAATAGGGCGTGAAGCCATCCAGCCGTGTTGCGTCCCACTCACAAAAAAGCGACTTGGGAAATGGAGCTCAGGGGCACTGCACTTCCCAAACCTGCAGAGTTCTAAACGATAACTATCGCCCCAAAATATATTGAGGTCAGGCTACGAAGAGGCGCTGAACGCAAGGCAGAACTGCAGAAAACGGATGTCAATGGGTACATCGGAATGGCCCCGATAGCACATGAAAAGCGCCAGAACGTGGACAATGATGCGGTTGGCCAAAAAGGGCGTATGCGTTTTTTCCTGAATATATTCAGGAAAAAACGCATACGCCCTTTTTGGCCAACCAAGCAAGCTGGGAGAGCAAATCAGCACTACAAAGAAATCTCTCGCCACCCCCCGGGGGCAAAAGGGCCAGGCGAAAAAAGTCTAAAAACCAGAAAGGCAGGACAGCCCACGGAGTCAAGGGAGCCTTGTTAAGCTGATGGGCGGGATGTCAATGGCCAACAGCCAATCTTCACAAGTGTATCCTCTTTCCCAAACCATGTAAAACACAGAACCACAGAGCATAGGGCACTTCCACACATGGGCGTTGACCTTGGGAAAATGAAAAAATCAACCAGACACAGGGACCCCAAAGTTGAGGGCTGCTGTCTTGACAAGAACCTCCACTCCGGTACACGTTTCATATCCCAGGAAAGAGCCAAGTGGACAAAGAGGAGTGGACAAGTGGACAAAGACAAGTGGACAAGTGGACAAGTGGTGCTACGTAGGTCCAATGGAGTGTCACTCAGCCATGAAATCCACGTCATGAGGCTGGTAGCAGCATCCTGAGTGGATTTAGGTACGATCATCCTCAGTGAAATAAGTCCCACAAAAAAAGAAACTTATGATATCACTTATCGAGGGAATGTAAAAATCGCTCCCCATGCACTGAATCCCCAAACAGAACAGAGTCACGCTTTTAGAAAACACACTTATGCCTGCTTCAGGGGAAAGGTGAGGTGGGGTGACGCATAAAACTCGAGTTTGAAATGAGCACAGATACCCTTCCGAAAACCGAATATGGAATGGACACGACCTACTCCTTGCTCAATCAACTGGACTCACCAGACCCTCTTCATCGCACAAGTATCTATCCGACTAGTAAGCATCTTAAAAGCTAAGTCTTGATATCTCTGTGTAAGTGCATCAAGTGTGTGTAAAGCGGCCTAAAACCAGCAGGGAAAATCAGCTCAGACCCATTCTGAGGATACATTTCCAACATAAAGAAGAAACAAGCAGGGCAAAACAGAGAGAAATTCTTCCAAAATGTGTTCAGGGACTGGCATGCAACCAGGATTGACCACATCTACAGCCCCAGCGGCAGAAGACATAAGGTTGGACACTCGTGGGGCTGAGACGATTGGTGAGGTTGGGAAAGCAAATGCAGACCCTTGAAAGGAATCCTGCGTGCTCCCCATTCCATGGGTCCCAACTCTCCAGGTTCAACGCAATCTTCCGACAGCGAAAGCACTCATTGGAAACCCAGCGGATGCTACACCGTGGGATCGGGAAAGCTTTCTGAAACTCACCTCAGTTTTCATCTCCTGGTGCTCGTGTTCTCCATTCAGGCCCCCTTACTAACAATCTCCCCACTTGGAGACTTGGCGCCTTTCCATGCCTCTTTCGTACCGTCTGCAATTTGTCCGCAGGATGAACTGCAAGAGGGGGAACCAATGAGAGACTCGCTGGAGGTGTTTGGTCGGGCACATGTCACTCTCATTTCCCATCACGAAGAAGAATTCACCAGAGGTTCAGCCTGCCACCCCGGATCGACAATAGGGCGTGAAGCCATCCAGCCGTGTTGCGTCCCACTCACAAAAAAGCGACTTGGGAAATGGAGCTCAGGGGCACTGCACTTCCCAAACCTGCAGAGTTCTAAACGATAACTATCGCCCCAAAATATATTGAGGTCAGGCTACGAAGAGGCGCTGAACGCAAGGCAGAACTGCAGGAAACGGATGTCAACGGGTACATCGGAATGGCCCCGATAGCACATGAAAAGCGCCAGAACGTGGACAATGATGCGGTTGGCCAAAAAGGGCGTATGCGTTTTTTCCTGAATATATTCAGGAAAAAACGCATACGCCCTTTTTGGCCAACCAAGCAACCTGGGAGAGCAAATCAGCACTACAAAGAAATCTCTCGCCCCCCCCCCCGGGGCAAAAGGGCCAGGCGAAAAAAGTCTAAAAACCAGAAAGGCAGGACAGCCCACGGAGTCAAGGGAGCCTTGTTAAGCTGATGGGCGGGATGTCAATGGCCAACAGCCAATCTTCACAAGTGTATCCTCTTTCCCAAACCATGGAAAACACAGAACCACAGAGCATAGGGCACTTCCACACATGGGCGTTGACGTTGGGAAAATGAAAAAATCAACCAGACACAGGGACCCCAAAGTTGAGGGCTGCTGTCTTGACAAGAACCTCCACTCCGGTACACGTTTCATATCCCAGGAAAGAGCCAAGTGGACAAGTGGACAAAGACAAGTGGACAAGTGGACAAGTGGTGCTACGTAGGTCCAATGGAGTGTCACTCAGCCATGAAATCCACGTCATGAGGCTGGTAGCAGCATCCTGAGTGGATTTAGGTACGATCATCCTCAGTGAAATAAGTCCCACAAAAAAAGAAACTTATGATATCACTTATCGAGGGAATGTAAAAATCGCTCCCCATGCACTGAATCCCCAAACAGAACAGAGTCACGCTTTTAGAAAACACACTTATGCCTGCTTCAGGGGAAAGGTGAGGTGGGGTGACGCATAAAACTCGAGTTTGAAATGAGCACAGATACCCTTCCGAAAACCGAATATGGAATGGACACGACCTACTCCTTGCTCAATCAACTGGACTCACCAGACCCTCTTCATCGCACAAGTATCTATCCGACTAGTAAGCATCTTAAAAGCTAAGTCTTGATATCTCTGTGTAAGTGCATCAAGTGTGTGTAAAGCGGCCTAAAACCAGCAGGGAAAATCAGCTCAGACCCATTCTGAGGATACATTTCCAACATAAAGAAGAAACAAGCAGGGCAAAACAGAGAGAAATTCTTCCAAAATGCGTTCAGGGACTGGCATGCAACCAGGATTGACCACATCTACAGCCCCAGCGGCAGAAGACATAAGGTTGGACACTCGTGGGGCTGAGACGATTGGTGAGGTTGGGAAAGCAAATGCAGACCCTTGAAAGGAATCCTGCGTGCTCCCCATTCCATGGGTCCCAACTCTCCAGGTTCAACGCAATCTTCCGACAGCGAAAGCACTCATTGGAAACCCAGCGGATGCTACACCGTGGGATCGGGAAAGCTTTCTGAAACTCACCTCAGTTTTCATCTCCTGGTGCTCGTGTTCTCCATTCAGGCCCCCTTACTAACAATCTCCCCACTTGGAGACTTGGCGCCTTTCCATGCCTCTTTCGTACCGTCTGCAATTTGTCCGCAGGATGAACTGCAAGAGGGGGAACCAATGAGAGACTCGCTGGAGGT
This sequence comes from Kogia breviceps, assembly GCF_026419965.1. Lineage (NCBI taxonomy): Eukaryota > Metazoa > Chordata > Mammalia > Artiodactyla > Physeteridae > Kogia > Kogia breviceps. The sequence continues at coordinate 48,594,344 of NC_081315.1, forward strand.
GTTTGGTCGGGCACATGTCACTCTCATTTCCCATCACGAAGAAGAATTCACCAGAGGTTCAGCCTGCCACCCCGGATCGACAATAGGGCGTGAAGCCATCCAGCCGTGTTGCGTCCCACTCACAAAAAAGCGACTTGGGAAATGGAGCTCAGGGGCACTGCACTTCCCAAACCTGCAGAGTTCTAAACGATAACTATCGCCCCAAAATATATTGAGGTCAGGCTACGAAGAGGCGCTGAACGCAAGGCAGAACTGCAGGAAACGGATGTCAACGGGTACATCGGAATGGCCCCGATAGCACATGAAAAGCGCCAGAACGTGGACAATGATGCGGTTGGCCAAAAAGGGCGTATGCGTTTTTTCCTGAATATATTCAGGAAAAAACGCATACGCCCTTTTTGGCCAACCAAGCAACCTGGGAGAGCAAATCAGCACTACAAAGAAATCTCTCGCCCCCCCCCCGGGGCAAAAGGGCCAGGCGAAAAAAGTCTAAAAACCAGAAAGGCAGGACAGCCCACGGAGTCAAGGGAGCCTTGTTAAGCTGATGGGCGGGATGTCAATGGCCAACAGCCAATCTTCACAAGTGTATCCTCTTCCCAAAGCATGGAAAACACAGAACCACAGAGCATAGGGCACTTCCACACATGGGCGTTGACCTTCGGAAAATGAAAAAATCAATCAGACACGGGGACCCCAAAGTTGAGGGCTGCTGTCTTGACAAGAACCTCCACTCCGGTACACGTTTCATATCCCAGGAAAGAGCCAAGTGGACAAAGACGAGTGGACAAGTGGACAAAGACAAGTGGACAAGTGGACAAGTGGTGCTACGTAGGTCCAATGGAGTGTCACTCAGCCATGAAATCCACGTCATGAGGCTGGTAGCAGCATCCTGAGTGGATTTAGGTACGATCATCCTCAGTGAAATAAGTCCCACAAAAAAAGAAACTTATGATATCACTTATCGAGGGAATGTAAAAATCGCTCCCCATGCACTGAATCCCCAAACAGAACAGAGTCACGCTTTTAGAAAACACACTTATGCCTGCTTCAGGGGAAAGGTGAGGTGGGGTGACGCATAAAACTCGAGTTTGAAATGAGCACAGATACCCTTCCGAAAACCGAATATGGAATGGACACGACCTACTCCTTGCTCAATCAACTGGACTCACCAGACCCTCTTCATCGCACAAGTATCTATCCGACTAGTAAGCATCTTAAAAGCTAAGTCTTGATATCTCTGTGTAAGTGCATCAAGTGTGTGTCAAGCGGCCTAAAACCAGCAGGGAAAATCAGCTCAGACCCATTCTGAGGATACATTTCCAACATAAAGAAGAAACAAGCAGGGCAAAACAGAGAGAAATTCTTCCAAAATGCGTTCAGGGACTGGCATGCAACCAGGATTGACCACATCTACAGCCCCAGCGGCAGAAGACATAAGGTTGGACACTCGTGGGGCTGAGACGATTGGTCAGGTTGGGAAAGCAAATGCAGACCCTTGAAAGGAATCCTGCGTGCTCCCCATTCCATGGGTCCCAACTCTCCAGGTTCAACGCAATCTTCCGACAGCGAAAGCACTCATTGGAAACCCAGCGGATGCTACACCGTGGGATCGGGAAAGCTTTCTGAAACTCACCTCAGTTTTCATCTCCTGGTGCTCGTGTTCTCCATTCAGGCCCCCTTACTAACAATCTCCCCACTTGGAGACTTGGCGCCTTTCCATGCCTCTTTCGTACCGTCTGCAATTTGTCCGCAGGATGAACTGCAAGAGGGGGAACCAATGAGAGACTCGCTGGAGGTGTTTGGTCGGGCACATGTCACTCTCATTTCCCATCACGAAGAAGAATTCACCAGAGGTTCAGCCTGCCACCCCGGATCGACAATAGGGCGTGAAGCCATCCAGCCGTGTTGCGTCCCACTCACAAAAAAGCGACTTGGGAAATGGAGCTCAGGGGCACTGCACTTCCCAAACCTGCAGAGTTCTAAACGATAACTATCGCCCCAAAATATATTGAGGTCAGGCTACGAAGAGGCGCTGAACGCAAGGCAGAACTGCAGGAAACGGATGTCAACGGGTACATCGGAATGGCCCCGATAGCACATGAAAAGCGCCAGAACGTGGACAATGATGCGGTTGGCCAAAAAGGGCGTATGCGTTTTTTCCTGAATATATTCAGGAAAAAACGCATACGCCCTTTTTGGCCAACCAAGCAACCTGGGAGAGCAAATCAGCACTACAAAGAAATCTCTCGCCCCCCCCCCGGGGCAAAAGGGCCAGGCGAAAAAAGTCTAAAAACCAGAAAGGCAGGACAGCCCACGGAGTCAAGGGAGCCTTGTTAAGCTGATGGGCGGGATGTCAATGGCCAACAGCCAATCTTCACAAGTGTATCCTCTTTCCCAAACCATGTAAAACACAGAACCACAGAGCATAGGGCACTTCCACACATGGGCGTTGACGTTGGGAAAATGAAAAAATCAACCAGACACAGGGACCCCAAAGTTGAGGGCTGCTGTCTTGACAAGAACCTCCACTCCGGTACACGTTTCATATCCCAGGAAAGAGCCAAGTGGACAAGTGGACAAAGACAAGTGGACAAGTGGACAAGTGGTGCTACGTAGGTCCAATGGAGTGTCACTCAGCCATGAAATCCACGTCATGAGGCTGGTAGCAGCATCCTGAGTGGATTTAGGTACGATCATCCTCAGTGAAATAAGTCCCACAAAAAAAGAAACTTATGATATCACTTATCGAGGGAATGTAAAAATCGCCCCCCATGCACTGAATCCCCAAACAGAACAGAGTCACGCTTTTAGAAAACACACTTATGCCTGCTTCAGGGGAAAGGTGAGGTGGGGTGACGCATAAAACTCGAGTTTGAAATGAGCACAGATACCCTTCCGAAAACCGAATATGGAATGGACACGACCTACTCCTTGCTCAATCAACTGGACTCACCAGACCCTGTTCATCGCACAAGTATCTATCCGACTAGTAAGCATCTTAAAAGCTAAGTCTTGATATCTCTGTGTAAGTGCATCAAGTGTGTGTAAAGCGGCCTAAAACCAGCAGGGAAAATCAGCTCAGACCCATTCTGAGGATACATTTCCAACATAAAGAAGAAACAAGCAGGGCAAAACAGAGAGAAATTCTTCCAAAATGCGTTCAGGGACTGGCATGCAACCAGGATTGACCACATCTACAGCCCCAGCGGCAGAAGACATAAGGCTGGACACTCGTGGGGCTGAGACGATTGGTGAGGTTGGGAAAGCAAATGCAGACCCTTGAAAGGAATCCTGCGTGCTCCCCATTCCATGGGTCCCAACTCTCCAGGTTCAACGCAATCTTCCGACAGCGAAAGCACTCATTGGAAAACCAGCGGATGCTACACCGTGGGATCGGGAAAGCTTTCTGAAACTCACCTCAGTTTTCATCTCCTGGTGCTCGTGTTCTCCATTCAGGCCCCCTTACTAACAATCTCCCCACTTGGAGACTCGGCGCCTTTCCATGCCTCTTTCGTACCGTCTGCAATTTGTCCGCAGGATGAACTGCAAGAGGGGGAACCAATGAGAGACTCGCTGGAGGTGTTTGGTCGGGCACATGTCACTCTCATTTCCCATCAAGAAGAAGAATTCACCAGAGGTTCAGCCTGCCACCCCGGATCGACAATAGGGCGTGAAGCCATCCAGCCGTGTTGCGTCCCACTCACAAAAAAGCGACTTGGGAAATGGAGCTCAGGGGCACTGCACTTCCCAAACCTGCAGAGTTCTAAACGATAACTATCGCCCCAAAATATATTGAGGTCAGGCTACGAAGAGGCGCTGAACGCAAGGCAGAACTGCAGGAAACGGATGTCAATGGGTACATCGGAATGGCCCCGATAGCACATGAAAAGCGCCAGAACGTGGACAATGATGCGGTTGGCCAAAAAGGGCGTATGCGTTTTTTCCTGAATATATTCAGGAAAAAACGCATACGCCCTTTTTGGCCAACCAAGCAACCTGGGAGAGCAAATCAGCACTACAAAGAAATCTCTCGCCCCCCCCGGGGCAAAAGGGCCAGGCGAAAAAAGTCTAAAAACCAGAAAGGCAGGACAGCCCACGGAGTCAAGGGAGCCTTGTTAAGCTGATGGGCGGGATGTCAATGGCCAACAGCCAACCTTCACAAGTGTATCCTCTTTCCCAAACCATGGAAAACACAGAACCACAGAGCATAGGGCACTTCCACACATGGGCGTTGACCTTCGGAAAATGAAAAAATCAACCAGACACGGGGACCCCAAAGTTGAGGGCTGCTGTCTTGACAAGAACCTCCACTCCGGTACACGTTTCATATCCCAGGAAAGAGCCAAGTGGACAAAGACGAGTGGACAAGTGGACAAAGACAAGTGGACAAGTGGACAAGTGGTGCTACGTAGGTCCAATGGAGTGTCACTCAGCCATGAAATCCACGTCATGAGGCTGGTAGCAGCATCCTGAGTGGATTTAGGTACGATCATCCTCAGTGAAATAAGTCCCACAGAAAAAGAAACTTATGATATCACTTATCGAGGGAATGTAAAAATCGCTCCCCATGCACTGAATCCCCAAACAGAACAGAGTCACGCTTTTAGAAAACACACTTATGCCTGCTTCAGGGGAAAGGTGAGGTGGGGTGACGCATAAAACTCGAGTTTGAAATGAGCACAGATACCCTTCCGAAAACCGAATATGGAATGGACACGACCTACTCCTTGCTCAATCAACTGGACTCACCAGACCCTGTTCATCGCACAAGTATCTATCCGACTAGTAAGCATCTTAAAAGCTAAGTCTTGATATCTCTGTGTAAGTGCATCAAGTGTGTGTCAAGCGGCCTAAAACCAGCAGGGAAAATCAGCTCAGACCCATTCTGAGGATACATTTCCAACATAAAGAAGAAACAAGCAGGGCAAAACAGAGAGAAATTCTTCCAAAATGCGTTCAGGGACTGGCATGCAACCAGGATTGACCACATCTACAGCCCCAGCGGCAGAAGACATAAGGCTGGACACTCGTGGGGCTGAGACGATTGGTGAGGTTGGGAAAGCAAATGCAGACCCTTGAAAGGAATCCTGCGTGCTCCCCATTCCATGGGTCCCAACTCTCCAGGTTCAACGCAATCTTCCGACAGCGAAAGCACTCATTGGAAAACCAGCGGATGCTACACCGTGGGATCGGGAAAGCTTTCTGAAACTCACCTCAGTTTTCATCTCCTGGTGCTCGTGTTCTCCATTCAGGCCCCCTTACTAACAATCTCCCCACTTGGAGACTCGGCGCCTTTCCATGCCTCTTTCGTACCGTCTGCAATTTGTCCGCAGGATGAACTGCAAGAGGGGGAACCAATGAGAGACCCGCTGGAGGTGTTTGGTCGGGCACATGTCACTCTCATTTCCCATCACGAAGAAGAATTCACCAGAGGTTCAGCCTGCCACACCGGATCGACTATAGGGCGTGAAGCCATCCAGCCGTGTTGCGTCCCACTCACAAAAAAGCGACTTGGGAAATGGAGCTCAGGGGCACTGCACTTCCCAAACCTGCAGAGTTCTAAACGATAACTATCGCCCCAAAATATATTGAGGTCAGGCTACGAAGAGGCGCTGAACGCAAGGCAGAACTGCAGGAAACGGATGTCAATGGGTACATCGGAATGGCCCCGATAGCACATGAAAAGCGCCAGAACGTGGACAATGATGCGGTTGGCCAAAAAGGGCGTATGCGTTTTTTCCTGAATATATTCAGGAAAAAACGCATACGCCCTTTTTGGCCAACCAAGCAACCTGGGAGAGCAAATCAGCACTACAAAGAAATCTCTCGCCCCCCCCCGGGGGCAAAAGGGCCAGGCGAAAAAAGTCTAAAAACCAGAAAGGCAGGACAGCCCACGGAGTCAAGGGAGCCTTGTTAAGCTGATGGGCGGGATGTCAATGGCCAACAGCCAATCTTCACAAGTGTATCCTCTTTCCCAAACCATGGAAAACACAGAACCACAGAGCATAGGGCACTTCCACACATGGGCGTTGACCTTGGGAAAATGAAAAAATCAACCAGACACGGGGACCCCAAAGTTGAGGGCTGCTGTCTTGACAAGAACCTCCACTCCGGTACACGTTTCATATCCCAGGAAAGAGCCAAGTGGACAAAGACGAGTGGACAAGTGGACAAAGACAAGTGGACAAGTGGACAAGTGGTGCTACGTAGGTCCAATGGAGTGTCACTCAGCCATGAAATCCACGTCATGAGGCTGGTAGCAGCATCCTGAGTGGATTTAGGTACGATCATCCTCAGTGAAATAAGTCCCACAGAAAAAGAAACTTATGATATCACTTATCGAGGGAATGTAAAAATCGCTCCCCATGCACTGAATCCCCAAACAGAACAGAGTCACGCTTTTAGAAAACACACTTATGCCTGCTTCAGGGGAAAGGTGAGGTGGGGTGACGCATAAAACTCGAGTTTGAAATGAGCACAGATACCCTTCCGAAAACCGAATATGGAATGGACACGACCTACTCCTTGCTCAATCAACTGGACTCACCAGACCCTCTTCATCGCACAAGTATCTATCCGACTAGTAAGCATCTTCAAAGCTAAGTCTTGATATCTCTGTGTAAGTGCATCAAGTGTGTGTCAAGCGGCCTAAAACCAGCAGGGAAAATCAGCTCAGACCCATTCTGAGGATACATTTCCAACATAAAGAAGAAACAAGCAGGGCAAAACAGAGAGAAATTCTTCCAAAATGCGTTCAGGGACTGGCATGCAACCAGGATTGACCACATCTACAGCCCCAGCGGCAGAAGACATAAGGCTGGACACTCGTGGGGCTGAGACGATTGGTGAGGTTGGGAAAGCAAATGCAGACCCTTGAAAGGAATCCTGCGTGCTCCCCATTCCATGGGTCCCAACTCTCCAGGTTCAACGCAATCTTCCGACAGCGAAAGCACTCATTGGAAAACCAGCGGATGCTACACCGTGGGATCGGGAAAGCTTTCTGAAACTCACCTCAGTTTTCATCTCCTGGTGCTCGTGTTCTCCATTCAGGCCCCCTTACTAACAATCTCCCCACTTGGAGACTCGGCGCCTTTCCATGCCTCTTTCGTACCGTCTGCAATTTGTCCGCAGGATGAACTGCAAGAGGGGGAACCAATGAGAGACCCGCTGGAGGTGTTTGGTCGGGCACATGTCACTCTCATTTCCCATCACGAAGAAGAATTCACCAGAGGTTCAGCCTGCCACACCGGATCGACTATAGGGCGTGAAGCCATCCAGCCGTGTTGCGTCCCACTCACAAAAAAGCGACTTGGGAAATGGAGCTCAGGGGCACTGCACTTCCCAAACCTGCAGAGTTCTAAACGATAACTATCGCCCCAAAATATATTGAGGTCAGGCTACGAAGAGGCGCTGAACGCAAGGCAGAACTGCAGGAAACGGATGTCAATGGGTACATCGGAATGGCCCCGATAGCACATGAAAAGCGCCAGAACGTGGACAATGATGCGGTTGGCCAAAAAGGGCGTATGCGTTTTTTCCTGAATATATTCAGGAAAAAACGCATACGCCCTTTTTGGCCAACCAAGCAACCTGGGAGAGCAAATCAGCACTACAAAGAAATCTCTCGCCCCCCCCCGGGGGCAAAAGGGCCAGGCGAAAAAAGTCTAAAAACCAGAAAGGCAGGACAGCCCACGGAGTCAAGGGAGCCTTGTTAAGCTGATGGGCGGGATGTCAATGGCCAACAGCCAATCTTCACAAGTGTATCCTCTTTCCCAAACCATGGAAAACACAGAACCACAGAGCATAGGGCACTTCCACACATGGGCGTTGACCTTGGGAAAATGAAAAAATCAACCAGACACGGGGACCCCAAAGTTGAGGGCTGCTGTCTTGACAAGAACCTCCACTCCGGTACACGTTTCATATCCCAGGAAAGAGCCAAGTGGACAAAGACGAGTGGACAAGTGGACAAAGACAAGTGGACAAGTGGACAAGTGGTGCTACGTAGGTCCAATGGAGTGTCACTCAGCCATGAAATCCACGTCATGAGGCTGGTAGCAGCATCCTGAGTGGATTTAGGTACGATCATCCTCAGTGAAATAAGTCCCACAAAAAAAGAAACTTATGATATCACTTATCGAGGGAATGTAAAAATCGCTCCCCATGCACTGAATCCCCAAACAGAACAGAGTCACGCTTTTAGAAAACACACTTATGCCTGCTTCAGGGGAAAGGTGAGGTGGGGTGACGCATAAAACTCGAGTTTGAAATGAGCACAGATACCCTTCCGAAAACCGAATATGGAATGGACACGACCTACTCCTTGCTCAATCAACTGGACTCACCAGACCCTCTTCATCGCACAAGTATCTATCCGACTAGTAAGCATCTTCAAAGCTAAGTCTTGATATCTCTGTGTAAGTGCATCAAGTGTGTGTCAAGCGGCCTAAAACCAGCAGGGAAAATCAGCTCAGACCCATTCTGAGGATACATTTCCAACATAAAGAAGAAACAAGCAGGGCAAAACAGAGAGAAATTCTTCCAAAATGCGTTCAGGGACTGGCATGCAACCAGGATTGACCACATCTACAGCCCCAGCGGCAGAAGACATAAGGCTGGACACTCTTGGGGCTGAGACGATTGGTGAGGTCGGGAAAGCAAATGCAGACCCTTGAAAGGAATCCTGCGTGCTCCCCATTCCATGGGTCCCAACTCTCCAGGTTCAACGCAATCTTCCGACAGCGAAAGCACTCATTGGAAAACCAGCGGATGCTACACCGTGGGATCGGGAAAGCTTTCTGAAACTCACCTCAGTTTTCATCTCCTGGTGCTCGTGTTCTCCATTCAGGCCCCCTTACTAACAATCTCCCCACTTGGAGACTCGGCGCCTTTCCATGCCTCTTTCGTACCGTCTGCAATTTGTCCGCAGGATGAACTGCAAGAGGGGGAACCAATGAGAGACCCGCTGGAGGTGTTTGGTCGGGCACATGTCACTCTCATTTCCCATCACGAAGAAGAATTCACCAGAGGTTCAGCCTGCCACACCGGATCGACTATAGGGCGTGAAGCCATCCAGCCGTGTTGCGTCCCACTCACAAAAAAGCGACTTGGGAAATGGAGCTCAGGGGCACTGCACTTCCCAAACCTGCAGAGTTCTAAACGATAACTATCGCCCCAAAATATATTGAGGTCAGGCTACGAAGAGGCGCTGAACGCAAGGCAGAACTGCAGGAAACGGATGTCAATGGGTACATCGGAATGGCCCCGATAGCACATGAAAAGCGCCAGAACGTGGACAATGATGCGGTTGGCCAAAAAGGGCGTATGCGTTTTTTCCTGAATATATTCAGGAAAAAACGCATACGCCCTTTTTGGCCAACCAAGCAACCTGGGAGAGCAAATCAGCACTACAAAGAAATCTCTCGCCCCCCCCCCGGGGGCAAAAGGGCCAGGCGAAAAAAGTCTAAAAACCAGAAAGGCAGGACAGCCCACGGAGTCAAGGGAGCCTTGTTAAGCTGATGGGCGGGATGTCAATGGCCAACAGCCAATCTTCACAAGTGTATCCTCTTTCCCAAACCATGGAAAACACAGAACCACAGAGCATAGGGCACTTCCACACATGGGCGTTGACCTTGGGAAAATGAAAAAATCAACCAGACACGGGGACCCCAAAGTTGAGGGCTGCTGTCTTGACAAGAACCTCCACTCCGGTACACGTTTCATATCCCAGGAAAGAGCCAAGTGGACAAAGACGAGTGGACAAGTGGACAAAGACAAGTGGACAAGTGGACAAGTGGTGCTACGTAGGTCCAATGGAGTGTCACTCAGCCATGAAATCCACGTCATGAGGCTGGTAGCAGCATCCTGAGTGGATTTAGGTACGATCATCCTCAGTGAAATAAGTCCCACAAAAAAAGAAACTTATGATATCACTTATCGAGGGAATGTAAAAATCGCTCCCCATGCACTGAATCCCCAAACAGAACAGAGTCACGCTTTTAGAAAACACACTTATGCCTGCTTCAGGGGAAAGGTGAGGTGGGGTGACGCATAAAACTCGAGTTTGAAATGAGCACAGATACCCTTCCGAAAACCGAATATGGAATGGACACGACCTACTCCTTGCTCAATCAACTGGACTCACCAGACCCTGTTCATCGCACAAGTATCTATCCGACTAGTAAGCATCTTAAAAGCTAAGTCTTGATATCTCTGTGTAAGTGCATCAAGTGTGTGTCAAGCGGCCTAAAACCAGCAGGGAAAATCAGCTCAGACCCATTCTGAGGATACATTTCCAACATAAAGAAGAAACAAGCAGGGCAAAACAGAGAGAAATTCTTCCAAAATGCGTTCAGGGACTGGCATGCAACCAGGATTGACCACATCTACAGCCCCAGCGGCAGAAGACATAAGGCTGGACACTCTTGGGGCTGAGACGATTGGTGAGGTCGGGAAAGCAAATGCAGACCCTTGAAAGGAATCCTGCGTGCTCCCCATTCCATGGGTCCCAACTCTCCAGGTTCAACGCAATCTTCCGACAGCGAAAGCACTCATTGGAAAACCAGCGGATGCTACACCGTGGGATCGGGAAAGCTTTCTGAAACTCACCTCAGTTTTCATCTCCTGGTGCTCGTGTTCTCCATTCAGGCCCCCTTACTAACAATCTCCCCACTTGGAGACTCGGCGCCTTTCCATGCCTCTTTCGTACCGTCTGCAATTTGTCCGCAGGATGAACTGCAAGAGGGGGAACCAATGAGAGACTCGCTGGAGGTGTTTGGTCGGGCACATGTCACTCTCATTTCCCATCACGAAGAAGAATTCACCAGCGGTTCAGCCTGCCACCCCGGATCGACAATAGGGCGTGAAGCCATCCAGCCGTGTTGCGTCCCACTCACAAAAAAGCGACTTGGGAAATGGAGCTCAGGGGCACTGCACTTCCCAAACCTGCAGAGTTCTAAACGATAACTATCGCCCCAAAATATATTGAGGTCAGGCTACGAAGAGGCGCTGAACGCAAGGCAGAACTGCAGGAAACGGATGTCAACGGGTACATCGGAATGGCCCCGATAGCACATGAAAAGCGCCAGATCGTGGACAATGATGCGGTTGGCCAAAAAGGGCGTATGCGTTTTTTCCTGAATATATTCAGGAAAAAACGCATACGCCCTTTTTGGCCAACCAAGCAACCTGGGAGAGCAAATCAGCACTACAAAGAAATCTCTCGCCCCCCCCCCCCCCCCCGGGCAAAAGGGCCAGGCGAAAAAAGTCTAAAAACCAGAAAGGCAGGACAGCCCACGGAGTCAAGGGAGCCTTGTTAAGCTGATGGGCGGGATGTCAATGGCCAACAGCCAATCTTCACAAGTGTATCCTCTTTCCCAAACCATGGAAAACACAGAACCACAGAGCATAGGGCACTTCCACACATGGGCGTTGACCTTGGGAAAATGAAAAAATCAACCAGACACAGGGACCCCAAAGTTGATGGCTGCTGTCTTGACAAGAACCTCCACTCCGGTACACGTTTCATATCCCAGGAAAGAGCCAAGTGGACAAGTGGACAAAGACAAGTGGACAAGTGGTGCTACGTAGGTCCAATGGAGTGTCACTCAGCCATGAAATCCACGTCATGAGGCTGGTAGCAGCATCCTGAGTGGATTTAGGTACGATCATCCTCAGTGAAATAAGTCCCACAAAAAAAGAAACTTATGATATCACTTATCGAGGGAATGTAAAAATCGCTCCCCATGCACTGAATCCCCAAACAGAACAGAGTCACGCTTTTAGAAAACACACTTATGCCTGCTTCAGGGGAAAGGTGAGGTGGGGTGACGCATAAAACTCGAGTTTGAAATGAGCACAGATACCCTTCCGAAAACCGAATATGGAATGGACACGACCTACTCCTTGCTCAATCAACTGGACTCACCAGACCCTGTTCATCGCACAAGTATCTATCCGACTAGTAAGCATCTTAAAAGCTAAGTCTTGATATCTCTGTGTAAGTGCATCAAGTGTGTGTCAAGCGGCCTAAAACCAGCAGGGAAAATCAGCTCAGACCCATTCTGAGGATACATTTCCAACATAAAGAAGAAACAAGCAGGGCAAAACAGAGAGAAATTCTTCCAAAATGCGTTCAGGGACTGGCATGCAACCAGGATTGACCACATCTACAGCCCCAGCGGCAGAAGACATAAGGCTGGACACTCTTGGGGCTGAGACGATTGGTGAGGTTGGGAAAGCAAATGCAGACCCTTGAAAGGAATCCTGCGTGCTCCCCATTCCATGGGTCCCAACTCTCCAGGTTCAACGCAATCTTCCGACAGCGAAAGCACTCATTGGAAACCCAGCGGATGCTACACCGTGGGATCGGGAAAGCTTTCTGAAACTCACCTCAGTTTTCATCTCCTGGTGCTCGTGTTCTCCATTCAGACACCCTTACTAACAATCTCCCCACTTGGAGACTCGGCGCCTTTCCATGCCTCTTTCGTACCGTCTGCAATTTGTCCGCAGGATGAACTGCAAGAGGGGGAACCAATGAGAGACCCGCTGGAGGTGTTTGGTCGGGCACATGTCACTCTCATTTCCCATCACGAAGAAGAATTCACCAGCGGTTCAGCCTGCCACCCCGGATCGACAATAGGGCGTGAAGCCATCCAGCCGTGTTGCGTCCCACTCACAAAAAAGCGATTTGGGAAATGGAGCTCAGGGGCACTGCACTTCCCAAACCTGCAGAGTTCTAAACGATAACTATCGCCCCAAAATATATTGAGGTCAGGCTACGAAGAGGCGCTGAACGCAAGGCAGAACTGCAGGAAACGGATGTCAACGGGTACATCGGAATGGCCCCGATAGCACATGAAAAGCGCCAGAACGTGGACAATGATGCGGTTGGCCAAAAAGGGCGTATGCGTTTTTTCCTGAATATATTCAGGAAAAAACGCATACGCCCTTTTTGGCCAACCAAGCAACCTGGGAGAGCAAATCAGCACTACAAAGAAATCTCTCGCCCCCCCCCGGGGGCAAAAGGGCCAGGCGAAAAAAGTCTAAAAACCAGAAAGGCAGGACAGCCCACGGAGTCAAGGGAGCCTTGTTAAGCTGATGGGCGGGATGTCAATGGCCAACAGCCAATCTTCACAAGTGTATCCTCTTTCCCAAACCATGGAAAACACAGAACCACAGAGCATAGGGCACTTCCACACATGGGCGTTGACCTTGGGAAAATGAAAAAATCAACCAGACACAGGGACCCCAAAGTTGAGGGCTGCTGTCTTGACAAGAACCTCCACTCCGGTACACGTTTCATATCCCAGGAAAGAGCCAAGTGGACAAAGACGAGTGGACAAGTGGACAAAGACAAGTGGACAAGTGGACAAGTGGTGCTACGTAGGTCCAATGGAGTGTCACTCAGCCATGAAATCCACGTCATGAGGCTGGTAGCAGCATCCTGAGTGGATTTAGGTACGATCATCCTCAGTGAAATAAGTCCCACAAAAAAAGAAACTTATGATATCACTTATCGAGGGAATGTAAAAATCGCTCCCCATGCACTGAATCCCCAAACAGAACAGAGTCACGCTTTTAGAAAACACACTTATGCCTGCTTCAGGGGAAAGGTGAGGTGGGGTGACGCATAAAACTCGAGTTTGAAATGAGCACAGATACCCTTCCGAAAACCGAATATGGAATGGACACGACCTACTCCTTGCTCAATCAACTGGACTCACCAGACCCTCTTCATCGCACAAGTATCTATCCGACTAGTAAGCATCTTAAAAGCTAAGTCTTGATATCTCTGTGTAAGTGCATCAAGTGTGTGTAAAGCGGCCTAAAACCAGCAGGGAAAATCAGCTCAGACCCATTCTGAGGATACATTTCCAACATAAAGAAGAAACAAGCAGGGCAAAACAGAGAGAAATTCTTCCAAAATGCGTTCAGGGACTGGCATGCAACCAGGATTGACCACATCTACAGCCCCAGCGGCAGAAGACATAAGGCTGGACACTCTTGGGGCTGAGACGATTGGTGAGGTCGGGAAAGCAAATGCAGACCCTTGAAAGGAATCCTGCGTGCTCCCCATTCCATGGGTCCCAACTCTCCAGGTTCAACGCAATCTTCCGACAGCGAAAGCACTCATTGGAAAACCAGCGGATGCTACACCGTGGGATCGGGAAAGCTTTCTGAAACTCACCTCAGTTTTCATCTCCTGGTGCTCGTGTTCTCCATTCAGGCCCCCTTACTAACAATCTCCCCACTTGGAGACTCGGCGCCTTTCCATGCCTCTTTCGTACCGTCTGCAATTTGTCCGCAGGATGAACTGCAAGAGGGGGAACCAATGAGAGACTCGCTGGAGGTGTTTGGTCGGGCACATGTCACTCTCATTTCCCATCACGAAGAAGAATTCACCAGCGGTTCAGCCTGCCACCCCGGATCGACAATAGGGCGTGAAGCCATCCAGTCGTGTTGCGTCCCACTCACAAAAAAGCGACTTGGGAAATGGAGCTCAGGGGCACTGCACTTCCCAAACCTGCAGAGTTCTAAACGATAACTATCGCCCCAAAATATATTGAGGTCAGGCTACGAAGAGGCGCTGAACGCAAGGCAGAACTGCAGGAAACGGATGTCAACGGGTACATCGGAATGGCCCCGATAGCACATGAAAAGCGCCAGAACGTGGACAATGATGCGGTTGGCCAAAAAGGGCGTATGCGTTTTTTCCTGAATATATTCAGGAAAAAACGCATACGCCCTTTTTGGCCAACCAAGCAACCTGGGAGAGCAAATCAGCACTACAAAGAAATCTCTCGCCCCCCCCCGGGGCAAAAGGGCCAGGCGAAAAAAGTCTAAAAACCAGAAAGGCAGGACAGCCCACGGAGTCAAGGGAGCCTTGTTAAGCTGATGGGCGGGATGTCAATGGCCAACAGCCAATCTTCACAAGTGTATCCTCTTTCCCAAACCATGTAAAACACAGAACCACAGAGCATAGGGCACTTCCACACATGGGCGTTGACCTTGGGAAAATGAAAAAATCAACCAGACACAGGGACCCCAAAGTTGAGGGCTGCTGTCTTGACAAGAACCTCCACTCCGGTACACGTTTCATATCCCAGGAAAGAGCCAAGTGGACAAAGACGAGTGGACAAGTGGACAAAGACAAGTGGACAAGTGGACAAGTGGTGCTACGTAGGTCCAATGGAGTGTCACTCAGCCATGAAATCCACGTCATGAGGCTGGTAGCAGCATCCTGAGTGGATTTAGGTA
Organism: Kogia breviceps; assembly: GCF_026419965.1. Taxonomy (NCBI): domain Eukaryota; kingdom Metazoa; phylum Chordata; class Mammalia; order Artiodactyla; family Physeteridae; genus Kogia; species Kogia breviceps. The sequence continues at coordinate 48,609,602 of NC_081315.1, forward strand.
CGATCATCCTCAGTGAAATAAGTCCCACAAAAAAAGAAACTTATGATATCACTTATCGAGGGAATGTAAAAATCGCTCCCCATGCACTGAATCCCCAAACAGAACAGAGTCACGCTTTTAGAAAACACACTTATGCCTGCTTCAGGGGAAAGGTGAGGTGGGGTGACGCATAAAACTCGAGTTTGAAATGAGCACAGATACCCTTCCGAAAACCGAATATGGAATGGACACGACCTACTCCTTGCTCAATCAACTGGACTCACCAGACCCTCTTCATCGCACAAGTATCTATCCGACTAGTAAGCATCTTCAAAGCTAAGTCTTGATATCTCTGTGTAAGTGCATCAAGTGTGTGTAAAGCGGCCTAAAACCAGCAGGGAAAATCAGCTCAGACCCATTCTGAGGATACATTTCCAACATAAAGAAGAAACAAGCAGGGCAAAACAGAGAGAAATTCTTCCAAAATGCGTTCAGGGACTGGCATGCAACCAGGATTGACCACATCTACAGCCCCAGCGGCAGAAGACATAAGGCTGGACACTCTTGGGGCTGAGACGATTGGTGAGGTCGGGAAAGCAAATGCAGACCCTTGAAAGGAATCCTGCGTGCTCCCCATTCCATGGGTCCCAACTCTCCAGGTTCAACGCAATCTTCCGACAGCGAAAGCACTCATTGGAAAACCAGCGGATGCTACACCGTGGGATCGGGAAAGCTTTCTGAAACTCACCTCAGTTTTCATCTCCTGGTGCTCGTGTTCTCCATTCAGGCCCCCTTACTAACAATCTCCCCACTTGGAGACTCGGCGCCTTTCCATGCCTCTTTCGTACCGTCTGCAATTTGTCCGCAGGATGAACTGCAAGAGGGGGAACCAATGAGAGACTCGCTGGAGGTGTTTGGTCGGGCACATGTCACTCTCATTTCCCATCACGAAGAAGAATTCACCAGCGGTTCAGCCTGCCACCCCGGATCGACAATAGGGCGTGAAGCCATCCAGCCGTGTTGCGTCCCACTCACAAAAAAGCGACTTGGGAAATGGAGCTCAGGGGCACTGCACTTCCCAAACCTGCAGAGTTCTAAACGATAACTATCGCCCCAAAATATATTGAGGTCAGGCTACGAAGAGGCGCTGAACGCAAGGCAGAACTGCAGGAAACGGATGTCAACGGGTACATCGGAATGGCCCCGATAGCACATGAAAAGCGCCAGAACGTGGACAATGATGCGGTTGGCCAAAAAGGGCGTATGCGTTTTTTCCTGAATATATTCAGGAAAAAACGCATACGCCCTTTTTGGCCAACCAAGCAACCTGGGAGAGCAAATCAGCACTACAAAGAAATCTCTCGCCCCCCCCCGGGGCAAAAGGGCCAGGCGAAAAAAGTCTAAAAACCAGAAAGGCAGGACAGCCCACGGAGTCAAGGGAGCCTTGTTAAGCTGATGGGCGGGATGTCAATGGCCAACAGCCAATCTTCACAAGTGTATCCTCTTTCCCAAACCATGGAAAACACAGAACCACAGAGCATAGGGCACTTCCACACATGGGCGTTGACCTTGGGAAAATGAAAAAATCAACCAGACACAGGGACCCCAAAGTTGAGGGCTGCTGTCTTGACAAGAACCTCCACTCCGGTACACGTTTCATATCCCAGGAAAGAGCGAAGTGGACAAGTGGACAAAGACAAGTGGACAAGTGGACAAGTGGTGCTACGTAGGTCCAATGGAGTGTCACTCAGCCATGAAATCCACGTCATGAGGCTGGTAGCAGCATCCTGAGTGGATTTAGGTACGATCATCCTCAGTGAAATAAGTCCCACAGAAAAAGAAACTTATGATATCACTTATCGAGGGAATGTAAAAATCGCTCCCCATGCACTGAATCCCCAAACAGAACAGAGTCACGCTTTTAGAAAACACACTTATGCCTGCTTCAGGGGAAAGGTGAGGTGGGGTGACGCATAAAACTCGAGTTTGAAATGAGCACAGATACCCTTCCGAAAACCGAATATGGAATGGACACGACCTACTCCTTGCTCAATCAACTGGACTCACCAGACCCTGTTCATCGCACAAGTATCTATCCGACTAGTAAGCATCTTAAAAGCTAAGTCTTGATATCTCTGTGTAAGTGCATCAAGTGTGTGTCAAGCGGCCTAAAACCAGCAGGGAAAATCAGCTCAGACCCATTCTGAGGATACATTTCCAACATAAAGAAGAAACAAGCAGGGCAAAACAGAGAGAAATTCTTCCAAAATGCGTTCAGGGACTGGCATGCAACCAGGATTGACCACATCTACAGCCCCAGCGGCAGAAGACATAAGGCTGGACACTCGTGGGGCTGAGACGATTGGTGAGGTTGGGAAAGCAAATGCAGACCCTTGAAAGGAATCCTGCGTGCTCCCCATTCCATGGGTCCCAACTCTCCAGGTTCAACGCAATCTTCCGACAGCGAAAGCACTCATTGGAAACCCAGCGGATGCTACACCGTGGGATCGGGAAAGCTTTCTGAAACTCACCTCAGTTTTCATCTCCTGGTGCTCGTGTTCTCCATTCAGGCCCCCTTACTAACAATCTCCCCACTTGGAGACTCGGCGCCTTTCCATGCCTCTTTCGTACCGTCTGCAATTTGTCCGCAGGATGAACTGCAAGAGGGGGAACCAATGAGAGACTCGCTGGAGGTGTTTGGTCGGGCACATGTCACTCTCATTTCCCATCACGAAGAAGAATTCACCAGAGGTTCAGCCTGCCACCCCGGATCGACAATAGGGCGTGAAGCCATCCAGCCGTGTTGCGTCCCACTCACAAAAAAGCGACTTGGGAAATGGAGCTCAGGGGCACTGCACTTCCCAAACCTGCAGAGTTCTAAACGATAACTATCGCCCCAAAATATATTGAGGTCAGGCTACGAAGAGGCGCTGAACGCAAGGCAGAACTGCAGGAAACGGATGTCAATGGGTACATCGGAATGGCCCCGATAGCACATGAAAAGCGCCAGAACGTGGACAATGATGCAGTTGGCCAAAAAGGGCGTATGCGTTTTTTTCCTGAATATATTCAGGAAAAAACGCATACGCCCTTTTTGGCCAACCAAGCAACCTGGGAGAGCAAATCAGCACTACAAAGAAATCTCTCGCCCCCCCCGGGGCAAAAGGGCCAGGCGAAAAAAGTCTAAAAACCAGAAAGGCAGGACAGGCCACGGAGTCAAGGGAGCCTTGTTAAGCTGATGGGCGGGATGTCAATGGCCAACAGCCAACCTTCACAAGTGTATCCTCTTTCCCAAACCATGGAAAACACAGAACCACAGAGCATAGGGCACTTCCACACATGGGCGTTGACCTTCGGAAGATGAAAAAATCAACCAGACACGGGGACCCCAAAGTTGAGGGCTGCTGTCTTGACAAGAACCTCCACTCCGGGACACGTTTCATATCCCAGGAAAGAGCCAAGTGGACAAAGACGAGTGGACAAGTGGACAAAGACAAGTGGACAAGTGGACAAGTGGTTCTACGTAGGTCCAATGGAGTGTCACTCAGCCATGAAATCCACGTCATGAGGCTGGTAGCAGCATCCTGAGTGGATTTAGGTACGATCATCCTCAGTGAAATAAGTCCCACAGAAAAAGAAACTTATGATATCACTTATCGAGGGAATGTAAAAATCGCTCCCCATGCACTGAATCCCCAAACAGAACAGAGTCACGCTTTTAGAAAACACACTTATGCCTGCTTCAGGGGAAAGGTGAGGTGGGGTGACGCATAAAACTCGAGTTTGAAATGAGCACAGATACCCTTCCGAAAACCGAATATGGAATGGACACCACCTACTCCTTGCTCAATCAACTGGACTCACCAGACCCTGTTCATCGCACAAGTATCTATCCGACTAGTAAGCATCTTAAAAGCTAAGTCTTGATATCTCTGTGTAAGTGCATCAAGTGTGTGTCAAGCGGCCTAAAACCAGCAGGGAAAATCAGCTCAGACCCATTCTGAGGATACATTTCCAACATAAAGAAGAAACAAGCAGGGCAAAACAGAGAGAAATTCTTCCAAAATGCGTTCAGGGACTGGCATGCAACCAGGATTGACCACATCTACAGCCCCAGCGGCAGAAGACATAAGGCTGGACACTCGTGGGGCTGAGACGATTGGTGAGGTCGGGAAAGCAAATGCAGACCCTTGAAAGGAATCCTGCGTGCTCCCCATTCCATGGGTCCCAACTCTCCAGGTTCAACGCAATCTTCCGACAGCGAAAGCACTCATTGGAAACCCAGCGGATGCTACACCGTGGGATCGGGAAAGCTTTCTGAAACTCACCTCAGTTTTCATCTCCTGGTGCTCGTGTTCTCCATTCAGGCCCCCTTACTAACAATCTCCCCACTTGGAGACTCGGCGCCTTTCCATGCCTCTTTCGTACCGTCTGCAATTTGTCCGCAGGATGAACTGCAAGAGGGGGAACCAATGAGAGACTCGCTGGAGGTGTTTGGTCGGGCACATGTCACTCTCATTTCCCATCACGAAGAAGAATTCACCAGAGGTTCAGCCTGCCACCCCGGATCGACAATAGGGCGTGAAGCCATCCAGCCGTGTTGCGTCCCACTCACAAAAAAGCGACTTGGGAAATGGAGCTCAGGGGCACTGCACTTCCCAAACCTGCAGAGTTCTAAACGATAACTATCGCCCCAAAATATATTGAGGTCAGGCTACGAAGAGGCGCTGAACGCAAGGCAGAACTGCAGGAAACGGATGTCAATGGGTACATCGGAATGGCCCCGATAGCACATGAAAAGCGCCAGAACGTGGACAATGATGCAGTTGGCCAAAAAGGGCGTATGCGTTTTTTTCCTGAATATATTCAGGAAAAAACGCATACGCCCTTTTTGGCCAACCAAGCAACCTGGGAGAGCAAATCAGCACTACAAAGAAATCTCTCGCCCCCCCCGGGGCAAAAGGGCCAGGCGAAAAAAGTCTAAAAACCAGAAAGGCAGGACAGGCCACGGAGTCAAGGGAGCCTTGTTAAGCTGATGGGCGGGATGTCAATGGCCAACAGCCAACCTTCACAAGTGTATCCTCTTTCCCAAACCATGGAAAACACAGAACCACAGAGCATAGGGCACTTCCACACATGGGCGTTGACCTTCGGAAGATGAAAAAATCAACCAGACACGGGGACCCCAAAGTTGAGGGCTGCTGTCTTGACAAGAACCTCCACTCCGGGACACGTTTCATATCCCAGGAAAGAGCCAAGTGGACAAAGACGAGTGGACAAGTGGACAAAGACAAGTGGACAAGTGGACAAGTGGTTCTACGTAGGTCCAATGGAGTGTCACTCAGCCATGAAATCCACGTCATGAGGCTGGTAGCAGCATCCTGAGTGGATTTAGGTACGATCATCCTCAGTGAAATAAGTCCCACAGAAAAAGAAACTTATGATATCACTTATCGAGGGAATGTAAAAATCGCTCCCCATGCACTGAATCCCCAAACAGAACAGAGTCACGCTTTTAGAAAACACACTTATGCCTGCTTCAGGGGAAAGGTGAGGTGGGGTGACGCATAAAACTCGAGTTTGAAATGAGCACAGATACCCTTCCGAAAACCGAATATGGAATGGACACCACCTACTCCTTGCTCAATCAACTGGACTCACCAGACCCTGTTCATCGCACAAGTATCTATCCGACTAGTAAGCATCTTAAAAGCTAAGTCTTGATATCTCTGTGTAAGTGCATCAAGTGTGTGTCAAGCGGCCTAAAACCAGCAGGGAAAATCAGCTCAGACCCATTCTGAGGATACATTTCCAACATAAAGAAGAAACAAGCAGGGCAAAACAGAGAGAAATTCTTCCAAAATGCGTTCAGGGACTGGCATGCAACCAGGATTGACCACATCTACAGCCCCAGCGGCAGAAGACATAAGGCTGGACACTCGTGGGGCTGAGACGATTGGTGAGGTTGGGAAAGCAAATGCAGACCCTTGAAAGGAATCCTGCGTGCTCCCCATTCCATGGGTCCCAACTCTCCAGGTTCAACGCAATCTTCCGACAGCGAAAGCACTCATTGGAAACCCAGCGGATGCTACACCGTGGGATCGGGAAAGCTTTCTGAAACTCACCTCAGTTTTCATCTCCTGGTGCTCGTGTTCTCCATTCAGGCCCCCTTACTAACAATCTCCCCACTTGGAGACTCGGCGCCTTTCCATGCCTCTTTCGTACCGTCTGCAATTTGTCCGCAGGATGAACTGCAAGAGGGGGAACCAATGAGAGACTCGCTGGAGGTGTTTGGTCGGGCACATGTCACTCTCATTTCCCATCACGAAGAAGAATTCACCAGAGGTTCAGCCTGCCACCCCGGATCGACTATAGGGCGTGAAGCCATCCAGCCGTGTTGCGTCCCACTCACAAAAAAGCGACTTGGGAAATGGAGCTCAGGGGCACTGCACTTCCCAAACCTGCAGAGTTCTAAACGATAACTATCGCCCCAAAATATATTGAGGTCAGGCTACGAAGAGGCGCTGAACGCAAGGCAGAACTGCAGGAAACGGATGTCAATGGGTACATCGGAATGGCCCCGATAGCACATGAAAAGCGCCAGAACGTGGACAATGATGCGGTTGGCCAAAAAGGGCGTATGCGTTTTTTCCTGAATATATTCAGGAAAAAACGCATACGCCCTTTTTGGCCAACCAAGCAACCTGGGAGAGCAAATCAGCACTACAAAGAAATCTCTCGCCCCCCCCCGGGGGCAAAAGGGCCAGGCGAAAAAAGTCTAAAAACCAGAAAGGCAGGACAGCCCACGGAGTCAAGGGAGCCTTGTTAAGCTGATGGGCGGGATGTCAAAGGCCAACAGCCAATCTTCACAAGTGTATCCTCTTTCCTAAACCATGGAAAACACAGAACCACAGAGCATAGGGCACTTCCACACATGGGCGTTGACCTTGGGAAAATGAAAAAATCAACCAGACACAGGGACCCCAAAGTTGAGGGCTGCTGTCTTGACAAGAACCTCCACTCCGGTACACGTTTCATATCCCAGGAAAGAGCCAAGTGGACAAAGACGAGTGGACAAGTGGACAAAGACAAGTGGACAAGTGGACAAGTGGTGCTACGTAGGTCCAATGGAGTGTCACTCAGCCATGAAATCCACGTCATGAGGCTGGTAGCAGCATCCTGAGTGGATTTAGGTACGATCATCCTCAGTGAAATAAGTCCCACAAAAAAAGAAACTTATGATATCACTTATCGAGGGAATGTAAAAATCGCTCCCCATGCACTGAATCCCCAAACAGAACAGAGTCACGCTTTTAGAAAACACACTTATGCCTGCTTCAGGGGAAAGGTGAGGTGGGGTGACGCATAAAACTCGAGTTTGAAATGAGCACAGATACCCTTCCGAAAACCGAATATGGAATGGACACGACCTACTCCTTGCTCAATCAACTGGACTCACCAGACCCTCTTCATCGCACAAGTATCTATCCGACTAGTAAGCATCTTAAAAGCTAAGTCTTGATATCTCTGTGTAAGTGCATCAAGTGTGTGTAAAGCGGCCTAAAACCAGCAGGGAAAATCAGCTCAGACCCATTCTGAGGATACATTTCCAACATAAAGAAGAAACAAGCAGGGCAAAACAGAGAGAAATTCTTCCAAAATGCGTTCAGGGACTGGCATGCAACCAGGATTGACCACATCTACAGCCCCAGCGGCAGAAGACATAAGGCTGGACACTCTTGGGGCTGAGACGATTGGTGAGGTCGGGAAAGCAAATGCAGACCCTTGAAAGGAATCCTGCGTGCTCCCCATTCCATGGGTCCCAACTCTCCAGGTTCAACGCAATCTTCCGACAGCGAAAGCACTCATTGGAAAACCAGCGGATGCTACACCGTGGGATCGGGAAAGCTTTCTGAAACTCACCTCAGTTTTCATCTCCTGGTGCTCGTGTTCTCCATTCAGGCCCCCTTACTAACAATCTCCCCACTTGGAGACTCGGCGCCTTTCCATGCCTCTTTCGTACCGTCTGCAATTTGTCCGCAGGATGAACTGCAAGAGGGGGAACCAATGAGTGACTCGCTGGAGGTGTTTGGTCGGGCACATGTCACTCTCATTTCCCATCACGAAGAAGAATTCACCAGCGGTTCAGCCTGCCACCCCGGATCGACAATAGGGCGTGAAGCCATCCAGCCGTGTTGCGTCCCACTCACAAAAAAGCGACTTGGGAAATGGAGCTCAGGGGCACTGCACTTCCCAAACCTGCAGAGTTCTAAACGATAACTATCGCCCCAAAATATATTGAGGTCAGGCTACGAAGAGGCGCTGAACGCAAGGCAGAACTGCAGGAAACGGATGTCAACGGGTACATCGGAATGGCCCCGATAGCACATGAAAAGCGCCAGAACGTGGACAATGATGCGGTTGGCCAAAAAGGGCGTATGCTTTTTTTCCTGAATATATTCAGGAAAAAACGCATACGCCCTTTTTGGCCAACCAAGCAACCTGGGAGAGCAAATCAGCACTACAAAGAAATCTCTCGCCCCCCCCCCCCCGGGGCAAAAGGGCCAGGCGAAAAAAGTCTAAAAACCAGAAAGGCAGGACAGCCCACGGAGTCAAGGGAGCCTTGTTAAGCTGATGGGCGGGATGTCAATGGCCAACAGCCAATCTTCACAAGTGTATCCTCTTTCCCAAACCATGTAAAACACAGAACCACAGAGCATAGGGCACTTCCACACATGGGCGTTGACCTTGGGAAAATGAAAAAATCAACCAGACACAGGGACCCCAAAGTTGATGGCTGCTGTCTTGACAAGAACCTCCACTCCGGTACACGTTTCATATCCCAGGAAAGAGCCAAGTGGACAAGTGGACAAAGACAAGTGGACAAGTGGACAAGTGGTGCTACGTAGGTCCAATGGAGTGTCACTCAGCCATGAAATCCACGTCATGAGGCTGGTAGCAGCATCCTGAGTGGATTTAGGTACGATCATCCTCAGTGAAATAAGTCCCACAAAAAAAGAAACTTATGATATCACTTATCGAGGGAATGTAAAAATCGCTCCCCATGCACTGAATCCCCAAACAGAACAGAGTCACGCTTTTAGAAAACACACTTATGCCTGCTTCAGGGGAAAGGTGAGGTGGGGTGACGCATAAAACTCGAGTTTGAAATGAGCACAGATACCCTTCCGAAAACCGAATATGGAATGGACACGACCTACTCCTTGCTCAATCAACTGGACTCACCAGACCCTGTTCATCGCACAAGTATCTATCCGACTAGTAAGTATCTTAAAAGCTAAGTCTTGATATCTCTGTGTAAGTGCATCAAGTGTGTGTAAAGCGGCCTAAAACCAGCAGGGAAAATCAGCTCAGACCCATTCTGAGGATACATTTCCAACATAAAGAAGAAACAAGCAGGGCAAAACAGAGAGAAATTCTTCCAAAATGCGTTCAGGGACTGGCATGCAACCAGGATTGACCACATCTACAGCCCCAGCGGCAGAAGACAAAAGGCTGGACACTCTTGGGGCTGAGACGATTGGTGAGGTTGGGAAAGCAAATGCAGACCCTTGAAAGGAATCCTGCGTGCTCCCCATTCCATGGGTCCCAACTCTCCAGGTTCAACGCAATCTTCCGACAGCGAAAGCACTCATTGGAAACCCAGCGGATGCTACACCGTGGGATCGGGAAAGCTTTCTGAAACTCACCTCAGTTTTCATCTCCTGGTGCTCGTGTTCTCCATTCAGGCCCCCTTACTAACAATCTCCCCACTTGGAGACTCGGCGCCTTTCCATGCCTCTTTCGTACCGTCTGCAATTTGTCCGCAGGATGAACTGCAAGAGGGGGAACCAATGAGAGACTCGCTGGAGGTGTTTGGTCGGGCACATGTCACTCTCATTTCCCATCACGAAGAAGAATTCACCAGAGGTTCAGCCTGCCACCCCGGATCGACAATAGGGCGTGAAGCCATCCAGCCGTGTTGCGTCCCACTCACAAAAAAGCGACTTGGGAAATGGAGCTCAGGGGCACTGCACTTCCCAATCCTGCAGAGTTCTAAACGATAACTATCGCCCCAAAATATATTGAGGTCAGGCTACAAAGAGGCGCTGAACGCAAGGCAGAACTGCAGGAAACGGATGTCAATGGGTACATCGGAATGGCCCCGATAGCACATGAAAAGCGCCAGAACGTGGACAATGATGCGGTTGGCCAAAAAGGGCGTATGCGTTTTTTCCTGAATATATTCAGGAAAAAACGCATACGCCCTTTTTGGCCAACCAAGCAACCTGGGAGAGCAAATCAGCACTACAAAGAAATCTCTCGCCCCCCCCGGGGCAAAAGGGCCAGGCGAAAAAAGTCTAAAAACCAGAAAGGCAGGACAGGCCACGGAGTCAAGGGAGCCTTGTTAAGCTGATGGGCGGGATGTCAATGGCCAACAGCCAACCTTCACAAGTGTATCCTCTTTCCCAAACCATGGAAAACACAGAACCACAGAGCATAGGGCACTTCCACACATGGGCGTTGACCTTCGGAAAATGAAAAAATCAACCAGACACGGGGACCCCAAAGTTGATGGCTGCTGTCTTGACAAGAACCTCCACTCCGGTACACGTTTCATATCCCAGGAAAGAGCCAAGTGGACAAAGACGAGTGGACAAGTGGACAAAGACAAGTGGACAAGTGGACAAGTGGGGCTACGTAGGTCCAATGGAGTGTCACTCAGCCATGAAATCCACGTCATGAGGCTGGTAGCAGCATCCTGAGTGGATTTAGGTACGATCATCCTCAGTGAAATAAGTCCCACAAAAAAAGAAACTTATGATATCACTTATCGAGGGAATGTAAAAATCGCTCCCCATGCACTGAATCCCCAAACAGAACAGAGTCACGCTTTTAGAAAACACACTTATGCCTGCTTCAGGGGAAAGGTGAGGTGGGGTGACGCATAAAACTCGAGTTTGAAATGAGCACAGATACCCTTCCGAAAACCGAATATGGAATGGACACCACCTACTCCTTGCTCAATCAACTGGACTCACCAGACCCTGTTCATCGCACAAGTATCTATCCGACTAGTAAGCATCTTAAAAGCTAAGTCTTGATATCTCTGTGTAAGTGCATCAAGTGTGTGTCAAGCGGCCTAAAACCAGCAGGGAAAATCAGCTCAGACCCATTCTGAGGATACATTTCCAACATAAAGAAGAAACAAGCAGGGCAAAACAGAGAGAAATTCTTCCAAAATGCGTTCAGGGACTGGCATGCAACCAGGATTGACCACATCTACAGCCCCAGCGGCAGAAGACATAAGGCTGGACACTCGTGGGGCTGAGACGATTGGTGAGGTTGGGAAAGCAAATGCAGACCCTTGAAAGGAATCCTGCGTGGTCCCCATTCCATGGGTCCCAACTCTCCAGGTTCAACGCAATCTTCCGACAGCGAAAGCACTCATTGGAAACCCAGCGGATGCTACACCGTGGGATCGGGAAAGCTTTCTGAAACTCACCTCAGTTTTCATCTCCTGGTGCTCGTGTTCTCCATTCAGGCCCCCTTACTAACAATCTCCCCACTTGGAGACTCGGCGCCTTTCCATGCCTCTTTCGTACCGTCTGCAATTTGTCCGCAGGATGAACTGCAAGAGGGGGAACCAATGAGAGACTCGCTGGAGGTGTTTGGTCGGGCACATGTCACTCTCATTTCCCATCACGAAGAAGAATTCACCAGAGGTTCAGCCTGCCACCCCGGATCGACAATAGGGCGTGAAGCCATCCAGCCGTGTTGCGTCCCACTCACAAAAAAGCGACTTGGGAAATGGAGCTCAGGGGCACTGCACTTCCCAAACCTGCAGAGTTCTAAACGATAACTATCGCCCCAAAATATATTGAGGTCAGGCTACGAAGAGGCGCAGAACGCAAGGCAGAACTGCAGGAAACGGATGTCAACGGGTACATCGGAATGGCCCCGATAGCACATGAAAAGCGCCAGAACGTGGACAATGATGCGGTTGGCCAAAAAGGGCGTATGCGTTTTTTCCTGAATATATTCAGGAAAAAACGCATATGCCCTTTTTGGCCAACCAAGCAACCTGGGAGAGCAAATCAGCACTACAAAGAAATCTCTCGCCCCCCCCCGGGGCAAAAGGGCCAGGCGAAAAAAGTCTAAAAACCAGAAAGGCAGGACAGCCCACGGAGTCAAGGGAGCCTTGTTAAGCTGATGGGCGGGATGTCAATGGCCAACAGCCAACCTTCACAAGTGTATCCTCTTTCCCAAACCATGGAAAACACAGAACCACAGAGCATAGGGCACTTCCACACATGGGCGTTGACCTTCGGAAAATGAGAAAATCAATCAGACACGGGGACCCCAAAGTTGAGGGCTGCTGCCTTGACAAGAACCTCCACTCCGGTACACGTTTCATATCCCAGGAAAGAGCCAAGTGGACAAAGACGAGTGGACAAGTGGACAAAGACAAGTGGACAAGTGGACAAGTGGTGCTACGTAGGTCCAATGGAGTGTCACTCAGCCATGAAATCCACGTCATGAGGCTGGTAGCAGCATCCTGAGTGGATTTAGGTACGATCATCCTCAGTGAAATAAGTCCCACAAAAAAAGAAACTTATGATATCACTTATCGAGGGAATGTAAAAATCGCTCCCCATGCACTGAATCCCCAAACAGAACAGAGTCACGCTTTTAGAAAACACACTTATGCCTGCTGCAGGGGAAAGGTGAGGTGGGGTGACGCATAAAACTCGAGTTTGAAATGAGCACAGATACCCTTCCGAAAACCGAATATGGAATGGACACGACCTACTCCTTGCTCAATCAACTGGACTCACCAGACCCTGTTCATCGCACAAGTATCTATCCGACTAGTAAGCATCTTAAAAGCTAAGTCTTGATATATCTCTGTGTAAGTGCATCAAGTGTGTGTAAAGCGGCCTAAAACCAGCAGGGAAAATCAGCTCAGACCCATTCTGAGGATACATTTCCAACATAAAGAAGAAACAAGCAGGGCAAAACAGAGAGAAATTCTTCCAAAATGCGTTCAGGGACTGGCATGCAACCAGGATTGACCACATCTACAGCCCCAGCGGCAGAAGACATAAGGCTGGACACTCGTGGGGCTGAGACGATTGGTGAGGTTGGGAAAGCAAATGCAGACCCTTGAAAGGAATCCTGCGTGCTCCCCATTCCATGGGTCCCAACTCTCCAGGTTCAACGCAATCTTCCGACAGCGAAAGCACTCATTGGAAACCCAGCGGATGCTACACCGTGGGATCGGGAAAGCTTTCTGAAACTCACCTCAGTTTTCATCTCCTGGTGCTCGTGTTCTCCATTCAGGCCCCCTTACTAACAATCTCCCCACTTGGAGACTCGGCGCCTTTCCATGCCTCTTTCGTACCGTCTGCAATTTGTCCGCAGGATGAACTGCAAGAGGGGGAACCAATGAGAGACTCGCTGGAGGTGTTTGGTCGGGCACATGTCACTCTCATTTCCCATCACGAAGAAGAATTCACCAGAGGTTCAGCCTGCCACCCCGGATCGACAATAGGGCGTGAAGCCATCCAGCCGTGTTGCGTCCCACTCACAAAAAAGCGACTTGGGAAATGGAGCTCAGGGGCACTGCACTTCCCAAACCTGCAGAGTTCTAAACGATAACTATCGCCCCAAGATATATTGAGGTCAGGCTACGAAGAGGCGCTGAACGCAAGGCAGAACTGCAGGAAACGGATGTCAACGGGTACATCGGAATGGCCCCGATAGCACATGAAAAGCGCCAGAACGTGGACAATGATGCAGTTGGCCAAAAAGGGCGTATGCGTTTTTTCCTGAATATATTCAGGAAAAAACGCATACGCCCTTTTTGGCCAACCAAGCAACCTGGGAGAGCAAATCAGCACTACAAAGAAATCTCTCGCCCCCCCTGTGGCAAAAGGGCCAGGCGAAAAAAGTCTAAAAACCAGAAAGGCAGGAAAGGCCACGGAGTCAAGGGAGCCTTGTTAAGCTGATGGGCGGGATGTCAATGGCCAACAGCCAACCTTCACAAGTGTATCCTCTTTCCCAAACCATGGAAAACACAGAACCACAGAGCATAGGGCACTTCCACACATGGGCGTTGACCTTCGGAAAATGAAAAAATCAACCAGACACGGGGACCTCAAAGTTGAGGGCTGCTGTCTTGACAAGAACCTCCACTCCGGTACACGTTTCATATCCCAGGAAAGAGCCAAGTGGACAAAGACGAGTGGACAAGTGGACAAAGACAAGTGGACAAGTGGACAAGTGGTGCTACGTAGGTCCAATGGAGTGTCACTCAGCCATGAAATCCACGTCATGAGGCTGGTAGCAGCATCCTGAGTGGATTTAGGTACGATCATCCTCAGTGAAATAAGTCCCACAAAAAAAGAAACTTATGATATCACTTATCGAGGGAATGTAAAAATCGCTCCCCATGCACTGAATCCCCAAACAGAACAGAGTCACGCTTTTAGAAAACACACTTATGCCTGCTTCAGGGGAAAGGTGAGGTGGGGTGACGCATAAAACTCGAGTTTGAAATGAGCACAGATACCCTTCCGAAAACCGAATATGGAATGGACACGACCTACTCCTTGCTCAATCAACTGGACTCAGCAGACCCTGTTCATCGCACAAGTATCTATCCGACTAGTAAGCATCTTAAAAGCTAAGTCTTGATATCTCTGTGTAAGTGCATCAAGTGTGTGTCAAGCGGCCTAAACCCAGCAGGGAAAATCAGCTCAGACCCATTCTGAGGATACATTTCCAACATAAAGAATAAACAAGCAGGGCAAAACAGAGAGAAATTCTTCCAAAATGCGTTCAGGGACTGGCATGCAACCAGGATTGACCACATCTACAGCCCCAGCGGCAGAAGACATAAGGCTGGACACTCGTGGGGCTGAGACGATTGGTGAGGTTGGGAAAGCAAATGCAGACCCTTGAAAGGAATCCTGCGTGCTCCCCATTCCATGGGTCCCAACTCTCCAGGTTCAACGCAATCTTCCGACAGCGAAAGCACTCATTGGAAACCCAGCGGATGCTACACCGTGGGATCGGGAAAGCTTTCTGAAACTCACCTCAGTTTTCATCTCCTGGTGCTCGTGTTCTCCATTCAGGCCCCCTTACTAACAATCTCCCCACTTGGAGACTCGGCGCCTTTCCATGCCTCTTTCGTACCGTCTGCAATTTGTCCGCAGGATGAACTGCAAGAGGGGGAACCAATGAGAGACTTGCTGGAGGTGTTAAGTCGGGCACATGTCACTCTCATTTCCCATCACGAAGAAGAATTCACCAGAGGTTCAGCCTGCCACCCCGGATCGACAATAGGGCGTGAAGCCATCCAGCCGTGTTGCGTCCCACTCACAAAAAAGCGACTTGGGAAATGGAGCTCAGGGGCACTGCACTTCCCAATCCTGCAGAGTTCTAAACGATAACTATCGCCCCAAAATATATTGAGGTCAGGCTACGAAGAGGCGCTGAACGCAAGGCAGAACTGCAGGAAACGGATGTCAATGGGTACATCGGAATGGCCCCGATAGCACATGAAAAGCGCCAGAACGTGGACAATGATGCGGTTGGCCAAAAAGGGCGTATGCGTTTTTTCCTGAATATATTCAGGAAAAAACGCATACGCCCTTTTTGGCCAACCAAGCAACCTGGGAGAGCAAATCAGCACTACAAAGAAATCTCTCGCCACCCCCCGGGGGCAAAAGGGCCAGGCGAAAAAAGTCTAAAAACCAGAAAGGCAGGACAGCCCACGGAGTCAAGGGAGCCTTGTTAAGCTGATGGGCGGGATGTCAATGGCCAACAGCCAATCTTCACAAGTGTATCCTCTTTCCCAAACCATGTAAAACACAGAACCACAGAGCATAGGGCACTTCCACACATGGGCGTTGACCTTGGGAAAATGAAAAAATCAACCAGACACAGGGACCCCAAAGTTGAGGGCTGCTGTCTTGACAAGAACCTCCACTCCGGTACACGTTTCATATCCCAGGAAAGAGCCAAGTGGACAAAGACGAGTGGACAAGTGGACAAAGACAAGTGGACAAGTGGACAAGTGGTGCTACGTAGGTCCAATGGAGTGTCACTCAGCCATGAAATCCACGTCATGAGGCTGGTAGCAGCATCCTGAGTGGATTTAGGTACGATCATCCTCAGTGAAATAAGTCCCACAAAAAAAGAAACTTATGATATCACTTATCGAGGGAATGTAAAAATCGCTCCCCATGCACTGAATCCCCAAACAGAACAGAGTCACGCTTTTAGAAAACACACTTATGCCTGCTTCAGGGGAAAGGTGAGGTGGGGTGACGCATAAAACTCGAGTTTGAAATGAGCACAGATACCCTTCCGAAAACCGAATATGGA
The DNA here is from genome assembly GCF_026419965.1 of Kogia breviceps. NCBI lineage: Eukaryota > Metazoa > Chordata > Mammalia > Artiodactyla > Physeteridae > Kogia > Kogia breviceps. The sequence goes on from NC_081315.1 coordinate 48,625,976, forward strand.
ATGGACACGACCTACTCCTTGCTCAATCAACTGGACTCACCAGACCCTGTTCATCGCACAAGTATCTATCCGACTAGTAAGCATCTTAAAAGCTAAGTCTTGATATCTCTGTGTAAGTGCATCAAGTGTGTGTCAAGCGGCCTAAAACCAGCAGGGAAAATCAGCTCAGACCCATTCTGAGGATACATTTCCAACATAAAGAAGAAACAAGCAGGGCAAAACAGAGAGAAATTCTTCCAAAATGCGTTCAGGGACTGGCATGCAACCAGGATTGACCACATCTACAGCCCCAGCGGCAGAAGACATAAGGCTGGACACTCGTGGGGCTGAGACGATTGGTGAGGTTGGGAAAGCAAATGCAGACCCTTGAAAGGAATCCTGCGTGCTCCCCATTCCATGGGTCCCAACTCTCCAGGTTCAACGCAATCTTCCGACAGCGAAAGCACTCATTGGAAACCCAGCGGATGCTACACCGTGGGATCGGGAAAGCTTTCTGAAACTCACCTCAGTTTTCATCTCCTGGTGCTCGTGTTCTCCATTCAGGCCCCCTTACTAACAATCTCCCCACTTGGAGACTCGGCGCCTTTCCATGCCTCTTTCGTACCGTCTGCAATTTGTCCGCAGGATGAACTGCAAGAGGGGGAACCAATGAGAGACTCGCTGGAGGTGTTTGGTCGGGCACATGTCACTCTCATTTCCCATCACGAAGAAGAATTCACCAGAGGTTCAGCCTGCCACCCCGGATCGACAATAGGGCGTGAAGCCATCCAGCCGTGTTGCGTCCCACTCACAAAAAAGCGACTTGGGAAATGGAGCTCAGGGGCACTGCACTTCCCAAACCTGCAGAGTTCTAAACGATAACTATCGCCCCAAAATATATTGAGGTCAGGCTACGAAGAGGCGCTGAACGCAAGGCAGAACTGCAGGAAACCGATGTCAATGGGTACATCGGAATGGCCCCGATAGCACATGAAAAGCGCCAGAACGTGGACAATGATGCAGTTGGCCAAAAAGGGCGTATGCGTTTTTTCCTGAATATATTCAGGAAAAAACGCATACGCCCTTTTTGGCCAACCAAGCAACCTGGGAGAGCAAATCAGCACTACAAAGAAATCTCTCGCCCCCCCCGGGGCAAAAGGGCCAGGCGAAAAAAGTCTAAAAACCAGAAAGGCAGGACAGGCCACGGAGTCAAGGGAGCCTTGTTAAGCTGATGGGCGGGATGTCAATGGCCAACAGCCAACCTTCACAAGTGTATCCTCCTTCCCAAACCATGGAAAACACAGAACCACAGAGCATAGGGCACTTCCACACATGGGCGTTGACCTTCGGAAAATGAAAAAATCAACCAGACACGGGGACCCCAAAGTTGAGGGCTGCTGTCTTGACAAGAACCTCCACTCCGGTACACGTTTCATATCCCAGGAAAGAGCCAAGTGGACAAAGACGAGTGGACAAGTGGACAAAGACAAGTGGACAAGTGGACAAGTGGTGCTACGTAGGTCCAATGGAGTGTCACTCAGCCATGAAATCCACGTCATGAGGCTGGTAGCAGCATCCTGAGTGGATTTAGGTACGATCATCCTCAGTGAAATAAGTCCCACAAAAAAAGAAACTTATGATATCACTTATCGAGGGAATGTAAAAATCGCTCCCCATGCACTGAATCCCCAAACAGAACAGAGTCACGCTTTTAGAAAACACACTTATGCCTGCTTCAGGGGAAAGGTGAGGTGGGGTGACGCATAAAACTCGAGTTTGAAATGAGCACAGATACCCTTCCGAAAACCGAATATGGAATGGACACGACCTACTCCTTGCTCAATCAACTGGACTCACCAGACCCTGTTCATCGCACAAGTATCTATCCGACTAGTAAGCATCTTAAAAGCTAAGTCTTGATATATCTCTGTGTAAGTGCATCAAGTGTGTGTAAAGCGGCCTAAAACCAGCAGGGAAAATCAGCTCAGACCCATTCTGAGGATACATTTCCAACATAAAGAAGAAACAAGCAGGGCAAAACAGAGAGAAATTCTTCCAAAATGCGTTCAGGGACTGGCATGCAACCAGGATTGACCACATCTACAGCCCCAGCGGCAGAAGACATAAGGCTGGACACTCGTGGGGCTGAGACGATTGGTGAGGTTGGGAAAGCAAATGCAGACCCTTGAAAGGAATCCTGCGTGCTCCCCATTCCATGGGTCCCAACTCTCCAGGTTCAACGCAATCTTCCGACAGCGAAAGCACTCATTGGAAACCCAGCGGATGCTACACCGTGGGATCGGGAAAGCTTTCTGAAACTCACCTCAGTTTTCATCTCCTGGTGCTCGTGTTCTCCATTCAGGCCCCCTTACTAACAATCTCCCCACTTGGAGACTCGGCGCCTTTCCATGCCTCTTTCGTACCGTCTGCAATTTGTCCGCAGGATGAACTGCAAGAGGGGGAACCAATGAGAGACTCGCTGGAGGTGTTTGGTCGGGCACATGTCACTCTCATTTCCCATCACGAAGAAGAATTCACCAGAGGTTCAGCCTGCCACCCCGGATCGACAATAGGGCGTGAAGCCATCCAGCCGTGTTGCGTCCCACTCACAAAAAAGCGACTTGGGAAATGGAGCTCAGGGGCACTGCACTTCCCAAACCTGCAGAGTTCTAAACGATAACTATCGCCCCAAGATATATTGAGGTCAGGCTACGAAGAGGCGCTGAACGCAAGGCAGAACTGCAGGAAACGGATGTCAACGGGTACATCGGAATGGCCCCGATAGCACATGAAAAGCGCCAGAACGTGGACAATGATGCAGTTGGCCAAAAAGGGCGTATGCGTTTTTTCCTGAATATATTCAGGAAAAAACGCATACGCCCTTTTTGGCCAACCAAGCAAGCTGGGAGAGCAAATCAGCACTACAAAGAAATCTCTCGCCCCCCCTGTGGCAAAAGGGCCAGGCGAAAAAAGTCTAAAAACCAGAAAGGCAGGAAAGGCCACGGAGTCAAGGGAGCCTTGTTAAGCTGATGGGCGGGATGTCAATGGCCAACAGCCAACCTTCACAAGTGTATCCTCTTTCCCAAACCATGGAAAACACAGAACCACAGAGCATAGGGTACTTCCACACATGGGCGTTGACCTTCGGAAAATGAAAAAATCAACCAGACACGGGGACCTCAAAGTTGAGGGCTGCTGTCTTGACAAGAACCTCCACTCCGGTACACGTTTCATATCCCAGGAAAGAGCCAAGTGGACAAAGACGAGTGGACAAGTGGACAAAGACAAGTGGACAAGTGGACAAGTGGTGCTACGTAGGTCCAATGGAGTGTCACTCAGCCATGAAATCCACGTCATGAGGCTGGTAGCAGCATCCTGAGTGGATTTAGGTACGATCATCCTCAGTGAAATAAGTCCCACAGAAAAAGAAACTTATGATATCACTTATCGAGGGAATGTAAAAATCGCTCCCCATGCACTGAATCCCCAAACAGAACAGAGTCACGCTTTTAGAAAACACACTTATGCCTGCTTCAGGGGAAAGGTGAGGTGGGGTGACGCATAAAACTCGAGTTTGAAATGAGCACAGATACCCTTCAGAAAACCGAATATGGAATGGACACCACCTACTCCTTGCTCAATCAACTGGACTCACCAGACCCTGTTCATCGCACAAGTATCTATCCGACTAGTAAGCATCTTAAAAGCTAAGTCTTGATATCTCTGTGTAAGTGCATCAAGTGTGTGTAAAGCGGCCTAAAACCAGCAGGGAAAATCAGCTCAGACCCATTCTGAGGATACATTTCCAACATAAAGAAGAAACAAGCAGGGCAAAACAGAGAGAAATTCTTCCAAAATGCGTTCAGGGACTGGCATGCAACCAGGATTGACCACATCTACAGCCCCAGCGGCAGAAGACATAAGGCTGGACACTCGTGGGGCTGAGACGATTGGTGAGGTTGGGAAAGCAAATGCAGACCCTTGAAAGGAATCCTGCGTGCTCCCCATTCCATGGGTCCCAACTCTCCAGGTTCAACGCAATCTTCCGACAGCGAAAGCACTCATTGGAAACCCAGCGGATGCTACACCGTGGGATCGGGAAAGCTTTCTGAAACTCACCTCAGTTTTCATCTCCTGGTGCTCGTGTTCTCCATTCAGGCCCCCTTACTAACAATCTCCCCACTTGGAGACTCGGCGCCTTTCCATGCCTCTTTCGTACCGTCTGCAATTTGTCCGCAGGATGAACTGCAAGAGGGGGAACCAATGAGAGACTCGCTGGAGGTGTTTGGTCGGGCACATGTCACTCTCATTTCCCATCACGAAGAAGAATTCACCAGAGGTTCAGCCTGCCACCCCGGATCGACTATAGGGCGTGAAGCCATCCAGCCGTGTTGCGTCCCACTCACCAAAAAGCGACTTGGGAAATGGAGCTCAGGGGCACTGCACTTCCCAAACCTGCAGAGTTCTAAACGATAACTATCGCCCCAAAATATATTGAGGTCAGGCTACGAAGAGGCGCTGAACGCAAGGCAGAACTGCAGGAAACGGATGTCAATGGGTACATCGGAATGGCCCCGATAGCACATGAAAAGCGCCAGAACGTGGACAATGATGCGGTTGGCCAAAAAGGGCGTATGCGTTTTTTCCTGAATATATTCAGGAAAAAACGCATACGCCCTTTTTGGCCAACCAAGCAACCTGGGAGAGCAAATCAGCACTACAAAGAAATCTCTCGCCCCCCCCCGGGGCAAAAGGGCCAGGCGAAAAAAGTCTAAAAACCAGAAAGGCAGGACAGCCCACGGAGTCAAGGGAGCCTTGTTAAGCTGATGGGCGGGATGTCAATGGCCAACAGCCAATCTTCACAAGTGTATCCTCTTTCCCAAACCATGGAAAACACAGAACCACAGAGCATAGGGCACTTCCACACATGGGCGTTGACCTTGGGAAAATGAAAAAATCAACCAGACACAGGGACCCCAAAGTTGAGGGCTGCTGTCTTGACAAGAACCTCCACTCCGGTACACGTTTCATATCCCAGGAAAGAGCCAAGTGGACAAAGACGAGTGGACAAGTGGACAAAGACAAGTGGACAAGTGGACAAGTGGTGCTACGTAGGTCCAATGGAGTGTCACTCAGCCATGAAATCCACGTCATGAGGCTGGTAGCAGCATCCTGAGTGGATTTAGGTACGATCATCCTCAGTGAAATAAGTCCCACAAAAAAAGAAACTTACGATATCACTTATCGAGGGAATGTAAAAATCGCTCCCCATGCACTGAATCCCCAAACAGAACAGAGTCACGCTTTTAGAAAACACACTTATGCCTGCTTCAGGGGAAAGGTGAGGTGGGGTGACGCATAAAACTCGAGTTTGAAATGAGCACAGATACCCTTCCGAAAACCGAATATGGAATGGACACGACCTACTCCTTGCTCAATCAACTGGACTCACCAGACCCTGTTCATCGCACAAGTATCTATCCGACTAGTAAGCATCTTAAAAGCTAAGTCTTGATATCTCTGTGTAAGTGCATCAAGTGTGTGTAAAGCGGCCTAAAACCAGCAGGGAAAATCAGCTCAGACCCATTCTGAGGATACATTTCCAACATAAAGAAGAAACAAGCAGGGCAAAACAGAGAGAAATTCTTCCAAAATGCGTTCAGGGACTGGCATGCAACCAGGATTGACCACATCTACAGCCCCAGCGGCAGAAGACATAAGGCTGGACACTCTTGGGGCTGAGACGATTGGTGAGGTTGGGAAAGCAAATGCAGACCCTTGAAAGGAATCCTGCGTGCTCCCCATTCCATGGGTCCCAACTCTCCAGGTTCAACGCAATCTTCCGACAGCGAAAGCACTCATTGGAAACCCAGCGGATGCTACACCGTGGGATCGGGAAAGCTTTCTGAAACTCACCTCAGTTTTCATCTCCTGGTGCTCGTGTTCTCCATTCAGGCCCCCTTACTAACAATCTCCCCACTTGGAGACTCGGCGCCTTTCCATGCCTCTTTCGTACCGTCTGCAATTTGTCCGCAGGATGAACTGCAAGAGGGGGAACCAATGAGAGACTCGCTGGAGGTGTTTGGTCGGGCACATGTCACTCTCATTTCCCATCACGAAGAAGAATTCACCAGCGGTTCAGCCTGCCACCCCGGATCGACAATAGGGCGTGAAGCCATCCAGCCGTGTTGCGTCCCACTCACAAAAAAGCGACTTGGGAAATGGAGCTCAGGGGCACTGCACTTCCCAAACCTGCAGAGTTCTAAACGATAACTATCGCCCCAAAATATATTGAGGTCAGGCTACGAAGAGGCGCTGAACGCAAGGCAGAACTGCAGGAAACGGATGTCAACGGGTACATCGGAATGGCCCCGATAGCACATGAAAAGCGCCAGAACGTGGACAATGATGCGGTTGGCCAAAAAGGGCGTATGCGTTTTTTCCTGAATATATTCAGGAAAAAACGCATACGCCCTTTTTGGCCAACCAAGCAACCTGGGAGAGCAAATCAGCACTACAAAGAAATCTCTCGCCCCCCCCCGGGGCAAAAGGGCCAGGCGAAAAAAGTCTAAAAACCAGAAAGGCAGGACAGCCCACGGAGTCAAGGGAGCCTTGTTAAGCTGATGGGCGGGATGTCAATGGCCAACAGCCAATCTTCACAAGTGTATCCTCTTTCCCAAACCATGTAAAACACAGAACCACAGAGCATAGGGCACTTCCACACATGGGCGTTGACCTTGGGAAAATGAAAAAATCAACCAGACACAGGGACCCCAAAGTTGAGGGCTGCTGTCTTGACAAGAACCTCCACTCCGGTACACGTTTCATATCCCAGGAAAGAGCCAAGTGGACAAGTGGACAAAGACAAGTGGACAAGTGGACACGTGGTGCTACGTAGGTCCAATGGAGTGTCACTCAGCCATGAAATCCACGTCATGAGGCTGGTAGCAGCATCCTGAGTGGATTTAGGTACGATCATCCTCAGTGAAATAAGTCCCACAAAAAAAGAAACTTATGATATCACTTATCGAGGGAATGTAAAAATCGCTCCCCATGCACTGAATCCCCAAACAGAACAGAGTCACGCTTTTAGAAAACACACTTATGCCTGCTTCAGGGGAAAGGTGAGGTGGGGTGAAGCATAAAACTCGAGTTTGAAATGAGCACAGATACCCTTCCGAAAACCGAATATGGAATGGACACCACCTACTCCTTGCTCAATCAACTGGACTCACCAGACCCTGTTCATCGCACAAGTATCTATCCGACTAGTAAGCATCTTAAAAGCTAAGTCTTGATATCTCTGTGTAAGTGCATCAAGTGTGTGTAAAGCGGCCTAAAACCAGCAGGGAAAATCAGCTCAGACCCATTCTGAGGATACATTTCCAACATAAAGAAGAAACAAGCAGGGCAAAACAGAGAGAAATTCTTCCAAAATGCGTTCAGGGACTGGCATGCAACCAGGATTGACCACATCTACAGCCCCAGCGGCAGAAGACATAAGGCTGGACACTCGTGGGGCTGAGACGATTGGTGAGGTTGGGAAAGCAAATGCAGACCCTTGAAAGGAATCCTGCGTGCTCCCCATTCCATGGGTCCCAACTCTCCAGGTTCAACGCAATCTTCCGACAGCGAAAGCACTCATTGGAAAACCAGCGGATGCTACACCGTGGGATCGGGAAAGCTTTCTGAAACTCACCTCAGTTTTCATCTCCTGGTGCTCGTGTTCTCCATTCAGGCCCCCTTACTAACAATCTCCCCACTTGGAGACTCGGCGCCTTTCCATGCCTCTTTCGTACCGTCTGCAATTTGTCCGCAGGATGAACTGCAAGAGGGGGAACCAATGAGAGACTCGCTGGAGGTGTTTGGTCGGGCACATGTCACTCTCATTTCCCATCACGAAGAAGAATTCACCAGAGGTTCAGCCTGCCACCCCGGATCGACAATAGGGCGTGAAGCCATCCAGCCGTGTTGCGTCCCACTCACAAAAAAGCGACTTGGGAAATGGAGCTCAGGGGCACTGCACTTCCCAAACCTGCAGAGTTCTAAACGATAACTATCGCCCCAAAATATATTGAGGTCAGGCTACGAAGAGGCGCTGAACGCAAGGCAGAACTGCAGGAAACGGATGTCAATGGGTACATCGGAATGGCCCCGATAGCACATGAAAAGCGCCAGAACGTGGACAATGATGCAGTTGGCCAAAAAGGGCGTATGCGTTTTTTCCTGAATATATTCAGGAAAAAACGCATACGCCCTTTTTGGCCAACCAAGCAACCTGGGAGAGCAAATCAGCACTACAAAGAAATCTCTCGCCCCCCCCGGGGCAAAAGGGCCAGGCGAAAAAAGTCTAAAAACCAGAAAGGCAGGACAGGCCACGGAGTCAAGGGAGCCTTGTTAAGCTGATGGGCGGGATGTCAATGGCCAACAGCCAACCTTCACAAGTGTATCCTCTTTCCCAAACCATGGAAAACACAGAACCACAGAGCATAGGGCACTTCCACACATGGGCGTTGACCTTCGGAAAATGAAAAAATCAACCAGACACGGGGACCCCAAAGTTGAGGGCTGCTGTCTTGACAAGAACCTCCACTCCGGTACACGTTTCATATCCCAGGAAAGAGCCAAGTGGACAAAGACGAGTGGACAAGTGGACAAAGACAAGTGGACAAGTGGACAAGTGGTGCTACGTAGGTCCAATGGAGTGTCACTCAGCCATGAAATCCACGTCATGAGGCTGGTAGCAGCATCCTGAGTGGATTTAGGTACGATCATCCTCAGTGAAATAAGTCCCACAGAAAAAGAAACTTATGATATCACTTATCGAGGGAATGTAAAAATCGCTCCCCATGCACTGAATCCCCAAACAGAACAGAGTCACGCTTTTAGAAAACACACTTATGCCTGCTTCAGGGGAAAGGTGAGGTGGGGTGACGCATAAAACTCGAGTTTGAAATGAGCACAGATACCCTTCCGAAAACCGAATATGGAATGGACACGACCTACTCCTTGCTCAATCAACTGGACTCACCAGACCCTGTTCATCGCACAAGTATCTATCCGACTAGTAAGCATCTTAAAAGCTAAGTCTTGATATCTCTGTGTAAGTGCATCAAGTGTGTGTCAAGCGGCCTAAAACCAGCAGGGAAAATCAGCTCAGACCCATTCTGAGGATACATTTCCAACATAAAGAAGAAACAAGCAGGGCAAAACAGAGAGAAATTCTTCCAAAATGCGTTCAGGGACTGGCATGCAACCAGGATTGACCACATCTACAGCCCCAGCGGCAGAAGACATAAGGCTGGACACTCGTGGGGCTGAGACGATTGGTGAGGTGGGGAAAGCAAATGCAGACCCTTGAAAGGAATCCTGCGTGCTCCCCATTCCATGGGTCCCAACTCTCCAGGTTCAACGCAATCTTCCGACAGCGAAAGCACTCATTGGAAAACCAGCGGATGCTACACCGTGGGATCGGGAAAGCTTTCTGAAACTCACCTCAGTTTTCATCTCCTGGTGCTCGTGTTCTCCATTCAGGCCCCCTTACTAACAATCTCCCCACTTGGAGACTCGGCGCCTTTCCATGCCTCTTTCGTACCGTCTGCAATTTGTCCGCAGGATGAACTGCAAGAGGGGGAACCAATGAGAGACCCGCTGGAGGTGTTTGGTCGGGCACATGTCACTCTCATTTCCCATCACGAAGAAGAATTCACCAGAGGTTCAGCCTGCCACCCCGGATCGACTATAGGGCGTGAAGCCATCCAGCCGTGTTGCGTCCCACTCACAAAAAAGCGACTTGGGAAATGGAGCTCAGGGGCACTGCACTTCCCAAACCTGCAGAGTTCTAAACGATAACTATCGCCCCAAAATATATTGAGGTCAGGCTACGAAGAGGCGCTGAACGCAAGGCAGAACTGCAGGAAACGGATGTCAATGGGTACATCGGAATGGCCCCGATAGCACATGAAAAGCGCCAGAACGTGGACAATGATGCGGTTGGCCAAAAAGGGCGTATGCGTTTTTTCCTGAATATATTCAGGAAAAAACGCATACGCCCTTTTTGGCCAACCAAGCAACCTGGGAGAGCAAATCAGCACTACAAAGAAATCTCTCGCCCCCCCCCGGGGGCAAAAGGGCCAGGCGAAAAAAGTCTAAAAACCAGAAAGGCAGGACAGCCCACGGAGTCAAGGGAGCCTTGTTAAGCTGATGGGCGGGATGTCAATGGCCAACAGCCAATCTTCACAAGTGTATCCTCTTTCCCAAACCATGTAAAACACAGAACCACAGAGCATAGGGCACTTCCACACATGGGCGTTGACCTTGGGAAAATGAAAAAATCAACCAGACACAGGGACCCCAAAGTTGAGGGCTGCTGTCTTGACAAGAACCTCCACTCCGGTACACGTTTCATATCCCAGGAAAGAGCCAAGTGGACAAGTGGACAAAGACAAGTGGACAAGTGGACAAGTGGTGCTACGTAGGTCCAATGGAGTGTCACTCAGCCATGAAATCCACGTCATGAGGCTGGTAGCAGCATCCTGAGTGGATTTAGGTACGATCATCCTCAGTGAAATAAGTCCCACAAAAAAAGAAACTTATGATATCACTTATCGAGGGAATGTAAAAATCGCTCCCCATGCACTGAATCCCCAAACAGAACAGAGTCACGCTTTTAGAAAACACACTTATGCCTGCTTCAGGGGAAAGGTGAGGTGGGGTGACGCATAAAACTCGAGTTTGAAATGAGCACAGATACCCTTCCGAAAACCGAATATGGAATGGACACGACCTACTCCTTGCTCAATCAACTGGACTCACCAGACCCTGTTCATCGCACAAGTATCTATCCGACTAGTAAGCATCTTAAAAGCTAAGTCTTGATATCTCTGTGTAAGTGCATCAAGTGTGTGTAAAGCGGCCTAAAACCAGCAGGGAAAATCAGCTCAGACCCATTCTGAGGATACATTTCCAACATAAAGAAGAAACAAGCAGGGCAAAACAGAGAGAAATTCTTCCAAAATGTGTTCAGGGACTGGCATGCAACCAGGATTGACCACATCTACAGCCCCAGCGGCAGAAGACATAAGGCTGGACACTCTTGGGGCTGAGACGATTGGTGAGGTTGGGAAAGCAAATGCAGACCCTTGAAAGGAATCCTGCGTGCTCCCCATTCCATGGGTCCCAACTCTCCAGGTTCAACGCAATCTTCCGACAGCGAAAGCACTCATTGGAAACCCAGCGGTTGCTACACCGTGGGATCGGGAAAGCTTTCTGAAACTCACCTCAGTTTTCATCTCTTGGTGCTCGTGTTCTCCATTCAGACCCCCTTACTAACAATCTCCCCACTTGGAGACTCGGCGCCTTTCCATGCCTCTTTCGTACCGTCTGCAATTTGTCCGCAGGATGAACTGCAAGAGGGGGAACCAATGAGAGACCCGCTGGAGGTGTTTGGTCGGGCACATGTCACTCTCATTTCCCATCACGAAGAAGAATTCACCAGCGGTTCAGCCTGCCACCCCGGATCGACAATAGGGCGTGAAGCCATCCAGCCGTGTTGCGTCCCACTCACAAAAAAGCGATTTGGGAAATGGAGCTCAGGGGCACTGCACTTCCCAAACCTGCAGAGTTCTAAACGATAACTATCGCCCCAAAATATATTGAGGTCAGGCTACGAAGAGGCGCTGAACGCAAGGCAGAACTGCAGGAAACGGATGTCAACGGGTACATCGGAATGGCCCCGATAGCACATGAAAAGCGCCAGAACGTGGACAATGATGCGGTTGGCCAAAAAGGGCGTATGCGTTTTTTCCTGAATATATTCAGGAAAAAACGCATACGCCCTTTTTGGCCAACCAAGCAACCTGGGAGAGCAAATCAGCACTACAAAGAAATCTCTCGCCCCCCCCCGGGGCAAAAGGGCCAGGCGAAAAAAGTCTAAAAACCAGAAAGGCAGGACAGCCCACGGAGTCAAGGGAGCCTTGTTAAGCTGATGGGCGGGATGTCAATGGCCAACAGCCAATCTTCACAAGTGTATCCTCTTTCCCAAACCATGGAAAACACAGAACCACAGAGCATAGGGCACTTCCACACATGGGCGTTGACCTTGGGAAAATGAAAAAATCAACCAGACACAGGGACCCCAAAGTTGAGGGCTGCTGTCTTGACAAGAACCTCCACTCCGGTACACGTTTCATATCCCAGGAAAGAGCCAAGTGGACAAAGACGAGTGGACAAGTGGACAAAGACAAGTGGACAAGTGGACAAGTGGTGCTACGTAGGTCCAATGGAGTGTCACTCAGCCATGAAATCCACGTCATGAGGCTGGTAGCAGCATCCTGAGTGGATTTAGGTACGATCATCCTCAGTGAAATAAGTCCCACAAAAAAAGAAACTTACGATATCACTTATCGAGGGAATGTAAAAATCGCTCCCCATGCACTGAATCCCCAAACAGAACAGAGTCACGCTTTTAGAAAACACACTTATGCCTGCTTCAGGGGAAAGGTGAGGTGGGGTGACGCATAAAACTCGAGTTTGAAATGAGCACAGATACCCTTCCGAAAACCGAATATGGAATGGACACGACCTACTCCTTGCTCAATCAACTGGACTCACCAGACCCTGTTCATCGCACAAGTATCTATCCGACTAGTAAGCATCTTAAAAGCTAAGTCTTGATATCTCTGTGTAAGTGCATCAAGTGTGTGTAAAGCGGCCTAAAACCAGCAGGGAAAATCAGCTCAGACCCATTCTGAGGATACATTTCCAACATAAAGAAGAAACAAGCAGGGCAAAACAGAGAGAAATTCTTCCAAAATGCGTTCAGGGACTGGCATGCAACCAGGATTGACCACATCTACAGCCCCAGCGGCAGAAGACATAAGGCTGGACACTCTTGGGGCTGAGACGATTGGTGAGGTTGGGAAAGCAAATGCAGACCCTTGAAAGGAATCCTGCGTGCTCCCCATTCCATGGGTCCCAACTCTCCAGGTTCAACGCAATCTTCCGACAGCGAAAGCACTCATTGGAAACCCAGCGGATGCTACACCGTGGGATCGGGAAAGCTTTCTGAAACTCACCTCAGTTTTCATCTCCTGGTGCTCGTGTTCTCCATTCAGGCCCCCTTACTAACAATCTCCCCACTTGGAGACTCGGCGCCTTTCCATGCCTCTTTCGTACCGTCTGCAATTTGTCCGCAGGATGAACTGCAAGAGGGGGAACCAATGAGAGACTCGCTGGAGGTGTTTGGTCGGGCACATGTCACTCTCATTTCCCATCACGAAGAAGAATTCACCAGCGGTTCAGCCTGCCACCCCGGATCGACAATAGGGCGTGAAGCCATCCAGCCGTGTTGCGTCCCACTCACAAAAAAGCGACTTGGGAAATGGAGCTCAGGGGCACTGCACTTCCCAAACCTGCAGAGTTCTAAACGATAACTATCGCCCCAAAATATATTGAGGTCAGGCTACGAAGAGGCGCTGAACGCAAGGCAGAACTGCAGGAAACGGATGTCAACGGGTACATCGGAATGGCCCCGATAGCACATGAAAAGCGCCAGAACGTGGACAATGATGCGGTTGGCCAAAAAGGGCGTATGCGTTTTTTCCTGAATATATTCAGGAAAAAACGCATACGCCCTTTTTGGCCAACCAAGCAACCTGGGAGAGCAAATCAGCACTACAAAGAAATCTCTCGCCCCCCCCCGGGGCAAAAGGGCCAGGCGAAAAAAGTCTAAAAACCAGAAAGGCAGGACAGCCCACGGAGTCAAGGGAGCCTTGTTAAGCTGATGGGCGGGATGTCAATGGCCAACAGCCAATCTTCACAAGTGTATCCTCTTTCCCAAACCATGTAAAACACAGAACCACAGAGCATAGGGCACTTCCACACATGGGCGTTGACCTTGGGAAAATGAAAAAATCAACCAGACACAGGGACCCCAAAGTTGAGGGCTGCTGTCTTGACAAGAACCTCCACTCCGGTACACGTTTCATATCCCAGGAAAGAGCCAAGTGGACAAAGACGAGTGGACAAGTGGACAAAGACAAGTGGACAAGTGGACACGTGGTGCTACGTAGGTCCAATGGAGTGTCACTCAGCCATGAAATCCACGTCATGAGGCTGGTAGCAGCATCCTGAGTGGATTTAGGTACGATCATCCTCAGTGAAATAAGTCCCACAAAAAAAGAAACTTATGATATCACTTATCGAGGGAATGTAAAAATCGCTCCCCATGCACTGAATCCCCAAACAGAACAGAGTCACGCTTTTAGAAAACACACTTATGCCTGCTTCAGGGGAAAGGTGAGGTGGGGTGAAGCATAAAACTCGAGTTTGAAATGAGCACAGATACCCTTCCGAAAACCGAATATGGAATGGACACCACCTACTCCTTGCTCAATCAACTGGACTCACCAGACCCTGTTCATCGCACAAGTATCTATCCGACTAGTAAGCATCTTAAAAGCTAAGTCTTGATATCTCTGTGTAAGTGCATCAAGTGTGTGTAAAGCGGCCTAAAACCAGCAGGGAAAATCAGCTCAGACCCATTCTGAGGATACATTTCCAACATAAAGAAGAAACAAGCAGGGCAAAACAGAGAGAAATTCTTCCAAAATGCGTTCAGGGACTGGCATGCAACCAGGATTGACCACATCTACAGCCCCAGCGGCAGAAGACATAAGGCTGGACACTCGTGGGGCTGAGACGATTGGTGAGGTTGGGAAAGCAAATGCAGACCCTTGAAAGGAATCCTGCGTGCTCCCCATTCCATGGGTCCCAACTCTCCAGGTTCAACGCAATCTTCCGACAGCGAAAGCACTCATTGGAAAACCAGCGGATGCTACACCGTGGGATCGGGAAAGCTTTCTGAAACTCACCTCAGTTTTCATCTCCTGGTGCTCGTGTTCTCCATTCAGGCCCCCTTACTAACAATCTCCCCACTTGGAGACTCGGCGCCTTTCCATGCCTCTTTCGTACCGTCTGCAATTTGTCCGCAGGATGAACTGCAAGAGGGGGAACCAATGAGAGACTCGCTGGAGGTGTTTGGTCGGGCACATGTCACTCTCATTTCCCATCACGAAGAAGAATTCACCAGAGGTTCAGCCTGCCACCCCGGATCGACAATAGGGCGTGAAGCCATCCAGCCGTGTTGCGTCCCACTCACAAAAAAGCGACTTGGGAAATGGAGCTCAGGGGCACTGCACTTCCCAAACCTGCAGAGTTCTAAACGATAACTATCGCCCCAAAATATATTGAGGTCAGGCTACGAAGAGGCGCTGAACGCAAGGCAGAACTGCAGGAAACGGATGTCAATGGGTACATCGGAATGGCCCCGATAGCACATGAAAAGCGCCAGAACGTGGACAATGATGCAGTTGGCCAAAAAGGGCGTATGCGTTTTTTCCTGAATATATTCAGGAAAAAACGCATACGCCCTTTTTGGCCAACCAAGCAACCTGGGAGAGCAAATCAGCACTACAAAGAAATCTCTCGCCCCCCCCGGGGCAAAAGGGCCAGGCGAAAAAAGTCTAAAAACCAGAAAGGCAGGACAGGCCACGGAGTCAAGGGAGCCTTGTTAAGCTGATGGGCGGGATGTCAATGGCCAACAGCCAACCTTCACAAGTGTATCCTCTTTCCCAAACCATGGAAAACACAGAACCACAGAGCATAGGGCACTTCCACACATGGGCGTTGACCTTCGGAAAATGAAAAAATCAACCAGACACGGGGACCCCAAAGTTGAGGGCTGCTGTCTTGACAAGAACCTCCACTCCGGTACACGTTTCATATCCCAGGAAAGAGCCAAGTGGACAAAGACGAGTGGACAAGTGGACAAAGACAAGTGGACAAGTGGACAAGTGGTGCTACGTAGGTCCAATGGAGTGTCACTCAGCCATGAAATCCACGTCATGAGGCTGGTAGCAGCATCCTGAGTGGATTTAGGTACGATCATCCTCAGTGAAATAAGTCCCACAGAAAAAGAAACTTATGATATCACTTATCGAGGGAATGTAAAAATCGCTCCCCATGCACTGAATCCCCAAACAGAACAGAGTCACGCTTTTAGAAAACACACTTATGCCTGCTTCAGGGGAAAGGTGAGGTGGGGTGACGCATAAAACTCGAGTTTGAAATGAGCACAGATACCCTTCCGAAAACCGAATATGGAATGGACACGACCTACTCCTTGCTCAATCAACTGGACTCACCAGACCCTGTTCATCGCACAAGTATCTATCCGACTAGTAAGCATCTTAAAAGCTAAGTCTTGATATCTCTGTGTAAGTGCATCAAGTGTGTGTCAAGCGGCCTAAAACCAGCAGGGAAAATCAGCTCAGACCCATTCTGAGGATACATTTCCAACATAAAGAAGAAACAAGCAGGGCAAAACAGAGAGAAATTCTTCCAAAATGCGTTCAGGGACTGGCATGCAACCAGGATTGACCACATCTACAGCCCCAGCGGCAGAAGACATAAGGCTGGACACTC
The DNA here is from genome assembly GCF_026419965.1 of Kogia breviceps. Taxonomy (NCBI): domain Eukaryota; kingdom Metazoa; phylum Chordata; class Mammalia; order Artiodactyla; family Physeteridae; genus Kogia; species Kogia breviceps. The sequence goes on from NC_081315.1 coordinate 48,642,440, forward strand.
GTGGGGCTGAGACGATTGGTGAGGTGGGGAAAGCAAATGCAGACCCTTGAAAGGAATCCTGCGTGCTCCCCATTCCATGGGTCCCAACTCTCCAGGTTCAACGCAATCTTCCGACAGCGAAAGCACTCATTGGAAAACCAGCGGATGCTACACCGTGGGATCGGGAAAGCTTTCTGAAACTCACCTCAGTTTTCATCTCCTGGTGCTCGTGTTCTCCATTCAGGCCCCCTTACTAACAATCTCCCCACTTGGAGACTCGGCGCCTTTCCATGCCTCTTTCGTACCGTCTGCAATTTGTCCGCAGGATGAACTGCAAGAGGGGGAACCAATGAGAGACCCGCTGGAGGTGTTTGGTCGGGCACATGTCACTCTCATTTCCCATCACGAAGAAGAATTCACCAGAGGTTCAGCCTGCCACCCCGGATCGACTATAGGGCGTGAAGCCATCCAGCCGTGTTGCGTCCCACTCACAAAAAAGCGACTTGGGAAATGGAGCTCAGGGGCACTGCACTTCCCAAACCTGCAGAGTTCTAAACGATAACTATCGCCCCAAAATATATTGAGGTCAGGCTACGAAGAGGCGCTGAACGCAAGGCAGAACTGCAGGAAACGGATGTCAATGGGTACATCGGAATGGCCCCGATAGCACATGAAAAGCGCCAGAACGTGGACAATGATGCGGTTGGCCAAAAAGGGCGTATGCGTTTTTTCCTGAATATATTCAGGAAAAAACGCATACGCCCTTTTTGGCCAACCAAGCAACCTGGGAGAGCAAATCAGCACTACAAAGAAATCTCTCGCCCCCCCCCGGGGGCAAAAGGGCCAGGCGAAAAAAGTCTAAAAACCAGAAAGGCAGGACAGCCCACGGAGTCAAGGGAGCCTTGTTAAGCTGATGGGCGGGATGTCAATGGCCAACAGCCAATCTTCACAAGTGTATCCTCTTTCCCAAACCATGTAAAACACAGAACCACAGAGCATAGGGCACTTCCACACATGGGCGTTGACCTTGGGAAAATGAAAAAATCAACCAGACACAGGGACCCCAAAGTTGAGGGCTGCTGTCTTGACAAGAACCTCCACTCCGGTACACGTTTCATATCCCAGGAAAGAGCCAAGTGGACAAGTGGACAAAGACAAGTGGACAAGTGGACAAGTGGTGCTACGTAGGTCCAATGGAGTGTCACTCAGCCATGAAATCCACGTCATGAGGCTGGTAGCAGCATCCTGAGTGGATTTAGGTACGATCATCCTCAGTGAAATAAGTCCCACAAAAAAAGAAACTTATGATATCACTTATCGAGGGAATGTAAAAATCGCTCCCCATGCACTGAATCCCCAAACAGAACAGAGTCACGCTTTTAGAAAACACACTTATGCCTGCTTCAGGGGAAAGGTGAGGTGGGGTGACGCATAAAACTCGAGTTTGAAATGAGCACAGATACCCTTCCGAAAACCGAATATGGAATGGACACGACCTACTCCTTGCTCAATCAACTGGACTCACCAGACCCTGTTCATCGCACAAGTATCTATCCGACTAGTAAGCATCTTAAAAGCTAAGTCTTGATATCTCTGTGTAAGTGCATCAAGTGTGTGTAAAGCGGCCTAAAACCAGCAGGGAAAATCAGCTCAGACCCATTCTGAGGATACATTTCCAACATAAAGAAGAAACAAGCAGGGCAAAACAGAGAGAAATTCTTCCAAAATGTGTTCAGGGACTGGCATGCAACCAGGATTGACCACATCTACAGCCCCAGCGGCAGAAGACATAAGGCTGGACACTCTTGGGGCTGAGACGATTGGTGAGGTTGGGAAAGCAAATGCAGACCCTTGAAAGGAATCCTGCGTGCTCCCCATTCCATGGGTCCCAACTCTCCAGGTTCAACGCAATCTTCCGACAGCGAAAGCACTCATTGGAAACCCAGCGGTTGCTACACCGTGGGATCGGGAAAGCTTTCTGAAACTCACCTCAGTTTTCATCTCTTGGTGCTCGTGTTCTCCATTCAGACCCCCTTACTAACAATCTCCCCACTTGGAGACTCGGCGCCTTTCCATGCCTCTTTCGTACCGTCTGCAATTTGTCCGCAGGATGAACTGCAAGAGGGGGAACCAATGAGAGACCCGCTGGAGGTGTTTGGTCGGGCACATGTCACTCTCATTTCCCATCACGAAGAAGAATTCACCAGCGGTTCAGCCTGCCACCCCGGATCGACAATAGGGCGTGAAGCCATCCAGCCGTGTTGCGTCCCACTCACAAAAAAGCGATTTGGGAAATGGAGCTCAGGGGCACTGCACTTCCCAAACCTGCAGAGTTCTAAACGATAACTATCGCCCCAAAATATATTGAGGTCAGGCTACGAAGAGGCGCTGAACGCAAGGCAGAACTGCAGGAAACGGATGTCAACGGGTACATCGGAATGGCCCCGATAGCACATGAAAAGCGCCAGAACGTGGACAATGATGCGGTTGGCCAAAAAGGGCGTATGCGTTTTTTCCTGAATATATTCAGGAAAAAACGCATACGCCCTTTTTGGCCAACCAAGCAACCTGGGAGAGCAAATCAGCACTACAAAGAAATCTCTCGCCCCCCCCCGGGGGCAAAAGGGCCAGGCGAAAAAAGTCTAAAAACCAGAAAGGCAGGACAGCCCACGGAGTCAAGGGAGCCTTGTTAAGCTGATGGGCGGGATGTCAATGGCCAACAGCCAATCTTCACAAGTGTATCCTCTTTCCCAAACCATGGAAAACACAGAACCACAGAGCATAGGGCACTTCCACACATGGGCGTTGACCTTGGGAAAATGAAAAAATCAACCAGACACAGGGACCCCAAAGTTGAGGGCTGCTGTCTTGACAAGAACCTCCACTCCGGTACACGTTTCATATCCCAGGAAAGAGCCAAGTGGACAAAGACGAGTGGACAAGTGGACAAAGACAAGTGGACAAGTGGACAAGTGGTGCTACGTAGGTCCAATGGAGTGTCACTCAGCCATGAAATCCACGTCATGAGGCTGGTAGCAGCATCCTGAGTGGATTTAGGTACGATCATCCTCAGTGAAATAAGTCCCACAAAAAAAGAAACTTATGATATCACTTATCGAGGGAATGTAAAAATCGCTCCCCATGCACTGAATCCCCAAACAGAACAGAGTCACGCTTTTAGAAAACACACTTATGCCTGCTTCAGGGGAAAGGTGAGGTGGGGTGACGCATAAAACTCGAGTTTGAAATGAGCACAGATACCCTTCCGAAAACCGAATATGGAATGGACACGACCTACTCCTTGCTCAATCAACTGGACTCACCAGACCCTGTTCATCGCACAAGTATCTATCCGACTAGTAAGCATCTTAAAAGCTAAGTCTTGATATCTCTGTGTAAGTGCATCAAGTGTGTGTCAAGCGGCCTAAAACCAGCAGGGAAAATCAGCTCAGACCCATTCTGAGGATACATTTCCAACATAAAGAAGAAACAAGCAGGGCAAAACAGAGAGAAATTCTTCCAAAATGCGTTCAGGGACTGGCATGCAACCAGGATTGACCACATCTACAGCCCCAGCGGCAGAAGACATAAGGCTGGACACTCTTGGGGCTGAGACGATTGGTGAGGTCGGGAAAGCAAATGCAGACCCTTGAAAGGAATCCTGCGTGCTCCCCATTCCATGGGTCCCAACTCTCCAGGTTCAACGCAATCTTCCGACAGCGAAAGCACTCATTGGAAAACCAGCGGATGCTACACCGTGGGATCGGGAAAGCTTTCTGAAACTCACCTCAGTTTTCATCTCCTGGTGCTCGTGTTCTCCATTCAGGCCCCCTTACTAACAATCTCCCCACTTGGAGACTCGGCGCCTTTCCATGCCTCTTTCGTACCGTCTGCAATTTGTCCGCAGGATGAACTGCAAGAGGGGGAACCAATGAGAGACTCGCTGGAGGTGTTTGGTCGGGCACATGTCACTCTCATTTCCCATCACGAAGAAGAATTCACCAGCGGTTCAGCCTGCCACCCCGGATCGACAATAGGGCGTGAAGCCATCCAGTCGTGTTGCGTCCCACTCACAAAAAAGCGACTTGGGAAATGGAGCTCAGGGGCACTGCACTTCCCAAACCTGCAGAGTTCTAAACGATAACTATCGCCCCAAAATATATTGAGGTCAGGCTACGAAGAGGCGCTGAACGCAAGGCAGAACTGCAGGAAACGGATGTCAACGGGTACATCGGAATGGCCCCGATAGCACATGAAAAGCGCCAGAACGTGGACAATGATGCGGTTGGCCAAAAAGGGCGTATGCGTTTTTTCCTGAATATATTCAGGAAAAAACGCATACGCCCTTTTTGGCCAACCAAGCAACCTGGGAGAGCAAATCAGCACTACAAAGAAATCTCTCGCCCCCCCCCGGGGCAAAAGGGCCAGGCGAAAAAAGTCTAAAAACCAGAAAGGCAGGACAGCCCACGGAGTCAAGGGAGCCTTGTTAAGCTGATGGGCGGGATGTCAATGGCCAACAGCCAATCTTCACAAGTGTATCCTCTTTCCCAAACCATGGAAAACACAGAACCACAGAGCATAGGGCACTTCCACACATGGGCGTTGACCTTGGGAAAATGAAAAAATCAACCAGACACAGGGACCCCAAAGTTGAGGGCTGCTGTCTTGACAAGAACCTCCACTCCGGTACACGTTTCATATCCCAGGAAAGAGCCAAGTGGACAAAGACGAGTGGACAAGTGGACAAAGACAAGTGGACAAGTGGACAAGTGGTGCTACGTAGGTCCAATGGAGTGTCACTCAGCCATGAAATCCACGTCATGAGGCTGGTAGCAGCATCCTGAGTGGATTTAGGTACGATCATCCTCAGTGAAATAAGTCCCACAAAAAAAGAAACTTATGATATCACTTATCGAGGGAATGTAAAAATCGCTCCCCATGCACTGAATCCCCAAACAGAACAGAGTCACGCTTTTAGAAAACACACTTATGCCTGCTTCAGGGGAAAGGTGAGGTGGGGTGACGCATAAAACTCGAGTTTGAAATGAGCACAGATACCCTTCCGAAAACCGAATATGGAATGGACACGACCTACTCCTTGCTCAATCAACTGGACTCACCAGACCCTCTTCATCGCACAAGTATCTATCCGACTAGTAAGCATCTTAAAAGCTAAGTCTTGATATCTCTGTGTAAGTGCATCAAGTGTGTGTAAAGCGGCCTAAAACCAGCAGGGAAAATCAGCTCAGACCCATTCTGAGGATACATTTCCAACATAAAGAAGAAACAAGCAGGGCAAAACAGAGAGAAATTCTTCCAAAATGCGTTCAGGGACTGGCATGCAACCAGGATTGACCACATCTACAGCCCCAGCGGCAGAAGACATAAGGCTGGACACTCTTGGGGCTGAGACGATTGGTGAGGTCGGGAAAGCAAATGCAGACCCTTGAAAGGAATCCTGCGTGCTCCCCATTCCATGGGTCCCAACTCTCCAGGTTCAACGCAATCTTCCGACAGCGAAAGCACTCATTGGAAAACCAGCGGATGCTACACCGTGGGATCGGGAAAGCTTTCTGAAACTCACCTCAGTTTTCATCTCCTGGTGCTCATGTTCTCCATTCAGGCCCCCTTACTAACAATCTCCCCACTTGGAGACTCGGCGCCTTTCCATGCCTCTTTCGTACCGTCTGCAATTTGTCCGCAGGATGAACTGCAAGAGGGGGAACCAATGAGAGACTCGCTGGAGGTGTTTGGTCGGGCACATGTCACTCTCATTTCCCATCACGAAGAAGAATTCACCAGCGGTTCAGCCTGCCACCCCGGATCGACAATAGGGCGTGAAGCCATCCAGCCGTGTTGCGTCCCACTCACAAAAAAGCGACTTGGGAAATGGAGCTCAGGGGCACTGCACTTCCCAAACCTGCAGAGTTCTAAACGATAACTATCGCCCCAAAATATATTGAGGTCAGGCTACGAAGAGGCGCTGAACGCAAGGCAGAACTGCAGGAAACGGATGTCAACGGGTACATCGGAATGGCCCCGATAGCACATGAAAAGCGCCAGAACGTGGACAATGATGCGGTTGGCCAAAAAGGGCGTATGCGTTTTTTCCTGAATATATTCAGGAAAAAACGCATACGCCCTTTTTGGCCAACCAAGCAACCTGGGAGAGCAAATCAGCACTACAAAGAAATCTCTCGCCCCCCCCCCGGGGCAAAAGGGCCAGGCGAAAAAAGTCTAAAAACCAGAAAGGCAGGACAGCCCACGGAGTCAAGGGAGCCTTGTTAAGCTGATGGGCGGGATGTCAATGGCCAACAGCCAATCTTCACAAGTGTATCCTCTTTCCCAAACCATGTAAAACACAGAACCACAGAGCATAGGGCACTTCCACACATGGGCGTTGACCTTGGGAAAATGAAAAAATCAACCAGACACAGGGACCCCAAAGTTGAGGGCTGCTGTCTTGACAAGAACCTCCACTCCGGTACACGTTTCATATCCCAGGAAAGAGCCAAGTGGACAAAGACGAGTGGACAAGTGGACAAAGACAAGTGGACAAGTGGACAAGTGGTGCTACGTAGGTCCAATGGAGTGTCACTCAGCCATGAAATCCACGTCATGAGGCTGGTAGCAGCATCCTGAGTGGATTTAGGTACGATCATCCTCAGTGAAATAAGTCCCACAAAAAAAGAAACTTATGATATCACTTATCGAGGGAATGTAAAAATCGCTCCCCATGCACTGAATCCCCAAACAGAACAGAGTCACGCTTTTAGAAAACACACTTATGCCTGCTTCAGGGGAAAGGTGAGGTGGGGTGACGCATAAAACTCGAGTTTGAAATGAGCACAGATACCCTTCCGAAAACCGAATATGGAATGGACACGACCTACTCCTTGCTCAATCAACTGGACTCACCAGACCCTGTTCATCGCACAAGTATCTATCCGACTAGTAAGCATCTTAAAAGCTAAGTCTTGATATCTCTGTGTAAGTGCATCAAGTGTGTGTCAAGCGGCCTAAAACCAGCAGGGAAAATCAGCTCAGACCCATTCTGAGGATACATTTCCAACATAAAGAAGAAACAAGCAGGGCAAAACAGAGAGAAATTCTTCCAAAATGCGTTCAGGGACTGGCATGCAACCAGGATTGACCACATCTACAGCCCCAGCGGCAGAAGACATAAGGCTGGACACTCGTGGGGCTGAGACGATTGGTGAGGTTGGGAAAGCAAATGCAGACCCTTGAAAGGAATCCTGCGTGCTCCCCATTCCATGGGTCCCAACTCTCCAGGTTCAACGCAATCTTCCGACAGCGAAAGCACTCATTGGAAACCCAGCGGATGCTACACCGTGGGATCGGGAAAGCTTTCTGAAACTCACCTCAGTTTTCATCTCCTGGTGCTCGTGTTCTCCATTCAGGCCCCCTTACTAACAATCTCCCCACTTGGAGACTCGGCGCCTTTCCATGCCTCTTTCGTACCGTCTGCAATTTGTCCGCAGGATGAACTGCAAGAGGGGGAACCAATGAGAGACTCGCTGGAGGTGTTTGGTCGGGCACATGTCACTCTCATTTCCCATCACGAAGAAGAATTCACCAGAGGTTCAGCCTGCCACCCCGGATCGACAATAGGGCGTGAAGCCATCCAGCCGTGTTGCGTCCCACTCACAAAAAAGCGACTTGGGAAATGGAGCTCAGGGGCACTGCACTTCCCAAACCTGCAGAGTTCTAAACGATAACTATCGCCCCAAAATATATTGAGGTCAGGCTACGAAGAGGCGCTGAACGCAAGGCAGAACTGCAGGAAACCGATGTCAATGGGTACATCGGAATGGCCCCGATAGCACATGAAAAGCGCCAGAACGTGGACAATGATGCAGTTGGCCAAAAAGGGCGTATGCGTTTTTTCCTAAATATATTCAGGAAAAAACGCATACGCCCTTTTTGGCCAACCAAGCAACCTGGGAGAGCAAATCAGCACTACAAAGAAATCTCTCGCCCCCCCCGGGGCAAAAGGGCCAGGCGAAAAAAGTCTAAAAACCAGAAAGGCAGGACAGGCCACGGAGTCAAGGGAGCCTTGTTAAGCTGATGGGCGGGATGTCAATGGCCAACAGCCAACCTTCACAAGTGTATCCTCCTTCCCAAACCATGGAAAACACAGAACCACAGAGCATAGGGCACTTCCACACATGGGCGTTGACCTTCGGAAAATGAAAAAATCAACCAGACACGGGGACCCCAAAGTTGAGGGCTGCTGTCTTGACAAGAACCTCCACTCCGGTACACGTTTCATATCCCAGGAAAGAGCCAAGTGGACAAAGACGAGTGGACAAGTGGACAAAGACAAGTGGACAAGTGGACAAGTGGTGCTACGTAGGTCCAATGGAGTGTCACTCAGCCATGAAATCCACGTCATGAGGCTGGTAGCAGCATCCTGAGTGGATTTAGGTACGATCATCCTCAGTGAAATAAGTCCCACAAAAAAAGAAACTTATGATATCACTTATCGAGGGAATGTAAAAATCGCTCCCCATGCACTGAATCCCCAAACAGAACAGAGTCACGCTTTTAGAAAACACACTTATGCCTGCTTCAGGGGAAAGGTGAGGTGGGGTGACGCATAAAACTCGAGTTTGAAATGAGCACAGATACCCTTCCGAAAACCGAATATGGAATGGACACGACCTACTCCTTGCTCAATCAACTGGACTCACCAGACCCTGTTCATCGCACAAGTATCTATCCGACTAGTAAGCATCTTAAAAGCTAAGTCTTGATATATCTCTGTGTAAGTGCATCAAGTGTGTGTAAAGCGGCCTAAAACCAGCAGGGAAAATCAGCTCAGACCCATTCTGAGGATACATTTCCAACATAAAGAAGAAACAAGCAGGGCAAAACAGAGAGAAATTCTTCCAAAATGCGTTCAGGGACTGGCATGCAACCAGGATTGACCACATCTACAGCCCCAGCGGCAGAAGACATAAGGCTGGACACTCGTGGGGCTGAGACGATTGGTGAGGTTGGGAAAGCAAATGCAGACCCTTGAAAGGAATCCTGCGTGCTCCCCATTCCATGGGTCCCAACTCTCCAGGTTCAACGCAATCTTCCGACAGCGAAAGCACTCATTGGAAACCCAGCGGATGCTACACCGTGGGATCGGGAATGCTTTCTGAAACTCACCTCAGTTTTCATCTCCTGGTGCTCGTGTTCTCCATTCAGGCCCCCTTACTAACAATCTCCCCACTTGGAGACTCGGCGCCTTTCCATGCCTCTTTCGTACCGTCTGCAATTTGTCCGCAGGATGAACTGCAAGAGGGGGAACCAATGAGAGACTCGCTGGAGGTGTTTGGTCGGGCACATGTCACTCTCATTTCCCATCACGAAGAAGAATTCACCAGAGGTTCAGCCTGCCACCCCGGATCGACAATAGGGCGTGAAGCCATCCAGCCGTGTTGCGTCCCACTCACAAAAAAGCGACTTGGGAAATGGAGCTCAGGGGCACTGCACTTCCCAAACCTGCAGAGTTCTAAACGATAACTATCGCCCCAAGATATATTGAGGTCAGGCTACGAAGAGGCGCTGAACGCAAGGCAGAACTGCAGGAAACGGATGTCAACGGGTACATCGGAATGGCCCCGATAGCACATGAAAAGCGCCAGAACGTGGACAATGATGCAGTTGGCCAAAAAGGGCGTATGCGTTTTTTCCTGAATATATTCAGGAAAAAACGCATACGCCCTTTTTGGCCAACCAAGCAAGCTGGGAGAGCAAATCAGCACTACAAAGAAATCTCTCGCCCCCCCTGTGGCAAAAGGGCCAGGCGAAAAAAGTCTAAAAACCAGAAAGGCAGGAAAGGCCACGGAGTCAAGGGAGCCTTGTTAAGCTGATGGGCGGGATGTCAATGGCCAACAGCCAACCTTCACAAGTGTATCCTCTTTCCCAAACCATGGAAAACACAGAACCACAGAGCATAGGGCACTTCCACACATGGGCGTTGACCTTCGGAAAATGAAAAAATCAACCAGACACGGGGACCTCAAAGTTGAGGGCTGCTGTCTTGACAAGAACCTCCACTCCGGTACACGTTTCATATCCCAGGAAAGAGCCAAGTGGACAAAGACGAGTGGACAAGTGGACAAAGACAAGTGGACAAGTGGACAAGTGGTGCTACGTAGGTCCAATGGAGTGTCACTCAGCCATGAAATCCACGTCATGAGGCTGGTAGCAGCATCCTGAGTGGATTTAGGTACGATCATCCTCAGTGAAATAAGTCCCACAGAAAAAGAAACTTATGATATCACTTATCGAGGGAATGTAAAAATCGCTCCCCATGCACTGAATCCCCAAACAGAACAGAGTCACGCTTTTAGAAAACACACTTATGCCTGCTTCAGGGGAAAGGTGAGGTGGGGTGACGCATAAAACTCGAGTTTGAAATGAGCACAGATACCCTTCAGAAAACCGAATATGGAATGGACACCACCTACTCCTTGCTCAATCAACTGGACTCACCAGACCCTGTTCATCGCACAAGTATCTATCCGACTAGTAAGCATCTTAAAAGCTAAGTCTTGATATCTCTGTGTAAGTGCATCAAGTGTGTGTCAAGCGGCCTAAAACCAGCAGGGAAAATCAGCTCAGACCCATTCTGAGGATACATTTCCAACATAAAGAAGAAACAAGCAGGGCAAAACAGAGAGAAATTCTTCCAAAATGCGTTCAGGGACTGGCATGCAACCAGGATTGACCACATCTACAGCCCCAGCGGCAGAAGACATAAGGCTGGACACTCGTGGGGCTGAGACGATTGGTGAGGTTGGGAAAGCAAATGCAGACCCTTGAAAGGAATCCTGCGTGCTCCCCATTCCATGGGTCCCAACTCTCCAGGTTCAACGCAATCTTCCGACAGCGAAAGCACTCATTGGAAACCCAGCGGATGCTACACCGTGGGATCGGGAAAGCTTTCTGAAACTCACCTCAGTTTTCATCTCCTGGTGCTCGTGTTCTCCATTCAGGCCCCCTTACTAACAATCTCCCCACTTGGAGACTCGGCGCCTTTCCATGCCTCTTTCGTACCGTCTGCAATTTGTCCGCAGGATGAACTGCAAGAGGGGGAACCAATGAGAGACTCGCTGGAGGTGTTTGGTCGGGCACATGTCACTCTCATTTCCCATCACGAAGAAGAATTCACCAGAGGTTCAGCCTGCCACCCCGGATCGACTATAGGGCGTGAAGCCATCCAGCCGTGTTGCGTCCCACTCACCAAAAAGCGACTTGGGAAATGGAGCTCAGGGGCACTGCACTTCCCAAACCTGCAGAGTTCTAAACGATAACTATCGCCCCAAAATATATTGAGGTCAGGCTACGAAGAGGCGCTGAACGCAAGGCAGAACTGCAGGAAACGGATGTCAATGGGTACATCGGAATGGCCCCGATAGCACATGAAAAGCGCCAGAACGTGGACAATGATGCGGTTGGCCAAAAAGGGCGTATGCGTTTTTTCCTGAATATATTCAGGAAAAAACGCATACGCCCTTTTTGGCCAACCAAGCAACCTGGGAGAGCAAATCAGCACTACAAAGAAATCTCTCGCCCCCCCCCGGGGCAAAAGGGCCAGGCGAAAAAAGTCTAAAAACCAGAAAGGCAGGACAGGCCACGGAGTCAAGGGAGCCTTGTTAAGCTGATGGGCGGGATGTCAATGGCCAACAGCCAATCTTCACAAGTGTATCCTCTTTCCCAAACCATGGAAAACACAGAACCACAGAGCATAGGGCACTTCCACACATGGGCGTTGACCTTCGGAAAATGAAAAAATCAACCAGACACAGGGACCCCAAAGTTGAGGGCTGCTGTCTTGACAAGAACCTCCACTCCGGTACACGTTTCATATCCCAGGAAAGAGCCAAGTGGACAAAGACGAGTGGACAAGTGGACAAAGACAAGTGGACAAGTGGACAAGTGGTGCTACGTAGGTCCAATGGAGTGTCACTCAGCCATGAAATCCACGTCATGAGGCTGGTAGCAGCATCCTGAGTGGATTTAGGTACGATCATCCTCAGTGAAATAAGTCCCACAAAAAAAGAAACTTACGATATCACTTATCGAGGGAATGTAAAAATCGCTCCCCATGCACTGAATCCCCAAACAGAACAGAGTCACGCTTTTAGAAAACACACTTATGCCTGCTTCAGGGGAAAGGTGAGGTGGGGTGACGCATAAAACTCGAGTTTGAAATGAGCACAGATACCCTTCCGAAAACCGAATATGGAATGGACACGACCTACTCCTTGCTCAATCAACTGGACTCACCAGACCCTGTTCATCGCACAAGTATCTATCCGACTAGTAAGCATCTTAAAAGCTAAGTCTTGATATCTCTGTGTAAGTGCATCAAGTGTGTGTAAAGCGGCCTAAAACCAGCAGGGAAAATCAGCTCAGACCCATTCTGAGGATACATTTCCAACATAAAGAAGAAACAAGCAGGGCAAAACAGAGAGAAATTCTTCCAAAATGCGTTCAGGGACTGGCATGCAACCAGGATTGACCACATCTACAGCCCCAGCGGCAGAAGACATAAGGCTGGACACTCTTGGGGCTGAGACGATTGGTGAGGTTGGGAAAGCAAATGCAGACCCTTGAAAGGAATCCTGCGTGCTCCCCATTCCATGGGTCCCAACTCTCCAGGTTCAACGCAATCTTCCGACAGCGAAAGCACTCATTGGAAACCCAGCGGATGCTACACCGTGGGATCGGGAAAGCTTTCTGAAACTCACCTCAGTTTTCATCTCCTGGTGCTCGTGTTCTCCATTCAGGCCCCCTTACTAACAATCTCCCCACTTGGAGACTCGGCGCCTTTCCATGCCTCTTTCGTACCGTCTGCAATTTGTCCGCAGGATGAACTGCAAGAGGGGGAACCAATGAGAGACTCGCTGGAGGTGTTTGGTCGGGCACATGTCACTCTCATTTCCCATCACGAAGAAGAATTCACCAGCGGTTCAGCCTGCCACCCCGGATCGACAATAGGGCGTGAAGCCATCCAGCCGTGATGCGTCCCACTCACAAAAAAGCGACTTGGGAAATGGAGCTCAGGGGCACTGCACTTCCCAAACCTGCAGAGTTCTAAACGATAACTATCGCCCCAAAATATATTGAGGTCAGGCTACGAAGAGGCGCTGAACGCAAGGCAGAACTGCAGGAAACGGATGTCAACGGGTACATCGGAATGGCCCCGATAGCACATGAAAAGCGCCAGAACGTGGACAATGATGCGGTTGGCCAAAAAGGGCGTATGCGTTTTTTCCTGAATATATTCAGGAAAAAACGCATACGCCCTTTTTGGCCAACCAAGCAACCTGGGAGAGCAAATCAGCACTACAAAGAAATCTCTCGCCCCCCCCCGGGGCAAAAGGGCCAGGCGAAAAAAGTCTAAAAACCAGAAAGGCAGGACAGCCCACGGAGTCAAGGGAGCCTTGTTAAGCTGATGGGCGGGATGTCAATGGCCAACAGCCAATCTTCACAAGTGTATCCTCTTTCCCAAACCATGTAAAACACAGAACCACAGAGCATAGGGCACTTCCACACATGGGCGTTGACCTTGGGAAAATGAAAAAATCAACCAGACACAGGGACCCCAAAGTTGAGGGCTGCTGTCTTGACAAGAACCTCCACTCCGGTACACGTTTCATATCCCAGGAAAGAGCCAAGTGGACAAAGACGAGTGGACAAGTGGACAAAGACAAGTGGACAAGTGGACACGTGGTGCTACGTAGGTCCAATGGAGTGTCACTCAGCCATGAAATCCACGTCATGAGGCTGGTAGCAGCATCCTGAGTGGATTTAGGTACGATCATCCTCAGTGAAATAAGTCCCACAAAAAAAGAAACTTATGATATCACTTATCGAGGGAATGTAAAAATCGCTCCCCATGCACTGAATCCCCAAACAGAACAGAGTCACGCTTTTAGAAAACACACTTATGCCTGCTTCAGGGGAAAGGTGAGGTGGGGTGAAGCATAAAACTCGAGTTTGAAATGAGCACAGATACCCTTCCGAAAACCGAATATGGAATGGACACCACCTACTCCTTGCTCAATCAACTGGACTCACCAGACCCTGTTCATCGCACAAGTATCTATCCGACTAGTAAGCATCTTAAAAGCTAAGTCTTGATATCTCTGTGTAAGTGCATCAAGTGTGTGTAAAGCGGCCTAAAACCAGCAGGGAAAATCAGCTCAGACCCATTCTGAGGATACATTTCCAACATAAAGAAGAAACAAGCAGGGCAAAACAGAGAGAAATTCTTCCAAAATGCGTTCAGGGACTGGCATGCAACCAGGATTGACCACATCTACAGCCCCAGCGGCAGAAGACATAAGGCTGGACACTCGTGGGGCTGAGACGATTGGTGAGGTTGGGAAAGCAAATGCAGACCCTTGAAAGGAATCCTGCGTGCTCCCCATTCCATGGGTCCCAACTCTCCAGGTTCAACGCAATCTTCCGACAGCGAAAGCACTCATTGGAAAACCAGCGGATGCTACACCGTGGGATCGGGAAAGCTTTCTGAAACTCACCTCAGTTTTCATCTCCTGGTGCTCGTGTTCTCCATTCAGGCCCCCTTACTAACAATCTCCCCACTTGGAGACTCGGCGCCTTTCCATGCCTCTTTCGTACCGTCTGCAATTTGTCCGCAGGATGAACTGCAAGAGGGGGAACCAATGAGAGACTCGCTGGAGGTGTTTGGTCGGGCACATGTCACTCTCATTTCCCATCACGAAGAAGAATTCACCAGAGGTTCAGCCTGCCACCCCGGATCGACAATAGGGCGTGAAGCCATCCAGCCGTGTTGCGTCCCACTCACAAAAAAGCGACTTGGGAAATGGAGCTCAGGGGCACTGCACTTCCCAAACCTGCAGAGTTCTAAACGATAACTATCGCCCCAAAATATATTGAGGTCAGGCTACGAAGAGGCGCTGAACGCAAGGCAGAACTGCAGGAAACGGATGTCAATGGGTACATCGGAATGGCCCCGATAGCACATGAAAAGCGCCAGAACGTGGACAATGATGCAGTTGGCCAAAAAGGGCGTATGCGTTTTTTCCTGAATATATTCAGGAAAAAACGCATACGCCCTTTTTGGCCAACCAAGCAACCTGGGAGAGCAAATCAGCACTACAAAGAAATCTCTCGCCCCCCCCGGGGCAAAAGGGCCAGGCGAAAAAAGTCTAAAAACCAGAAAGGCAGGACAGGCCACGGAGTCAAGGGAGCCTTGTTAAGCTGATGGGCGGGATGTCAATGGCCAACAGCCAACCTTCACAAGTGTATCCTCTTTCCCAAACCATGGAAAACACAGAACCACAGAGCATAGGGCACTTCCACACATGGGCGTTGACCTTCGGAAAATGAAAAAATCAACCAGACACGGGGACCCCAAAGTTGAGGGCTGCTGTCTTGACAAGAACCTCCACTCCGGTACACGTTTCATATCCCAGGAAAGAGCCAAGTGGACAAAGACGAGTGGACAAGTGGACAAAGACAAGTGGACAAGTGGACAAGTGGTGCTACGTAGGTCCAATGGAGTGTCACTCAGCCATGAAATCCACGTCATGAGGCTGGTAGCAGCATCCTGAGTGGATTTAGGTACGATCATCCTCAGTGAAATAAGTCCCACAGAAAAAGAAACTTATGATATCACTTATCGAGGGAATGTAAAAATCGCTCCCCATGCACTGAATCCCCAAACAGAACAGAGTCACGCTTTTAGAAAACACACTTATGCCTGCTTCAGGGGAAAGGTGAGGTGGGGTGACGCATAAAACTCGAGTTTGAAATGAGCACAGATACCCTTCCGAAAACCGAATATGGAATGGACACGACCTACTCCTTGCTCAATCAACTGGACTCACCAGACCCTGTTCATCGCACAAGTATCTATCCGACTAGTAAGCATCTTAAAAGCTAAGTCTTGATATCTCTGTGTAAGTGCATCAAGTGTGTGTCAAGCGGCCTAAAACCAGCAGGGAAAATCAGCTCAGACCCATTCTGAGGATACATTTCCAACATAAAGAAGAAACAAGCAGGGCAAAACAGAGAGAAATTCTTCCAAAATGCGTTCAGGGACTGGCATGCAACCAGGATTGACCACATCTACAGCCCCAGCGGCAGAAGACATAAGGCTGGACACTCGTGGGGCTGAGACGATTGGTGAGGTTGGGAAAGCAAATGCAGACCCTTGAAAGGAATCCTGCGTGCTCCCCATTCCATGGGTCCCAACTCTCCAGGTTCAACGCAATCTTCCGACAGCGAAAGCACTCATTGGAAAACCAGCGGATGCTACACCGTGGGATCGGGAAAGCTTTCTGAAACTCACCTCAGTTTTCATCTCCTGGTGCTCGTGTTCTCCATTCAGGCCCCCTTACTAACAATCTCCCCACTTGGAGACTCGGCGCCTTTCCATGCCTCTTTCGTACCGTCTGCAATTTGTCCGCAGGATGAACTGCAAGAGGGGGAACCAATGAGAGACCCGCTGGAGGTGTTTGGTCGGGCACATGTCACTCTCATTTCCCATCACGAAGAAGAATTCACCAGAGGTTCAGCCTGCCACCCCGGATCGACTATAGGGCGTGAAGCCATCCAGCCGTGTTGCGTCCCACTCACAAAAAAGCGACTTGGGAAATGGAGCTCAGGGGCACTGCACTTCCCAAACCTGCAGAGTTCTAAACGATAACTATCGCCCCAAAATATATTGAGGTCAGGCTACGAAGAGGCGCTGAACGCAAGGCAGAACTGCAGGAAACGGATGTCAATGGGTACATCGGAATGGCCCCGATAGCACATGAAAAGCGCCAGAACGTGGACAATGATGCGGTTGGCCAAAAAGGGCGTATGCGTTTTTTCCTGAATATATTCAGGAAAAAACGCATACGCCCTTTTTGGCCAACCAAGCAACCTGGGAGAGCAAATCAGCACTACAAAGAAATCTCTCGCCCCCCCCCGGGGGCAAAAGGGCCAGGCGAAAAAAGTCTAAAAACCAGAAAGGCAGGACAGCCCACGGAGTCAAGGGAGCCTTGTTAAGCTGATGGGCGGGATGTCAATGGCCAACAGCCAATCTTCACAAGTGTATCCTCTTTCCCAAACCATGGAAAACACAGAACCACAGAGCATAGGGCACTTCCACACATGGGCGTTGACCTTGGGAAAATGAAAAAATCAACCAGACACAGGGACCCCAAAGTTGAGGGCTGCTGTCTTGACAAGAACCTCCACTCCGGTACACGTTTCATATCCCAGGAAAGAGCCAAGTGGACAAAGACGAGTGGACAAGTGGACAAAGACAAGTGGACAAGTGGACAAGTGGGGCTACGTAGGTCCAATGGAGTGTCACTCAGCCATGAAATCCACGTCATGAGGCTGGTAGCAGCATCCTGAGTGGATTTAGGTACGATCATCCTCAGTGAAATAAGTCCCACAAAAAAAGAAACTTATGATATCACTTATCGAGGGAATGTAAAAATCGCTCCCCATGCACTGAATCCCCAAACAGAACAGAGTCACGCTTTTAGAAAACACACTTATGCCTGCTTCAGGGGAAAGGTGAGGTGGGGTGACGCATAAAACTCGAGTTTGAAATGAGCACAGATACCCTTCCGAAAACCGAATATGGAATGGACACGACCTACTCCTTGCTCAATCAACTGGACTCACCAGACCCTCTTCATCGCACAAGTATCTATCCGACTAGTAAGCATCTTAAAAGCTAAGTCTTGATATCTCTGTGTAAGTGCATCAAGTGTGTGTAAAGCGGCCTAAAACCAGCAGGGAAAATCAGCTCAGACCCATTCTGAGGATACATTTCCAACATAAAGAAGAAACAAGCAGGGCAAAACAGAGAGAAATTCTTCCAAAATGCGTTCAGGGACTGGCATGCAACCAGGATTGACCACATCTACAGCCCCAGCGGCAGAAGACATAAGGCTGGACACTCTTGGGGCTGAGACGATTGGTGAGGTCGGGAAAGCAAATGCAGACCCTTGAAAGGAATCCTGCGTGCTCCCCATTCCATGGGTCCCAACTCTCCAGGTTCAACGCAATCTTCCGACAGCGAAAGCACTCATTGGAAAACCAGCGGATGCTACACCGTGGGATCGGGAAAGCTTTCTGAAACTCACCTCAGTTTTCATCTCCTGGTGCTCGTGTTCTCCATTCAGGCCCCCTTACTAACAATCTCCCCACTTGGAGACTCGGCGCCTTTCCATGCCTCTTTCGTACCGTCTGCAATTTGTCCGCAGGATGAACTGCAAGAGGGGGAACCAATGAGAGACTCGCTGGAGGTGTTTGGTCGGGCACATGTCACTCTCATTTCCCATCACGAAGAAGAATTCACCAGCGGTTCAGCCTGCCACCCCGGATCGACAATAGGGCGTGAAGCCATCCAGCCGTGTTGCGTCCCACTCACAAAAAAGCGACTTGGGAAATGGAGCTCAGGGGCACTGCACTTCCCAAACCTGCAGAGTTCTAAACGATAACTATCGCCCCAAAATATATTGAGGTCAGGCTACGAAGAGGCGCTGAACGCAAGGCAGAACTGCAGGAAACGGATGTCAACGGGTACATCGGAATGGCCCCGATAGCACATGAAAAGCGCCAGAACGTGGACAATGATGCAGTTGGCCAAAAAGGGCGTATGCGTTTTTTCCTGAATATATTCAGGAAAAAACGCATACGCCCTTTTTGGCCAACCAAGCAACCTGGGAGAGCAAATCAGCACTACAAAGAAATCTCACGCCCCCCCCCCCCGGGGCAAAAGGGCCAGGCGAAAAAAGTCTAAAAACCAGAAAGGCAGGACAGCCCACGGAGTCAAGGGAGCCTTGTTAAGCTGATGGGCGGGATGTCAATGGCCAACAGCCAATCTTCACAAGTGTATCCTCTTTCCCAAACCATGGAAAACACAGAACCACAGAGCATAGGGCACTTCCACACATGGGCGTTGACCTTGGGAAAATGAAAAAATCAACCAGACACAGGGACCCCAAAGTTGAGGGCTGCTGTCTTGACAAGAACCTCCACTCCGGTACACGTTTCATATCCCAGGAAAGAGCCAAGTGGACAAGTGGACAAAGACAAGTGGACAAGTGGACAAGTGGTGCTACGTAGGTCCAATGGAGTGTCACTCAGCCATGAAATCCACGTCATGAGGCTGGTAGCAGCATCCTGAGTGGATTTAGGTACGATCATCCTCAGTGAAATAAGTCCCACAAAAAAAGAAACTTATGATATCACTTATCGAGGGAATGTAAAAATCGCTCCCCATGCACTGAATCCCCAAACAGAACAGAGTCACGCTTTTAGAAAACACACTTATGCCTGCTTCAGGGGAAAGGTGAGGTGGGGTGACGCATAAAACTCGAGTTTGAAATGAGCACAGATACCCTTCCGAAAACCGAATATGGAATGGACACGACCTACTCCTTGCTCAATCAACTGGACTCACCAGACCCTGTTCATCGCACAAGTATCTATCCGACTAGTAAGCATCTTAAAAGCTAAGTCTTGATATCTCTGTGTAAGTGCATCAAGTGTGTGTAAAGCGGCCTAAAACCAGCAGGGAAAATCAGCTCAGACCCATTCTGAGGATACATTTCCAACATAAAGAAGAAACAAGCAGGGCAAAACAGAGAGAAATTCTTCCAAAATGTGTTCAGGGACTGGCATGCAACCAGGATTGACCACATCTACAGCCCCAGCGGCAGAAGACATAAGGCTGGACACTCTTGGGGCTGAGACGATTGGTGAGGTTGGGAAAGCAAATGCAGACCCTTGAAAGGAATCCTGCATGCTCCCCATTCCATGGGTCCCAACTCTCCAGGTTCAACGCAATCTTCCGACAGCGAAAGCACTCATTGGAAACCCAGCGGTTGCTACACCGTGGGATCGGGAAAGCTTTCTGAAACTCACCTCAGTTTTCATCTCTTGGTGCTCGTGTTCTCCATTCAGACCCCCTTACTAACAATCTCCCCACTTGGAGACTCGGCGCCTTTCCATGCCTCTTTCGTACCGTCTGCAATTTGTCCGCAGGATGAACTGCAAGAGGGGGAACCAATGAGAGACCCGCTGGAGGTGTTTGGTCGGGCACATGTCACTCTCATTTCCCATCACGAAGAAGAATTCACCAGCGGTTCAGCCTGCCACCCCGGATCGACAATAGGGCGTGAAGCCATCCAGCCGTGTTGCGTCCCACTCACAAAAAAGCGATTTGGGAAATGGAGCTCAGGGGCACTGCACTTCCCAAACCTGCAGAGTTCTAAACGATAACTATCGCCCCAAAATATATTGAGGTCAGGCTACGAAGAGGCGCTGAACGCAAGGCAGAACTGCAGGAAACGGATGTCAACGGGTACATCGGAATGGCCCCGATAGCACATGAAAAGCGCCAGAACGTGGACAATGATGCGGTTGGCCAAAAAGGGCGTATGCGTTTTTTCCTGAATATATTCAGGAAAAAACGCATACGCCCTTTTTGGCCAACCAAGCAACCTGGGAGAGCAAATCAGCACTACAAAGAAATCTCTCGCCCCCCCCCGGGGGCAAAAGGGCCAGGCGAAAAAAGTCTAAAAACCAGAAAGGCAGGACAGCCCACGGAGTCAAGGGAGCCTTGTTAAGCTGATGGGCGGGATGTCAATGGCCAACAGCCAATCTTCACAAGTGTATCCTCTTTCCCAAACCATGGAAAACACAGAACCACAGAGCATAGGGCACTTCCACACATGGGCGTTGACCTTGGGAAAATGAAAAAATCAACCAGACACAGGGACCCCAAAGTTGAGGGCTGCTGTCTTGACAAGAACCTCCACTCCGGTACACGTTTCATATCCCAGGAAAGAGCCAAGTGGACAAAGACGAGTGGACAAGTGGACAAAGACAAGTGGACAAGTGGACAAGTGGTGCTACGTAGGTCCAATGGAGTGTCACTCAGCCATGAAATCCACGTCATGAGGCTGGTAGCAGCATCCTGAGTGGATTTAGGTACGATCATCCTCAGTGAAATAAGTCCCACAAAAAAAGAAACTTATGATATCACTTATCGAGGGAATGTAAAAATCGCTCCCCATGCACTGAATCCCCAAACAGAACAGAGTCACGCTTTTAGAAAACACACTTATGCCTGCTTCAGGGGAAAGGTGAGGTGGGGTGACGCATAAAACTCGAGTTTGAAATGAGCACAGATACCCTTCCGAAAACCGAATATGGAATGGACACGACCTACTCCTTGCTCAATCAACTGGACTCACCAGACCCTGTTCATCGCACAAGTATCTATCCGACTAGTAAGCATCTTAAAAGCTAAGTCTTGATATCTCTGTGTAAGTGCATCAAGTGTGTGTCAAGCGGCCTAAAACCAGCAGGGAAAATCAGCTCAGACCCATTCTGAGGATACATTTCCAACATAAAGAAGAAACAAGCAGGGCAAAACAGAGAGAAATTCTTCCAAAATGCGTTCAGGGACTGGCATGCAACCAGGATTGACCACATCTACAGCCCCAGCGGCAGAAGACATAAGGCTGGACACTCTTGGGGCTGAGACGATTGGTGAGGTCGGGAAAGCAAATGCAGACCCTTGAAAGGAATCCTGCGTGCTCCCCATTCCATGGGTCCCAACTCTCCAGGTTCAACGCAATCTTCCGACAGCGAAAGCACTCATTGGAAAACCAGCGGATGCTACACCGTGGGATCGGGAAAGCTTTCTGAAACTCACCTCAGTTTTCATCTCCTGGTGCTCGTGTTCTCCATTCAGGCCCCCTTACTAACAATCTCCCCACTTGGAGACTCGGCGCCTTTCCATGCCTCTTTCGTACCGTCTGCAATTTGTCCGCAGGATGAACTGCAAGAGGGGGAACCAATGAGAGACTCGCTGGAGGTGTTTGGTCGGGCACATGTCACTCTCATTTCCCATCACGAAGAAGAATTCACCAGCGGTTCAGCCTGCCACCCCGGATCGACAATAGGGCGTGAAGCCATCCAGTCGTGTTGCGTCCCACTCACAAAAAAGCGACTTGGGAAATGGAGCTCAGGGGCACTGCACTTCCCAAACCTGCAGAGTTCTAAACGATAACTATCGCCCCAAAATATATTGAGGTCAGGCTACGAAGAGGCGCTGAACGCAAGGCAGAACTGCAGGAAACGGATGTCAACGGGTACATCGGAATGGCCCCGATAGCACATGAAAAGCGCCAGAACGTGGACAATGATGCGGTTGGCCAAAAAGGGCGTATGCGTTTTTTCCTGAATATATTCAGGAAAAAACGCATACGCCCTTTTTGGCCAACCAAGCAACCTGGGAGAGCAAATCAGCACTACAAAGAAATCTCTCGCCCCCCCCCGGGGCAAAAGGGCCAGGCGAAAAAAGTCTAAAAACCAGAAAGGCAGGACAGCCCACGGAGTCAAGGGAGCCTTGTTAAGCTGATGGGCGGGATGTCAATGGCCAACAGCCAATCTTCACAAGTGTATCCTCTTTCCCAAACCATGGAAAACACAGAACCACAGAGCATAGGGCACTTCCACACATGGGCGTTGACCTTGGGAAAATGAAAAAATCAACCAGACACAGGGACCCCAAAGTTGAGGGCTGCTGTCTTGACAAGAACCTCCACTCCGGTACACGTTTCATATCCCAGGAAAGAGCCAAGTGGACAAAGACGAGTGGACAAGTGGACAAAGACAAGTGGACAAGTGGACAAGTGGTGCTACGTAGGTCCAATGGAGTGTCACTCAGCCATGAAATCCACGTCATGAGGCTGGTAGCAGCATCCTGAGTGGATTTAGGTACGATCATCCTCAGTGAAATAAGTCCCACAAAAAAAGAAACTTATGATATCACTTATCGAGGGAATGTAAAAATCGCTCCCCATGCACTGAATCCCCAAACAGAACAGAGTCACGCTTTTAGAAAACACACTTATGCCTGCTTCAGGGGAAAGGTGAGGTGGGGTGACGCATAAAACTCGAGTTTGAAATGAGCACAGATACCCTTCCGAAAACCGAATATGGAATGGACACGACCTACTCCTTGCTCAATCAACTGGACTCACCAGACCCTCTTCATCGCACAAGTATCTATCCGACTAGTAAGCATCTTAAAAGCTAAGTCTTGATATCTCTGTGTAAGTGCATCAAGTGTGTGTAAAGCGGCCTAAAACCAGCAGGGAAAATCAGCTCAGACCCATTCTGAGGATACATTTCCAACATAAAGAAGAAACAAGCAGGGCAAAACAGAGAGAAATTCTTCCAAAATGCGTTCAGGGACTGGCATGCAACCAGGATTGACCACATCTACAGCCCCAGCGGCAGAAGACATAAGGCTGGACACTCTTGGGGCTGAGACGATTGGTGAGGTCGGGAAAGCAAATGCAGACCCTTGAAAGGAATCCTGCGTGCTCCCCATTCCATGGGTCCCAACTCTCCAGGTTCAACGCAATCTTCCGACAGCGAAAGCACTCATTGGAAAACCAGCGGATGCTACACCGTGGGATCGGGAAAGCTTTCTGAAACTCACCTCAGTTTTCATCTCCTGGTGCTCATGTTCTCCATTCAGGCCCCCTTACTAACAATCTCCCCACTTGGAGACTCGGCGCCTTTCCATGCCTCTTTCGTACCGTCTGCAATTTGTCCGCAGGATGAACTGCAAGAGGGGGAACCAATGAGAGACTCGCTGGAGGTGTTTGGTCGGGCACATGTCACTCTCATTTCCCATCACGAAGAAGAATTCACCAGCGGTTCAGCCTGCCACCCCGGATCGACAATAGGGCGTGAAGCCATCCAGCCGTGTTGCGTCCCACTCACAAAAAAGCGACTTGGGAAATGGAGCTCAGGGGCACTGCACTTCCCAAACCTGCAGAGTTCTAAACGATAACTATCGCCCCAAAATATATTGAGGTCAGGCTACGAAGAGGCGCTGAACGCAAGGCAGAACTGCAGGAAACGGATGTCAACGGGTACATCGGAATGGCCCCGATAGCACATGAAAAGCGCCAGAACGTGGACAATGATGCGGTTGGCCAAAAAGGGCGTATGCGTTTTTTCCTGAATATATTCAGGAAAAAACGCATACGCCCTT
Source organism: Kogia breviceps (assembly GCF_026419965.1). Classification (NCBI taxonomy): domain Eukaryota; kingdom Metazoa; phylum Chordata; class Mammalia; order Artiodactyla; family Physeteridae; genus Kogia; species Kogia breviceps. The sequence goes on from NC_081315.1 coordinate 48,666,525, forward strand.
TTTGGCCAACCAAGCAACCTGGGAGAGCAAATCAGCACTACAAAGAAATCTCTCGCCCCCCCCCCGGGGCAAAAGGGCCAGGCGAAAAAAGTCTAAAAACCAGAAAGGCAGGACAGCCCACGGAGTCAAGGGAGCCTTGTTAAGCTGATGGGCGGGATGTCAATGGCCAACAGCCAATCTTCACAAGTGTATCCTCTTTCCCAAACCATGTAAAACACAGAACCACAGAGCATAGGGCACTTCCACACATGGGCGTTGACCTTGGGAAAATGAAAAAATCAACCAGACACAGGGACCCCAAAGTTGAGGGCTGCTGTCTTGACAAGAACCTCCACTCCGGTACACGTTTCATATCCCAGGAAAGAGCCAAGTGGACAAAGACGAGTGGACAAGTGGACAAAGACAAGTGGACAAGTGGACAAGTGGTGCTACGTAGGTCCAATGGAGTGTCACTCAGCCATGAAATCCACGTCATGAGGCTGGTAGCAGCATCCTGAGTGGATTTAGGTACGATCATCCTCAGTGAAATAAGTCCCACAAAAAAAGAAACTTATGATATCACTTATCGAGGGAATGTAAAAATCGCTCCCCATGCACTGAATCCCCAAACAGAACAGAGTCACGCTTTTAGAAAACACACTTATGCCTGCTTCAGGGGAAAGGTGAGGTGGGGTGACGCATAAAACTCGAGTTTGAAATGAGCACAGATACCCTTCCGAAAACCGAATATGGAATGGACACGACCTACTCCTTGCTCAATCAACTGGACTCACCAGACCCTCTTCATCGCACAAGTATCTATCCGACTAGTAAGCATCTTAAAAGCTAAGTCTTGATATCTCTGTGTAAGTGCATCAAGTGTGTGTAAAGCGGCCTAAAACCAGCAGGGAAAATCAGCTCAGACCCATTCTGAGGATACATTTCCAACATAAAGAAGAAACAAGCAGGGCAAAACAGAGAGAAATTCTTCCAAAATGCGTTCAGGGACTGGCATGCAACCAGGATTGACCACATCTACAGCCCCAGCGGCAGAAGACATAAGGCTGGACACTCTTGGGGCTGAGACGATTGGTGAGGTTGGGAAAGCAAATGCAGACCCTTGAAAGGAATCCTGCGTGCTCCCCATTCCATGGGTCCCAACTCTCCAGGTTCAACGCAATCTTCCGACAGCGAAAGCACTCATTGGAAAACCAGCGGATGCTACACCGTGGGATCGGGAAAGCTTTCTGAAACTCACCTCAGTTTTCATCTCCTGGTGCTCGTGTTCTCCATTCAGGCCCCCTTACTAACAATCTCCCCACTTGGAGACTCGGCGCCTTTCCATGCCTCTTTCGTACCGTCTGCAATTTGTCCGCAGGATGAACTGCAAGAGGGGGAACCAATGAGAGACTCGCTGGAGGTGTTTGGTCGGGCACATGTCACTCTCATTTCCCATCACGAAGAAGAATTCACCAGCGGTTCAGCCTGCCACCCCGGATCGACAATAGGGCGTGAAGCCATCCAGCCGTGTTGCGTCCCACTCACAAAAAAGCGACTTGGGAAATGGAGCTCAGGGGCACTGCACTTCCCAATCCTGCAGAGTTCTAAACGATAACTATCGCCCCAAAATATATTGAGGTCAGGCTACGAAGAGGCGCTGAACGCAAGGCAGAACTGCAGGAAACGGATGTCAATGGGTACATCGGAATGGCCCCGATAGCACATGAAAAGCGCCAGAACGTGGACAATGATGCGGTTGGCCAAAAAGGGCGTATGCGTTTTTTCCTGAATATATTCAGGAAAAAACGCATACGCCCTTTTTGGCCAACCAAGCAACCTGGGAGAGCAAATCAGCACTACAAAGAAATCTCTCGCCCCCCCTGGGGCAAAAGGGCCAGGTGAAAAAAGTCTAAAAACCAGAAAGGCAGGACAGGCCACGGAGTCAAGGGAGCCTTGTTAAGCTGATGGGCGGGATGTCAATGGCCAACAGCCAACCTTCACAAGTGTATCCTCTTTCCCAAACCATGGAAAACACAGAACCACAGAGCATAGGGCACTTCCACACATGGGCGTTGACCTTCGGAAAATGAAAAAATCAACCAGACACAGGGACCCCAAAGTTGAGGGCTGCTGTCTTGACAAGAACCTCCACTCCGGTACACGTTTCATATCCCAGGAAAGAGCCAAGTGGACAAAGACGAGTGGACAAGTGGACAAAGACAAGTGGACAAGTGGACAAGTGGTGCTACGTAGGTCCAATGGAGTGTCACTCAGCCATGAAATCCACGTCATGAGGCTGGTAGCAGCATCCTGAGTGGATTTAGGTACGATCATCCTCAGTGAAATAAGTCCCACAAAAAAAGAAACTTATGATATCACTTATCGAGGGAATGTAAAAATCGCTCCCCATGCACTGAATCCCCAAACAGAACAGAGTCACGCTTTTAGAAAACACACTTATGCCTGCTTCAGGGGAAAGGTGAGGTGGGGTGACGCATAAAACTCGAGTTTGAAATGAGCACAGATACCCTTCCGAAAACCGAATATGGAATGGACACGACCTACTCCTTGCTCAATCAACTGGACTCACCAGACCCTCTTCATCGCACAAGTATCTATCCGACTAGTAAGCATCTTAAAAGCTAAGTCTTGATATCTCTGTGTAAGTGCATCAAGTGTGTGTCAAGCGGCCTAAAACCAGCAGGGAAAATCAGCTCAGACCCATTCTGAGGATACATTTCCAACATAAAGAAGAAACAAGCAGGGCAAAACAGAGAGAAATTCTTCCAAAATGCGTTCAGGGACTGGCATGCAACCAGGATTGACCACATCTACAGCCCCAGCGGCAGAAGACATAAGGCTGGACACTCTTGGGGCTGAGACGATTGGTGAGGTCGGGAAAGCAAATGCAGACCCTTGAAAGGAATCCTGCGTGCTCCCCATTCCATGGGTCCCAACTCTCCAGGTTCAACGCAATCTTCCGACAGCGAAAGCACTCATTGGAAAACCAGCGGATGCTACACCGTGGGATCGGGAAAGCTTTCTGAAACTCACCTCAGTTTTCATCTCCTGGTGCTCGTGTTCTCCATTCAGGCCCCCTTACTAACAATCTCCCCACTTGGAGACTCGGCGCCTTTCCATGCCTCTTTCGTACCGTCTGCAATTTGTCCGCAGGATGAACTGCAAGAGGGGGAACCAATGAGAGACTCGCTGGAGGTGTTTGGTCGGGCACATGTCACTCTCATTTCCCATCACGAAGAAGAATTCACCAGCGGTTCAGCCTGCCACCCCGGATCGACAATAGGGCGTGAAGCCATCCAGCCGTGTTGCGTCCCACTCACAAAAAAGCGACTTGGGAAATGGAGCTCAGGGGCACTGCACTTCCCAAACCTGCAGAGTTCTAAACCATAACTATCGCCCCAAAATATATTGAGGTCAGGCTACGAAGAGGCGCTGAACGCAAGGCAGAACTGCAGGAAACGGATGTCAACGGGTACATCGGAATGGCCCCGATAGCACATGAAAAGCGCCAGAACGTGGACAATGATGCGGTTGGCCAAAAAGGGCGTATGCGTTTTTTCCTGAATATATTCAGGAAAAAACGCATACGCCCTTTTTGGCCAACCAAGCAACCTGGGAGAGCAAATCAGCACTACAAAGAAATCTCTCGCCCCCCCCCCGGGGCAAAAGGGCCAGGCGAAAAAAGTCTAAAAACCAGAAAGGCAGGACAGCCCACGGAGTCAAGGGAGCCTTGTTAAGCTGATGGGCGGGATGTCAATGGCCAACAGCCAATCTTCACAAGTGTATCCTCTTTCCCAAACCATGTAAAACACAGAACCACAGAGCATAGGGCACTTCCACACATGGGCGTTGACCTTGGGAAAATGAAAAAATCAACCAGACACAGGGACCCCAAAGTTGAGGGCTGCTGTCTTGACAAGAACCTCCACTCCGGTACACGTTTCATATCCCAGGAAAGAGCCAAGTGGACAAAGACGAGTGGACAAGTGGACAAAGACAAGTGGACAAGTGGACAAGTGGTGCTACGTAGGTCCAATGGAGTGTCACTCAGCCATGAAATCCACGTCATGAGGCTGGTAGCAGCATCCTGAGTGGATTTAGGTACGATCATCCTCAGTGAAATAAGTCCCACAAAAAAAGAAACTTATGATATCACTTATCGAGGGAATGTAAAAATCGCTCCCCATGCACTGAATCCCCAAACAGAACAGAGTCACGCTTTTAGAAAACACACTTATGCCTGCTTCAGGGGAAAGGTGAGGTGGGGTGACGCATAAAACTCGAGTTTGAAATGAGCACAGATACCCTTCCGAAAACCGAATATGGAATGGACACGACCTACTCCTTGCTCAATCAACTGGACTCACCAGACCCTCTTCATCGCACAAGTATCTATCCGACTAGTAAGCATCTTAAAAGCTAAGTCTTGATATCTCTGTGTAAGTGCATCAAGTGTGTGTAAAGCGGCCTAAAACCAGCAGGGAAAATCAGCTCAGACCCATTCTGAGGATACATTTCCAACATAAAGAAGAAACAAGCAGGGCAAAACAGAGAGAAATTCTTCCAAAATGCGTTCAGGGACTGGCATGCAACCAGGATTGACCACATCTACAGCCCCAGCGGCAGAAGACATAAGGCTGGACACTCTTGGGGCTGAGACGATTGGTGAGGTTGGGAAAGCAAATGCAGACCCTTGAAAGGAATCCTGCGTGCTCTCCATTCCATGGGTCCCAACTCTCCAGGTTCAACGCAATCTTCCGACAGCGAAAGCACTCATTGGAAAACCAGCGGATGCTACACCGTGGGATCGGGAAAGCTTTCTGAAACTCACCTCAGTTTTCATCTCCTGGTGCTCGTGTTCTCCATTCAGGCCCCCTTACTAACAATCTCCCCACTTGGAGACTCGGCGCCTTTCCATGCCTCTTTCGTACCGTCTGCAATTTGTCCGCAGGATGAACTGCAAGAGGGGGAACCAATGAGAGACTCGCTGGAGGTGTTTGGTCGGGCACATGTCACTCTCATTTCCCATCACGAAGAAGAATTCACCAGCGGTTCAGCCTGCCACCCCGGATCGACAATAGGGCGTGAAGCCATCCAGCCGTGTTGCGTCCCACTCACAAAAAAGCGACTTGGGAAATGGAGCTCAGGGGCACTGCACTTCCCAATCCTGCAGAGTTCTAAACGATAACTATCGCCCCAAAATATATTGAGGTCAGGCTACGAAGAGGCGCTGAACGCAAGGCAGAACTGCAGGAAACGGATGTCAATGGGTACATCGGAATGGCCCCGATAGCACATGAAAAGCGCCAGAACGTGGACAATGATGCGGTTGGCCAAAAAGGGCGTATGCGTTTTTTCCTGAATATATTCAGGAAAAAACGCATACGCCCTTTTTGGCCAACCAAGCAACCTGGGAGAGCAAATCAGCACTACAAAGAAATCTCTCGCCCCCCCTGGGGCAAAAGGGCCAGGTGAAAAAAGTCTAAAAACCAGAAAGGCAGGACAGGCCACGGAGTCAAGGGAGCCTTGTTAAGCTGATGGGCGGGATGTCAATGGCCAACAGCCAACCTTCACAAGTGTATCCTCTTTCCCAAACCATGGAAAACACAGAACCACAGAGCATAGGGCACTTCCACACATGGGCGTTGACCTTCGGAAAATGAAAAAATCAACCAGACACAGGGACCCCAAAGTTGAGGGCTGCTGTCTTGACAAGAACCTCCACTCCGGTACACGTTTCATATCCCAGGAAAGAGCCAAGTGGACAAAGACGAGTGGACAAGTGGACAAAGACAAGTGGACAAGTGGACAAGTGGTGCTACGTAGGTCCAATGGAGTGTCACTCAGCCATGAAATCCACGTCATGAGGCTGGTAGCAGCATCCTGAGTGGATTTAGGTACGATCATCCTCAGTGAAATAAGTCCCACAAAAAAAGAAACTTATGATATCACTTATCGAGGGAATGTAAAAATCGCTCCCCATGCACTGAATCCCCAAACAGAACAGAGTCACGCTTTTAGAAAACACACTTATGCCTGCTTCAGGGGAAAGGTGAGGTGGGGTGACGCATAAAACTCGAGTTTGAAATGAGCACAGATACCCTTCCGAAAACCGAATATGGAATGGACACGACCTACTCCTTGCTCAATCAACTGGACTCACCAGACCCTCTTCATCGCACAAGTATCTATCCGACTAGTAAGCATCTTAAAAGCTAAGTCTTGATATCTCTGTGTAAGTGCATCAAGTGTGTGTAAAGCGGCCTAAAACCAGCAGGGAAAATCAGCTCAGACCCATTCTGAGGATACATTTCCAACATAAAGAAGAAACAAGCAGGGCAAAACAGAGAGAAATTCTTCCAAAATGCGTTCAGGGACTGGCATGCAACCAGGATTGACCACATCTACAGCCCCAGCGGCAGAAGACATAAGGCTGGACACTCTTGGGGCTGAGACGATTGGTGAGGTCGGGAAAGCAAATGCAGACCCTTGAAAGGAATCCTGCGTGCTCCCCATTCCATGGGTCCCAACTCTCCAGGTTCAACGCAATCTTCCGACAGCGAAAGCACTCATTGGAAAACCAGCGGATGCTACACCGTGGGATCGGGAAAGCTTTCTGAAACTCACCTCAGTTTTCATCTCCTGGTGCTCGTGTTCTCCATTCAGGCCCCCTTACTAACAATCTCCCCACTTGGAGACTCGGCGCCTTTCCATGCCTCTTTCGTACCGTCTGCAATTTGTCCGCAGGATGAACTGCAAGAGGGGGAACCAATGAGAGACTCGCTGGAGGTGTTTGGTCGGGCACATGTCACTCTCATTTCCCATCACGAAGAAGAATTCACCAGCGGTTCAGCCTGCCACCCCGGATCGACAATAGGGCGTGAAGCCATCCAGCCGTGTTGCGTCCCACTCACAAAAAAGCGACTTGGGAAATGGAGCTCAGGGGCACTGCACTTCCCAAACCTGCAGAGTTCTAAACCATAACTATCGCCCCAAAATATATTGAGGTCAGGCTACGAAGAGGCGCTGAACGCAAGGCAGAACTGCAGGAAACGGATGTCAATGGGTACATCGGAATGGCCCCGATAGCACATGAAAAGCGCCAGAACGTGGACAATGATGCGGTTGGCCAAAAAGGGCGTATGCGTTTTTTCCTGAATATATTCAGGAAAAAACGCATACGCCCTTTTTGGCCAACCAAGCAACCTGGGAGAGCAAATCAGCACTACAAAGAAATCTCTCGCCCCCCCCCGGGGCAAAAGGGCCAGGCGAAAAAAGTCTAAAAACCAGAAAGGCAGGACAGCCCACGGAGTCAAGGGAGCCTTGTTAAGCTGATGGGCGGGATGTCAATGGCCAACAGCCAACCTTCACAAGTGTATCCTCTTTCCCAAACCATGTAAAACACAGAACCACAGAGCATAGGGCACTTCCACACATGGGCGTTGACGTTGGGAAAATGAAAAAATCAACCAGACACAGGGACCCCAAAGTTGAGGGCTGCTGTCTTGACAAGAACCTCCACTCCGGTACACGTTTCATATCCCAGGAAAGAGCCAAGTGGACAAGTGGACAAAGACAAGTGGACAAGTGGACAAGTGGTGCTACGTAGGTCCAATGGAGTGTCACTCAGCCATGAAATCCACGTCATGAGGCTGGTAGCAGCATCCTGAGTGGATTTAGGTACGATCATCCTCAGTTCAATAAGTCCCACAAAAAAAGAAACTTATGATATCACTTATCGAGGGAATGTAAAAATCGCTCCCCATGCACTGAATCCCCAAACAGAACAGAGTCACGCTTTTAGAAAACACACTTATGCCTGCTTCAGGGGAAAGGTGAGGTGGGGTGACGCATAAAACTCGAGTTTGAAATGAGCACAGATACCCTTCCGAAAACCGAATATGGAATGGACACGACCTACTCCTTGCTCAATCAACTGGACTCACCAGACCCTCTTCATCGCACAAGTATCTATCCGACTAGTAAGCATCTTAAAAGCTAAGTCTTGATATCTCTGTGTAAGTGCATCAAGTGTGTGTCAAGCGGCCTAAAACCAGCAGGGAAAATCAGCTCAGACCCATTCTGAGGATACATTTCCAACATAAAGAAGAAACAAGCAGGGCAAAACAGAGAGAAATTCTTCCAAAATGCGTTCAGGGACTGGCATGCAACCAGGATTGACCACATCTACAGCCCCAGCGGCAGAAGACATAAGGCTGGACACTCTTGGGGCTGAGACGATTGGTGAGGTCGGGAAAGCAAATGCAGACCCTTGAAAGGAATCCTGCGTGCTCCCCATTCCATGGGTCCCAACTCTCCAGGTTCAACGCAATCTTCCGACAGCGAAAGCACTCATTGGAAAACCAGCGGATGCTACACCGTGGGATCGGGAAAGCTTTCTGAAACTCACCTCAGTTTTCATCTCCTGGTGCTCGTGTTCTCCATTCAGGCCCCCTTACTAACAATCTCCCCACTTGGAGACTCGGCGCCTTTCCATGCCTCTTTCGTACCGTCTGCAATTTGTCCGCAGGATGAACTGCAAGAGGGGGAACCAATGAGAGACTCGCTGGAGGTGTTTGGTCGGGCACATGTCACTCTCATTTCCCATCACGAAGAAGAATTCACCAGCGGTTCAGCCTGCCACCCCGGATCGACAATAGGGCGTGAAGCCATCCAGCCGTGTTGCGTCCCACTCACAAAAAAGCGACTTGGGAAATGGAGCTCAGGGGCACTGCACTTCCCAAACCTGCAGAGTTCTAAACCATAACTATCGCCCCAAAATATATTGAGGTCAGGCTACGAAGAGGCGCTGAACGCAAGGCAGAACTGCAGGAAACGGATGTCAATGGGTACATCGGAATGGCCCCGATAGCACATGAAAAGCGCCAGAACGTGGACAATGATGCGGTTGGCCAAAAAGGGCGTATGCGTTTTTTCCTGAATATATTCAGGAAAAAACGCATACGCCCTTTTTGGCCAACCAAGCAACCTGGGAGAGCAAATCAGCACTACAAAGAAATCTCTCGCCCCCCCCCGGGGCAAAAGGGCCAGGCGAAAAAAGTCTAAAAACCAGAAAGGCAGGACAGCCCACGGAGTCAAGGGAGCCTTGTTAAGCTGATGGGCGGGATGTCAATGGCCAACAGCCAACCTTCACAAGTGTATCCTCTTTCCCAAACCATGTAAAACACAGAACCACAGAGCATAGGGCACTTCCACACATGGGCGTTGACGTTGGGAAAATGAAAAAATCAACCAGACACAGGGACCCCAAAGTTGAGGGCTGCTGTCTTGACAAGAACCTCCACTCCGGTACACGTTTCATATCCCAGGAAAGAGCGAAGTGGACAAGTGGACAAAGACAAGTGGACAAGTGGACAAGTGGTGCTACGTAGGTCCAATGGAGTGTCACTCAGCCATGAAATCCACGTCATGAGGCTGGTAGCAGCATCCTGAGTGGATTTAGGTACGATCATCCTCAGTTCAATAAGTCCCACAAAAAAAGAAACTTATGATATCACTTATCGAGGGAATGTAAAAATCGCTCCCCATGCACTGAATCCCCAAACAGAACAGAGTCACGCTTTTAGAAAACACACTTATGCCTGCTTCAGGGGAAAGGTGAGGTGGGGTGACGCATAAAACTCGAGTTTGAAATGAGCACAGATACCCTTCCGAAAACCGAATATGGAATGGACACGACCTACTCCTTGCTCAATCAACTGGACTCACCAGACCCTGTTCATCGCACAAGTATCTATCCGACTAGTAAGCATCTTAAAAGCTAAGTCTTGATATATCTCTGTGTAAGTGCATCAAGTGTGTGTCAAGCGGCCTAAAACCAGCAGGGAAAATCAGCTCAGACCCATTCTGAGGATACATTTCCAACATAAAGAAGAAACAAGCAGGGCAAAACAGAGAGAAATTCTTCCAAAATGCGTTCAGGGACTGGCATGCAACCAGGATTGACCACATCTACAGCCCCAGCGGCAGAAGACATAAGGCTGGACACTCGTGGGGCTGAGACGATTGGTGAGGTTGGGAAAGCAAATGCAGACCCTTGAAAGGAATCCTGCGTGCTCCCCATTCCATGGGTCCCAACTCTCCAGGTTCAACGCAATCTTCCGACAGCGAAAGCACTCATTGGAAACCCAGCGGATGCTACACCGTGGGATCGGGAAAGCTTTCTGAAACTCACCTCAGTTTTCATCTCCTGGTGCTCGTGTTCTCCATTCAGGCCCCCTTACTAACAATCTCCCCACTTGGAGACTCGGCGCCTTTCCATGCCTCTTTCGTACCGTCTGCAATTTGTCCGCAGGATGAACTGCAAGAGGGGGAACCAATGAGAGACTCGCTGGAGGTGTTTGGTCGGGCACATGTCACTCTCATTTCCCATCACGAAGAAGAATTCACCAGCGGTTCAGCCTGCCACCCCGGATCGACAATAGGGCGTGAAGCCATCCAGCCGTGTTGCGTCCCACTCACAAAAAAGCGACTTGGGAAATGGAGCTCAGGGGCACTGCACTTCCCAAACCTGCAGAGTTCTAAACGATAACTATCGCCCCAAAATATATTGAGGTCAGGCTACGAAGAGGCGCTGAACGCAAGGCAGAACTGCAGGAAACGGATGTCAACGGGTACATCGGAATGGCCCCGATAGCACATGAAAAGCGCCAGAACGTGGACAATGATGCAGTTGGCCAAAAAGGGCGTATGCGTTTTTTCCTGAATATATTCAGGAAAAAACGCATACGCCCTTTTTGGCCAACCAAGCAACCTGGGAGAGCAAATCAGCACTACAAAGAAATCTCTCGCCCCCCCTGGGGCAAAAGGGCCAGGCGAAAAAAGTCTAAAAACCAGAAAGGCAGGAAAGGCCACGGAGTCAAGGGAGCCTTGTTAAGCTGATGGGCGGGATGTCAATGGCCAACAGCCAACCTTCACAAGTGTATCCTCTTTCCCAAACCATGGAAAACACAGAACCACAGAGCATAGGGCACTTCCACACATGGGCGTTGACCTTCGGAAAATGAAAAAATCAACCAGACACGGGGACCTCAAAGTTGAGGGCTGCTGTCTTGACAAGAACCTCCACTCCGGTACACGTTTCATATCCCAGGAAAGAGCCAAGTGGACAAAGACGAGTGGACAAGTGGACAAAGACAAGTGGACAAGTGGACAAGTGGTGCTACGTAGGTCCAATGGAGTGTCACTCAGCCATGAAATCCACGTCATGAGGCTGGTAGCAGCATCCTGAGTGGATTTAGGTACGATCATCCTCAGTGAAATAAGTCCCACAGAAAAAGAAACTTATGATATCACTTATCGAGGGAATGTAAAAATCGCTCCCCATGCACTGAATCCCCAAACAGAACAGAGTCACGCTTTTAGAAAACACACTTATGCCTGCTTCAGGGGAAAGGTGAGGTGGGGTGACGCATAAAACTCGAGTTTGAAATGAGCACAGATACCCTTCAGAAAACCGAATATGGAATGGACACCACCTACTCCTTGCTCAATCAACTGGACTCACCAGACCCTGTTCATCGCACAAGTATCTATCCGACTAGTAAGCATCTTAAAAGCTAAGTCTTGATATCTCTGTGTAAGTGCATCAAGTGTGTGTAAAGCGGCCTAAAACCAGCAGGGAAAATCAGCTCAGACCCATTCTGAGGATACATTTCCAACATAAAGAAGAAACAAGCAGGGCAAAACAGAGAGAAATTCTTCCAAAATGCGTTCAGGGACTGGCATGCAACCAGGATTGACCACATCTACAGCCCCAGCGGCAGAAGACATAAGGCTGGACACTCGTGGGGCTGAGACGATTGGTGAGGTTGGGAAAGCAAATGCAGACCCTTGAAAGGAATCCTGCGTGCTCCCCATTCCATGGGTCCCAACTCTCCAGGTTCAACGCAATCTTCCGACAGCGAAAGCACTCATTGGAAACCCAGCGGATGCTACACCGTGGGATCGGGAAAGCTTTCTGAAACTCACCTCAGTTTTCATCTCCTGGTGCTCGTGTTCTCCATTCAGGCCCCCTTACTAACAATCTCCCCACTTGGAGACTCGGCGCCTTTCCATGCCTCTTTCGTACCGTCTGCAATTTGTCCGCAGGATGAACTGCAAGAGGGGGAACCAATGAGAGACTCGCTGGAGGTGTTTGGTCGGGCACATGTCACTCTCATTTCCCATCACGAAGAAGAATTCACCAGAGGTTCAGCCTGCCACCCCGGATCGACTATAGGGCGTGAAGCCATCCAGCCGTGTTGCGTCCCACTCACAAAAAAGCGACTTGGGAAATGGAGCTCAGGGGCACTGCACTTCCCAAACCTGCAGAGTTCTAAACGATAACTATCGCCCCAAAATATATTGAGGTCAGGCTACGAAGAGGCGCTGAACGCAAGGCAGAACTGCAGGAAACGGATGTCAATGGGTACATCGGAATGGCCCCAATAGCACATGAAAAGCGCCAGAATGTGGACAATGATGCGGTTGGCCAAAAAGGGCGTATGCGTTTTTTCCTGAATATATTCAGGAAAAAACGCATACGCCCTTTTTGGCCAACCAAGCAAGCTGGGAGAGCAAATCAGCACTACAAAGAAATCTCTCGCCCCCCCCCGGGGCAAAAGGGCCAGGCGAAAAAAGTCTAAAAACCAGAAAGGCAGGACAGCCCACGGAGTCAAGGGAGCCTTGTTAAGCTGATGGGCGGGATGTCAATGGCCAACAGCCAATCTTCACAAGTGTATCCTCTTTCCCAAACCATGGAAAACACAGAACCACAGAGCATAGGGCACTTCCACACATGGGCGTTGACCTTGGGAAAATGAAAAAATCAACCAGACACAGGGACCCCAAAGTTGAGGGCTGCTGTCTTGACAAGAACCTCCACTCCGGTACACGTTTCATATCCCAGGAAAGAGCCAAGTGGACAAAGACGAGTGGACAAGTGGACAAAGACAAGTGGACAAGTGGACAAGTGGTGCTACGTAGGTCCAATGGAGTGTCACTCAGCCATGAAATCCACGTCATGAGGCTGGTAGCAGCATCCTGAGTGGATTTAGGTACGATCATCCTCAGTGAAATAAGTCCCACAAAAAAAGAAACTTATGATATCACTTATCGAGGGAATGTAAAAATCGCTCCCCATGCACTGAATCCCCAAACAGAACAGAGTCACGCTTTTAGAAAACACACTTATGCCTGCTTCAGGGGAAAGGTGAGGTGGGGTGAAGCATAAAACTCGAGTTTGAAATGAGCACAGATACCCTTCCGAAAACCGAATATGGAATGGACACCACCTACTCCTTGCTCAATCAACTGGACTCACCAGACCCTGTTCATCGCACAAGTATCTATCCGACTAGTAAGCATCTTAAAAGCTAAGTCTTGATATCTCTGTGTAAGTGCATCAAGTGTGTGTAAAGCGGCCTAAAACCAGCAGGGAAAATCAGCTCAGACCCATTCTGAGGATACATTTCCAACATAAAGAAGAAACAAGCAGGGCAAAACAGAGAGAAATTCTTCCAAAATGCGTTCAGGGACTGGCATGCAACCAGGATTGACCACATCTACAGCCCCAGCGGCAGAAGACATAAGGCTGGACACTCGTGGGGCTGAGACGATTGGTGAGGTTGGGAAAGCAAATGCAGACCCTTGAAAGGAATCCTGCGTGCTCCCCATTCCATGGGTCCCAACTCTCCAGGTTCAACGCAATCTTCCGACAGCGAAAGCACTCATTGGAAAACCAGCGGATGCTACACCGTGGGATCGGGAAAGCTTTCTGAAACTCACCTCAGTTTTCATCTCCTGGTGCTCGTGTTCTCCATTCAGGCCCCCTTACTAACAATCTCCCCACTTGGAGACTCGGCGCCTTTCCATGCCTCTTTCGTACCGTCTGCAATTTGTCCGCAGGATGAACTGCAAGAGGGGGAACCAATGAGAGACTCGCTGGAGGTGTTTGGTCGGGCACATGTCACTCTCATTTCCCATCACGAAGAAGAATTCACCAGAGGTTCAGCCTGCCACCCCGGATCGACAATAGGGCGTGAAGCCATCCAGCCGTGTTGCGTCCCACTCACAAAAAAGCGACTTGGGAAATGGAGCTCAGGGGCACTGCACTTCCCAAACCTGCAGAGTTCTAAACGATAACTATCGCCCCAAAATATATTGAGGTCAGGCTACGAAGAGGCGCTGAACGCAAGGCAGAACTGCAGGAAACGGATGTCAATGGGTACATCGGAATGGCCCCGATAGCACATGAAAAGCGCCAGAACGTGGACAATGATGCAGTTGGCCAAAAAGGGCGTATGCGTTTTTTCCTGAATATATTCAGGAAAAAACGCATACGCCCTTTTTGGCCAACCAAGCAACCTGGGAGAGCAAATCAGCACTACAAAGAAATCTCTCGCCCCCCCCGGGGCAAAAGGGCCAGGCGAAAAAAGTCTAAAAACCAGAAAGGCAGGACAGGCCACGGAGTCAAGGGAGCCTTGTTAAGCTGATGGGCGGGATGTCAATGGCCAACAGCCAACCTTCACAAGTGTATCCTCTTTCCCAAACCATGGAAAACACAGAACCACAGAGCATAGGGCACTTCCACACATGGGCGTTGACCTTCGGAAAATGAAAAAATCAACCAGACACGGGGACCCCAAAGTTGAGGGCTGCTGTCTTGACAAGAACCTCCACTCCGGTACACGTTTCATATCCCAGGAAAGAGCCAAGTGGACAAAGACGAGTGGACAAGTGGACAAAGACAAGTGGACAAGTGGACAAGTGGTGCTACGTAGGTCCAATGGAGTGTCACTCAGCCATGAAATCCACGTCATGAGGCTGGTAGCAGCATCCTGAGTGGATTTAGGTACGATCATCCTCAGTGAAATAAGTCCCACAGAAAAAGAAACTTATGATATCACTTATCGAGGGAATGTAAAAATCGCTCCCCATGCACTGAATCCCCAAACAGAACAGAGTCACGCTTTTAGAAAACACACTTATGCCTGCTTCAGGGGAAAGGTGAGGTGGGGTGACGCATAAAACTCGAGTTTGAAATGAGCACAGATACCCTTCCGAAAACCGAATATGGAATGGACACGACCTACTCCTTGCTCAATCAACTGGACTCACCAGACCCTGTTCATCGCACAAGTATCTATCCGACTAGTAAGCATCTTAAAAGCTAAGTCTTGATATCTCTGTGTAAGTGCATCAAGTGTGTGTCAAGCGGCCTAAAACCAGCAGGGAAAATCAGCTCAGACCCATTCTGAGGATACATTTCCAACATAAAGAAGAAACAAGCAGGGCAAAACAGAGAGAAATTCTTCCAAAATGCGTTCAGGGACTGGCATGCAACCAGGATTGACCACATCTACAGCCCCAGCGGCAGAAGACATAAGGCTGGACACTCGTGGGGCTGAGACGATTGGTGAGGTTGGGAAAGCAAATGCAGACCCTTGAAAGGAATCCTGCGTGCTCCCCATTCCATGGGTCCCAACTCTCCAGGTTCAACGCAATCTTCCGACAGCGAAAGCACTCATTGGAAAACCAGCGGATGCTACACCGTGGGATCGGGAAAGCTTTCTGAAACTCACCTCAGTTTTCATCTCCTGGTGCTCGTGTTCTCCATTCAGGCCCCCTTACTAACAATCTCCCCACTTGGAGACTCGGCGCCTTTCCATGCCTCTTTCGTACCGTCTGCAATTTGTCCGCAGGATGAACTGCAAGAGGGGGAACCAATGAGAGACCCGCTGGAGGTGTTTGGTCGGGCACATGTCACTCTCATTTCCCATCACGAAGAAGAATTCACCAGAGGTTCAGCCTGCCACCCCGGATCGACTATAGGGCGTGAAGCCATCCAGCCGTGTTGCGTCCCACTCACAAAAAAGCGACTTGGGAAATGGAGCTCAGGGGCACTGCACTTCCCAAACCTGCAGAGTTCTAAACGATAACTATCGCCCCAAAATATATTGAGGTCAGGCTACGAAGAGGCGCTGAACGCAAGGCAGAACTGCAGGAAACGGATGTCAATGGGTACATCGGAATGGCCCCGATAGCACATGAAAAGCGCCAGAACGTGGACAATGATGCGGTTGGCCAAAAAGGGCGTATGCGTTTTTTCCTGAATATATTCAGGAAAAAACGCATACGCCCTTTTTGGCCAACCAAGCAACCTGGGAGAGCAAATCAGCACTACAAAGAAATCTCTCGCCCCCCCCCGGGGGCAAAAGGGCCAGGCGAAAAAAGTCTAAAAACCAGAAAGGCAGGACAGCCCACGGAGTCAAGGGAGCCTTGTTAAGCTGATGGGCGGGATGTCAATGGCCAACAGCCAATCTTCACAAGTGTATCCTCTTTCCCAAACCATGGAAAACACAGAACCACAGAGCATAGGGCACTTCCACACATGGGCGTTGACCTTGGGAAAATGAAAAAATCAACCAGACACAGGGACCCCAAAGTTGAGGGCTGCTGTCTTGACAAGAACCTCCACTCCGGTACACGTTTCATATCCCAGGAAAGAGCCAAGTGGACAAAGACGAGTGGACAAGTGGACAAAGACAAGTGGACAAGTGGACAAGTGGGGCTACGTAGGTCCAATGGAGTGTCACTCAGCCATGAAATCCACGTCATGAGGCTGGTAGCAGCATCCTGAGTGGATTTAGGTACGATCATCCTCAGTGAAATAAGTCCCACAAAAAAAGAAACTTATGATATCACTTATCGAGGGAATGTAAAAATCGCTCCCCATGCACTGAATCCCCAAACAGAACAGAGTCACGCTTTTAGAAAACACACTTATGCCTGCTTCAGGGGAAAGGTGAGGTGGGGTGACGCATAAAACTCGAGTTTGAAATGAGCACAGATACCCTTCCGAAAACCGAATATGGAATGGACACGACCTACTCCTTGCTCAATCAACTGGACTCACCAGACCCTCTTCATCGCACAAGTATCTATCCGACTAGTAAGCATCTTAAAAGCTAAGTCTTGATATCTCTGTGTAAGTGCATCAAGTGTGTGTAAAGCGGCCTAAAACCAGCAGGGAAAATCAGCTCAGACCCATTCTGAGGATACATTTCCAACATAAAGAAGAAACAAGCAGGGCAAAACAGAGAGAAATTCTTCCAAAATGCGTTCAGGGACTGGCATGCAACCAGGATTGACCACATCTACAGCCCCAGCGGCAGAAGACATAAGGCTGGACACTCTTGGGGCTGAGACGATTGGTGAGGTCGGGAAAGCAAATGCAGACCCTTGAAAGGAATCCTGCGTGCTCCCCATTCCATGGGTCCCAACTCTCCAGGTTCAACGCAATCTTCCGACAGCGAAAGCACTCATTGGAAAACCAGCGGATGCTACACCGTGGGATCGGGAAAGCTTTCTGAAACTCACCTCAGTTTTCATCTCCTGGTGCTCGTGTTCTCCATTCAGGCCCCCTTACTAACAATCTCCCCACTTGGAGACTCGGC
The DNA here is from genome assembly GCF_026419965.1 of Kogia breviceps. Lineage (NCBI taxonomy): Eukaryota > Metazoa > Chordata > Mammalia > Artiodactyla > Physeteridae > Kogia > Kogia breviceps. The sequence goes on from NC_081315.1 coordinate 48,683,984, forward strand.
GCCTTTCCATGCCTCTTTCGTACCGTCTGCAATTTGTCCGCAGGATGAACTGCAAGAGGGGGAACCAATGAGAGACTCGCTGGAGGTGTTTGGTCGGGCACATGTCACTCTCATTTCCCATCACGAAGAAGAATTCACCAGAGGTTCAGCCTGCCACCCCGGATCGACAATAGGGCGTGAAGCCATCCAGCCGTGTTGCGTCCCACTCACAAAAAAGCGACTTGGGAAATGGAGCTCAGGGGCACTGCACTTCCCAAACCTGCAGAGTTCTAAACGATAACTATCGCCCCAAAATATATTGAGGTCAGGCTACGAAGAGGCGCTGAACGCAAGGCAGAACTGCAGGAAACGGATGTCAATGGGTACATCGGAATGGCCCCGATAGCACATGAAAAGCGCCAGAACGTGGACAATGATGCAGTTGGCCAAAAAGGGCGTATGCGTTTTTTCCTGAATATATTCAGGAAAAAACGCATACGCCCTTTTTGGCCAACCAAGCAACCTGGGAGAGCAAATCAGCACTACAAAGAAATCTCTCGCCCCCCCCGGGGCAAAAGGGCCAGGCGAAAAAAGTCTAAAAACCAGAAAGGCAGGACAGGCCACGGAGTCAAGGGAGCCTTGTTAAGCTGATGGGCGGGATGTCAATGGCCAACAGCCAACCTTCACAAGTGTATCCTCTTTCCCAAACCATGGAAAACACAGAACCACAGAGCATAGGGCACTTCCACACATGGGCGTTGACCTTCGGAAAATGAAAAAATCAACCAGACACGGGGACCCCAAAGTTGAGGGCTGCTGTCTTGACAAGAACCTCCACTCCGGTACACGTTTCATATCCCAGGAAAGAGCCAAGTGGACAAAGACGAGTGGACAAGTGGACAAAGACAAGTGGACAAGTGGACAAGTGGTGCTACGTAGTTCCAATGGAGTGTCACTCAGCCATGAAATCCACGTCATGAGGCTGGTAGCAGCATCCTGAGTGGATTTAGGTACGATCATCCTCAGTGAAATAAGTCCCACAGAAAAAGAAACTTATGATATCACTTATCGAGGGAATGTAAAAATCGCTCCCCATGCACTGAATCCCCAAACAGAACAGAGTCACGCTTTTAGAAAACACACTTATGCCTGCTTCAGGGGAAAGGTGAGGTGGGGTGACGCATAAAACTCGAGTTTGAAATGAGCACAGATACCCTTCCGAAAACCGAATATGGAATGGACACGACCTACTCCTTGCTCAATCAACTGGACTCACCAGACCCTGTTCATCGCACAAGTATCTATCCGACTAGTAAGCATCTTAAAAGCTAAGTCTTGATATCTCTGTGTAAGTGCATCAAGTGTGTGTCAAGCGGCCTAAAACCAGCAGGGAAAATCAGCTCAGACCCATTCTGAGGATACATTTCCAACATAAAGAAGAAACAAGCAGGGCAAAACAGAGAGAAATTCTTCCAAAATGCGTTCAGGGACTGGCATGCAACCAGGATTGACCACATCTACAGCCCCAGCGGCAGAAGACATAAGGCTGGACACTCGTGGGGCTGAGACGATTGGTGAGGTTGGGAAAGCAAATGCAGACCCTTGAAAGGAATCCTGCGTGCTCCCCATTCCATGGGTCCCAACACTCCAGGTTCAACGCAATCTTCCGACAGCGAAAGCACTCATTGGAAAACCAGCGGATGCTACACCGTGGGATCGGGAAAGCTTTCTGAAACTCACCTCAGTTTTCATCTCCTGGTGCTCGTGTTCTCCATTCAGGCCCCCTTACTAACAATCTCCCCACTTGGAGACTCGGCGCCTTTCCATGCCTCTTTCGTACCGTCTGCAATTTGTCCGCAGGATGAACTGCAAGAGGGGGAACCAATGAGAGACCCGCTGGAGGTGTTTGGTCGGGCACATGTCACTCTCATTTCCCATCACGAAGAAGAATTCACCAGAGGTTCAGCCTGCCACCCCGGATCGACTATAGGGCGTGAAGCCATCCAGCCGTGTTGCGTCCCACTCACAAAAAAGCGACTTGGGAAATGGAGCTCAGGGGCACTGCACTTCCCAAACCTGCAGAGTTCTAAACGATAACTATCGCCCCAAAATATATTGAGGTCAGGCTACGAAGAGGCGCTGAACGCAAGGCAGAACTGCAGGAAACGGATGTCAATGGGTACATCGGAATGGCCCCGATAGCACATGAAAAGCGCCAGAACGTGGACAATGATGCGGTTGGCCAAAAAGGGCGTATGCGTTTTTTCCTGAATATATTCAGGAAAAAACGCATACGCCCTTTTTGGCCAACCAAGCAACCTGGGAGAGCAAATCAGCACTACAAAGAAATCTCTCGCCCCCCCCCCGGGGGCAAAAGGGCCAGGCGAAAAAAGTCTAAAAACCAGAAAGGCAGGACAGCCCACGGAGTCAAGGGAGCCTTGTTAAGCTGATGGGCGGGATGTCAATGGCCAACAGCCAATCTTCACAAGTGTATCCTCTTTCCCAAACCATGGAAAACACAGAACCACAGAGCATAGGGCACTTCCACACATGGGCGTTGACCTTGGGAAAATGAAAAAATCAACCAGACACAGGGACCCCAAAGTTGAGGGCTGCTGTCTTGACAAGAACCTCCACTCCGGTACACGTTTCATATCCCAGGAAAGAGCCAAGTGGACAAAGACGAGTGGACAAGTGGACAAAGACAAGTGGACAAGTGGACAAGTGGGGCTACGTAGGTCCAATGGAGTGTCACTCAGCCATGAAATCCACGTCATGAGGCTGGTAGCAGCATCCTGAGTGGATTTAGGTACGATCATCCTCAGTGAAATAAGTCCCACAAAAAAAGAAACTCATGATATCACTTATCGAGGGAATGTAAAAATCGCTCCCCATGCACTGAATCCCCAAACAGAACAGAGTCACGCTTTTAGAAAACACACTTATGCCTGCTTCAGGGGAAAGGTGAGGTGGGGTGACGCATAAAACTCGAGTTTGAAATGAGCACAGATACCCTTCCGAAAACCGAATATGGAATGGACACGACCTACTCCTTGCTCAATCAACTGGACTCACCAGACCCTCTTCATCGCACAAGTATCTATCCGACTAGTAAGCATCTTAAAAGCTAAGTCTTGATATCTCTGTGTAAGTGCATCAAGTGTGTGTAAAGCGGCCTAAAACCAGCAGGGAAAATCAGCTCAGACCCATTCTGAGGATACATTTCCAACATAAAGAAGAAACAAGCAGGGCAAAACAGAGAGAAATTCTTCCAAAATGCGTTCAGGGACTGGCATGCAACCAGGATTGACCACATCTACAGCCCCAGCGGCAGAAGACATAAGGCTGGACACTCTTGGGGCTGAGACGATTGGTGAGGTCGGGAAAGCAAATGCAGACCCTTGAAAGGAATCCTGCGTGCTCCCCATTCCATGGGTCCCAACTCTCCAGGTTCAACGCAATCTTCCGACAGCGAAAGCACTCATTGGAAAACCAGCGGATGCTACACCGTGGGATCGGGAAAGCTTTCTGAAACTCACCTCAGTTTTCATCTCCTGGTGCTCGTGTTCTCCATTCAGGCCCCCTTACTAACAATCTCCCCACTTGGAGACTCGGCGCCTTTCCATGCCTCTTTCGTACCGTCTGCAATTTGTCCGCAGGATGAACTGCAAGAGGGGGAACCAATGAGAGACTCGCTGGAGGTGTTTGGTCGGGCACATGTCACTCTCATTTCCCATCACGAAGAAGAATTCACCAGCGGTTCAGCCTGCCACCCCGGATCGACAATAGGGCGTGAAGCCATCCAGCCGTGTTGCGTCCCACTCACAAAAAAGCGACTTGGGAAATGGAGCTCAGGGGCACTGCACTTCCCAAACCTGCAGAGTTCTAAACGATAACTATCGCCCCAAAATATATTGAGGTCAGGCTACGAAGAGGCGCTGAACGCAAGGCAGAACTGCAGGAAACGGATGTCAACGGGTACATCGGAATGGCCCCGATAGCACATGAAAAGCGCCAGAACGTGGACAATGATGCAGTTGGCCAAAAAGGGCGTATGCGTTTTTTCCTGAATATATTCAGGAAAAAACGCATACGCCCTTTTTGGCCAACCAAGCAACCTGGGAGAGCAAATCAGCACTACAAAGAAATCTCTCGCCCCCCCCCCCCGGGGCAAAAGGGCCAGGCGAAAAAAGTCTAAAAACCAGAAAGGCAGGACAGCCCACGGAGTCAAGGGAGCCTTGTTAAGCTGATGGGCGGGATGTCAATGGCCAACAGCCAATCTTCACAAGTGTATCCTCTTTCCCAAACCATGGAAAACACAGAACCACAGAGCATAGGGCACTTCCACACATGGGCGTTGACCTTGGGAAAATGAAAAAATCAACCAGACACAGGGACCCCAAAGTTGAGGGCTGCTGTCTTGACAAGAACCTCCACTCCGGTACACGTTTCATATCCCAGGAAAGAGCCAAGTGGACAAGTGGACAAAGACAAGTGGACAAGTGGACAAGTGGTGCTACGTAGGTCCAATGGAGTGTCACTCAGCCATGAAATCCACGTCATGAGGCTGGTAGCAGCATCCTGAGTGGATTTAGGTACGATCATCCTCAGTGAAATAAGTCCCACAAAAAAAGAAACTTATGATATCACTTATCGAGGGAATGTAAAAATCGCTCCCCATGCACTGAATCCCCAAACAGAACAGAGTCACGCTTTTAGAAAACACACTTATGCCTGCTTCAGGGGAAAGGTGAGGTGGGGTGACGCATAAAACTCGAGTTTGAAATGAGCACAGATACCCTTCCGAAAACCGAATATGGAATGGACACGACCTACTCCTTGCTCAATCAACTGGACTCACCAGACCCTGTTCATCGCACAAGTATCTATCCGACTAGTAAGCATCTTAAAAGCTAAGTCTTGATATCTCTGTGTAAGTGCATCAAGTGTGTGTCAAGCGGCCTAAAACCAGCAGGGAAAATCAGCTCAGACCCATTCTGAGGATACATTTCCAACATAAAGAAGAAACAAGCAGGGCAAAACAGAGAGAAATTCTTCCAAAATGCGTTCAGGGACTGGCATGCAACCAGGATTGACCACATCTACAGCCCCAGCGGCAGAAGACATAAGGCTGGACACTCTTGGGGCTGAGACGATTGGTGAGGTTGGGAAAGCAAATGCAGACCCTTGAAAGGAATCCTGCGTGCTCCCCATTCCATGGGTCCCAACTCTCCAGGTTCAACGCAATCTTCCGACAGCGAAAGCACTCATTGGAAACCCAGCGGTTGCTACACCGTGGGATCGGGAAAGCTTTCTGAAACTCACCTCAGTTTTCATCTCCTGGTGCTCGTGTTCTCCATTCAGACCCCCTTACTAACAATCTCCCCACTTGGAGACTCGGCGCCTTTCCATGCCTCTTTCGTACCGTCTGCAATTTGTCCGCAGGATGAACTGCAAGAGGGGGAACCAATGAGAGACCCGCTGGAGGTGTTTGGTCGGGCACATGTCACTCTCATTTCCCATCACGAAGAAGAATTCACCAGCGGTTCAGCCTGCCACCCCGGATCGACAATAGGGCGTGAAGCCATCCAGCCGTGTTGCGTCCCACTCACAAAAAAGCGATTTGGGAAATGGAGCTCAGGGGCACTGCACTTCCCAAACCTGCAGAGTTCTAAACGATAACTATCGCCCCAAAATATATTGAGGTCAGGCTACGAAGAGGCGCTGAACGCAAGGCAGAACTGCAGGAAACGGATGTCAACGGGTACATCGGAATGGCCCCGATAGCACATGAAAAGCGCCAGAACGTGGACAATGATGCGGTTGGCCAAAAAGGGCGTATGCGTTTTTTCCTGAATATATTCAGGAAAAAACGCATACGCCCTTTTTGGCCAACCAAGCAACCTGGGAGAGCAAATCAGCACTACAAAGAAATCTCTCGCCCCCCCCCCCGGGGCAAAAGGGCCAGGCGAAAAAAGTCTAAAAACCAGAAAGGCAGGACAGCCCACGGAGTCAAGGGAGCCTTGTTAAGCTGATGGGCGGGATGTCAATGGCCAACAGCCAATCTTCACAAGTGTATCCTCTTTCCCAAACCATGGAAAACACAGAACCACAGAGCATAGGGCACTTCCACACATGGGCGTTGACCTTGGGAAAATGAAAAAATCAACCAGACACAGGGACCCCAAAGTTGAGGGCTGCTGTCTTGACAAGAACCTCCACTCCGGTACACGTTTCATATCCCAGGAAAGAGCCAAGTGGACAAAGACGAGTGGACAAGTGGACAAAGACAAGTGGACAAGTGGACAAGTGGTGCTACGTAGGTCCAATGGAGTGTCACTCAGCCATGAAATCCACGTCATGAGGCTGGTAGCAGCATCCTGAGTGGATTTAGGTACGATCATCCTCAGTGAAATAAGTCCCACAAAAAAAGAAACTTATGATATCACTTATCGAGGGAATGTAAAAATCGCTCCCCATGCACTGAATCCCCAAACAGAACAGAGTCACGCTTTTAGAAAACACACTTATGCCTGCTTCAGGGGAAAGGTGAGGTGGGGTGACGCATAAAACTCGAGTTTGAAATGAGCACAGATACCCTTCCGAAAACCGAATATGGAATGGACACGACCTACTCCTTGCTCAATCAACTGGACTCACCAGACCCTGTTCATCGCACAAGTATCTATCCGACTAGTAAGCATCTTAAAAGCTAAGTCTTGATATCTCTGTGTAAGTGCATCAAGTGTGTGTCAAGCGGCCTAAAACCAGCAGGGAAAATCAGCTCAGACCCATTCTGAGGATACATTTCCAACATAAAGAAGAAACAAGCAGGGCAAAACAGAGAGAAATTCTTCCAAAATGCGTTCAGGGACTGGCATGCAACCAGGATTGACCACATCTACAGCCCCAGCGGCAGAAGACATAAGGCTGGACACTCTTGGGGCTGAGACGATTGGTGAGGTCGGGAAAGCAAATGCAGACCCTTGAAAGGAATCCTGCGTGCTCCCCATTCCATGGGTCCCAACTCTCCAGGTTCAACGCAATCTTCCGACAGCGAAAGCACTCATTGGAAAACCAGCGGATGCTACACCGTGGGATCGGGAAAGCTTTCTGAAACTCACCTCAGTTTTCATCTCCTGGTGCTCGTGTTCTCCATTCAGGCCCCCTTACTAACAATCTCCCCACTTGGAGACTCGGCGCCTTTCCATGCCTCTTTCGTACCGTCTGCAATTTGTCCGCAGGATGAACTGCAAGAGGGGGAACCAATGAGAGACTCGCTGGAGGTATTTGGTCGGGCACATGTCACTCTCATTTCCCATCACGAAGAATAATTCACCAGCGGTTCAGCCTGCCACCCCGGATCGACAATAGGGCGTGAAGCCATCCAGTCGTGTTGCGTCCCACTCACAAAAAAGCGACTTGGGAAATGGAGCTCAGGGGCACTGCACTTCCCAAACCTGCAGAGTTCTAAACGATAACTATCGCCCCAAAATATATTGAGGTCAGGCTACGAAGAGGCGCTGAACGCAAGGCAGAACTGCAGGAAACGGATGTCAACGGGTACATCGGAATGGCCCCGATAGCACATGAAAAGCGCCAGAACGTGGACAATGATGCGGTTGGCCAAAAAGGGCGTATGCGTTTTTTCCTGAATATATTCAGGAAAAAACGCATACGCCCTTTTTGGCCAACCAAGCAACCTGGGAGAGCAAATCAGCACTACAAAGAAATCTCTCGCCCCCCCCCCCGGGGCAAAAGGGCCAGGCGAAAAAAGTCTAAAAACCAGAAAGGCAGGACAGCCCACGGAGTCAAGGGAGCCTTGTTAAGCTGATGGGCGGGATGTCAATGGCCAACAGCCAATCTTCACAAGTGTATCCTCTTTCCCAAACCATGTAAAACACAGAACCACAGAGCATAGGGCACTTCCACACATGGGCGTTGACCTTGGGAAAATGAAAAAATCAACCAGACACAGGGACCCCAAAGTTGAGGGCTGCTGTCTTGACAAGAACCTCCACTCCGGTACACGTTTCATATCCCAGGAAAGAGCCAAGTGGACAAAGACGAGTGGACAAGTGGACAAAGACAAGTGGACAAGTGGACAAGTGGTGCTACGTAGGTCCAATGGAGTGTCACTCAGCCATGAAATCCACGTCATGAGGCTGGTAGCAGCATCCTGAGTGGATTTAGGTACGATCATCCTCAGTGAAATAAGTCCCACAAAAAAAGAAACTTATGATATCACTTATCGAGGGAATGTAAAAATCGCTCCCCATGCACTGAATCCCCAAACAGAACAGAGTCACGCTTTTAGAAAACACACTTATGCCTGCTTCAGGGGAAAGGTGAGGTGGGGTGACGCATAAAACTCGAGTTTGAAATGAGCACAGATACCCTTCCGAAAACCGAATATGGAATGGACACGACCTACTCCTTGCTCAATCAACTGGACTCACCAGACCCTCTTCATCGCACAAGTATCTATCCGACTAGTAAGCATCTTAAAAGCTAAGTCTTGATATCTCTGTGTAAGTGCATCAAGTGTGTGTAAAGCGGCCTAAAACCAGCAGGGAAAATCAGCTCAGACCCATTCTGAGGATACATTTCCAACATAAAGAAGAAACAAGCAGGGCAAAACAGAGAGAAATTCTTCCAAAATGCGTTCAGGGACTGGCATGCAACCAGGATTGACCACATCTACAGCCCCAGCGGCAGAAGACATAAGGCTGGACACTCTTGGGGCTGAGACGATTGGTGAGGTCGGGAAAGCAAATGCAGACCCTTGAAAGGAATCCTGCGTGCTCCCCATTCCATGGGTCCCAACTCTCCAGGTTCAACGCAATCTTCCGACAGCGAAAGCACTCATTGGAAACCCAGCGGTTACTACACCGTGGGATCGGGAAAGCTTTCTGAAACTCACCTCAGTTTTCATCTCCTGGTGCTCGTGTTCTCCATTCAGGCCCCCTTACTAACAATCTCCCCACTTGGAGACTCGGCGCCTTTCCATGCCTCTTTCGTACCGTCTGCAATTTGTCCGCAGGATGAACTGCAAGAGGGGGAACCAATGAGAGACCCGCTGGAGGTGTTTGGTCGGGCACATGTCACTCTCATTTCCCATCACGAAGAAGAATTCACCAGCGGTTCAGCCTGCCACCCCGGATCGACAATAGGGCGTGAAGCCATCCAGCCGTGTTGCGTCCCACTCACAAAAAAGCGATTTGGGAAATGGAGCTCAGGGGCACTGCACTTCCCAAACCTGCAGAGTTCTAAACGATAACTATCGCCCCAAAATATATTGAGGTCAGGCTACGAAGAGGCGCTGAACGCAAGGCAGAACTGCAGGAAACGGATGTCAACGGGTACATCGGAATGGCCCCGATAGCACATGAAAAGCGCCAGAACGTGGACAATGATGCGGTTGGCCAAAAAGGGCGTATGCGTTTTTTCCTGAATATATTCAGGAAAAAACGCATACGCCCTTTTTGGCCAACCAAGCAACCTGGGAGAGCAAATCAGCACTACAAAGAAATCTCTCGCCCCCCCCCGGGGGCAAAAGGGCCAGGCGAAAAAAGTCTAAAAACCAGAAAGGCAGGACAGCCCACGGAGTCAAGGGAGCCTTGTTAAGCTGATGGGCGGGATGTCAATGGCCAACAGCCAATCTTCACAAGTGTATCCTCTTTCCCAAACCATGGAAAACACAGAACCACAGAGCATAGGGCACTTCCACACATGGGCGTTGACCTTGGGAAAATGAAAAAATCAACCAGACACAGGGACCCCAAAGTTGAGGGCTGCTGTCTTGACAAGAACCTCCACTCCGGTACACGTTTCATATCCCAGGAAAGAGCCAAGTGGACAAAGACGAGTGGACAAGTGGACAAAGACAAGTGGACAAGTGGACAAGTGGTGCTACGTAGGTCCAATGGAGTGTCACTCAGCCATGAAATCCACGTCATGAGGCTGGTAGCAGCATCCTGAGTGGATTTAGGTACGATCATCCTCAGTGAAATAAGTCCCACAAAAAAAGAAACTTATGATATCACTTATCGAGGGAATGTAAAAATCGCTCCCCATGCACTGAATCCCCAAACAGAACAGAGTCACGCTTTTAGAAAACACACTTATGCCTGCTTCAGGGGAAAGGTGAGGTGGGGTGACGCATAAAACTCGAGTTTGAAATGAGCACAGATACCCTTCCGAAAACCGAATATGGAATGGACACGACCTACTCCTTGCTCAATCAACTGGACTCACCAGACCCTGTTCATCGCACAAGTATCTATCCGACTAGTAAGCATCTTAAAAGCTAAGTCTTGATATCTCTGTGTAAGTGCATCAAGTGTGTGTCAAGCGGCCTAAAACCAGCAGGGAAAATCAGCTCAGACCCATTCTGAGGATACATTTCCAACATAAAGAAGAAACAAGCAGGGCAAAACAGAGAGAAATTCTTCCAAAATGCGTTCAGGGACTGGCATGCAACCAGGATTGACCACATCTACAGCCCCAGCGGCAGAAGACATAAGGCTGGACACTCTTGGGGCTGAGACGATTGGTGAGGTCGGGAAAGCAAATGCAGACCCTTGAAAGGAATCCTGCGTGCTCCCCATTCCATGGGTCCCAACTCTCCAGGTTCAACGCAATCTTCCGACAGCGAAAGCACTCATTGGAAAACCAGCGGATGCTACACCGTGGGATCGGGAAAGCTTTCTGAAACTCACCTCAGTTTTCATCTCCTGGTGCTCGTGTTCTCCATTCAGGCCCCCTTACTAACAATCTCCCCACTTGGAGACTCGGCGCCTTTCCATGCCTCTTTCGTACCGTCTGCAATTTGTCCGCAGGATGAACTGCAAGAGGGGGAACCAATGAGAGACTCGCTGGAGGTATTTGGTCGGGCACATGTCACTCTCATTTCCCATCACGAAGAATAATTCACCAGCGGTTCAGCCTGCCACCCCGGATCGACAATAGGGCGTGAAGCCATCCAGTCGTGTTGCGTCCCACTCACAAAAAAGCGACTTGGGAAATGGAGCTCAGGGGCACTGCACTTCCCAAACCTGCAGAGTTCTAAACGATAACTATCGCCCCAAAATATATTGAGGTCAGGCTACGAAGAGGCGCTGAACGCAAGGCAGAACTGCAGGAAACGGATGTCAACGGGTACATCGGAATGGCCCCGATAGCACATGAAAAGCGCCAGAACGTGGACAATGATGCGGTTGGCCAAAAAGGGCGTATGCGTTTTTTCCTGAATATATTCAGGAAAAAACGCATACGCCCTTTTTGGCCAACCAAGCAACCTGGGAGAGCAAATCAGCACTACAAAGAAATCTCTCGCCCCCCCCCCGGGGCAAAAGGGCCAGGCGAAAAAAGTCTAAAAACCAGAAAGGCAGGACAGCCCACGGAGTCAAGGGAGCCTTGTTAAGCTGATGGGCGGGATGTCAATGGCCAACAGCCAATCTTCACAAGTGTATCCTCTTTCCCAAACCATGTAAAACACAGAACCACAGAGCATAGGGCACTTCCACACATGGGCGTTGACCTTGGGAAAATGAAAAAATCAACCAGACACAGGGACCCCAAAGTTGAGGGCTGCTGTCTTGACAAGAACCTCCACTCCGGTACACGTTTCATATCCCAGGAAAGAGCCAAGTGGACAAAGACGAGTGGACAAGTGGACAAAGACAAGTGGACAAGTGGACAAGTGGTGCTACGTAGGTCCAATGGAGTGTCACTCAGCCATGAAATCCACGTCATGAGGCTGGTAGCAGCATCCTGAGTGGATTTAGGTACGATCATCCTCAGTGAAATAAGTCCCACAAAAAAAGAAACTTATGATATCACTTATCGAGGGAATGTAAAAATCGCTCCCCATGCACTGAATCCCCAAACAGAACAGAGTCACGCTTTTAGAAAACACACTTATGCCTGCTTCAGGGGAAAGGTGAGGTGGGGTGACGCATAAAACTCGAGTTTGAAATGAGCACAGATACCCTTCCGAAAACCGAATATGGAATGGACACGACCTACTCCTTGCTCAATCAACTGGACTCACCAGACCCTCTTCATCGCACAAGTATCTATCCGACTAGTAAGCATCTTAAAAGCTAAGTCTTGATATCTCTGTGTAAGTGCATCAAGTGTGTGTAAAGCGGCCTAAAACCAGCAGGGAAAATCAGCTCAGACCCATTCTGAGGATACATTTCCAACATAAAGAAGAAACAAGCAGGGCAAAACAGAGAGAAATTCTTCCAAAATGCGTTCAGGGACTGGCATGCAACCAGGATTGACCACATCTACAGCCCCAGCGGCAGAAGACATAAGGCTGGACACTCTTGGGGCTGAGACGATTGGTGAGGTCGGGAAAGCAAATGCAGACCCTTGAAAGGAATCCTGCGTGCTCCCCATTCCATGGGTCCCAACTCTCCAGGTTCAACGCAATCTTCCGACAGCGAAAGCACTCATTGGAAAACCAGCGGATGCTACACCGTGGGATCGGGAAAGCTTTCTGAAACTCACCTCAGTTTTCATCTCCTGGTGCTCGTGTTCTCCATTCAGGCCCCCTTACTAACAATCTCCCCACTTGGAGACTCGGCGCCTTTCCATGCCTCTTTCGTACCGTCTGCAATTTGTCCGCAGGATGAACTGCAAGAGGGGGAACCAATGAGAGACTCGCTGGAGGTGTTTGGTCGGGCACATGTCACTCTCATTTCCCATCACGAAGAAGAATTCACCAGCGGTTCAGCCTGCCACCCCGGATCGACAATAGGGCGTGAAGCCATCCAGCCGTGTTGCGTCCCACTCACAAAAAAGCGACTTGGGAAATGGAGCTCAGGGGCACTGCACTTCCCAAACCTGCAGAGTTCTAAACGATAACTATCGCCCCAAAATATATTGAGGTCAGGCTACGAAGAGGCGCTGAACGCAAGGCAGAACTGCAGGAAACGGATGTCAACGGGTACATCGGAATGGCCCCGATAGCACATGAAAAGCGCCAGAACGTGGACAATGATGCGGTTGGCCAAAAAGGGCGTATGCGTTTTTTCCTGAATATATTCAGGAAAAAACGCATACGCCCTTTTTGGCCAACCAAGCAAGCTGGGAGAGCAAATCAGCACTACAAAGAAATCTCTCGCCCCCCCCCCCGGGGCAAAAGGGCCAGGCGAAAAAAGTCTAAAAACCAGAAAGGCAGGACAGCCCACGGAGTCAAGGGAGCCTTGTTAAGCTGATGGGCGGGATGTCAATGGCCAACAGCCAACCTTCACAAGTGTATCCTCTTTCCCAAACCATGGAAAACACAGAACCACAGAGCATAGGGCACTTCCACACATGGGCGTTGACCTTCGGAAAATGAAAAAATCAACCAGACACGGGGACCCCAAAGTTGAGGGCTGCTGTCTTGACAAGAACCTCCACTCCGGTACACGTTTCATATCCCAGGAAAGAGCCAAGTGGACAAAGACGAGTGGACAAGTGGACAAAGACAAGTGGACAAGTGGACAAGTGGGGCTACGTAGGTCCAATGGAGTGTCACTCAGCCATGAAATCCACGTCATGAGGCTGGTAGCAGCATCCTGAGTGGATTTAGGTACGATCATCCTCAGTGAAATAAGTCCCACAGAAAAAGAAACTTATGATATCACTTATCGAGGGAATGTAAAAATCGCTCCCCATGCACTGAATCCCCAAACAGAACAGAGTCACGCTTTTAGAAAACACACTTATGCCTGCTTCAGGGGAAAGGTGAGGTGGGGTGACGCATAAAACTCGAGTTTGAAATGAGCACAGATACCCTTCCGAAAACCGAATATGGAATGGACACGACCTACTCCTTGCTCAATCAACTGGACTCACCAGACCCTGTTCATCGCACAAGTATCTATCCGACTAGTAAGCATCTTAAAAGCTAAGTCTTGATATCTCTGTGTAAGTGCATCAAGTGTGTGTCAAGCGGCCTAAAACCAGCAGGGAAAATCAGCTCAGACCCATTCTGAGGATACATTTCCAACATAAAGAAGAAACAAGCAGGGCAAAACAGAGAGAAATTCTTCCAAAATGCGTTCAGGGACTGGCATGCAACCAGGATTGACCACATCTACAGCCCCAGCGGCAGAAGACATAAGGCTGGACACTCGTGGGGCTGAGACGATTGGTGAGGTTGGGAAAGCAAATGCAGACCCTTGAAAGGAATCCTGCGTGCTCCCCATTCCATGGGTCCCAACTCTCCAGGTTCAACGCAATCTTCCGACAGCGAAAGCACTCATTGGAAACCCAGCGGATGCTACACCGTGGGATCGGGAAAGCTTTCTGAAACTCACCTCAGTTTTCATCTCCTGGTGCTCGTGTTCTCCATTCAGGCCCCCTTACTAACAATCTCCCCACTTGGAGACTCGGCGCCTTTCCATGCCTCTTTCGTACCGTCTGCAATTTGTCCGCAGGATGAACTGCAAGAGGGGGAACCAATGAGAGACTCGCTGGAGGTGTTTGGTCGGGCACATGTCACTCTCATTTCCCATCACGAAGAAGAATTCACCAGAGGTTCAGCCTGCCACCCCGGATCGACAATAGGGCGTGAAGCCATCCAGCCGTGTTGCGTCCCACTCACAAAAAAGCGACTTGGGAAATGGAGCTCAGGGGCACTGCACTTCCCAAACCTGCAGAGTTCTAAACGATAACTATCGCCCCAAAATATATTGAGGTCAGGCTACGAAGAGGCGCTGAACGCAAGGCAGAACTGCAGGAAACGGATGTCAATGGGTACATCGGAATGGCCCCGATAGCACATGAAAAGCGCCAGAACGTGGACAATGATGCGGTTGGCCAAAAAGGGCGTATGCGTTTTTTCCTGAATATATTCAGGAAAAAACGCATACGCCCTTTTTGGCCAACCAAGCAACCTGGGAGAGCAAATCAGCACTACAAAGAAATCTCTCGCCCCCCCCGGGGCAAAAGGGCCAGGCGAAAAAAGTCTAAAAACCAGAAAGGCAGGACAGGCCACGGAGTCAAGGGAGCCTTGTTAAGCTGATGGGCGGGATGTCAATGGCCAACAGCCAACCTTCACAAGTGTATCCTCTTTCCCAAACCATGGAAAACACAGAACCACAGAGCATAGGGCACTTCCACACATGGGCGTTGACCTTCGGAAAATGAAAAAATCAAACAGACACGGGGACCCCAAAGTTGAGGGCTGCTGTCTTGACAAGAACCTCCACTCCGGTACACGTTTCATATCCCAGGAAAGAGCCAAGTGGACAAAGACGAGTGGACAAGTGGACAAAGACAAGTGGACAAGTGGACAAGTGGTGCTACGTAGGTCCAATGGAGTGTCACTCAGCCATGAAATCCACGTCATGAGGCTGGTAGCAGCATCCTGAGTGGATTTAGGTACGATCATCCTCAGTGAAATAAGTCCCACAGAAAAAGAAACTTATGATATCACTTATCGAGGGAATGTAAAAATCGCTCCCCATGCACTGAATCCCCAAACAGAACAGAGTCACGCTTTTAGAAAACACACTTATGCCTGCTTCAGGGGAAAGGTGAGGTGGGGTGACGCATAAAACTCGAGTTTGAAATGAGCACAGATACCCTTCCGAAAACCGAATATGGAATGGACACGACCTACTCCTTGCTCAATCAACTGGACTCACCAGACCCTGTTCATCGCACAAGTATCTATCCGACTAGTAAGCATCTTAAAAGCTAAGTCTTGATATCTCTGTGTAAGTGCATCAAGTGTGTGTCAAGCGGCCTAAAACCAGCAGGGAAAATCAGCTCAGACCCATTCTGAGGATACATTTCCAACATAAAGAAGAAACAAGCAGGGCAAAACAGAGAGAAATTCTTCCAAAATGCGTTCAGGGACTGGCATGCAACCAGGATTGACCACATCTACAGCCCCAGCGGCAGAAGACATAAGGCTGGACACTCTTGGGGCTGAGACGATTGGTGAGGTCGGGAAAGCAAATGCAGACCCTTGAAAGGAATCCTGCGTGCTCCCCATTCCATGGGTCCCAACTCTCCAGGTTCAACGCAATCTTCCGACAGCGAAAGCACTCATTGGAAAACCAGCGGATGCTACACCGTGGGATCGGGAAAGCTTTCTGAAACTCACCTCAGTTTTCATCTCCTGGTGCTCGTGTTCTCCATTCAGGCCCCCTTACTAACAATCTCCCCACTTGGAGACTCGGCGCCTTTCCATGCCTCTTTCGTACCGTCTGCAATTTGTCCGCAGGATGAACTGCAAGAGGGGGAACCAATGAGAGACTCGCTGGAGGTGTTTGGTCGGGCACATGTCACTCTCATTTCCCATCACGAAGAAGAATTCACCAGCGGTTCAGCCTGCCACCCCGGATCGACAATAGGGCGTGAAGCCATCCAGCCGTGTTGCGTCCCACTCACAAAAAAGCGACTTGGGAAATGGAGCTCAGGGGCACTGCACTTCCCAAACCTGCAGAGTTCTAAACGATAACTATCGCCCCAAAATATATTGAGGTCAGGCTACGAAGAGGCGCTGAACGCAAGGCAGAACTGCAGGAAACGGATGTCAATGGGTACATCGGAATGGCCCCGATAGCACATGAAAAGCGCCAGAACGTGGACAATGATGCAGTTGGCCAAAAAGGGCGTATGCGTTTTTTCCTGAATATATTCAGGAAAAAACGCATACGCCCTTTTTGGCCAACCAAGCAAGCTGGGAGAGCAAATCAGCACTACAAAGAAATCTCTCGCCCCCCCCCCCGGGGCAAAAGGGCCAGGCGAAAAAAGTCTAAAAACCAGAAAGGCAGGACAGCCCACGGAGTCAAGGGAGCCTTGTTAAGCTGATGGGCGGGATGTCAATGGCCAACAGCCAACCTTCACAAGTGTATCCTCTTTCCCAAACCATGGAAAACACAGAACCACAGAGCATAGGGCACTTCCACACATGGGCGTTGACCTTCGGAAAATGAAAAAATCAACCAGACACGGGGACCCCAAAGTTGAGGGCTGCTGTCTTGACAAGAACCTCCACTCCGGTACACGTTTCATATCCCAGGAAAGAGCCAAGTGGACAAAGACGAGTGGACAAGTGGACAAAGACAAGTGGACAAGTGGACAAGTGGTGCTACGTAGGTCCAATGGAGTGTCACTCAGCCATGAAATCCACGTCATGAGGCTGGTAGCAGCATCCTGAGTGGATTTAGGTACGATCATCCTCAGTGAAATAAGTCCCACAGAAAAAGAAACTTATGATATCACTTATCGAGGGAATGTAAAAATCGCTCCCCATGCACTGAATCCCCAAACAGAACAGAGTCACGCTTTTAGAAAACACACTTATGCCTGCTTCAGGGGAAAGGTGAGGTGGGGTGACGCATAAAACTCGAGTTTGAAATGAGCACAGATACCCTTCCGAAAACCGAATATGGAATGGACACGACCTACTCCTTGCTCAATCAACTGGACTCACCAGACCCTGTTCATCGCACAAGTATCTATCCGACTAGTAAACATCTTAAAAGCTAAGTCTTGATATCTCTGTGTAAGTGCATCAAGTGTGTGTCAAGCGGCCTAAAACCAGCAGGGAAAATCAGCTCAGACCCATTCTGAGGATACATTTCCAACATAAAGAAGAAACAAGCAGGGCAAAACAGAGAGAAATTCTTCCAAAATGCGTTCAGGGACTGGCATGCAACCAGGATTGACCACATCTACAGCCCCAGCGGCAG
Source organism: Kogia breviceps (assembly GCF_026419965.1). Classification (NCBI taxonomy): domain Eukaryota; kingdom Metazoa; phylum Chordata; class Mammalia; order Artiodactyla; family Physeteridae; genus Kogia; species Kogia breviceps. The sequence goes on from NC_081315.1 coordinate 48,701,671, forward strand.
AAGACATAAGGCTGGACACTCGTGGGGCTGAGACGATTGGTGAGGTTGGGAAAGCAAATGCAGACCCTTGAAAGGAATCCTGCGTGCTCCCCATTCCATGGGTCCCAACTCTCCAGGTTCAACGCAATCTTCCGACAGCGAAAGCACTCATTGGAAACCCAGCGGATGCTACACCGTGGGATCGGGAAAGCTTTCTGAAACTCACCTCAGTTTTCATCTCCTGGTGCTCGTGTTCTCCATTCAGGCCCCCTTACTAACAATCTCCCCACTTGGAGACTCGGCGCCTTTCCATGCCTCTTTCGTACCGTCTGCAATTTGTCCGCAGGATGAACTGCAAGAGGGGGAACCAATGAGAGACTCGCTGGAGGTGTTTGGTCGGGCACATGTCACTCTCATTTCCCATCACGAAGAAGAATTCACCAGAGGTTCAGCCTGCCACCCCGGATCGACAATAGGGCGTGAAGCCATCCAGCCGTGTTGCGTCCCACTCACAAAAAAGCGACTTGGGAAATGGAGCTCAGGGGCACTGCACTTCCCAAACCTGCAGAGTTCTAAACGATAACTATCGCCCCAAAATATATTGAGGTCAGGCTACGAAGAGGCGCTGAACGCAAGGCAGAACTGCAGGAAACGGATGTCAATGGGTACATCGGAATGGCCCCGATAGCACATGAAAAGCGCCAGAACGTGGACAATGATGCAGTTGGCCAAAAAGGGCGTATGCGTTTTTTCCTGAATATATTCAGGAAAAAACGCATACGCCCTTTTTGGCCAACCAAGCAAGCTGGGAGAGCAAATCAGCACTACAAAGAAATCTCTCGCCCCCCCCGGGGCAAAAGGGCCAGGCGAAAAAAGTCTAAAAACCAGAAAGGCAGGACAGGCCACGGAGTCAAGGGAGCCTTGTTAAGCTGATGGGCGGGATGTCAATGGCCAACAGCCAACCTTCACAAGTGTATCCTCTTTCCCAAACCATGGAAAACACAGAACCACAGAGCATAGGGCACTTCCACACATGGGCGTTGACCTTCGGAAAATGAAAAAATCAAACAGACACGGGGACCCCAAAGTTGAGGGCTGCTGTCTTGACAAGAACCTCCACTCCGGTACACGTTTCATATCCCAGGAAAGAGCCAAGTGGACAAAGACGAGTGGACAAGTGGACAAAGACAAGTGGACAAGTGGACAAGTGGTGCTACGTAGGTCCAATGGAGTGTCACTCAGCCATGAAATCCACGTCATGAGGCTGGTAGCAGCATCCTGAGTGGATTTAGGTACGATCATCCTCAGTGAAATAAGTCCCACAGAAAAAGAAACTTATGATATCACTTATCGAGGGAATGTAAAAATCGCTCCCCATGCACTGAATCCCCAAACAGAACAGAGTCACGCTTTTAGAAAACACACTTATGCCTGCTTCAGGGGAAAGGTGAGGTGGGGTGACGCATAAAACTCGAGTTTGAAATGAGCACAGATACCCTTCCGAAAACCGAATATGGAATGGACACGACCTACTCCTTGCTCAATCAACTGGACTCACCAGACCCTGTTCATCGCACAAGTATCTATCCGACTAGTAAGCATCTTAAAAGCTAAGTCTTGATATCTCTGTGTAAGTGCATCAAGTGTGTGTCAAGCGGCCTAAAACCAGCAGGGAAAATCAGCTCAGACCCATTCTGAGGATACATTTCCAACATAAAGAAGAAACAAGCAGGGCAAAACAGAGAGAAATTCTTCCAAAATGCGTTCAGGGACTGGCATGCAACCAGGATTGACCACATCTACAGCCCCAGCGGCAGAAGACATAAGGCTGGACACTCGTGGGGCTGAGACGATTGGTGAGGTTGGGAAAGCAAATGCAGACCCTTGAAAGGAATCCTGCGTGCTCCCCATTCCATGGGTCCCAACTCTCCAGGTTCAACGCAATCTTCCGACAGCGAAAGCACTCATTGGAAACCCAGCGGATGCTACACCGTGGGATCGGGAAAGCTTTCTGAAACTCACCTCAGTTTTCATCTCCTGGTGCTCGTGTTCTCCATTCAGGCCCCCTTACTAACAATCTCCCCACTTGGAGACTCGGCGCCTTTCCATGCCTCTTTCGTACCATCTGCAATTTGTCCGCAGGATGAACTGCAAGAGGGGGAACCAATGAGAGACTCGCTGGAGGTGTTTGGTCGGGCACATGTCACTCTCATTTCCCATCACGAAGAAGAATTCACCAGAGGTTCAGCCTGCCACCCCGGATCGACTATAGGGCGTGAAGCCATCCAGCCGTGTTGCGTCCCACTCACAAAAAAGCGACTTGGGAAATGGAGCTCAGGGGCACTGCACTTCCCAAACCTGCAGAGTTCTAAACGATAACTATCGCCCCAAAATATATTGAGGTCAGGCTACGAAGAGGCGCTGAACGCAAGGCAGAACTGCAGGAAACGGATGTCAATGGGTACATCGGAATGGCCCCGATAGCACATGAAAAGCGCCAGAACGTGGACAATGATGCGGTTGGCCAAAAAGGGCGTATGCGTTTTTTCCTGAATATATTCAGGAAAAAACGCATACGCCCTTTTTGGCCAACCAAGCAACCTGGGAGAGCAAATCAGCACTACAAAGAAATCTCTCGCCCCCCCCCGGGGGCAAAAGGGCCAGGCGAAAAAAGTCTAAAAACCAGAAAGGCAGGACAGCCCACGGAGTCAAGGGAGCCTTGTTAAGCTGATGGGCGGGATGTCAATGGCCAACAGCCAATCTTCACAAGTGTATCCTCTTTCCCAAACCATGGAAAACACAGAACCACAGAGCATAGGGCACTTCCACACATGGGCGTTGACCTTGGGAAAATGAAAAAATCAACCAGACACAGGGACCCCAAAGTTGAGGGCTGCTGTCTTGACAAGAACCTCCACTCCGGTACACGTTTCATATCCCAGGAAAGAGCCAAGTGGACAAAGACGAGTGGACAAGTGGACAAAGACAAGTGGACAAGTGGACAAGTGGGGCTACGTAGGTCCAATGGAGTGTCACTCAGCCATGAAATCCACGTCATGAGGCTGGTAGCAGCATCCTGAGTGGATTTAGGTACGATCATCCTCAGTGAAATAAGTCCCACAAAAAAAGAAACTTATGATATCACTTATCGAGGGAATGTAAAAATCGCTCCCCATGCACTGAATCCCCAAACAGAACAGAGTCACGCTTTTAGAAAACACACTTATGCCTGCTTCAGGGGAAAGGTGAGGTGGGGTGACGCATAAAACTCGAGTTTGAAATGAGCACAGATACCCTTCCGAAAACCGAATATGGAATGGACACGACCTACTCCTTGCTCAATCAACTGGACTCACCAGACCCTCTTCATCGCACAAGTATCTATCCGACTAGTAAGCATCTTAAAAGCTAAGTCTTGATATCTCTGTGTAAGTGCATCAAGTGTGTGTAAAGCGGCCTAAAACCAGCAGGGAAAATCAGCTCAGACCCATTCTGAGGATACATTTCCAACATAAAGAAGAAACAAGCAGGGCAAAACAGAGAGAAATTCTTCCAAAATGCGTTCAGGGACTGGCATGCAACCAGGATTGACCACATCTACAGCCCCAGCGGCAGAAGACATAAGGCTGGACACTCTTGGGGCTGAGACGATTGGTGAGGTCGGGAAAGCAAATGCAGACCCTTGAAAGGAATCCTGCGTGCTCCCCATTCCATGGGTCCCAACTCTCCAGGTTCAACGCAATCTTCCGACAGCGAAAGCACTCATTGGAAAACCAGCGGATGCTACACCGTGGGATCGGGAAAGCTTTCTGAAACTCACCTCAGTTTTCATCTCCTGGTGCTCGTGTTCTCCATTCAGGCCCCCTTACTAACAATCTCCCCACTTGGAGACTCGGCGCCTTTCCATGCCTCTTTCGTACCGTCTGCAATTTGTCCGCAGGATGAACTGCAAGAGGGGGAACCAATGAGTGACTCGCTGGAGGTGTTTGGTCGGGCACATGTCACTCTCATTTCCCATCACGAAGAAGAATTCACCAGCGGTTCAGCCTGCCACCCCGGATCGACAATAGGGCGTGAAGCCATCCAGCCGTGTTGCGTCCCACTCACAAAAAAGCGACTTGGGAAATGGAGCTCAGGGGCACTGCACTTCCCAAACCTGCAGAGTTCTAAACGATAACTATCGCCCCAAAATATATTGAGGTCAGGCTACGAAGAGGCGCTGAACGCAAGGCAGAACTGCAGGAAACGGATGTCAACGGGTACATCGGAATGGCCCCGATAGCACATGAAAAGCGCCAGAACGTGGACAATGATGCGGTTGGCCAAAAAGGGCGTATGCGTTTTTTCCTGAATATATTCAGGAAAAAACGCATACGCCCTTTTTGGCCAACCAAGCAAGCTGGGAGAGCAAATCAGCACTACAAAGAAATCTCTCGCCCCCCCCCCCGGGGCAAAAGGGCCAGGCGAAAAAAGTCTAAAAACCAGAAAGGCAGGACAGCCCACGGAGTCAAGGGAGCCTTGTTAAGCTGATGGGCGGGATGTCAATGGCCAACAGCCAACCTTCACAAGTGTATCCTCTTTCCCAAACCATGGAAAACACAGAACCACAGAGCATAGGGCACTTCCACACATGGGCGTTGACCTTCGGAAAATGAAAAAATCAACCAGACACGGGGACCCCAAAGTTGAGGGCTGCTGTCTTGACAAGAACCTCCACTCCGGTACACGTTTCATATCCCAGGAAAGAGCCAAGTGGACAAAGACGAGTGGACAAGTGGACAAAGACAAGTGGACAAGTGGACAAGTGGGGCTACGTAGGTCCAATGGAGTGTCACTCAGCCATGAAATCCACGTCATGAGGCTGGTAGCAGCATCCTGAGTGGATTTAGGTACGATCATCCTCAGTGAAATAAGTCCCACAGAAAAAGAAACTTATGATATCACTTATCGAGGGAATGTAAAAATCGCTCCCCATGCACTGAATCCCCAAACAGAACAGAGTCACGCTTTTAGAAAACACACTTATGCCTGCTTCAGGGGAAAGGTGAGGTGGGGTGACGCATAAAACTCGAGTTTGAAATGAGCACAGATACCCTTCCGAAAACCGAATATGGAATGGACACGACCTACTCCTTGCTCAATCAACTGGACTCACCAGACCCTGTTCATCGCACAAGTATCTATCCGACTAGTAAGCATCTTAAAAGCTAAGTCTTGATATCTCTGTGTAAGTGCATCAAGTGTGTGTCAAGCGGCCTAAAACCAGCAGGGAAAATCAGCTCAGACCCATTCTGAGGATACATTTCCAACATAAAGAAGAAACAAGCAGGGCAAAACAGAGAGAAATTCTTCCAAAATGCGTTCAGGGACTGGCATGCAACCAGGATTGACCACATCTACAGCCCCAGCGGCAGAAGACATAAGGCTGGACACTCGTGGGGCTGAGACGATTGGTGAGGTTGGGAAAGCAAATGCAGACCCTTGAAAGGAATCCTGCGTGCTCCCCATTCCATGGGTCCCAACTCTCCAGGTTCAACGCAATCTTCCGACAGCGAAAGCACTCATTGGAAACCCAGCGGATGCTACACCGTGGGATCGGGAAAGCTTTCTGAAACTCACCTCAGTTTTCATCTCCTGGTGCTCGTGTTCTCCATTCAGGCCCCCTTACTAACAATCTCCCCACTTGGAGACTCGGCGCCTTTCCATGCCTCTTTCGTACCGTCTGCAATTTGTCCGCAGGATGAACTGCAAGAGGGGGAACCAATGAGAGACTCGCTGGAGGTGTTTGGTCGGGCACATGTCACTCTCATTTCCCATCACGAAGAAGAATTCACCAGAGGTTCAGCCTGCCACCCCGGATCGACAATAGGGCGTGAAGCCATCCAGCCGTGTTGCGTCCCACTCACAAAAAAGCGACTTGGGAAATGGAGCTCAGGGGCACTGCACTTCCCAAACCTGCAGAGTTCTAAACGATAACTATCGCCCCAAAATATATTGAGGTCAGGCTACGAAGAGGCGCTGAACGCAAGGCAGAACTGCAGGAAACGGATGTCAATGGGTACATCGGAATGGCCCCGATAGCACATGAAAAGCGCCAGAACGTGGACAATGATGCAGTTGGCCAAAAAGGGCGTATGCGTTTTTTCCTGAATATATTCAGGAAAAAACGCATACGCCCTTTTTGGCCAACCAAGCAAGCTGGGAGAGCAAATCAGCACTACAAAGAAATCTCTCGCCCCCCCCGGGGCAAAAGGGCCAGGCGAAAAAAGTCTAAAAACCAGAAAGGCAGGACAGGCCACGGAGTCAAGGGAGCCTTGTTAAGCTGATGGGCGGGATGTCAATGGCCAACAGCCAACCTTCACAAGTGTATCCTCTTTCCCAAACCATGGAAAACACAGAACCACAGAGCATAGGGCACTTCCACACATGGGCGTTGACCTTCGGAAAATGAAAAAATCAAACAGACACGGGGACCCCAAAGTTGAGGGCTGCTGTCTTGACAAGAACCTCCACTCCGGTACACGTTTCATATCCCAGGAAAGAGCCAAGTGGACAAAGACGAGTGGACAAGTGGACAAAGACAAGTGGACAAGTGGACAAGTGGTGCTACGTAGGTCCAATGGAGTGTCACTCAGCCATGAAATCCACGTCATGAGGCTGGTAGCAGCATCCTGAGTGGATTTAGGTACGATCATCCTCAGTGAAATAAGTCCCACAGAAAAAGAAACTTATGATATCACTTATCGAGGGAATGTAAAAATCGCTCCCCATGCACTGAATCCCCAAACAGAACAGAGTCACGCTTTTAGAAAACACACTTATGCCTGCTTCAGGGGAAAGGTGAGGTGGGGTGACGCATAAAACTCGAGTTTGAAATGAGCACAGATACCCTTCCGAAAACCGAATATGGAATGGACACGACCTACTCCTTGCTCAATCAACTGGACTCACCAGACCCTGTTCATCGCACAAGTATCTATCCGACTAGTAAGCATCTTAAAAGCTAAGTCTTGATATCTCTGTGTAAGTGCATCAAGTGTGTGTCAAGCGGCCTAAAACCAGCAGGGAAAATCAGCTCAGACCCATTCTGAGGATACATTTCCAACATAAAGAAGAAACAAGCAGGGCAAAACAGAGAGAAATTCTTCCAAAATGCGTTCAGGGACTGGCATGCAACCAGGATTGACCACATCTACAGCCCCAGCGGCAGAAGACATAAGGCTGGACACTCGTGGGGCTGAGACGATTGGTGAGGTTGGGAAAGCAAATGCAGACCCTTGAAAGGAATCCTGCGTGCTCCCCATTCCATGGGTCCCAACTCTCCAGGTTCAACGCAATCTTCCGACAGCGAAAGCACTCATTGGAAACCCAGCGGATGCTACACCGTGGGATCGGGAAAGCTTTCTGAAACTCACCTCAGTTTTCATCTCCTGGTGCTCGTGTTCTCCATTCAGGCCCCCTTACTAACAATCTCCCCACTTGGAGACTCGGCGCCTTTCCATGCCTCTTTCGTACCGTCTGCAATTTGTCCGCAGGATGAACTGCAAGAGGGGGAACCAATGAGAGACTCGCTGGAGGTGTTTGGTCGGGCACATGTCACTCTCATTTCCCATCACGAAGAAGAATTCACCAGAGGTTCAGCCTGCCACCCCGGATCGACTATAGGGCGTGAAGCCATCCAGCCGTGTTGCGTCCCACTCACAAAAAAGCGACTTGGGAAATGGAGCTCAGGGGCACTGCACTTCCCAAACCTGCAGAGTTCTAAACGATAACTATCGCCCCAAAATATATTGAGGTCAGGCTACGAAGAGGCGCTGAACGCAAGGCAGAACTGCAGGAAACGGATGTCAATGGGTACATCGGAATGGCCCCGATAGCACATGAAAAGCGCCAGAACGTGGACAATGATGCGGTTGGCCAAAAAGGGCGTATGCGTTTTTTCCTGAATATATTCAGGAAAAAACGCATACGCCCTTTTTGGCCAACCAAGCAACCTGGGAGAGCAAATCAGCACTACAAAGAAATCTCTCGCCCCCCCCCGGGGGCAAAAGGGCCAGGCGAAAAAAGTCTAAAAACCAGAAAGGCAGGACAGCCCACGGAGTCAAGGGAGCCTTGTTAAGCTGATGGGCGGGATGTCAATGGCCAACAGCCAATCTTCACAAGTGTATCCTCTTTCCCAAACCATGGAAAACACAGAACCACAGAGCATAGGGCACTTCCACACATGGGCGTTGACCTTGGGAAAATGAAAAAATCAACCAGACACAGGGACCCCAAAGTTGAGGGCTGCTGTCTTGACAAGAACCTCCACTCCGGTACACGTTTCATATCCCAGGAAAGAGCCAAGTGGACAAAGACGAGTGGACAAGTGGACAAAGACAAGTGGACAAGTGGACAAGTGGGGCTACGTAGGTCCAATGGAGTGTCACTCAGCCATGAAATCCACGTCATGAGGCTGGTAGCAGCATCCTGAGTGGATTTAGGTACGATCATCCTCAGTGAAATAAGTCCCACAAAAAAAGAAACTTATGATATCACTTATCGAGGGAATGTAAAAATCGCTCCCCATGCACTGAATCCCCAAACAGAACAGAGTCACGCTTTTAGAAAACACACTTATGCCTGCTTCAGGGGAAAGGTGAGGTGGGGTGACGCATAAAACTCGAGTTTGAAATGAGCACAGATACCCTTCCGAAAACCGAATATGGAATGGACACGACCTACTCCTTGCTCAATCAACTGGACTCACCAGACCCTCTTCATCGCACAAGTATCTATCCGACTAGTAAGCATCTTAAAAGCTAAGTCTTGATATCTCTGTGTAAGTGCATCAAGTGTGTGTAAAGCGGCCTAAAACCAGCAGGGAAAATCAGCTCAGACCCATTCTGAGGATACATTTCCAACATAAAGAAGAAACAAGCAGGGCAAAACAGAGAGAAATTCTTCCAAAATGCGTTCAGGGACTGGCATGCAACCAGGATTGACCACATCTACAGCCCCAGCGGCAGAAGACATAAGGCTGGACACTCTTGGGGCTGAGACGATTGGTGAGGTCGGGAAAGCAAATGCAGACCCTTGAAAGGAATCCTGCGTGCTCCCCATTCCATGGGTCCCAACTCTCCAGGTTCAACGCAATCTTCCGACAGCGAAAGCACTCATTGGAAAACCAGCGGATGCTACACCGTGGGATCGGGAAAGCTTTCTGAAACTCACCTCAGTTTTCATCTCCTGGTGCTCGTGTTCTCCATTCAGGCCCCCTTACTAACAATCTCCCCACTTGGAGACTCGGCGCCTTTCCATGCCTCTTTCGTACCGTCTGCAATTTGTCCGCAGGATGAACTGCAAGAGGGGGAACCAATGAGTGACTCGCTGGAGGTGTTTGGTCGGGCACATGTCACTCTCATTTCCCATCACGAAGAAGAATTCACCAGCGGTTCAGCCTGCCACCCCGGATCGACAATAGGGCGTGAAGCCATCCAGCCGTGTTGCGTCCCACTCACAAAAAAGCGACTTGGGAAATGGAGCTCAGGGGCACTGCACTTCCCAAACCTGCAGAGTTCTAAACGATAACTATCGCCCCAAAATATATTGAGGTCAGGCTACGAAGAGGCGCTGAACGCAAGGCAGAACTGCAGGAAACGGATGTCAACGGGTACATCGGAATGGCCCCGATAGCACATGAAAAGCGCCAGAACGTGGACAATGATGCGGTTGGCCAAAAAGGGCGTATGCGTTTTTTCCTGAATATATTCAGGAAAAAACGCATACGCCCTTTTTGGCCAACCAAGCAACCTGGGAGAGCAAATCAGCACTACAAAGAAATCTCTCGCCCCCCCCCCCCCGGGGCAAAAGGGCCAGGCGAAAAAAGTCTAAAAACCAGAAAGGCAGGACAGCCCACGGAGTCAAGGGAGCCTTGTTAAGCTGATGGGCGGGATGTCAATGGCCAACAGCCAATCTTCACAAGTGTATCCTCTTTCCCAAACCATGTAAAACACAGAACCACAGAGCATAGGGCACTTCCACACATGGGCGTTGACCTTGGGAAAATGAAAAAATCAACCAGACACAGGGACCCCAAAGTTGATGGCTGCTGTCTTGACAAGAACCTCCACTCCGGTACACGTTTCATATCCCAGGAAAGAGCCAAGTGGACAAGTGGACAAAGACAAGTGGACAAGTGGACAAGTGGTGCTACGTAGGTCCAATGGAGTGTCACTCAGCCATGAAATCCACGTCATGAGGCTGGTAGCAGCATCCTGAGTGGATTTAGGTACGATCATCCTCAGTGAAATAAGTCCCACAAAAAAAGAAACTTATGATATCACTTATCGAGGGAATGTAAAAATCGCTCCCCATGCACTGAATCCCCAAACAGAACAGAGTCACGCTTTTAGAAAACACACTTATGCCTGCTTCAGGGGAAAGGTGAGGTGGGGTGACGCATAAAACTCGAGTTTGAAATGAGCACAGATACCCTTCCGAAAACCGAATATGGAATGGACACGACCTACTCCTTGCTCAATCAACTGGACTCACCAGACCCTGTTCATCGCACAAGTATCTATCCAACTAGTAAGTATCTTAAAAGCTAAGTCTTGATATCTCTGTGTAAGTGCATCAAGTGTGTGTCAAGCGGCCTAAAACCAGCAGGGAAAATCAGCTCAGACCCATTCTGAGGATACATTTCCAACATAAAGAAGAAACAAGCAGGGCAAAACAGAGAGAAATTCTTCCAAAATGCGTTCAGGGACTGGCATGCAACCAGGATTGACCACATCTACAGCCCCAGCGGCAGAAGACATAAGGCTGGACACTCTTGGGGCTGAGACGATTGGTGAGGTTGGGAAAGCAAATGCAGACCCTTGAAAGGAATCCTGCGTGCTCCCCATTCCATGGGTCCCAACTCTCCAGGTTCAACGCAATCTTCCGACAGCGAAAGCACTCATTGGAAAACCAGCGGATGCTACACCGTGGGATCGGGAAAGCTTTCTGAAACTCACCTCAGTTTTCATCTCCTGGTGCTCGTGTTCTCCATTCAGGCCCCCTTACTAACAATCTCCCCACTTGGAGACTCGGCGCCTTTCCATGCCTCTTTCGTACCGTCTGCAATTTGTCCGCAGGATGAACTGCAAGAGGGGGAACCAATGAGAGACTCGCTGGAGGTGTTTGGTCGGGCACATGTCACTCTCATTTCCCATCACGAAGAAGAATTCACCAGCGGTTCAGCCTGCCACCCCGGATCGACAATAGGGCCTGAAGCCATCCAGCCGTGTTGCGTCCCACTCACAAAAAAGCGACTTGGGAAATGGAGCTCAGGGGCACTGCACTTCCCAAACCTGCAGAGTTCTAAACGATAACTATCGCCCCAAAATATATTGAGGTCAGGCTACGAAGAGGCGCTGAACGCAAGGCAGAACTGCAGGAAACGGATGTCAACGGGTACATCGGAATGGCCCCGATAGCACATGAAAAGCGCCAGAACGTGGACAATGATGCGGTTGGCCAAAAAGGGCGTATGCGTTTTTTCCTGAATATATTCAGGAAAAAACGCATACGCCCTTTTTGGCCAACCAAGCAACCTGGGAGAGCAAATCAGCACTACAAAGAAATCTCTCGCCCCCCCCGGGGCAAAAGGGCCAGGCGAAAAAAGTCTAAAAACCAGAAAGGCAGGACAGGCCACGGAGTCAAGGGAGCCTTGTTAAGCTGATGGGCGGGATGTCAATGGCCAACAGCCAACCTTCACAAGTGTATCCTCTTTCCCAAACCATGGAAAACACAGAACCACAGAGCATAGGGCACTTCCACACATGGGCGTTGACCTTCGGAAAATGAAAAAATCAACCAGACACAGGGACCCCAATGTTGATGGCTGCTGTCTTGACAAGAACCTCCACTCCGGTACACGTTTCATATCCCAGGAAAGAGCCAAGTGGACAAGTGGACAAAGACAAGTGGACAAGTGGACAAGTGGTGCTATGTAGGTCCAATGGAGTGTCACTCAGCCATGAAATCCACGTCATGAGGCTGGTAGCAGCATCCTGAGTGGATTTAGGTACGATCATCCTCAGTGAAATAAGTCCCACAAAAAAAGAAACTTATGATATCACTTATCGAGGGAATGTAAAAATCGCTCCCCATGCACTGAATCCCCAAACAGAACAGAGTCACGCTTTTAGAAAACACACTTATGCCTGCTTCAGGGGAAAGGTGAGGTGGGGTGACGCATAAAACTCGAGTTTGAAATGAGCACAGATACCCTTCCGAAAACCGAATATGGAATGGACACGACCTACTCCTTGCTCAATCAACTGGACTCACCAGACCCTGTTCATCGCACAAGTATCTATCCGACTAGTAAGCATCTTAAAAGCTAAGTCTTGATATCTCTGTGTAAGTGCATCAAGTGTGTGTCAAGCGGCCTAAAACCAGCAGGGAAAATCAGCTCAGACCCATTCTGAGGATACATTTCCAACATAAAGAAGAAACAAGCAGGGCAAAACAGAGAGAAATTCTTCCAAAATGCGTTCAGGGACTGGCATGCAACCAGGATTGACCACATCTACAGCCCCAGCGGCAGAAGACATAAGGCTGGACACTCTTGGGGCTGAGACGATTGGTGAGGTTGGGAAAGCAAATGCAGACCCTTGAAAGGAATCCTGCGTGCTCCCCATTCCATGGGTCCCAACTCTCCAGGTTCAACGCAATCTTCCGACAGCGAAAGCACTCATTGGAAAACCAGCGGATGCTACACCGTGGGATCGGGAAAGCTTTCTGAAACTCACCTCAGTTTTCATCTCCTGGTGCTCGTGTTCTCCATTCAGGCCCCCTTACTAACAATCTCCCCACTTGGAGACTCGGCGCCTTTCCATGCCTCTTTCGTACCGTCTGCAATTTGTCCGCAGGATGAACTGCAAGAGGGGGAACCAATGAGAGACTTGCTGGAGGTGTTAAGTCGGGCACATGTCACTCTCATTTCCCATCACGAAGAAGAATTCACCAGAGGTTCAGCCTGCCACCCCGGATCGACAATAGGGCGTGAAGCCATCCAGCCGTGTTGCGTCCCACTCACAAAAAAGCGACTTGGGAAATGGAGCTCAGGGGCACTGCACTTCCCAATCCTGCAGAGTTCTAAACGATAACTATCGCCCCAAAATATATTGAGGTCAGGCTACGAAGAGGCGCTGAACGCAAGGCAGAACTGCAGGAAACGGATGTCAATGGGTACATCGGAATGGCCCCGATAGCACATGAAAAGCGCCAGAACGTGGACAATGATGCGGTTGGCCAAAAAGGGCGTATGCGTTTTTTCCTGAATATATTCAGGAAAAAAACGCATACGCCCTTTTTGGCCAACCAAGCAACCTGGGAGAGCAAATCAGCACTACAAAGAAATCTCTCGCCCCCCCCGGGGCAAAAGGGCCAGGCGAAAAAAGTCTAAAAACCAGAAAGGCAGGACAGGCCACGGAGTCAAGGGAGCCTTGTTAAGCTGATGGGCGGGATGTCAATGGCCAACAGCCAACCTTCACAAGTGTATCCTCTTTCCCAAACCATGGAAAACACAGAACCACAGAGCATAGGGCACTTCCACACATGGGCGTTGACCTTCGGAAAATGAAAAAATCAACCAGACACAGGGACCCCAAAGTTGAGGGCTGCTGTCTTGACAAGAACCTCCACTCCGGTACACGTTTCATATCCCAGGAAAGAGCCAAGTGGACAAAGACGAGTGGACAAGTGGACAAAGACAAGTGGACAAGTGGACAAGTGGTGCTACGTAGGTCCAATGGAGTGTCACTCAGCCATGAAATCCACGTCATGAGGCTGGTAGCAGCATCCTGAGTGGATTTAGGTACGATCATCCTCAGTGAAATAAGTCCCACAAAAAAAGAAACTTATGATATCACTTATCGAGGGAATGTAAAAATCGCTCCCCATGCACTGAATCCCCAAACAGAACAGAGTCACGCTTTTAGAAAACACACTTATGCCTGCTTCAGGGGAAAGGTGAGGTGGGGTGACGCATAAAACTCGAGTTTGAAATGAGCACAGATACCCTTCCGAAAACCGAATATGGAATGGACACGACCTACTCCTTGCTCAATCAACTGGACTCACCAGACCCTGTTCATCGCACAAGTATCTATCCGACTAGTAAGCATCTTAAAAGCTAAGTCTTGATATCTCTGTGTAAGTGCATCAAGTGTGTGTCAAGCGGCCTAAAACCAGCAGGGAAAATCAGCTCAGACCCATTCTGAGGATACATTTCCAACATAAAGAAGAAACAAGCAGGGCAAAACAGAGAGAAATTCTTCCAAAATGCGTTCAGGGACTGGCATGCAACCAGGATTGACCACATCTACAGCCCCAGCGGCAGAAGACATAAGGCTGGACACTCTTGGGGCTGAGACGATTGGTGAGGTTGGGAAAGCAAATGCAGACCCTTGAAAGGAATCCTGCGTGCTCCCCATTCCATGGGTCCCAACTCTCCAGGTTCAACGCAATCTTCCGACAGCGAAAGCACTCATTGGAAACCCAGCGGTTGCTACACCGTGGGATCGGGAAAGCTTTCTGAAACTCACCTCAGTTTTCATCTCCTGGTGCTCGTGTTCTCCATTCAGACCCCCTTACTAACAATCTCCCCACTTGGAGACTCGGCGCCTTTCCATGCCTCTTTCGTACCGTCTGCAATTTGTCCGCAGGATGAACTGCAAGAGGGGGAACAAATGAGAGACCCGCTGGAGGTGTTTGGTCGGGCACATGTCACTCTCATTTCCCATCACGAAGAAGAATTCACCAGCGGTTCAGCCTGCCACCCCGGATCGACAATAGGGCGTGAAGCCATCCAGCCGTGTTGCGTCCCACTCACAAAAAAGCGACTTGGGAAATGGAGCTCAGGGGCACTGCACTTCCCAAACCTGCAGAGTTCTAAACGATAACTATCGCCCCAAAATATATTGAGGTCAGGCTACGAAGAGGCGCTGAACGCAAGGCAGAACTGCAGGAAACGGATGTCAACGGCTACATCGGAATGGCCCCGATAGCACATGAAAAGCGCCAGAACGTGGACAATGATGCGGTTGGCCAAAAAGGGCGTATGCGTTTTTTCCTGAATATATTCAGGAAAAAACGCATACGCCCTTTTTGGCCAACCAAGCAACCTGGGAGAGCAAATCAGCACTACAAAGAAATCTCTCGCCACCCCCCGGGGGCAAAAGGGCCAGGCGAAAAAAGTCTAAAAACCAGAAAGGCAGGACAGCCCACGGAGTCAAGGGAGCCTTGTTAAGCTGATGGGCGGGATGTCAATGGCCAACAGCCAATCTTCACAAGTGTATCCTCTTTCCCAAACCATGTAAAACACAGAACCACAGAGCATAGGGCACTTCCACACATGGGCGTTGACCTTGGGAAAATGAAAAAATCAACCAGACACAGGGACCCCAAAGTTGAGGGCTGCTGTCTTGACAAGAACCTCCACTCCGGTACACGTTTCATATCCCAGGAAAGAGCCAAGTGGACAAAGACGAGTGGACAATGGACAAGTGGACAAGTGGTGCTACGTAGGTCCAATGGAGTGTCACTCAGCCATGAAATCCACGTCATGAGGCTGGTAGCAGCATCCTGAGTGGATTTAGGTACGATCATCCTCAGTGAAATAAGTCCCACAAAAAAAGAAACTTATGATATCACTTATCGAGGGAATGTAAAAATCGCTCCCCATGCACTGAATCCCCAAACAGAACAGAGTCACGCTTTTAGAAAACACACTTATGCCTGCTTCAGGGGAAAGGTGAGGTGGGGTGACGCATAAAACTCGAGTTTGAAATGAGCACAGATACCCTTCCGAAAACCGAATATGGAATGGACACGACCTACTCCTTGCTCAATCAACTGGACTCACCAGACCCTCTTCATCGCACAAGTATCTATCCGACTAGTAAGCATCTTAAAAGCTAAGTCTTGATATCTCTGTGTAAGTGCATCAAGTGTGTGTAAAGCGGCCTAAAAACAGCAGGGAAAATCAGCTCAGACCCATTCTGAGGATACATTTCCAACATAAAGAAGAAACAAGCAGGGCAAAACAGAGAGAAATTCTTCCAAAATGCGTTCAGGGACTGGCATGCAACCAGGATTGACCACATCTACAGCCCCAGCGGCAGAAGACATAAGGCTGGACACTCTTGGGGCTGAGACGATTGGTGAGGTTGGGAAAGCAAATGCAGACCCTTGAAAGGAATCCTGCGTGCTCCCCATTCCATGGGTCCCAACTCTCCAGGTTCAACGCAATCTTCCGACAGCGAAAGCACTGATTGGAAAACCAGCGGTTGCTACACCGTGGGATCGGGAAAGCTTTCTGAAACTCACCTCAGTTTTCATCTCCTGGTGCTCGTGTTCTCCATTCAGGCCCCCTTACTAACAATCTCCCCACTTGGAGACTCGGCGCCTTTCCATGCCTCTTTCGTACCGTCTGCAATTTGTCCGCAGGATGAACTGCAAGAGGGGGAACCAATGAGAGACCCGCTGGAGGTGTTTGGTCGGGCACATGTCACTCTCATTTCCCATCACGAAGAAGAATTCACCAGCGGTTCAGCCTGCCACCCCGGATCGACAATAGGGCGTGAAGCCATCCAGCCGTGTTGCGTCCCACTCACAAAAAAGCGA
The DNA here is from genome assembly GCF_026419965.1 of Kogia breviceps. Lineage (NCBI taxonomy): Eukaryota > Metazoa > Chordata > Mammalia > Artiodactyla > Physeteridae > Kogia > Kogia breviceps. The sequence goes on from NC_081315.1 coordinate 48,718,309, forward strand.
CTTGGGAAATGGAGCTCAGGGGCACTGCACTTCCCAAACCTGCAGAGTTCTAAACGATAACTATCGCCCCAAAATATATTGAGGTCAGGCTACGAAGAGGCGCTGAACGCAAGGCAGAACTGCAGGAAACGGATGTCAACGGGTACATCGGAATGGCCCCGATAGCACATGAAAAGCGCCAGAACGTGAACAATGATGCGGTTGGCCAAAAAGGGCGTATGCGTTTTTTCCTGAATATATTCAGGAAAAAACGCATACGCCCTTTTTGGCCAACCAAGCAAGCTGGGAGAGCAAATCAGCACTACAAAGAAATCTCTCGCCACCCCCCGGGGGCAAAAGGGCCAGGCGAAAAAAGTCTAAAAACCAGAAAGGCAGGACAGCCCACGGAGTCAAGGGAGCCTTGTTAAGCTGATGGGCGGGATGTCAATGGCCAACAGCAAATCTTCACAAGTGTATCCTCTTTCCCAAACCATGTAAAACACAGAACCACAGAGCATAGGGCACTTCCACACATGGGCGTTGACCTTGGGAAAATGAAAAAATCAACCAGACACAGGGACCCCAAAGTTGAGGGCTGCTGTCTTGACAAGAACCTCCACTCCGGTACACGTTTCATATCCCAGGAAAGAGCCAAGTGGACAAAGACGAGTGGACAAGTGGACAAAGACAAGTGGACAAGTGGACAAGTGGTGCTACGTAGGTCCAATGGAGTGTCACTCAGCCATGAAATCCACGTCATGAGGCTGGTAGCAGCATCCTGAGTGGATTTAGGTACGATCATCCTCAGTGAAATAAGTCCCACAAAAAAAGAAACTTATGATATCACTTATCGAGGGAATGTAAAAATCGCTCCCCATGCACTGAATCCCCAAACAGAACAGAGTCACGCTTTTAGAAAACACACTTATGCCTGCTTCAGGGGAAAGGTGAGGTGGGGTGACGCATAAAACTCGAGTTTGAAATGAGCACAGATACCCTTCCGAAAACCGAATATGGAATGGACACGACCTACTCCTTGCTCAATCAACTGGACTCACCAGACCCTCTTCATCGCACAAGTATCTATCCGACTAGTAAGCATCTTAAAAGCTAAGTCTTGATATCTCTGTGTAAGTGCATCAAGTGTGTGTAAAGCGGCCTAAAACCAGCAGGGAAAATCAGCTCAGACCCATTCTGAGGATACATTTCCAACATAAAGAAGAAACAAGCAGGGCAAAACAGAGAGAAATTCTTCCAAAATGTGTTCAGGGACTGGCATGCAACCAGGATTGACCACATCTACAGCCCCAGCGGCAGAAGACATAAGGCTGGACACTCTTGGGGCTGAGACGATTGGTGAGGTCGGGAAAGCAAATGCAGACCCTTGAAAGGAATCCTGCGTGCTCCCCATTCCATGGGTCCCAACTCTCCAGGTTCAACGCAATCTTCCGACAGCGAAAGCACTCATTGGAAAACCAGCGGATGCTACACCGTGGGATCGGGAAAGCTTTCTGAAACTCACCTCAGTTTTCATCTCCTGGTGCTCGTGTTCTCCATTCAGGCCCCCTTACTAACAATCTCCCCACTTGGAGACTCGGCGCCTTTCCATGCCTCTTTCGTACCGTCTGCAATTTGTCCGCAGGATGAACTGCAAGAGGGGGAACCAATGAGAGACTCGCTGGAGGTGTTTGGTCGGGCACATGTCACTCTCATTTCCCATCACGAAGAAGAATTCACCAGCGGTTCAGCCTGCCACCCCGGATCGACAATAGGGCGTGAAGCCATCCAGCCGTGTTGCGTCCCACTCACAAAAAAGCGACTTGGGAAATGGAGCTCAGGGGCACTGCACTTCCCAAACCTGCAGAGTTCTAAACGATAACTATCGCCCCAAAATATATTGAGGTCAGGCTACGAAGAGGCGCTGAACGCAAGGCAGAACTGCAGGAAACGGATGTCAACGGGTACATCGGAATGGCCCCGATAGCACATGAAAAGCGCCAGAACGTGGACAATGATGCGGTTGGCCAAAAAGGGCGTATGCGTTTTTTCCTGAATATATTCAGGAAAAAACGCATACGCCCTTTTTGGCCAACCAAGCAACCTGGGAGAGCAAATCAGCACTACAAAGAAATCTCTCGCCCCCCCCCGGGGCAAAAGGGCCAGGCGAAAAAAGTCTAAAAACCAGAAAGGCAGGACAGCCCACGGAGTCAAGGGAGCCTTGTTAAGCTGATGGGCGGGATGTCAATGGCCAACAGCCAATCTTCACAAGTGTATCCTCTTTCCCAAACCATGTAAAACACAGAACCACAGAGCATAGGGCACTTCCACACATGGGCGTTGACGTTGGGAAAATGAAAAAATCAACCAGACACAGGGACCCCAAAGTTGAGGGCTGCTGTCTTGACAAGAACCTCCACTCCGGTACACGTTTCATATCCCAGGAAAGAGCCAAGTGGACAAGTGGACAAAGACAAGTGGACAAGTGGACAAGTGGTGCTACGTAGGTCCAATGGAGTGTCACTCAGCCATGAAATCCACGTCATGAGGCTGGTAGCAGCATCCTGAGTGGATTTAGGTACGATCATCCTCAGTGAAATAAGTCCCACAAAAAAAGAAACTTATGATATCACTTATCGAGGGAATGTAAAAATCGCTCCCCATGCACTGAATCCCCAAACAGAACAGAGTCACGCTTTTAGAAAACACACTTATGCCTGCTTCAGGGGAAAGGTGAGGTGGGGTGACGCATAAAACTCGAGTTTGAAATGAGCACAGATACCCTTCCGAAAACCGAATATGGAATGGACACGACCTACTCCTTGCTCAATCAACTGGACTCACCAGACCCTGTTCATCGCACAAGTATCTATCCGACTAGTAAGCATCTTAAAAGCTAAGTCTTGATATCTCTGTGTAAGTGCATCAAGTGTGTGTCAAGCGGCCTAAAACCAGCAGGGAAAATCAGCTCAGACCCATTCTGAGGATACATTTCCAACATAAAGAAGAAACAAGCAGGGCAAAACAGAGAGAAATTCTTCCAAAATGCGTTCAGGGACTGGCATGCAACCAGGATTGACCACATCTACAGCCCCAGCGGCAGAAGACATAAGGCTGGACACTCGTGGGGCTGAGACGATTGGTGAGGTTGGGAAAGCAAATGCAGACCCTTGAAAGGAATCCTGCGTGCTCCCCATTCCATGGGTCCCAACTCTCCAGGTTCAACGCAATCTTCCGACAGCGAAAGCACTCATTGGAAAACCAGCGGATGCTACACCGTGGGATCGGGAAAGCTTTCTGAAACTCACCTCAGTTTTCATCTCCTGGTGCTCGTGTTCTCCATTCAGGCCCCCTTACTAACAATCTCCCCACTTGGAGACTCGGCGCCTTTCCATGCCTCTTTCGTACCGTCTGCAATTTGTCCGCAGGATGAACTGCAAGAGGGGGAACCAATGAGAGACTCGCTGGAGGTGTTTGGTCGGGCACATGTCACTCTCATTTCCCATCACGAAGAAGAATTCACCAGAGGTTCAGCCTGCCACCCCGGATCGACAATAGGGCGTGAAGCCATCCAGCCGTGTTGCGTCCCACTCACAAAAAAGCGACTTGGGAAATGGAGCTCAGGGGCACTGCACTTCCCAAACCTGCAGAGTTCTAAACGATAACTATCGCCCCAAAATATATTGAGGTCAGGCTACGAAGAGGCGCTGAACGCAAGGCAGAACTGCAGGAAACGGATGTCAATGGGTACATCGGAATGGCCCCGATAGCACATGAAAAGCGCCAGAACGTGGACAATGATGCAGTTGGCCAAAAAGGGCGTATGCGTTTTTTCCTGAATATATTCAGGAAAAAACGCATACGCCCTTTTTGGCCAACCAAGCAAGCTGGGAGAGCAAATCAGCACTACAAAGAAATCTCTCGCCACCCCCCGGGGGCAAAAGGGCCAGGCGAAAAAAGTCTAAAAACCAGAAAGGCAGGACAGCCCACGGAGTCAAGGGAGCCTTGTTAAGCTGATGGGCGGGATGTCAATGGCCAACAGCAAATCTTCACAAGTGTATCCTCTTTCCCAAACCATGTAAAACACAGAACCACAGAGCATAGGGCACTTCCACACATGGGCGTTGACCTTGGGAAAATGAAAAAATCAACCAGACACAGGGACCCCAAAGTTGAGGGCTGCTGTCTTGACAAGAACCTCCACTCCGGTACACGTTTCATATCCCAGGAAAGAGCCAAGTGGACAAAGACGAGTGGACAAGTGGACAAAGACAAGTGGACAAGTGGACAAGTGGTGCTACGTAGGTCCAATGGAGTGTCACTCAGCCATGAAATCCACGTCATGAGGCTGGTAGCAGCATCCTGAGTGGATTTAGGTACGATCATCCTCAGTGAAATAAGTCCCACAAAAAAAGAAACTTATGATATCACTTATCGAGGGAATGTAAAAATCGCTCCCCATGCACTGAATCCCCAAACAGAACAGAGTCACGCTTTTAGAAAACACACTTATGCCTGCTTCAGGGGAAAGGTGAGGTGGGGTGACGCATAAAACTCGAGTTTGAAATGAGCACAGATACCCTTCCGAAAACCGAATATGGAATGGACACGACCTACTCCTTGCTCAATCAACTGGACTCACCAGACCCTCTTCATCGCACAAGTATCTATCCGACTAGTAAGCATCTTAAAAGCTAAGTCTTGATATCTCTGTGTAAGTGCATCAAGTGTGTGTAAAGCGGCCTAAAACCAGCAGGGAAAATCAGCTCAGACCCATTCTGAGGATACATTTCCAACATAAAGAAGAAACAAGCAGGGCAAAACAGAGAGAAATTCTTCCAAAATGTGTTCAGGGACTGGCATGCAACCAGGATTGACCACATCTACAGCCCCAGCGGCAGAAGACATAAGGCTGGACACTCTTGGGGCTGAGACGATTGGTGAGGTCGGGAAAGCAAATGCAGACCCTTGAAAGGAATCCTGCGTGCTCCCCATTCCATGGGTCCCAACTCTCCAGGTTCAACGCAATCTTCCGACAGCGAAAGCACTCATTGGAAAACCAGCGGATGCTACACCGTGGGATCGGGAAAGCTTTCTGAAACTCACCTCAGTTTTCATCTCCTGGTGCTCGTGTTCTCCATTCAGGCCCCCTTACTAACAATCTCCCCACTTGGAGACTCGGCGCCTTTCCATGCCTCTTTCGTACCGTCTGCAATTTGTCCGCAGGATGAACTGCAAGAGGGGGAACCAATGAGAGACTCGCTGGAGGTGTTTGGTCGGGCACATGTCACTCTCATTTCCCATCACGAAGAAGAATTCACCAGCGGTTCAGCCTGCCACCCCGGATCGACAATAGGGCGTGAAGCCATCCAGCCGTGTTGCGTCCCACTCACAAAAAAGCGACTTGGGAAATGGAGCTCAGGGGCACTGCACTTCCCAAACCTGCAGAGTTCTAAACGATAACTATCGCCCCAAAATATATTGAGGTCAGGCTACGAAGAGGCGCTGAACGCAAGGCAGAACTGCAGGAAACGGATGTCAACGGGTACATCGGAATGGCCCCGATAGCACATGAAAAGCGCCAGAACGTGGACAATGATGCGGTTGGCCAAAAAGGGCGTATGCGTTTTTTCCTGAATATATTCAGGAAAAAACGCATACGCCCTTTTTGGCCAACCAAGCAACCTGGGAGAGCAAATCAGCACTACAAAGAAATCTCTCGCCCCCCCCCGGGGCAAAAGGGCCAGGCGAAAAAAGTCTAAAAACCAGAAAGGCAGGACAGCCCACGGAGTCAAGGGAGCCTTGTTAAGCTGATGGGCGGGATGTCAATGGCCAACAGCCAATCTTCACAAGTGTATCCTCTTTCCCAAACCATGGAAAACACAGAACCACAGAGCATAGGGCACTTCCACACATGGGCGTTGACGTTGGGAAAATGAAAAAATCAACCAGACACAGGGACCCCAAAGTTGAGGGCTGCTGTCTTGACAAGAACCTCCACTCCGGTACACGTTTCATATCCCAGGAAAGAGCCAAGTGGACAAGTGGACAAAGACAAGTGGACAAGTGGACAAGTGGTGCTACGTAGGTCCAATGGAGTGTCACTCAGCCATGAAATCCACGTCATGAGGCTGGTAGCAGCATCCTGAGTGGATTTAGGTACGATCATCCTCAGTGAAATAAGTCCCACAAAAAAAGAAACTTATGATATCACTTATCGAGGGAATGTAAAAATCGCTCCCCATGCACTGAATCCCCAAACAGAACAGAGTCACGCTTTTAGAAAACACACTTATGCCTGCTTCAGGGGAAAGGTGAGGTGGGGTGACGCATAAAACTCGAGTTTGAAATGAGCACAGATACCCTTCCGAAAACCGAATATGGAATGGACACGACCTACTCCTTGCTCAATCAACTGGACTCACCAGACCCTGTTCATCGCACAAGTATCTATCCGACTAGTAAGCATCTTAAAAGCTAAGTCTTGATATCTCTGTGTAAGTGCATCAAGTGTGTGTCAAGCGGCCTAAAACCAGCAGGGAAAATCAGCTCAGACCCATTCTGAGGATACATTTCCAACATAAAGAAGAAACAAGCAGGGCAAAACAGAGAGAAATTCTTCCAAAATGCGTTCAGGGACTGGCATGCAACCAGGATTGACCACATCTACAGCCCCAGCGGCAGAAGACATAAGGCTGGACACTCGTGGGGCTGAGACGATTGGTGAGGTTGGGAAAGCAAATGCAGACCCTTGAAAGGAATCCTGCGTGCTCCCCATTCCATGGGTCCCAACTCTCCAGGTTCAACGCAATCTTCCGACAGCGAAAGCACTCATTGGAAACCCAGCGGATGCTACACCGTGGGATCGGGAAAGCTTTCTGAAACTCACCTCAGTTTTCATCTCCTGGTGCTCGTGTTCTCCATTCAGGCCCCCTTACTAACAATCTCCCCACTTGGAGACTCGGCGCCTTTCCATGCCTCTTTCGTACCGTCTGCAATTTGTCCGCAGGATGAACTGCAAGAGGGGGAACCAATGAGAGACTCGCTGGAGGTGTTTGGTCGGGCACATGTCACTCTCATTTCCCATCACGAAGAAGAATTCACCAGAGGTTCAGCCTGCCACCCCGGATCGACAATAGGGCGTGAAGCCATCCAGCCGTGTTGCGTCCCACTCACAAAAAAGCGACTTGGGAAATGGAGCTCAGGGGCACTGCACTTCCCAAACCTGCAGAGTTCTAAACGATAACTATCGCCCCAAAATATATTGAGGTCAGGCTACGAAGAGGCGCTGAACGCAAGGCAGAACTGCAGGAAACGGATGTCAATGGGTACATCGGAATGGCCCCGATAGCACATGAAAAGCGCCAGAACGTGGACAATGATGCAGTTGGCCAAAAAGGGCGTATGCGTTTTTTCCTGAATATATTCAGGAAAAAACGCATACGCCCTTTTTGGCCAACCAAGCAACCTGGGAGAGCAAATCAGCACTACAAAGAAATCTCTCGCCCCCCCCGGGGCAAAAGGGCCAGGCGAAAAAAGTCTAAAAACCAGAAAGGCAGGACAGGCCACGGAGTCAAGGGAGCCTTGTTAAGGTGATGGGCGGGATGTCAATGGCCAACAGCCAACCTTCACAAGTGTATCCTCCTTCCCAAACCATGGAAAACACAGAACCACAGAGCATAGGGCACTTCCACACATGGGCGTTGACCTTCGGAAAATGAAAAAATCAACCAGACACGGGGACCCCAAAGTTGAGGGCTGCTGTCTTGACAAGAACCTCCACTCCGGTACACGTTTCATATCCCAGGAAAGAGCCAAGTGGACAAAGACGAGTGGACAAGTGGACAAAGACAAGTGGACAAGTGGACAAGTGGTGCTACGTAGGTCCAATGGAGTGTCACTCAGCCATGAAATCCACGTCATGAGGCTGGTAGCAGCATCCTGAGTGGATTTAGGTACGATCATCCTCAGTGAAATAAGTCCCACAAAAAAAGAAACTTATGATATCACTTATCGAGGGAATGTAAAAATCGCTCCCCATGCACTGAATCCCCAAACAGAACAGAGTCACGCTTTTAGAAAACACACTTATGCCTGCTTCAGGGGAAAGGTGAGGTGGGGTGACGCATAAAACTCGAGTTTGAAATGAGCACAGATACCCTTCCGAAAACCGAATATGGAATGGACACCACCTACTCCTTGCTCAATCAACTGGACTCACCAGACCCTGTTCATCGCACAAGTATCTATCCGACTAGTAAGCATCTTAAAAGCTAAGTCTTGATATCTCTGTGTAAGTGCATCAAGTGTGTGTCAAGCGGCCTAAAACCAGCAGGGAAAATCAGCTCAGACCCATTCTGAGGATACATTTCCAACATAAAGAAGAAACAAGCAGGGCAAAACAGAGAGAAATTCTTCCAAAATGCGTTCAGGGACTGGCATGCAACCAGGATTGACCACATCTACAGCCCCAGCGGCAGAAGACATAAGGCTGGACACTCGTGGGGCTGAGACGATTGGTGAGGTTGGGAAAGCAAATGCAGACCCTTGAAAGGAATCCTGCGTGCTCCCCATTCCATGGGTCCCAACTCTCCAGGTTCAACGCAATCTTCCGACAGCGAAAGCACTCATTGGAAACCCAGCGGATGCTACACCGTGGGATCGGGAAAGCTTTCTGAAACTCACCTCAGTTTTCATCTCCTGGTGCTCGTGTTCTCCATTCAGGCCCCCTTACTAACAATCTCCCCACTTGGAGACTCGGCGCCTTTCCATGCCTCTTTCGTACCGTCTGCAATTTGTCCGCAGGATGAACTGCAAGAGGGGGAACCAATGAGAGACTCGCTGGAGGTGTTTGGTCGGGCACATGTCACTCTCATTTCCCATCACGAAGAAGAATTCACCAGCGGTTCAGCCTGCCACCCCGGATCGACAATAGGGCGTGAAGCCATCCAGCCGTGTTGCGTCCCACTCACAAAAAAGCGACTTGGGAAATGGAGCTCAGGGGCACTGCACTTCCCAAACCTGCAGAGTTCTAAACGATAACTATCGCCCCAAAATATATTGAGGTCAGGCTACGAAGAGGCGCTGAACGCAAGGCAGAACTGCAGGAAACGGATGTCAACGGGTACATCGGAATGGCCGCGATAGCACATGAAAAGCGCCAGAACGTGGACAATGATGCGGTTGGCCAAAAAGGGCGTATGCGTTTTTTCCTGAATATATTCAGGAAAAAACGCATACGCCCTTTTTGGCCAACCAAGCAACCTGGGAGAGCAAATCAGCACTACAAAGAAATCTCTCGCCCCCCCCGGGGCAAAAGGGCCAGGCGAAAAAAGTCTAAAAACCAGAAAGGCAGGAAAGGCCACGGAGTCAAGGGAGCCTTGTTAAGCTGATGGGCGGGATGTCAATGGCCAACAGCCAACCTTCACAAGTGTATCCTCTTTCCCAAACCATGGAAAACACAGAACCACAGAGCATAGGGCACTTCCACACATGGGCGTTGACCTTCGGAAAATGAAAAAATCAACCAGACACGGGGACCTCAAAGTTGAGGGCTGCTGTCTTGACAAGAACCTCCACTCCGGTACACGTTTCATATCCCAGGAAAGAGCCAAGTGGACAAAGACGAGTGGACAAGTGGACAAAGACAAGTGGACAAGTGGACAAGTGGTGCTACGTAGGTCCAATGGAGTGTCACTCAGCCATGAAATCCACGTCATGAGGCTGGTAGCAGCATCCTGAGTGGATTTAGGTACGATCATCCTCAGTGAAATAAGTCCCACAGAAAAAGAAACTTATGATATCACTTATCGAGGGAATGTAAAAATCGCTCCCCATGCACTGAATCCCCAAACAGAACAGAGTCACGCTTTTAGAAAACACACTTATGCCTGCTTCAGGGGAAAGGTGAGGTGGGGTGACGCATAAAACTCGAGTTTGAAATGAGCACAGATACCCTTCCGAAAACCGAATATGGAATGGACACCACCTACTCCTTGCTCAATCAACTGGACTCACCAGACCCTGTTCATCGCACAAGTATCTATCCGACTAGTAAGCATCTTAAAAGCTAAGTCTTGATATCTCTGTGTAAGTGCATCAAGTGTGTGTAAAGCGGCCTAAAACCAGCAGGGAAAATCAGCTCAGACCCATTCTGAGGATACATTTCCAACATAAAGAAGAAACAAGCAGGGCAAAACAGAGAGAAATTCTTCCAAAATGCGTTCAGGGACTGGCATGCAACCAGGATTGACCACATCTACAGCCCCAGCGGCAGAAGACATAAGGCTGGACACTCGTGGGGCTGAGACGATTGGTGAGGTTGGGAAAGCAAATGCAGACCCTTGAAAGGAATCCTGCGTGCTCCCCATTCCATGGGTCCCAACTCTCCAGGTTCAACGCAATCTTCCGACAGCGAAAGCACTCATTGGAAAACCAGCGGATGCTACACCGTGGGATCGGGAAAGCTTTCTGAAACTCACCTCAGTTTTCATCTCCTGGTGCTCGTGTTCTCCATTCAGGCCCCCTTACTAACAATCTCCCCACTTGGAGACTCGGCGCCTTTCCATGCCTCTTTCGTACCGTCTGCAATTTTTCCGCAGGATGAACTGCAAGAGGGGGAACCAATGAGAGACTCGCTGGAGGTGTTTGGTCGGGCACATGTCACTCTCATTTCCCATCACGAAGAAGAATTCACCAGAGGTTCAGCCTGCCACCCCGGATCGACTATAGGGCGTGAAGCCATCCAGCCGTGTTGCGTCCCACTCACAAAAAAGCGACTTGGGAAATGGAGCTCAGGGGCACTGCACTTCCCAAACCTGCAGAGTTCTAAACGATAACTATCGCCCCAAAATATATTGAGGTCAGGCTACGAAGAGGCGCTGAACGCAAGGCAGAACTGCAGGAAACGGATGTCAATGGGTACATCGGAATGGCCCCGATAGCACATGAAAAGCGCCAGAACGTGGACAATGATGCGGTTGGCCAAAAAGGGCGTATGCGTTTTTTCCTGAATATATTCAGGAAAAAACGCATACGCCCTTTTTGGCCAACCAAGCAACCTGGGAGAGCAAATCAGCACTACAAAGAAATCTCTCGCCCCCCCCCGGGGCAAAAGGGCCAGGCGAAAAAAGTCTAAAAACCAGAAAGGCAGGACAGCCCACGGAGTCAAGGGAGCCTTGTTAAGCTGATGGGCGGGATGTCAATGACCAACAGCCAATCTTCACAAGTGTATCCTCTTTCCCAAACCATGTAAAACACAGAACCACAGAGCATAGGGCACTTCCACACATGGGCGTTGACCTTGGGAAAATGAAAAAATCAACCAGACACAGGGACCCCAAAGTTGAGGGCTGCTGTCTTGACAAGAACCTCCACTCCGGTACACGTTTCATATCCCAGGAAAGAGCCAAGTGGACAAAGACGAGTGGACAAGTGGACAAAGACAAGTGGACAAGTGGACAAGTGGTGCTACGTAGGTCCAATGGAGTGTCACTCAGCCATGAAATCCACGTCATGAGGCTGGTAGCAGCATCCTGAGTGGATTTAGGTACGATCATCCTCAGTGAAATAAGTCCCACAAAAAAAGAAACTTACGATATCACTTATCGAGGGAATGTAAAAATCGCTCCCCATGCACTGAATCCCCAAACAGAACAGAGTCACGCTTTTAGAAAACACACTTATGCCTGCTTCAGGGGAAAGGTGAGGTGGGGTGACGCATAAAACTCGAGTTTGAAATGAGCACAGATACCCTTCCGAAAACCGAATATGGAATGGACACGACCTACTCCTTGCTCAATCAACTGGACTCACCAGACCCTGTTCATCGCACAAGTATCTATCCGACTAGTAAGCATCTTAAAAGCTAAGTCTTGATATCTCTGTGTAAGTGCATCAAGTGTGTGTAAAGCGGCCTAAAACCAGCAGGGAAAATCAGCTCAGACCCATTCTGAGGATACATTTCCAACATAAAGAAGAAACAAGCAGGGCAAAACAGAGAGAAATTCTTCCAAAATGCGTTCAGGGACTGGCATGCAACCAGGATTGACCACATCTACAGCCCCAGCGGCAGAAGACATAAGGCTGGACACTCTTGGGGCTGAGACGATTGGTGAGGTTGGGAAAGCAAATGCAGACCCTTGAAAGGAATCCTGCGTGCTCCCCATTCCATGGGTCCCAACTCTCCAGGTTCAACGCAATCTTCCGACAGCGAAAGCACTCATTGGAAAACCAGCGGATGCTACACCGTGGGATCGGGAAAGCTTTCTGAAACTCACCTCAGTTTTCATCTCCTGGTGCTCGTGTTCTCCATTCAGGCCCCCTTACTAACAATCTCCCCACTTGGAGACTCGGCGCCTTTCCATGCCTCTTTCGTACCGTCTGCAATTTGTCCGCAGGATGAACTGCAAGAGGGGGAACCAATGAGAGACTCGCTGGAGGTGTTTGGTCGGGCACATGTCACTCTCATTTCCCATCACGAAGAAGAATTCACCAGCGGTTCAGCCTGCCACCCCGGATCGACAATAGGGCGTGAAGCCATCCAGCCGTGTTGCGTCCCACTCACAAAAAAGCGACTTGGGAAATGGAGCTCAGGGGCACTGCACTTCCCAAACCTGCAGAGTTCTAAACGATAACTATCGCCCCAAAATATATTGAGGTCAGGCTACGAAGAGGCGCTGAACGCAAGGCAGAACTGCAGGAAACGGATGTCAACGGGTACATCGGAATGGCCCCGATAGCACATGAAAAGCGCCAGAACGTGGACAATGATGCGGTTGGCCAAAAAGGGCGTATGCGTTTTTTCCTGAATATATTCAGGAAAAAACGCATACGCCCTTTTTGGCCAACCAAGCAAGCTGGGAGAGCAAATCAGCACTACAAAGAAATCTCTCGCCCCCCCCCGGGGCAAAAGGGCCAGGCGAAAAAAGTCTAAAAACCAGAAAGGCAGGACAGCCCACGGAGTCAAGGGAGCCTTGTTAAGCTGATGGGCGGGATGTCAATGGCCAACAGCCAATCTTCACAAGTGTATCCTCTTTCCCAAACCATGGAAAACACAGAACCACAGAGCATAGGGCACTTCCACACATGGGCGTTGACCTTGGGAAAATGAAAAAATCAACCAGACACAGGGACCCCAAAGTTGAGGGCTGCTGTCTTGACAAGAACCTCCACTCCGGTACACGTTTCATATCCCAGGAAAGAGCCAAGTGGACAAAGACGAGTGGACAAGTGGACAAAGACAAGTGGACAAGTGGACAAGTGGTGCTACGTAGGTCCAATGGAGTGTCACTCAGCCATGAAATCCACGTCATGAGGCTGGTAGCAGCATCCTGAGTGGATTTAGGTACGCTCATCCTCAGTGAAATAAGTCCCACAAAAAAAGAAACTTATGATATCACTTATCGAGGGAATGTAAAAATCGCTCCCCATGCACTGAATCCCCAAACAGAACAGAGTCACGCTTTTAGAAAACACACTTATGCCTGCTTCAGGGGAAAGGTGAGGTGGGGTGACGCATAAAACTCGAGTTTGAAATGACCACAGATACCCTTCCGAAAACCGAATATGGAATGGACACGACCTACTCCTTGCTCAATCAACTGGACTCACCAGACCCTGTTCATCGCACAAGTATCTATCCGACTAGTAAGCATCTTAAAAGCTAAGTCTTGATATCTCTGTGTAAGTGCATCAAGTGTGTGTAAAGCGTCCTAAAACCAGCAGGGAAAATCAGCTCAGACCCATTCTGAGGATACATTTCCAACATAAAGAAGAAACAAGCAGGGCAAAACAGAGAGAAATTCTTCCAAAATGCGTTCAGGGACTGGCATGCAACCAGGATTGACCACATCTACAGCTCCAGCGGCAGAAGACATAAGGCTGGACACTCTTGGGGCTGAGACGATTGGTGAGGTTGGGAAAGCAAATGCAGACCCTTGAAAGGAATCCTGCGTGCTCCCCATTCCATGGGTCCCAACTCTCCAGGTTCAACGCAATCTTCCGACAGCGAAAGCACTCATTGGAAACCCAGCGGATGCTACACCGTGGGATCGGGAAAGCTTTCTGAAACTCACCTCACTTTTCATCTCCTGGTGCTCGTGTTCTCCATTCAGGCCCCCTTACTAACAATCTCCCCACTTGGAGACTCGGCGCCTTTCCATGCCTCTTTCGTACCGTCTGCAATTTGTCCGCAGGATGAACTGCAAGAGGGGGAACCAATGAGAGACTCGCTGGAGGTGTTTGGTCGGGCACATGTCACTCTCATTTCCCATCACGAAGAAGAATTCACCAGCGGTTCAGCCTGCCACCCCGGATCGACAATAGGGCGTGAAGCCATCCAGCCGTGTTGCGTCCCACTCACAAAAAAGCGACTTGGGAAATGGAGCTCAGGGGCACTGCACTTCCCAAACCTGCAGAGTTCTAAACGATAACTATCGCCCCAAAATATATTGAGGTCAGGCTACGAAGAGGCGCTGAACGCAAGGCAGAACTGCAGGAAACGGATGTCAACGGGTACATCGGAATGGCCCCGATAGCACATGAAAAGCGCCAGAACGTGGACAATGATGCGGTTGGCCAAAAAGGGCGTATGCGTTTTTTCCTGAATATATTCAGGAAAAAACGCATACGCCCTTTTTGGCCAACCAAGCAACCTGGGAGAGCAAATCAGCACTACAAAGAAATCTCTCGCCCCCCCCCCCGGGGCAAAAGGGCCAGGCGAAAAAAGTCTAAAAACCAGAAAGGCAGGACAGCCCACGGAGTCAAGGGAGCCTTGTTAAGCTGATGGGCGGGATGTCAATGGCCAACAGCCAATCTTCACAAGTGTATCCTCTTTCCCAAACCATGTAAAACACAGAACCACAGAGCATAGGGCACTTCCACACATGGGCGTTGACCTTGGGAAAATGAAAAAATCAACCAGACACAGGGACCCCAAAGTTGAGGGCTGCTGTCTTGACAAGAACCTCCACTCCGGTACACGTTTCATATCCCAGGAAAGAGCCAAGTGGACAAAGACGAGTGGACAAGTGGACAAAGACAAGTGGACAAGTGGACAAGTGGTGCTACGTAGGTCCAATGGAGTGTCACTCAGCCATGAAATCCACGTCATGAGGCTGGTAGCAGCATCCTGAGTGGATTTAGGTACGATCATCCTCAGTGAAATAAGTCCCACAAAAAAAGAAACTTATGATATCACTTATCGAGGGAATGTAAAAATCGCTCCCCATGCACTGAATCCCCAAACAGAACAGAGTCACGCTTTTAGAAAACACACTTATGCCTGCTTCAGGGGAAAGGTGAGGTGGGGTGACGCATAAAACTCGAGTTTGAAATGAGCACAGATACCCTTCCGAAAACCGAATATGGAATGGACACGACCTACTCCTTGCTCAATCAACTGGACTCACCAGACCCTGTTCATCGCACAAGTATCTATCCGACTAGTAAGCATCTTAAAAGCTAAGTCTTGATATATCTCTGTGTAAGTGCATCAAGTGTGTGTAAAGCGGCCTAAAACCAGCAGGGAAAATCAGCTCAGACCCATTCTGAGGATACATTTCCAACATAAAGAAGAAACAAGCAGGGCAAAACAGAGAGAAATTCTTCCAAAATGCGTTCAGGGACTGGCATGCAACCAGGATTGACCACATCTACAGCCCCAGCGGCAGAAGACATAAGGCTGGACACTCGTGGGGCTGAGACGATTGGTGAGGTTGGGAAAGCAAATGCAGACCCTTGAAAGGAATCCTGCGTGCTCCCCATTCCATGGGTCCCAACTCTCCAGGTTCAACGCAATCTTCCGACAGCGAAAGCACTCATTGGAAACCCAGCGGATGCTACACCGTGGGATCGGGAAAGCTTTCTGAAACTCACCTCAGTTTTCATCTCCTGGTGCTCGTGTTCTCCATTCAGGCCCCCTTACTAACAATCTCCCCACTTGGAGACTCGGCGCCTTTCCATGCCTCTTTCGTACCGTCTGCAATTTGTCCGCAGGATGAACTGCAAGAGGGGGAACCAATGAGAGACTCGCTGGAGGTGTTTGGTCGGGCACATGTCACTCTCATTTCCCATCACGAAGAAGAATTCACCAGAGGTTCAGCCTGCCACCCCGGATCGACAATAGGGCGTGAAGCCATCCAGCCGTGTTGCGTCCCACTCACAAAAAAGCGACTTGGGTAATGGAGCTCAGGGGCACTGCACTTCCCAAACCTGCAGAGTTCTAAACGATAACTATCGCCCCAAAATATATTGAGGTCAGGCTACGAAGAGGCGCTGAACGCAAGGCAGAACTGCAGGAAACGGATGTCAACGGGTACATCGGAATGGCCCCGATAGCACATGAAAAGCGCCAGAACGTGGACAATGATGCGGTTGGCCAAAAAGGGCGTATGCGTTTTTTCCTGAATATATTCAGGAAAAAACGCATACGCCCTTTTTGGCCAACCAAGCAACCTGGGAGAGCAAATCAGCACTACAAAGAAATCTCTCGCCCCCCCCCGGGGCAAAAGGGCCAGGCGAAAAAAGTCTAAAAACCAGAAAGGCAGGACAGCCCACGGAGTCAAGGGAGCCTTGTTAAGCTGATGGGCAGGATGTCAATGGCCAACAGCCAATCTTCACAAGTGTATCCTCTTTCCCAAACCATGTAAAACACAGAACCACAGAGCATAGGGCACTTCCACACATGGGCGTTGACCTTGGGAAAATGAAAAAATCAACCAGACACAGGGACCCCAAAGTTGAGGGCTGCTGTCTTGACAAGAACCTCCACTCCGGTACACGTTTCATATCCCAGGAAAGAGCCAAGTGGACAAAGACGAGTGGACAAGTGGACAAAGACAAGTGGACAAGTGGACAAGTGGTGCTACGTAGGTCCAATGGAGTGTCACTCAGCCATGAAATCCACGTCATGAGGCTGGTAGCAGCATCCTGAGTGGATTTAGGTACGATCATCCTCAGTGAAATAAGTCCCACAAAAAAAGAAACTTATGATATCACTTATCGAGGGAATGTAAAAATCGCTCCCCATGCACTGAATCCCCAAACAGAACAGAGTCACGCTTTTAGAAAACACACTTATGCCTGCTTCAGGGGAAAGGTGAGGTGGGGTGACGCATAAAGCTCGAGTTTGAAATGAGCACAGATACCCTTCCGAAAACCGAATATGGAATGGACACGACCTACTCCTTGCTCAATCAACTGGACTCACCAGACCCTCTTCATCGCACAAGTATCTATCCGACTAGTAAGCATCTTCAAAGCTAAGTCTTGATATCTCTGTGTAAGTGCATCAAGTGTGTGTAAAGCGGCCTAAAACCAGCAGGGAAAATCAGCTCAGACCCATTCTGAGGATACATTTCCAACATAAAGAAGAAACAAGCAGGGCAAAACAGAGAGAAATTCTTCCAAAATGCGTTCAGGGACTGGCATGCAACCAGGATTGACCACATCTACAGCCCCAGCGGCAGAAGACATAAGGCTGGACACTCTTGGGGCTGAGACGATTGGTGAGGTTGGGAAAGCAAATGCAGACCCTTGAAAGGAATCCTGCGTGCTCCCCATTCCATGGGTCCCAACTCTCCAGGTTCAACGCAATCTTCCGACAGCGAAAGCACTCATTGGAAACCCAGCGGATGCTACACCGTGGGATCGGGAAAGCTTTCTGAAACTCACCTCAGTTTTCATCTCCTGGTGCTCGTGTTCTCCATTCAGGCCCCCTTACTAACAATCTCCCCACTTGGAGACTCGGCGCCTTTCCATGCCTCTTTCGTACCGTCTGAAATTTGTCCGCACGATGAACTGCAAGAGGGGGAACCAATGAGAGACTCGCTGGAGGTGTTTGGTCGGGCACATGTCACTCTCATTTCCCATCACGAAGAAGAATTCACCAGCGGTTCAGCCTGCCACCCCGGATCGACAATAGGGCGTGAAGCCATCCAGCCGTGTTGCGTCCCACTCACAAAAAAGCGACTTGGGAAATGGAGCTCAGGGGCTCTGCACTTCCCAAACCTGCAGAGATCTAAACGATAACTATCGCCCCAAAATATATTGAGGTCAGGCTACGAAGAGGCGCTGAACGCAAGGCAGAACTGCAGGAAACGGATGTCAACGGGTACATCGGAATGGCCCCGATAGCACATGAAAAGCGCCAGAACGTGGACAATGATGCGGTTGGCCAAAAAGGGCGTATGCGTTTTTTCCTGAATATATTCAGGAAAAAACACAAACGCCCTTTTTGGCCAACCAAGCAACCTGGGAGAGCAAATCAGCACTACAAAGAAATCTCTCGCCCCCCCCCGGGGCAAAAGGGCCAGGCGAAAAAAGTCTAAAAACCAGAAAGGCAGGACAGCCCACGGAGTCAAGGGAGCCTTGTTAAGCTGATGGGCGGGATGTCAATGGCCAACAGCCAATCTTCACAAGTGTATCCTCTTTCCCAAACCATGTAAAACACAGAACCACAGAGCATAGGGCACTGCCACACATGGGCGTTGACCTTGGGAAAATGAAAAAATCAACCAGACACAGGGACCCCAAAGTTGAGGGCTGCTGTCTTGACAAGAACCTCCACTCCGGTACACGTTTCATATCCCAGGAAAGAGCCAAGTGGACAAAGACGAGTGGACAAGTGGACAAAGACAAGTGGACAAGTGGACAAGTGGTGCTACGTAGGTCCAATGGAGTGTCACTCAGCCATGAAATCCACGTCATGAGGCTGGTAGCAGCATCCTGAGTGGATTTAGGTACGATCATCCTCAGTGAAATAAGTCCCACAAAAAAAGAAACTTATGATATCACTTATCGAGGGAATGTAAAAATCGCTCCCCATGCACTGAATCCCCAAACAGAACAGAGTCACGCTTTTAGAAAACACACTTATGCCTGCTTCAGGGGAAAGGTGAGGTGGGGTGACGCATAAAACTCGAGTTTGAAATGAGCACAGATACCCTTCCGAAAACCGAATATGGAATGGACACGACCTACTCCTTGCTCAATCAACTGGACTCACCAGACCCTGTTCATCGCACAAGTATCTATCCGACTAGTAAGCATCTTAAAAGCTAAGTCTTGATATCTCTGTGTAAGTGCATCAAGTGTGTGTAAAGCGGCCTAAAACCAGCAGGGAAAATCAGCTCAGACCCATTCTGAGGATACATTTCCAACATAAAGAAGAAACAAGCAGGGCAAAACAGAGAGAAATTCTTCCAAAATGCGTTCAGGGACTGGCATGCAACCAGGATTGACCACATCTACAGCCCCAGCGGCAGAAGACATAAGGCTGGACACTCTTGGGGCTGAGACGATTGGTGAGGTTGGGAAAGCAAATGCAGACCCTTGAAAGGAATCCTGCGTGCTCCCCATTCCATGGGTCCCAACTCTCCAGGTTCAACGCAATCTTCCGACAGCGAAAGCACTCATTGGAAACCCAGCGGTTGCTACACCGTGGGATCGGGAAAGCTTTCTGAAACTCACCTCAGTTTTCATCTCCTGGTGCTCGTGTTCTCCATTCAGGCCCCCTTACTAACAATCTCCCCACTTGGAGACTCGGCGCCTTTCCATGCCTCTTTCGTACCGTCTGCAATTTGTCCGCAGGATGAACTGCAAGAGGGGGAACCAATGAGAGACTCGCTGGAGGTGTTTGGTCGGGCACATGTCACTCTCATTTCCCATCACGAAGAAGAATTCACCAGCGGTTCAGCCTGCCACCCCGGATCGACCATAGGGCGTGAAGCCATCCAGCCGTGTTGCGTCCCACTCACAAAAAAGCGACTTGGGAAATGGAGCTCAGGGGCACTGCACTTCCCAAACCTGCAGAGTTCTAAACGATAACTATCGCCCCAAAATATATTGAGGTCAGGCTACGAAGAGGCGCTGAACGCAAGGCAGAACTGCAGGAAACGGATGTCAACGGGTACATCGGAATGGCCCCGATAGCACATGAAAAGCGCCAGAACGTGGACAATGATGCGGTTGGCCAAAAAGGGCGTATGCGTTTTTTCCTGAATATATTCAGGAAAAAACGCATACGCCCTTTTTGGCCAACCAAGCAACCTGGGAGAGCAAATCAGCACTACAAAGAAATCTCTCGCCCCCCCCCCCCCGGGGCAAAAGGGCCAGGCGAAAAAAGTCTAAGAACCAGAAAGGCAGGACAGCCCACGGAGTCAAGGGAGCCTTGTTAAGCTGATGGGCGGGATGTCAATGGCCAATAGCCAATCTTCACAAGTGTATCCTCTTTCCCAAACCATGTAAAACACAGAACCACAGAGCATAGGGCACTTCCACACATGGGCGTTGACCTTGGGAAAATGAAAAAATCAACCAGACACAGGGACCCCAAAGTTGAGGGC
The DNA here is from genome assembly GCF_026419965.1 of Kogia breviceps. Lineage (NCBI taxonomy): Eukaryota > Metazoa > Chordata > Mammalia > Artiodactyla > Physeteridae > Kogia > Kogia breviceps. The sequence continues at coordinate 48,738,630 of NC_081315.1, forward strand.
TGCTGTCTTGACAAGAACCTCCACTCCGGTACACGTTTCATATCCCAGGAAAGAGCCAAGTGGACAAAGACGAGTGGACAAGTGGACAAAGACAAGTGGACAAGTGGACAAGTGGTGCTACGTAGGTCCAATGGAGTGTCACTCAGCCATGAAATCCACGTCATGAGGCTGGTAGCAGCATCCTGAGTGGATTTAGGTACGCTCATCCTCAGTGAAATAAGTCCCACAAAAAAAGAAACTTATGATATCACTTATCGAGGGAATGTAAAAATCGCTCCCCATGCACTGAATCCCCAAACAGAACAGAGTCACGCTTTTAGAAAACACACTTATGCCTGCTTCAGGGGAAAGGTGAGGTGGGGTGACGCATAAAACTCGAGTTTGAAATGAGCACAGATACCCTTCCGAAAACCGAATATGGAATGGACACGACCTACTCCTTGCTCAATCAACTGGACTCACCAGACCCTGTTCATCGCACAAGTATCTATCCGACTAGTAAGCATCTTCAAAGCTAAGTCTTGATATCTCTGTGTAAGTGCATCAAGTGTGTGTAAAGCGGCCTAAAACCAGCAGGGAAAATCAGCTCAGACCCATTCTGAGGATACATTTCCAACATAAAGAAGAAACAAGCAGGGCAAAACAGAGAGAAATTCTTCCAAAATGCGTTCAGGGACTGGCATGCAACCAGGATTGACCACATCTACAGCCCCAGCGGCAGAAGACATAAGGCTGGACACTCTTGGGGCTGAGACGATTGGTGAGGTTGGGAAAGCAAATGCAGACCCTTGAAAGGAATCCTGCGTGCTCCCCATTCCATGGGTCCCAACTCTCCAGGTTCAACGCAATCTTCCGACAGCGAAAGCACTCATTGGAAAACCAGCGGATGCTACACCGTGGGATCGGGAAAGCTTTCTGAAACTCACCTCAGTTTTCATCTCCTGGTGCTCGTGTTCTCCATTCAGGCCCCCTTACTAACAATCTCCCCACTTGGAGACTCGGCGCCTTTCCATGCCTCTTTCGTACCGTCTGCAATTTGTCCGCACGATGAACTGCAAGAGGGGGAACCAATGAGAGACTCGCTGGAGGTGTTTGGTCGGGCACATGTCACTCTCATTTCCCATCACGAAGAAGAATTCACCAGCGGTTCAGCCTGCCACCCCGGATCGACAATAGGGCGTGAAGCCATCCAGCCGTGTTGCGTCCCACTCACAAAAAAGCGACTTGGGAAATGGAGCTCAGGGGCACTGCACTTCCCAAACCTGCAGAGTTCTAAACGATAACTATCGCCCCAAAATATATTGAGGTCAGGCTACGAAGAGGCGCTGAACGCAAGGCAGAACTGCAGGAAACGGATGTCAACGGGTACATCGGAATGGCCCCGATAGCACATGAAAAGCGCCAGAACGTGGACAATGATGCGGTTGGCCAAAAAGGGCGTATGCGTTTTTTCCTGAATATATTCAGGAAAAAACGCATACGCCCTTTTTGGCCAACCAAGCAACCTGGGAGAGCAAATCAGCACTACAAAGAAATCTCTCGCCCCCCCCCCCGGGGCAAAAGGGCCAGGCGAAAAAAATCTAAGAACCAGAAAGGCAGGACAGCCCACGGAGTCTAGGGAGCCTTGTTAAGCTGATGGGCGGGATGTCAATGGCCAACAGCCAATCTTCACAAGTGTATCCTCTTTCCCAAACCATGTAAAACACAGAACCACAGAGCATAGGGCACTTCCACACATGGGCGTTGACCTTGGGAAAATGAAAAAATCAACCAGACACAGGGACCCCAAAGTTGAGGGCTGCTGTCTTGACAAGAACCTCCACTCCGGTACACGTTTCATATCCCAGGAAAGAGCCAAGTGGACAAAGACGAGTGGACAAGTGGACAAAGACAAGTGGACAAGTGGACAAGTGGTGCTACGTAGGTCCAATGGAGTGTCACTCAGCCATGAAATCCACGTCATGAGGCTGGTAGCAGCATCCTGAGTGGATTTAGGTACGATCATCCTCAGTGAAATAAGTCCCACAAAAAAAGAAACTTATGATATCACTTATCGAGGGAATGTAAAAATCGCTCCCCATGCACTGAATCCCCAAACAGAACAGAGTCACGCTTTTAGAAAACACACTTATGCCTGCTTCAGGGGAAAGGTGAGGTGGGGTGACGCATAAAACTCGAGTTTGAAATGAGCACAGATACCCTTCCGAAAACCGAATATGGAATGGACACCACCTACTCCTTGCTCAATCAAGTGGACTCACCAGACCCTGTTCATCGCACAAGTATCTATCCGACTAGTAAGCATCTTAAAAGCTAAGTCTTGATATCTCTGTGTAAGTGCATCAAGTGTGTGTAAAGCGGCCTAAAACCAGCAGGGAAAATCAGCTCAGACCCATTCTGAGGATACATTTCCAACATAAAGAAGAAACAAGCAGGGCAAAACAGAGAGAAATTCTTCCAAAATGCGTTCAGGGACTGGCATGCAACCAGGATTGACCACATCTACAGCCCCAGCGGCAGAAGACATAAGGCTGGACACTCTTGGGGCTGAGACGATTGGTGAGGTTGGGAAAGCAAATGCAGACCCTTGAAAGGAATCCTGCGTGCTCCCCATTCCATGGGTCCCAACTCTCCAGGTTCAACGCAATCTTCCGACAGCGAAAGCACTCATTGGAAACCCAGCGGATGCTACACCGTGGGATCGGGAAAGCTTTCTGAAACTCACCTCAGTTTTCATCTCCTGGTGCTCGTGTTCTCCATTCAGGCCCCCTTACTAACAATCTCCCCACTTGGAGACTCGGCGCCTTTCCATGCCTCTTTCGTACCGTCTGCAATTTGTCCGCAGGATGAACTGCAAGAGGGGGAACCAATGAGAGACCCGCTGGAGGTGTTTGGTCGGGCACATGTCACTCTCATTTCCCATCACGAAGAAGAATTCACCAGCGGTTCAGCCTGCCACCCCGGATCGACAATAGGGCGTGAAGCCATCCAGCCGTGTTGCATCCCACTCACAAAAAAGCGACTTGGGAAATGGAGCTCAGGGGCACTGCACTTCCCAAACCTGCAGAGTTCTAAACGATAACTATCGCCCCAAAATATATTGAGATCAGGCTACGAAGAGGCGCTGAACGCAAGGCAGAACTGCAGGAAACGGATGTCAACGGGTACATCGGAATGGCCCCGATAGCACATGAAAAGCGCCAGAACGTGGACAATGATGCGGTTGGCCAAAAAGGGCGTATGCGTTTTTTCCTGAATATATTCAGGAAAAAACGCATACGCCCTTTTTGGCCAACCAAGCAACCTGGGAGAGCAAATCAGCACTACAAAGAAATCTCTCGCCCCCCCCCGGGGCAAAAGGGCCAGGCGAAAAAAGTCTAAAAACCAGAAAGGCAGGACAGCCCACGGAGTCAAGGGAGCCTTGTTAAGCTGATGGGCGGGATGTCAATGGCCAACAGCCAATCTTCACAAGTGTATCCTCTTTCCCAAACCATGGAAAACACAGAACCACAGAGCATAGGGCACTTCCACACATGGGCGTTGACCTTGGGAAAATGAAAAAATCAACCAGACACAGGGACCCCAAAGTTGAGGGCTGCTGTCTTGACAAGAACCTCCACTCCGGTACACGTTTCATATCCCAGGAAAGAGCCAAGTGGACAAAGACGAGTGGACAAGTGGACAAAGACAAGTGGACAAGTGGACAAGTGGTGCTACGTAGGTCCAATGGAGTGTCACTCAGCCATGAAATCCACGTCATGAGGCTGGTAGCAGCATCCTGAGTGGATTTAGGTACGATCATCCTCAGTGAAATAAGTCCCACAAAAAAAGAAACTTATGATATCACTTATCGAGGGAATGTAAAAATCGCTCCCCATGCACTGAATCCCCAAACAGAACAGAGTCACGCTTTTAGAAAACACACTTATGCCTGCTTCAGGGGAAAGGTGAGGTGGGGTGACGCATAAAACTCGAGTTTGAAATGAGCACAGATACCCTTCCGAAAACCGAATATGGAATGGACACGACCTACTCCTTGCTCAATCAACTGGACTCACCAGACCCTGTTCATCGCACAAGTATCTATCCGACTAGTAAGCATCTTAAAAGCTAAGTCTTGATATCTCTGTGTAAGTGCATCAAGTGTGTGTAAAGCGTCCTAAAACCAGCAGGGAAAATCAGCTCAGACCCATTCTGAGGATACATTTCCAACATAAAGAAGAAACAAGCAGGGCAAAACAGAGAGAAATTCTTCCAAAATGCGTTCAGGGACTGGCATGCAACCAGGATTGACCACATCTACAGCCCCAGCGGCAGAAGACATAAGGCTGGACACTCTTGGGGCTGAGACGATTGGTGAGGTTGGGAAAGCAAATGCAGACCCTTGAAAGGAATCCTGCGTGCTCCCCATTCCATGGGTCCCAACTCTCCAGGTTCAACGCAATCTTCCGACAGCGAAAGCACTCATTGGAAACCCAGCGGTTGCTACACCGTGGGATCGGGAAAGCTTTCTGAAACTCACCTCAGTTTTCATCTCCTGGTGCTCGTGTTCTCCATTCAGGCCCCCTTACTAACAATCTCCCCACTTGGAGACTCGGCGCCTTTCCATGCCTCTTTCGTACCGTCTGCAATTTGTCCGCAGGATGAACTGCAAGAGGGGGAACCAATGAGAGACTCGCTGGAGGTGTTTGGTCGGGCACATGTCACTCTCATTTCCCATCACGAAGAAGAATTCACCAGCGGTTCAGCCTGCCACCCCGGATCGACAATAGGGCGTGAAGCCATCCAGCCGTGTTGCGTCCCACTCACAAAAAAGCGACTTGGGAAATGGAGCTCAGGGGCACTGCACTTCCCAAACCTGCAGAGTTCTAAACGATAACTATCGCCCCAAAATATATTGAGGTCAGGCTACGAAGAGGCGCTGAACGCAAGGCAGAACTGCAGGAAACGGATGTCAACGGGTACATCGGAATGGCCGCGATAGCACATGAAAAGCGCCAGAACGTGGACAATGATGCGGTTGGCCAAAAAGGGCGTATGCGTTTTTTCCTGAATATATTCAGGAAAAAACGCATACGCCCTTTTTGGCCAACCAAGCAACCTTGGAGAGCAAATCAGCACTACAAAGAAATCTCTCGCCCCCCCCCCCGGGGCAAAAGGGCCAGGCGAAAAAAGTCTGAAAACCAGAAAGGCAGGACAGCCCACGGAGTCAAGGGAGCCTTGTTAAGCTGATGGGCGGGATGTCAATGGCCAACAGCCAATCTTCACAAGTGTATCCTCTTTCCCAAACCATGTAAAACACAGAACCACAGAGCATAGGGCACTTCCACACATGGGCGTTGACCTTGGGAAAATGAAAAAATCAACCAGACACAGGGACCCCAAAGTTGAGGGCTGCTGTCTTGACAAGAACCTCCACTCCGGTACACGTTTCATATCCCAGGAAAGAGCCAAGTGGACAAAGACGAGTGGACAAGTGGACAAAGACAAGTGGACAAGTGGACAAGTGGTCCTACGTAGGTCCAATGGAGTGTCACTCAGCCATGAAATCCACGTCATGAGGCTGGTAGCAGCATCCTGAGTGGATTTAGGTATGATCATCCTCAGTGAAATAAGTCCCACAAAAAAAGAAACTTATGATATCACTTATCGAGGGAACGTAAAAATCGCTCCCCATGCACTGAATCCCCAAACAGAACAGAGTCACGCTTTTAGAAAACACACTTATGCCTGCTTCAGGGGAAAGGTGAGGTGGGGTGACGCATAAAACTCGAGTTTGAAATGAGCACAGATACCCTTCCGAAAACCGAATATGGAATGGACACGACCTACTCCTTGCTCAATCAACTGGACTCACCAGACCCTGTTCATCGCACAAGTATCTATCCGACTAGTAAGCATCTTCAAAGCTAAGTCTTGATATCTCTGTGTAAGTGCATCAAGTGTGTGTAAAGCGGCCTAAAACCAGCAGGGAAAATCAGCTCAGACCCATTCTGAGGATACATTTCCAACATAAAGAAGAAACAAGCAGGGCAAAACAGAGAGAAATTCTTCCAAAATGCGTTCAGGGACTGGCATGCAACCAGGATTGACCACATCTACAGCCCCAGCGGCAGAAGACATAAGGCTGGACACTCTTGGGGCTGAGACGATTGGTGAGGTTGGGAAAGCAAATGCAGACCCTTGAAAGGAATCCTGCGTGCTCCCCATTCCATGGGTCCCAACTCTCCAGGTTCAACGCAATCTTCCGACAGCGAAAGCACTCATTGGAAACCCAGCGGATGCTACACCGTGGGATCGGGAAAGCTTTCTGAAACTCACCTCAGTTTTCATCTCCTGGTGCTCGTGTTCTCCATTCAGGCCCCCTTACTAACAATCTCCCCACTTGGAGACTCGGCGCCTTTCCATGCCTCTTTCGTACCGTCTGCAATTTGTCCGCAGGATGAACTGCAAGAGGGGGAACCAATGAGAGACTCGCTGGAGGTGTTTGGTCGGGCACATGTCACTCTCATTTCCCATCACGAAGAAGAATTCACCAGCGGTTCAGCCTGCCACCCCGGATCGACAATAGGGCGTGAAGCCATCCAGCCGTGTTGCGTCCCACTCACAAAAAAGCGACTTGGGAAATGGAGCTCAGGGGCACTGCACTTCCCAAACCTGCAGAGTTCTAAACGATAACTATCGCCCCAAAATATATTGAGGTCAGGCTACGAAGAGGCGCTGAACGCAAGGCAGAACTGCAGGAAACGGATGTCAACGGGTACATCGGAATGGCCGCGATAGCACATGAAAAGCGCCAGAACGTGGACAATGATGCGGTTGGCCAAAAAGGGCGTATGCGTTTTTTCCTGAATATATTCAGGAAAAAACGCATACGCCCTTTTTGGCCAACCAAGCAACCTGGGAGAGCAAATCAGCACTACAAAGAAATCTCTCGCCCACCCCCCGGGGCAAAAGGGCCAGGCGAAAAAAGTCTGAAAACCAGAAAGGCAGGACAGCCCACGGAGTCAAGGGAGCCTTGTTAAGCTGATGGGCGGGATGTCAATGGCCAACAGCCAATCTTCACAAGTGTATCCTCTTTCCCAAACCATGTAAAACACAGAACCACAGAGCATAGGGCACTGCCACACATGGGCGTTGACCTTGGGAAAATGAAAAAATCAACCAGACACAGGGACCCCAAAGTTGAGGGCTGCTGTCTTGACAAGAACCTCCACTCCGGTACACGTTTCATATCCCAGGAAAGAGCCAAGTGGACAAAGACGAGTGGACAAGTGGACAAAGACAAGTGGACAAGTGGACAAGTGGTGCTACGTAGGTCCAATGGAGTGTCACTCAGCCATGAAATCCACGTCATGAGGCTGGTAGCAGCATCCTGAGTGGATTTAGGTACGCTCATCCTCAGTGAAATAAGTCCCACAAAAAAAGAAACTTATGATATCACTTATCGAGGGAATGTAAAAATCGCTCCCCATGCACTGAATCCCCAAACAGAACAGAGTCACGCTTTTAGAAAACACACTTATGCCTGCTTCAGGGGAAAGGTGAGGTGGGGTGACGCATAAAACTCGAGTTTGAAATGAGCACAGATACCCTTCCGAAAACCGAATATGGAATGGACACGACCTACTCCTTGCTCAATCAACTGGACTCACCAGACCCTGTTCATCGCACAAGTATCTATCCGACTAGTAAGCATCTTCAAAGCTAAGTCTTGATATCTCTGTGTAAGTGCATCAAGTGTGTGTAAAGCGGCCTAAAACCAGCAGGGAAAATCAGCTCAGACCCATTCTGAGGATACATTTCCAACATAAAGAAGAAACAAGCAGGGCAAAACAGAGAGAAATTCTTCCAAAATGCGTTCAGGGACTGGCATGCAACCAGGATTGACCACATCTACAGCCCCAGCGGCAGAAGACATAAGGCTGGACACTCTTGGGGCTGAGACGATTGGTGAGGTTGGGAAAGCAAATGCAGACCCTTGAAAGGAATCCTGCGTGCTCCCCATTCCATGGGTCCCAACTCTCCAGGTTCAACGCAATCTTCCGACAGCGAAAGCACTCATTGGAAACCCAGCGGATGCTACACCGTGGGATCGGGAAAGCTTTCTGAAACTCACCTCAGTTTTCATCTCCTGGTGCTCGTGTTCTCCATTCAGGCCCCCTTACTAACAATCTCCCCACTTGGAGACTCGGCGCCTTTCCATGCCTCTTTCGTACCGTCTGCAATTTGTCCGCACGATGAACTGCAAGAGGGGGAACCAATGAGAGACTCGCTGGAGGTGTTTGGTCGGGCACATGTCACTCTCATTTCCCATCACGAAGAAGAATTCACCAGCGGTTCAGCCTGCCACCCCGGATCGACAATAGGGCGTGAAGCCATCCAGCCGTGTTGCGTCCCACTCACAAAAAAGCGACTTGGGAAATGGAGCTCAGGGGCACTGCACTTCCCAAACCTGCAGAGTTCTAAACGATAACTATCGCCCCAAAATATATTGAGGTCAGGCTACGAAGAGGCGCTGAACGCAAGGCAGAACTGCAGCAAACGGATGTCAACGGGTACATCGGAATGGCCCCGATAGCACATGAAAAGCGCCAGAACGTGGACAATGATGCGGTTGGCCAAAAAGGGCGTATGCGTTTTTTCCTGAATATATTCAGGAAAAAACGCATACGCCCTTTTTGGCCAACCAAGCAACCTGGGAGAGCAAATCAGCACTACAAAGAAATCTCTCGCCCCCCCCCCCGGGGCAAAAGGGCCAGGCGAAAAAAGTCTAAAAACCAGAAAGGCAGGACAGCCTACGGAGTCAAGGGAGCCTTGTTAAGCTGATGGGCGGGATGTCAATGGCCAACAGCCAATCTTCACAAGTGTATCCTCTTTCCCAAACCATGTAAAACACAGAACCACAGAGCATAGGGCACTGCCACACATGGGCGTTGACCTTGGGAAAATGAAAAAATCAACCAGACACAGGGACCCCAAAGTTGAGGGCTGCTGTCTTGACAAGAACCTCCACTCCGGTACACGTTTCATATCCCAGGAAAGAGCCAAGTGGACAAAGACGAGTGGACAAGTGGACAAAGACAAGTGGACAAGTGGACAAGTGGTGCTACGTAGGTCCAATGGAGTGTCACTCAGCCATGAAATCCACGTCATGAGGCTGGTAGCAGCATCCTGAGTGGATTTAGGTACGATCATCCTCAGTGAAATAAGTCCCACAAAAAAAGAAACTTATGATATCACTTATCGAGGGAATGTAAAAATCGCTCCCCATGCACTGAATCCCCAAACAGAACAGAGTCACGCTTTTAGAAAACACACTTATGCCTGCTTCAGGGGAAAGGTGAGGTGGGGTGACGCATAAAACTCGAGTTTGAAATGAGCACAGATACCCTTCCGAAAACCGAATATGGAATGGACACGACCTACTCCTTGCTCAATCAACTGGACTCACCAGACCCTGTTCATCGCACAAGTATCTATCCGACTAGTAAGCATCTTAAAAGCTAAGTCTTGATATCTCTGTGTAAGTGCATCAAGTGTGTGTAAAGCGGCCTAAAACCAGCAGGGAAAATCAGCTCAGACCCATTCTGAGGATACATTTCCAACATAAAGAAGAAACAAGCAGGGCAAAACAGAGAGAAATTCTTCCAAAATGCGTTCAGGGACTGGCATGCAACCAGGATTGACCACATCTACAGCCCCAGCGGCAGAAGACATAAGGCTGGACACTCTTGGGGCTGAGACGATTGGTGAGGTTGGGAAAGCAAATGCAGACCCTTGAAAGGAATCCTGCGTGCTCCCCATTCCATGGGTCCCAACTCTCCAGGTTCAACGCAATCTTCCGACAGCGAAAGCACTCATTGGAAAACCAGCGGATGCTACACCGTGGGATCGGGAAAGCTTTCTGAAACTCACCTCAGTTTTCATCTCCTGGTGCTCGTGTTCTCCATTCAGGCCCCCTTACTAACAATCTCCCCACTTGGAGACTCGGCGCCTTTCCATGCCTCTTTCGTACCGTCTGCAATTTGTCCGCAGGATGAACTGCAAGAGGGGGAACCAATGAGAGACTCGCTGGAGGTGTTTGGTCGGGCACATGTCACTCTCATTTCCCATCACGAAGAAGAATTCACCAGCGGTTCAGCCTGCCACCCCGGATCGACAATAGGGCGTGAAGCCATCCAGCCGTGTTGCGTCCCACTCACAAAAAAGCGACTTGGGAAATGGAGCTCAGGGGCACTGCACTTCCCAAACCTGCAGAGTTCTAAACGATAACTATCGCCCCAAAATATATTGAGGTCAGGCTACGAAGAGGCGCTGAACGCAAGGCAGAACTGCAGGAAACGGATGTCAACGGGTACATCGGAATGGCCCCGATAGCACATGAAAAGCGCCAGAACGTGGACAATGATGCGGTTGGCCAAAAAGGGCGTATGCGTTTTTTCCTGAATATATTCAGGAAAAAACGCATACGCCCTTTTTGGCCAACCAAGCAACCTGGGAGAGCAAATCAGCACTACAAAGAAATCTCTCGCCCCCCCCCCCGGGGCAAAAGGGCCAGGCGAAAAAAATCTAAGAACCAGAAAGGCAGGACAGCCCACGGAGTCTAGGGAGCCTTGTTAAGCTGATGGGCGGGATGTCAATGGCCAACAGCCAATCTTCACAAGTGTATCCTCTTTCCCAAACCATGTAAAACACAGAACCACAGAGCATAGGGCACTTCCACACATGGGCGTTGACCTTGGGAAAATGAAAAAATCAACCAGACACAGGGACCCCAAAGTTGAGGGCTGCTGTCTTGACAAGAACCTCCACTCCGGTACACGTTTCATATCCCAGGAAAGAGCCAAGTGGACAAAGACGAGTGGACAAGTGGACAAAGACAAGTGGACAAGTGGACAAGTGGTGCTACGTAGGTCCAATGGAGTGTCACTCAGCCATGAAATCCACGTCATGAGGCTGGTAGCAGCATCCTGAGTGGATTTAGGTACGATCATCCTCAGTGAAATAAGTCCCACAAAAAAAGAAACTTATGATATCACTTATCGAGGGAATGTAAAAATCGCTCCCCATGCACTGAATCCCCAAACAGAACAGAGTCACGCTTTTAGAAAACACACTTATGCCTGCTTCAGGGGAAAGGTGAGGTGGGGTGACGCATAAAACTCGAGTTTGAAATGAGCACAGATACCCTTCCGAAAACCGAATATGGAATGGACACCACCTACTCCTTGCTCAATCAAGTGGACTCACCAGACCCTGTTCATCGCACAAGTATCTATCCGACTAGTAAGCATCTTAAAAGCTAAGTCTTGATATCTCTGTGTAAGTGCATCAAGTGTGTGTAAAGCGGCCTAAAACCAGCAGGGAAAATCAGCTCAGACCCATTCTGAGGATACATTTCCAACATAAAGAAGAAACAAGCAGGGCAAAACAGAGAGAAATTCTTCCAAAATGCGTTCAGGGACTGGCATGCAACCAGGATTGACCACATCTACAGCCCCAGCGGCAGAAGACATAAGGCTGGACACTCTTGGGGCTGAGACGATTGGTGAGGTTGGGAAAGCAAATGCAGACCCTTGAAAGGAATCCTGCGTGCTCCCCATTCCATGGGTCCCAACTCTCCAGGTTCAACGCAATCTTCCGACAGCGAAAGCACTCATTGGAAACCCAGCGGATGCTACACCGTGGGATCGGGAAAGCTTTCTGAAACTCACCTCAGTTTTCATCTCCTGGTGCTCGTGTTCTCCATTCAGGCCCCCTTACTAACAATCTCCCCACTTGGAGACTCGGCGCCTTTCCATGCCTCTTTCGTACCGTCTGCAATTTGTCCGCAGGATGAACTGCAAGAGGGGGAACCAATGAGAGACCCGCTGGAGGTGTTTGGTCGGGCACATGTCACTCTCATTTCCCATCACGAAGAAGAATTCACCAGCGGTTCAGCCTGCCACCCCGGATCGACAATAGGGCGTGAAGCCATCTAGCCGTGTTGCATCCCACTCACAAAAAAGCGACTTGGGAAATGGAGCTCAGGGGCACTGCACTTCCCAAACCTGCAGAGTTCTAAACGATAACTATCGCCCCAAAATATATTGAGGTCAGGCTACGAAGAGGCGCTGAACGCAAGGCAGAACTGCAGGAAACGGATGTCAACGGGTACATCGGAATGGCCCCGATAGCACATGAAAAGCGCCAGAACGTGGACAATGATGCGGTTGGCCAAAAAGGGCGTATGCGTTTTTTCCTGAATATATTCAGGAAAAAACGCATACGCCCTTTTTGGCCAACCAAGCAACCTGGGAGAGCAAATCAGCACTACAAAGAAATCTCTCGCCCCCCCCCGGGGCAAAAGGGCCAGGCGAAAAAAGTCTAAAAACCAGAAAGGCAGGACAGCCCACGGAGTCAAGGGAGCCTTGTTAAGCTGATGGGCGGGATGTCAATGGCCAACAGCCAATCTTCACAAGTGTATCCTCTTTCCCAAACCATGGAAAACACAGAACCACAGAGCATAGGGCACTTCCACACATGGGCGTTGACCTTGGGAAAATGAAAAAATCAACCAGACACAGGGACCCCAAAGTTGAGGGCTGCTGTCTTGACAAGAACCTCCACTCCGGTACACGTTTCATATCCCAGGAAAGAGCCAAGTGGACAAAGACGAGTGGACAAGTGGACAAAGACAAGTGGACAAGTGGACAAGTGGTGCTACGTAGGTCCAATGGAGTGTCACTCAGCCATGAAATCCACGTCATGAGGCTGGTAGCAGCATCCTGAGTGGATTTAGGTACGATCATCCTCAGTGAAATAAGTCCCACAAAAAAAGAAACTTATGATATCACTTATCGAGGGAATGTAAAAATCGCTCCCCATGCACTGAATCCCCAAACAGAACAGAGTCACGCTTTTAGAAAACACACTTATGCCTGCTTCAGGGGAAAGGTGAGGTGGGGTGACGCATAAAACTCGAGTTTGAAATGAGCACAGATACCCTTCCGAAAACCGAATATGGAATGGACACGACCTACTCCTTGCTCAATCAACTGGACTCACCAGACCCTGTTCATCGCACAAGTATCTATCCGACTAGTAAGCATCTTAAAAGCTAAGTCTTGATATCTCTGTGTAAGTGCATCAAGTGTGTGTAAAGCGTCCTAAAACCAGCAGGGAAAATCAGCTCAGACCCATTCTGAGGATACATTTCCAACATAAAGAAGAAACAAGCAGGGCAAAACAGAGAGAAATTCTTCCAAAATGCGTTCAGGGACTGGCATGCAACCAGGATTGACCACATCTACAGCCCCAGCGGCAGAAGACATAAGGCTGGACACTCTTGGGGCTGAGACGATTGGTGAGGTTGGGAAAGCAAATGCAGACCCTTGAAAGGAATCCTGCGTGCTCCCCATTCCATGGGTCCCAACTCTCCAGGTTCAACGCAATCTTCCGACAGCGAAAGCACTCATTGGAAACCCAGCGGTTGCTACACCGTGGGATCGGGAAAGCTTTCTGAAACTCACCTCAGTTTTCATCTCCTGGTGCTCGTGTTCTCCATTCAGGCCCCCTTACTAACAATCTCCCCACTTGGAGACTCGGCGCCTTTCCATGCCTCTTTCGTACCGTCTGCAATTTGTCCGCAGGATGAACTGCAAGAGGGGGAACCAATGAGAGACTCGCTGGAGGTGTTTGGTCGGGCACATGTCACTCTCATTTCCCATCACGAAGAAGAATTCACCAGCGGTTCAGCCTGCCACCCCGGATCGACAATAGGGCGTGAAGCCATCCAGCCGTGTTGCGTCCCACTCACAAAAAAGCGACTTGGGAAATGGAGCTCAGGGGCACTGCACTTCCCAAACCTGCAGAGTTCTAAACGATAACTATCGCCCCAAAATATATTGAGGTCAGGCTACGAAGAGGCGCTGAACGCAAGGCAGAACTGCAGGAAACGGATGTCAACGGGTACATCGGAATGGCCGCGATAGCACATGAAAAGCGCCAGAACGTGGACAATGATGCGGTTGGCCAAAAAGGGCGTATGCGTTTTTTCCTGAATATATTCAGGAAAAAACGCATACGCCCTTTTTGGCCAACCAAGCAACCTTGGAGAGCAAATCAGCACTACAAAGAAATCTCTCGCCCCCCCCCCCGGGGCAAAAGGGCCAGGCGAAAAAAGTCTGAAAACCAGAAAGGCAGGACAGCCCACGGAGTCAAGGGAGCCTTGTTAAGCTGATGGGCGGGATGTCAATGGCCAACAGCCAATCTTCACAAGTGTATCCTCTTTCCCAAACCATGTAAAACACAGAACCACAGAGCATAGGGCACTTCCACACATGGGCGTTGACCTTGGGAAAATGAAAAAATCAACCAGACACAGGGACCCCAAAGTTGAGGGCTGCTGTCTTGACAAGAACCTCCACTCCGGTACACGTTTCATATCCCAGGAAAGAGCCAAGTGGACAAAGACGAGTGGACAAGTGGACAAAGACAAGTGGACAAGTGGACAAGTGGTCCTACGTAGGTCCAATGGAGTGTCACTCAGCCATGAAATCCACGTCATGAGGCTGGTAGCAGCATCCTGAGTGGATTTAGGTATGATCATCCTCAGTGAAATAAGTCCCACAAAAAAAGAAACTTATGATATCACTTATCGAGGGAACGTAAAAATCGCTCCCCATGCACTGAATCCCCAAACAGAACAGAGTCACGCTTTTAGAAAACACACTTATGCCTGCTTCAGGGGAAAGGTGAGGTGGGGTGACGCATAAAACTCGAGTTTGAAATGAGCACAGATACCCTTCCGAAAACCGAATATGGAATGGACACGACCTACTCCTTGCTCAATCAACTGGACTCACCAGACCCTGTTCATCGCACAAGTATCTATCCGACTAGTAAGCATCTTCAAAGCTAAGTCTTGATATCTCTGTGTAAGTGCATCAAGTGTGTGTCAAGCGGCCTAAAACCAGCAGGGAAAATCAGCTCAGACCCATTCTGAGGATACATTTCCAACATAAAGAAGAAACAAGCAGGGCAAAACAGAGAGAAATTCTTCCAAAATGCGTTCAGGGACTGGCATGCAACCAGGATTGACCACATCTACAGCCCCAGCGGCAGAAGACATAAGGCTGGACACTCGTGGGGCTGAGACGATTGGTGAGGTTGGGAAAGCAAATGCAGACCCTTGAAAGGAATCCTGCGTGCTCCCCATTCCATGGGTCCCAACTCTCCAGGTTCAACGCAATCTTCCGACAGCGAAAGCACTCATTGGAAACCCAGCGGATGCTACACCGTGGGATCGGGAAAGCTTTCTGAAACTCACCTCAGTTTTCATCTCCTGGTGCTCGTGTTCTCCATTCAGGCCCCCTTACTAACAATCTCCCCACTTGGAGACTCGGCGCCTTTCCATGCCTCTTTCGTACCGTCTGCAATTTGTCCGCAGGATGAACTGCAAGAGGGGGAACCAATGAGAGACTCGCTGGAGGTGTTTGGTCGGGCACATGTCACTCTCATTTCCCATCACGAAGAAGAATTCACCAGCGGTTCAGCCTGCCACCCCGGATCGACAATAGGGCGTGAAGCCATCCAGCCGTGTTGCGTCCCACTCACAAAAAAGCGACTTGGGAAATGGAGCTCAGGGGCACTGCACTTCCCAAACCTGCAGAGTTCTAAACGATAACTATCGCCCCAAAATATATTGAGGTCAGGCTACGAAGAGGCGCTGAACGCAAGGCAGAACTGCAGGAAACGGATGTCAACGGGTACATCGGAATGGCCGCGATAGCACATGAAAAGCGCCAGAACGTGGACAATGATGCGGTTGGCCAAAAAGGGCGTATGCGTTTTTTCCTGAATATATTCAGGAAAAAACGCATACGCCCTTTTTGGCCAACCAAGCAACCTGGGAGAGCAAATCAGCACTACAAAGAAATCTCTCGCCCACCCCCCGGGGCAAAAGGGCCAGGCGAAAAAAGTCTGAAAACCAGAAAGGCAGGACAGCCCACGGAGTCAAGGGAGCCTTGTTAAGCTGATGGGCGGGATGTCAATGGCCAACAGCCAATCTTCACAAGTGTATCCTCTTTCCCAAACCATGTAAAACACAGAACCACAGAGCATAGGGCACTTCCACACATGGGCGTTGACCTTGGGAAAATGAAAAAATCAACCAGACACAGGGACCCCAAAGTTGACGGCTGCTGTCTTGACAAGAACCTCCACTCCGGTACACGTTTCATATCCCAGGAAAGAGCCAAGTGGACAAGTGGACAAAGACAAGTGGACAAGTGGACAAGTGGTGCTACGTAGGTCCAATGGAGTGTCACTCAGCCATGAAATCCACGTCATGAGGCTGGTAGCAGCATCCTGAGTGGATTTAGGTACGATCATCCTCAGTGAAATAAGTCCCACAAAAAAAGAAACTTATGATATCACTTATCGAGGGAATGTAAAAATCGCTCCCCATGCACTGAATCCCCAAACAGAACAGAGTCACGCTTTTAGAAAACACACTTATGCCTGCTTCAGGGGAAAGGTGAGGTGGGGTGACGCATAAAACTCGAGTTTGAAATGAGCACAGATACCCTTCCGAAAACCGAATATGGAATGGACACGACCTACTCCTTGCTCAATCAACTGGACTCACCAGACCCTGTTCATCGCACAAGTATCTATCCGACTAGTAAGCATCTTCAAAGCTAAGTCTTGATATCTCTGTGTAAGTGCATCAAGTGTGTGTAAAGCGGCCTAAAACCAGCAGGGAAAATCAGCTCAGACCCATTCTGAGGATACATTTCCAACATAAAGAAGAAACAAGCAGGGCAAAACAGAGAGAAATTCTTCCAAAATGCGTTCAGGGACTGGCATGCAACCAGGATTGACCACATCTACAGCCCCAGCGGCAGAAGACATAAGGCTGGACACTCTTGGGGCTGAGACGATTGGTGAGGTTGGGAAAGCAAATGCAGACCCTTGAAAGGAATCCTGCGTGCTCCCCATTCCATGGGTCCCAACTCTCCAGGTTCAACGCAATCTTCCGACAGCGAAAGCACTCATTGGAAACCCAGCGGATGCTACACCGTGGGATCGGGAAAGCTTTCTGAAACTCACCTCAGTTTTCATCTCCTGGTGCTCGTGTTCTCCATTCAGGCCCCCTTACTAACAATCTCCCCACTTGGAGACTCGGCGCCTTTCCATGCCTCTTTCGTACCGTCTGCAATTTGTCCGCAGGATGAACTGCAAGAGGGGGAACCAATGAGAGACTCGCTGGAGGTGTTTGGTCGGGCACATGTCACTCTCATTTCCCATCACGAAGAAGAATTCACCAGCGGTTCAGCCTGCCACCCCGGATCGACAATAGGGCGTGAAGCCATCCAGCCGTGTTGCGTCCCACTCACAAAAAAGCGACTTGGGAAATGGAGCTCAGGGGCACTGCACTTCCCAAACCTGCAGAGTTCTAAACGATAACTATCGCCCCAAAATATATTGAGGTCAGGCTACGAAGAGGCGCTGAACGCAAGGCAGAACTGCAGGAAACGGATGTCAACGGGTACATCGGAATGGCCCCGATAGCACATGAAAAGCGCCAGAACGTGGACAATGATGCGGTTGGCCAAAAAGGGCGTATGCGTTTTTTCCTGAATATATTCAGGAAAAAACGCATACGCCCTTTTTGGCCAACCAAGCAACCTGGGAGAGCAAATCAGCACTACAAAGAAATCTCTCGCCCACCCCCCGGGGCAAAAGGGCCAGGCGAAAAAAGTCTGAAAACCAGAAAGGCAGGACAGCCCACGGAGTCAAGGGAGCCTTGTTAAGCTGATGGGCGGGATGTCAATGGCCAACAGCCAATCTTCACAAGTGTATCCTCTTTCCCAAACCATGTAAAACACAGAACCACAGAGCATAGGGCACTTCCACACATGGGCGTTGACCTTGGGAAAATGAAAAAATCAACCAGACACAGGGACCCCAAAGTTGACGGCTGCTGTCTTGACAAGAACCTCCACTCCGGTACACGTTTCATATCCCAGGAAAGAGCCAAGTGGACAAGTGGACAAAGACAAGTGGACAAGTGGACAAGTGGTGCTACGTAGGTCCAATGGAGTGTCACTCAGCCATGAAATCCACGTCATGAGGCTGGTAGCAGCATCCTGAGTGGATTTAGGTACGATCATCCTCAGTGAAATAAGTCCCACAAAAAAAGAAACTTATGATATCACTTATCGAGGGAATGTAAAAATCGCTCCCCATGCACTGAATCCCCAAACAGAACAGAGTCACGCTTTTAGAAAACACACTTATGCCTGCTTCAGGGGAAAGGTGAGGTGGGGTGACGCATAAAACTCGAGTTTGAAATGAGCACAGATACCCTTCCGAAAACCGAATATGGAATGGACACGACCTACTCCTTGCTCAATCAACTGGACTCACCAGACCCTGTTCATCGCACAAGTATCTATCCGACTAGTAAGCATCTTCAAAGCTAAGTCTTGATATCTCTGTGTAAGTGCATCAAGTGTGTGTAAAGCGGCCTAAAACCAGCAGGGAAAATCAGCTCAGACCCATTCTGAGGATACATTTCCAACATAAAGAAACAAGCAGGGCAAAACAGAGAGAAATTCTTCCAAAATGCGTTCAGGGACTGGCATGCAACCAGGATTGACCACATCTACAGCCCCAGCGGCAGAAGACATAAGGCTGGACACTCTTGGGGCTGAGACGATTGGTGAGGTTGGGAAAGCAAATGCAGACCCTTGAAAGGAATCCTGCGTGCTCCCCATTCCATGGGTCCCAACTCTCCAGGTTCAACGCAATCTTCCGACAGCGAAAGCACTCATTGGAAACCCAGCGGATGCTACACCGTGGGATCGGGAAAGCTTTCTGAAACTCACCTCAGTTTTCATCTCCTGGTGCTCGTGTTCTCCATTCAGGCCCCCTTACTAACAATCTCCTCACTTGGAGACTCGGCGCCTTTCCATGCCTCTTTCGTACCGTCTGCAATTTGTCCGCACGATGAACTGCAAGAGGGGGAACCAATGAGAGACTCGCTGGAGGTGTTTGGTCGGGCACATGTCACTCTCATTTCCCATCACGAAGAAGAATTCACCAGCGGTTCAGCCTGCCACCCCGGATCGACAATAGGGCGTGAAGCCATCCAGCCGTGTTGCGTCCCACTCACAAAAAAGCGACTTGGGAAATGGAGCTCAGGGGCACTGCACTTCCCAAACCTGCAGAGTTCTAAACGATAACTATCGCCCCAAAATATATTGAGGTCAGGCTACGAAGAGGCGCTGAACGCAAGGCAGAACTGCAGGAAACGGATGTCAACGGGTACATCGGAATGGCCGCGATAGCACATGAAAAGCGCCAGAACGTGGACAATGATGCGGTTGGCCAAAAAGGGCGTATGCGTTTTTTCCTGAATATATTCAGGAAAAAACGCATACGCCCTTTTTGGCCAACCAAGCAACCTGGGAGAGCAAATCAGCACTACAAAGAAATCTCTCGCCCACCCCCCGGGGCAAAAGGGCCAGGCGAAAAAAGTCTGAAAACCAGAAAGGCAGGACAGCCCACGGAGTCAAGGGAGCCTTGTTAAGCTGATGGGCGGGATGTCAATGGCCAACAGCCAATCTTCACAAGTGTATCCTCTTTCCCAAACCATGTAAAACACAGAACCACAGAGCATAGGGCACTTCCACACATGGGCGTTGACCTTGGGAAAATGAAAAAATCAACCAGACACAGGGACCCCAAAGTTGACGGCTGCTGTCTTGACAAGAACCTCCACTCCGGTACACGTTTCATATCCCAGGAAAGAGCCAAGTGGACAAAGACGAGTGGACAAGTGGACAAAGACAAGTGGACAAGTGGACAAGTGGTGCTACGTAGGTCCAATGGAGTGTCACTCAGCCATGAAATCCACGTCATGAGGCTGGTAGCAGCATCCTGAGTGGATTTAGGTACGCTCATCCTCAGTGAAATAAGTCCCACAAAAAAAGAAACTTATGATATCACTTATCGAGGGAACGTAAAAATCGCTCCCCATGCACTGAATCCCCAAACAGAACAGAGTCACGCTTTTAGAAAACACACTTATGCCTGCTTCAGGGGAAAGGTGAGGTGGGGTGACGCATAAAACTCGAGTTTGAAATGAGCACAGATACCCTTCCGAAAACCGAATATGGAATGGACACGACCTACTCCTTGCTCAATCAACTGGACTCACCAGACCCTGTTCATCGCACAAGTATCTATCCGACTAGTAAGCATCTTAAAAGCTAAGTCTTGATATCTCTGTGTAAGTGCATCAAGTGTGTGTAAAGCGGCCTAAAACCAGCAGGGAAAATCAGCTCAGACCCATTCTGAGGATACATTTCCAACATAAAGAAGAAACAAGCAGGGCAAAACAGAGAGAAATTCTTCCAAAATGCGTTCAGGGACTGGCATGCAACCAGGATTGACCACATCTACAGCCCCAGCGGCAGAAGACATAAGGCTGGACACTCTTGGGGCTGAGACGATTGGTGAGGTTGGGAAAGCAAATGCAGACCCTTGAAAGGAATCCTGCGTGCTCCCCATTCCATGGGTCCCAACTCTCCAGGTTCAACGCAATCTTCCGACAGCGAAAGCACTCATTGGAAACCCAGCGGATGCTACACCGTGGGATCGGGAAAGCTTTCTGAAACTCACCTCAGTTTTCATCTCCTGGTGCTCGTGTTCTCCATTCAGGCCCCCTTACTAACAATCTCCCCACTTGGAGACTCGGCGCCTTTCCATGCCTCTTTCGTACCGTCTGCAATTTGTCCGCAGGATGAACTGCAAGAGGGGGAACCAATGAGAGACTCGCTGGAGGTGTTTGGTCGGGCACATGTCACTCTCATTTCCCATCACGAAGAAGAATTCACCAGCGGTTCAGCCTGCCACCCCGGATCGACAATAGGGCGTGAAGCCATCCAGCCGTGTTGCGTCCCACTCACAAAAAAGCGACTTGGGAAATGGAGCTCAGGGGCACTGCACTTCCCAAACCTGCAGAGTTCTAAACGATAACTATCGCCCCAAAATATATTGAGGTCAGGCTACGAAGAGGCGCTGAACGCAAGGCAGAACTGCAGGAAACGGATGTCAACGGGTACATCGGAATGGCCCCGATAGCACATGAAAAGCGCCAGAACGTGGACAATGATGCGGTTGGCCAAAAAGGGCGTATGCGTTTTTTCCTGAATATATTCAGGAAAAAACGCATACGCCCTTTTTGGCCAACCAAGCAACCTGGGAGAGCAAATCAGCACTACAAAGAAATCTCTCGCCCCCCCCCCGCGGGGGAAAAGGGCCAGGCGAAAAAAGTCTAAAAACCAGAAAGGCAGGACAGCCCACGGAGTCAAGGGAGCCTTGTTAAGCTGATGGGCGGGATGTCAATGGCCAACAGCCAATCTTCACAAGTGTATCCTCTTTCCCAAACCATGTAAAACACAGAACCACAGAGCATAGGGCACTTCCACACATGGGCGTTGACCTTCGGAAAATGAAAAAATCAACCAGACACAGGGACCCCAAAGTTGAGGGCTGCTGTCTTGACAAGAACCTCCACTCCAGTACACGTTTCATATCCCAGGAAAGAGCCAAGTGGACAAAGACGAGTGGACAAGTGGACAAAGACAAGTGGACAAGTGGACAAGTGGTGCTACGTAGGTCCAATGGAGTGTCACTCAGCCATGAAATCCACGTCATGAGGCTGGTAGCAGCATCCTGAGTGGATTTAGGTACGATCATCCTCAGTGAAATAAGTCCCACAAAAAAAGAAACTTATGATATCACTTATCGAGGGAATGTAAAAATCGCTCCCCATGCACTGAATCCCCAAACAGAACAGAGTCACGCTTTTAGAAAACACACTTATGCCTGCTTCAGGGGAAAGGTGAGGTGGGGTGACGCATAAAACTCGAGTTTGAAATGAGCACAGATACCCTTCCGAAAACCGAATATGGAATGGACACGACCTACTCCTTGCTCAATCAACTGGACTCACCAGACCCTGTTCATCGCACAAGTATCTATCCGACTAGTAAGCATCTTCAAAGCTAAGTCTTGATATCTCTGTGTAAGTGCATCAAGTGTGTGTAAAGCGGCCTAAAACCAGCAGGGAAAATCAGCTCAGACCCATTCTGAGGATACATTTCCAACATAAAGAAGAAACAAGCAGGGCAAAACAGAGAGAAATTCTTCCAAAATGCGTTCAGGGACTGGCATGCAACCAGGATTGACCACATCTACAGCCCCAGCGGCAGAAGACATAAGGCTGGACACTCTTGGGGCTGAGACGATTGGTGAGGTTGGGAAAGCAAATGCAGACCCTTGAAAGGAATCCTGCGTGCTCCCCATTCCATGGGTCCCAACTCTCCAGGTTCAACGCAATCTTCCGACAGCGAAAGCACTCATTGGAAACCCAGCGGTTGCTACACCGTGGGATCGGGAAAGCTTTCTGAAACTCACCTCAGTTTTCATCTCCTGGTGCTCGTGTTCTCCATTCAGGCCCCCTTACTAACAATCTCCCCACTTGGAGACTCGGCGCCTTTCCATGCCTCTTTCGTACCGTCTGCAATTTGTCCGCAGGATGAACTGCAAGAGGGGGAACCAATGAGAGACTCGCTGGAGGTGTTTGGTCGGGCACATGTCACTCTCATTTCCCATCACGAAGAAGAATTCACCAGCGGTTCAGCCTGCCACCCCGGATCGACAATAGGGCGTGAAGCCATCCAGCCGTGTTGCGTCCCACTCACAAAAAAGCGACTTGGGAAATGGAGCTCAGGGGCACTGCACTTCCCAAACCTGCAGAGTTCTAAACGATAACTATCGCCCCAAAATATATTGAGGTCAGGCTACGAAGAGGCGCTGAACGCAAGGCAGAACTGCAGGAAACGGATGTCAACGGGTACATCGGAATGGCCCCGATAGCACATGAAAAGCGCCAGAACGTGGACAATGATGCGGTTGGCCAAAAAGGGCGTATGCGTTTTTTCCTGAATATATTCAGGAAAAAACGCATACGCCCTTTTTGGCCAACCAAGCAACCTGGGAGAGCAAATCAGCACTACAAAGAAATCTCTCGCCCCCCCCCCGGGGCAAAAGGGCCAGGCGAAAAAAGTCTAAGAACCAGAAAGGCAGGACAGCCCACGGAGTCAAGGGAGCCTTGTTAAGCTGATGGGCGGGATGTCAATGGCCAACAGCCAATCTTCACAAGTGTATCCTCTTTCCCAAACCATGGAAAACACAGAACCACAGAGCATAGGGCACTTCCACACATGGGCGTTGACCTTGGGAAAATGAAAAAATCAACCAGACACAGGGACCCCAAAGTTGAGGGCTGCTGTCTTGACAAGAACCTCCACTCCAGTACACGTTTCATATCCCAGGAAAGAGCCAAGTGGACAAAGACGAGTGGACAAGTGGACAAAGACAAGTGGACAAGTGGACAAGTGGTGCTACGTAGGTCCAATGGAGTGTCACTCAGCCATGAAATCCACGTCATGAGGCTGGTAGCAGCATCCTGAGTGGATTTAGGTACGATCATCCTCAGTGAAATAAGTCCCACAAAAAAAGAAACTTATGATATCACTTATCGAGGGAATGTAAAAATCGCTCCCCATGCACTGAATCCCCAAACAGAACAGAGTCACGCTTTTAGAAAACACACTTATGCCTGCTTCAGGGGAAAGGTGAGGTGGGGTGACGCATAAAACTCGAGTTTGAAATGAGCACAGATACCCTTCCGAAAACCGAATATGGAATGGACACGACCTACTCCTTGCTCAATCAACTGGACTCACCAGACCCTCTTCATCGCACAAGTATCTATCCGACTAGTAAGCATCTTAAAAGCTAAGTCTTGATATCTCTGTGTAAGTGCATCAAGTGTGTGTCAAGCGGCCTAAAACCAGCAGGGAAAATCAGCTCAGACCCATTCTGAGGATACATTTCCAACATAAAGAAGAAACAAGCAGGGCAAAACAGAGAGAAATTCTTCCAAAATGCGTTCAGGGACTGGCATGCAACCAGGATTGACCACATCTACAGCCCCAGCGGCAGAAGACATAAGGCTGGACACTCTTGGGGCTGAGACGATTGGTGAGGTTGGGAAAGCAAATGCAGACCCTTGAAAGGAATCCTGCGTGCTCCCCATTCCATGGGTCCCAACTCTCCAGGTTCAACGCAATCTTCCGACAGCGAAAGCACTCATTGGAAACCCAGCGGATGCTACACCGTGGGATCGGGAAAGCTTTCTGAAACTCACCTCAGTTTTCATCTCCTGGTGCTCGTGTTCTCCATTCAGGCCCCCTTACTAACAATCTCCCCACTTGGAGACTCGGCGCCTTTCCATGCCTCTTTCGTACCGTCTGCAATTTGTCCGCAGGATGAACTGCAAGAGGGGGAACCAATGAGAGACTCGCTGGAGGTGTTTGGTCGGGCACATGTCACTCTCATTTCCCATCACGAAGAAGAATTCACCAGCGGTTCAGCCTGCCACCCCGGATCGACAATAGGGCGTGAAGCCATCCAGCCGTGTTGCGTCCCACTCACAAAAAAGCGACTTGGGAAATGGAGCTCAGGGGCACTGCACTTCCCAAACCTGCAGAGTTCTAAACGATAACTATCGCCCCAAAATATATTGAGGTCAGGCTACGAAGAGGCGCTGAACGCAAGGCAGAACTGCAGGAAACGGATGTCAATGGGTACATCGGAATGGCCCCGATAGCACATGAAAAGCGCCAGAACGTGGACAATGATGCGGTTGGCCAAAAAGGGCGTATGCGTTTTTTCCTGAATATATTCAGGAAAAAACGCATACGCCCTTTTTGGCCAACCAAGCAACCTGGGAGAGCAAATCAGCACTACAAAGAAATCTCTCGCCCCCCCCGGGGCAAAAGGGCCAGGCGAAAAATGTCTAAAAACCAGAAAGGCAGGACAGGCCACGGAGTCAAGGGAGCCTTGTTAAGCTGATGGGCGGGATGTCAATGGCCAACAGCCAACCTTCACAAGTGTATCCTCTTTCCCAAACCATGGAAAACACAGAACCACAGAGCATAGGGCACTTCCACACATGGGCGTTGACCTTCGGAAAATGAAAAAATCAACCAGACACGGGGACCCCAAAGTTGAGGGCTGCTGTCTTGACAAGAACCTCCACTCCGGTACACGTTTCATATCCCAGGAAAGAGCCAAGTGGACAAAGACGAGTGGACAAGTGGACAAAGACAAGTGGACAAGTGGACAAGTGGTACTACGTAGGTCCAATGGAGTGTCACTCAGCCATGAAATCCACGTCATGAGGCTGGTAGCAGCATCCTGAGTGGATTTAGGTACGATCATCCTCAGTGAAATAAGTCCCACAGAAAAAGAAACTTATGATATCACTTATCGAGGGAATGTAAAAATCGCTCCCCATGCACTGAATCCCCAAACAGAACAGAGTCACGCTTTTAGAAAA
The DNA here is from genome assembly GCF_026419965.1 of Kogia breviceps. NCBI lineage: Eukaryota > Metazoa > Chordata > Mammalia > Artiodactyla > Physeteridae > Kogia > Kogia breviceps. The sequence continues at coordinate 48,764,098 of NC_081315.1, forward strand.
CACACTTATGCCTGCTTCAGGGGAAAGGTGAGGTGGGGTGACGCATAAAACTCGAGTTTGAAATGAGCACAGATACCCTTCCGAAAACCGAATATGGAATGGACACCACCTACTCCTTGCTCAATCAACTGGACTCACCAGACCCTGTTCATCGCACAAGTATCTATCCGACTAGTAAGCATCTTAAAAGCTAAGTCTTGATATCTCTGTGTAAGTGCATCAAGTGTGTGTAAAGCGGCCTAAAACCAGCAGGGAAAATCAGCTCAGACCCATTCTGAGGATACATTTCCAACATAAAGAAGAAACAAGCAGGGCAAAACAGAGAGAAATTCTTCCAAAATGCGTTCAGGGACTGGCATGCAACCAGGATTGACCACATCTACAGCCCCAGCGGCAGAAGACATAAGGCTGGACACTCTTGGGGCTGAGACGATTGGTGAGGTTGGGAAAGCAAATGCAGACCCTTGAAAGGAATCCTGCGTGCTCCCCATTCCATGGGTCCCAACTCTCCAGGTTCAACGCAATCTTCCGACAGCGAAAGCACTCATTGGAAACCCAGCGGATGCTACACCGTGGGATCGGGAAAGCTTTCTGAAACTCACCTCAGTTTTCATCTCCTGGTGCTCGTGTTCTCCATTCAGGCCCCCTTACTAACAATCTCCCCACTTGGAGACTCGGCGCCTTTCCATGCCTCTTTCGTACCGTCTGCAATTTGTCCGCAGGATGAACTGCAAGAGGGGGAACCAATGAGAGACTCGCTGGAGGTGTTTGGTCGGGCACATGTCACTCTCATTTCCCATCACGAAGAAGAATTCACCAGCGGTTCAGCCTGCCACCCCGGATCGACAATAGGGCGTGAAGCCATCCAGCCGTGTTGCGTCCCACTCACAAAAAAGCGACTTGGGAAATGGAGCTCAGGGGCACTGCACTTCCCAAACCTGCAGAGTTCTAAACGATAACTATCGCCCCAAAATATATTGAGGTCAGGCTACGAAGAGGCGCTGAACGCAAGGCAGAACTGCAGGAAACGGATGTCAACGGGTACATCGGAATGGCCCCGATAGCACATGAAAAGCGCCAGAACGTGGACAATGATGCGGTTGGCCAAAAAGGGCGTATGCGTTTTTTCCTGAATATATTCAGGAAAAAACGCATACGCCCTTTTTGGCCAACCAAGCAACCTGGGAGAGCAAATCAGCACTACAAAGAAATCTCTCGCCCCCCCCCCCGGGGCAAAAGGGCCAGGCGAAAAAAGTCTAAGAACCAGAAAGGCAGGACAGCCCACGGAGTCAAGGGAGCCTTGTTAAGCTGATGGGCGGGATGTCAATGGCCAACAGCCAATCTTCACAAGTGTATCCTCTTTCCCAAACCATGTAAAACACAGAACCACAGAGCATAGGGCACTTCCACACATGGGCGTTGACCTTGGGAAAATGAAAAAATCAACCAGACACAGGGACCCCAAAGTTGAGGGCTGCTGTCTTGACAAGAACCTCCACTCCGGTACACGTTTCATATCCCAGGAAAGAGCCAAGTGGACAAAGACGAGTGGACAAGTGGACAAAGACAAGTGGACAAGTGGACAAGTGGTGCTACGTAGGTCCAATGGAGTGTCACTCAGCCATGAAATCCACGTCATGAGGCTGGTAGCAGCATCCTGAGTGGATTTAGGTACGCTCATCCTCAGTGAAATAAGTCCCACAAAAAAAGAAACTTATGATATCACTTATCGAGGGAATGTAAAAATCGCTCCCCATGCACTGAATCCCCAAACAGAACAGAGTCACGCTTTTAGAAAACACACTTATGCCTGCTTCAGGGGAAAGGTGAGGTGGGGTGACGCATAAAACTCGAGTTTGAAATGAGCACAGATACCCTTCCGAAAACCGAATATGGAATGGACACGACCTACTCCTTGCTCAATCAACTGGACTCACCAGACCCTGTTCATCGCACAAGTATCTATCCGACTAGTAAGCATCTTAAAAGCTAAGTCTTGATATCTCTGTGTAAGTGCATCAAGTGTGTGTAAAGCGGCCTAAAACCAGCAGGGAAAATCAGCTCAGACCCATTCTGAGGATACATTTCCAACATAAAGAAGAAACAAGCAGGGCAAAACAGAGAGAAATTCTTCCAAAATGCGTTCAGGGACTGGCATGCAACCAGGATTGACCACATCTACAGCCCCAGCGGCAGAAGACATAAGGCTGGACACTCTTGGGGCTGAGACGATTGGTGAGGTTGGGAAAGCAAATGCAGACCCTTGAAAGGAATCCTGCGTGCTCCCCATTCCATGGGTCCCAACTCTCCAGGTTCAACGCAATCTTCCGACAGCGAAAGCACTCATTGGAAACCCAGCGGTTGCTACACCGTGGGATCGGGAAAGCTTTCTGAAAGTCACCTCAGTTTTCATCTCCTGGTGCTCGTGTTCTCCATTCAGGCCCCCTTACTAACAATCTCCCCACTTGGAGACTCGGCGCCTTTCCATGCCTCTTTCGTACCGTCTGCAATTTGTCCGCAGGATGAACTGCAAGAGGGGGAACCAATGAGAGACTCGCTGGAGGTGTTTGGTCGGGCACATGTCACTCTCATTTCCCATCACGAAGAAGAATTCACCAGCGGTTCAGCCTGCCACCCCGGATCGACAATAGGGCGTGAAGCCATCCAGCCGTGTTGCGTCCCACTCACAAAAAAGAGACTTGGGAAATGGAGCTCAGGGGCACTGCACTTCCCAAACCTGCAGAGTTCTAAACGATAACTATCGCCCCAAAATATATTGAGGTCAGGCTACGAAGAGGCGCTGAACGCAAGGCAGAACTGCAGGAAACGGATGTCAACGGCTACATCGGAATGGCCCCGATAGCACATGAAAAGCGCCAGAACGTGGACAATGATGCGGTTGGCCAAAAAGGGCGTATGCGTTTTTTCCTGAATATATTCAGGAAAAAACGCATACGCCCTTTTTGGCCAACCAAGCAACCTGGGAGAGCAAATCAGCACTACAAAGAAATCTCTCGCCCCCCCCCCCCCCCGGGGCAAAAGGGCCAGGCGAAAAAAGTCTAAAAACCAGAAAGGCAGGACAGCCCACGGTGTCAAGGGAGCCTTGTTAAGCTGATGTGCGGGATGTCAATGGCCAACAGCCAATCTTCACAAGTGTATCCTCTTTCCCAAACCATGTAAAACACAGAACCACAGAGCATAGGGCACTTCCACACATGGGCGTTGACGTTGGGAAAATGAAAAAATCAACCAGACACAGGGACCCCAAAGTTGAGGGCTGCTGTCTTGACAAGAACCTCCACTCCAGTACACGTTTCATATCCCAGGAAAGAGCCAAGTGGACAAGTGGACAAAGACAAGTGGACAAGTGGACAAGTGGTGCTACGTAGGTCCAATGGAGTGTCACTCAGCCATGAAATCCACGTCATGAGGCTGGTAGCAGCATCCTGAGTGGATTTAGGTACGATCATCCTCAGTGAAATAAGTCCCACAAAAAAAGAAACTTATGATATCACTTATCGAGGGAATGTAAAAATCGCTCCCCATGCACTGAATCCCCAAACAGAACAGAGTCACGCTTTTAGAAAACACACTTATGCCTGCTTCAGGGGAAAGGTGAGGTGGGGTGACGCATAAAACTCGAGTTTGAAATGAGCACAGATACCCTTCCGAAAACCGAATATGGAATGGACACGACCTACTCCTTGCTCAATCAACTGGACTCACCAGACCCTGTTCATCGCACAAGTATCTATCCGACTAGTAAGCATCTTAAAAGCTAAGTCTTGATATCTCTGTGTAAGTGCATCAAGTGTGTGTAAAGCGGCCTAAAACCAGCAGGGAAAATCAGCTCAGACCCATTCTGAGGATACATTTCCAACATAAAGAAGAAACAAGCAGGGCAAAACAGAGAGAAATTCTTCCAAAATGCGTTCAGGGACTGGCATGCAACCAGGATTGACCACATCTACAGCCCCAGCGGCAGAAGACATAAGGCTGGACACTCTTGGGGCTGAGACGATTGGTGAGGTTGGGAAAGCAAATGCAGACCCTTGAAAGGAATCCTGCGTGCTCCCCATTCCATGGGTCCCAACTCTCCAGGTTCAACGCAATCTTCCGACAGCGAAAGCACTCATTGGAAACCCAGCGGATGCTACACCGTGGGATCGGGAAAGCTTTCTGAAACTCACCTCAGTTTTCATCTCCTGGTGCTCGTGTTCTCCATTCAGGCCCCCTTACTAACAATCTCCCCACTTGGAGACTCGGCGCCTTTCCATGCCTCTTTCGTACCGTCTGCAATTTGTCCGCACGATGAACTGCAAGAGGGGGAACCAATGAGAGACTCGCTGGAGGTGTTTGGTCGGGCACATGTCACTCTCATTTCCCATCACGAAGAAGAATTCACCAGCGGTTCAGCCTGCCACCCCGGATCGACAATAGGGCGTGAAGCCATCCAGCCGTGTTGCGTCCCACTCACAAAAAAGCGACTTGGGAAATGGAGCTCAGGGGCACTGCACTTCCCAAACCTGCAGAGTTCTAAACGATAACTATCGCCCCAAAATATATTGAGGTCAGGCTACGAAGAGGCGCTGAACGCAAGGCAGAACTGCAGGAAACGGATGTCAACGGGTACATCGGAATGGCCCCGATAGCACATGAAAAGCGCCAGAACGTGGACAATGATGCGGTTGGCCAAAAAGGGCGTATGCGTTTTTTCCTGAATATATTCAGGAAAAAACGCATACGCCCTTTTTGGCCAACCAAGCAACCTGGGAGAGCAAATCAGCACTACAAAGAAATCTCTCGCCCCCCCCCCCCGGGGCAAAAGGGCCAGGCGAAAAAAGTCTAAGAACCAGAAAGGCAGGACAGCCCACGGAGTCAAGGGAGCCTTGTTAAGGTGATGGGCGGGATGTCAATGGCCAACAGCCAATCTTCACAAGTGTATCCTCTTTCCCAAACCATGTAAAACACAGAACCACAGAGCATAGGGCACTTCCACACATGGGCGTTGACCTTGGGAAAATGAAAAAATCAACCAGACACAGGGACCCCAAAGTTGAGGGCTGCTGTCTTGACAAGAACCTCCACTCCGGTACACGTTTCATATCCCAGGAAAGAGCCAAGTGGACAAAGACGAGTGGACAAGTGGACAAAGACAAGTGGACAAGTGGACAAGTGGTGCTACGTAGGTCCAATGGAGTGTCACTCAGCCATGAAATCCACGTCATGAGGCTGGTAGCAGCATCCTGAGTGGATTTAGGTACGCTCATCCTCAGTGAAATAAGTCCCACAAAAAAAGAAACTTATGATATCACTTATCGAGGGAATGTAAAAATCGCTCCCCATGCACTGAATCCCCAAACAGAACAGAGTCACGCTTTTAGAAAACACACTTATGCCTGCTTCAGGGGAAAGGTGAGGTGGGGTGACGCATAAAACTCGAGTTTGAAATGAGCACAGATACCCTTCCGAAAACCGAATATGGAATGGACACGACCTACTCCTTGCTCAATCAACTGGACTCACCAGACCCTGTTCATCGCACAAGTATCTATCCGACTAGTAAGCATCTTAAAAGCTAAGTCTTGATATCTCTGTGTAAGTGCATCAAGTGTGTGTAAAGCGGCCTAAAACCAGCAGGGAAAATCAGCTCAGACCCATTCTGAGGATACATTTCCAACATAAAGAAGAAACAAGCAGGGCAAAACAGAGAGAAATTCTTCCAAAATGCGTTCAGGGACTGGCATGCAACCAGGATTGACCACATCTACAGCCCCAGCGGCAGAAGACATAAGGCTGGACACTCTTGGGGCTGAGACGATTGGTGAGGTTGGGAAAGCAAATGCAGACCCTTGAAAGGAATCCTGCGTGCTCCCCATTCCATGGGTCCCAACTCTCCAGGTTCAACGCAATCTTCCGACAGCGAAAGCACTCATTGGAAACCCAGCGGTTGCTACACCGTGGGATCGGGAAAGCTTTCTGAAACTCACCTCAGTTTTCATCTCCTGGTGCTCGTGTTCTCCATTCAGGCCCCCTTACTAACAATCTCCCCACTTGGAGACTCGGCGCCTTTCCATGCCTCTTTCGTACCGTCTGCAATTTGTCCGCAGGATGAACTGCAAGAGGGGGAACCAATGAGAGACTCGCTGGAGGTGTTTGGTCGGGCACATGTCACTCTCATTTCCCATCACGAAGAAGAATTCACCAGCGGTTCAGCCTGCCACCCCGGATCGACAATAGGGCGTGAAGCCATCCAGCCGTGTTGCGTCCCACTCACAAAAAAGAGACTTGGGAAATGGAGCTCAGGGGCACTGCACTTCCCAAACCTGCAGAGTTCTAAACGATAACTATCGCCCCAAAATATATTGAGGTCAGGCTACGAAGAGGCGCTGAACGCAAGGCAGAACTGCAGGAAACGGATGTCAACGGCTACATCGGAATGGCCCCGATAGCACATGAAAAGCGCCAGAACGTGGACAATGATGCGGTTGGCCAAAAAGGGCGTATGCGTTTTTTCCTGAATATATTCAGGAAAAAACGCATACGCCCTTTTTGGCCAACCAAGCAACCTGGGAGAGCAAATCAGCACTACAAAGAAATCTCTCGCCCCCCCCCCCCCCCGGGGCAAAAGGGCCAGGCGAAAAAAGTCTAAAAACCAGAAAGGCAGGACAGCCCACGGTGTCAAGGGAGCCTTGTTAAGCTGATGTGCGGGATGTCAATGGCCAACAGCCAATCTTCACAAGTGTATCCTCTTTCCCAAACCATGTAAAACACAGAACCACAGAGCATAGGGCACTTCCACACATGGGCGTTGACGTTGGGAAAATGAAAAAATCAACCAGACACAGGGACCCCAAAGTTGAGGGCTGCTGTCTTGACAAGAACCTCCACTCCAGTACACGTTTCATATCCCAGGAAAGAGCCAAGTGGACAAGTGGACAAAGACAAGTGGACAAGTGGACAAGTGGTGCTACGTAGGTCCAATGGAGTGTCACTCAGCCATGAAATCCACGTCATGAGGCTGGTAGCAGCATCCTGAGTGGATTTAGGTACGATCATCCTCAGTGAAATAAGTCCCACAAAAAAAGAAACTTATGATATCACTTATCGAGGGAATGTAAAAATCGCTCCCCATGCACTGAATCCCCAAACAGAACAGAGTCACGCTTTTAGAAAACACACTTATGCCTGCTTCAGGGGAAAGGTGAGGTGGGGTGACGCATAAAACTCGAGTTTGAAATGAGCACAGATACCCTTCCGAAAACCGAATATGGAATGGACACGACCTACTCCTTGCTCAATCAACTGGACTCACCAGACCCTGTTCATCGCACAAGTATCTATCCGACTAGTAAGCATCTTCAAAGCTAAGTCTTGATATCTCTGTGTAAGTGCATCAAGTGTGTGTAAAGCGGCCTAAAACCAGCAGGGAAAATCAGCTCAGACCCATTCTGAGGATACATTTCCAACATAAAGAAGAAACAAGCAGGGCAAAACAGAGAGAAATTCTTCCAAAATGCGTTCAGGGACTGGCATGCAACCAGGATTGACCACATCTACAGCCCCAGCGGCAGAAGACATAAGGCTGGACACTCTTGGGGCTGAGACGATTGGTGAGGTTGGGAAAGCAAATGCAGACCCTTGAAAGGAATCCTGCGTGCTCCCCATTCCATGGGTCCCAACTCTCCAGGTTCAACGCAATCTTCCGACAGCGAAAGCACTCATTGGAAACCCAGCGGATGCTACACCGTGGGATCGGGAAAGCTTTCTGAAACTCACCTCAGTTTTCATCTCCTGGTGCTCGTGTTCTCCATTCAGGCCCCCTTACTAACAATCTCCCCACTTGGAGACTCGGCGCCTTTCCATGCCTCTTTCGTACCGTCTGCAATTTGTCCGCAGGATGAACTGCAAGAGGGGGAACCAATGAGAGACTCGCTGGAGGTGTTTGGTCGGGCACATGTCACTCTCATTTCCCATCACGAAGAAGAATTCACCAGCGGTTCAGCCTGCCACCCCGGATCGACAATAGGGCGTGAAGCCATCCAGCCGTGTTGCGTCCCACTCACAAAAAAGCGACTTGGGAAATGGAGCTCAGGGGCACTGCACTTCCCAAACCTGCAGAGTTCTAAACGATAACTATCGCCCCAAAATATATTGAGGTCAGGCTACGAAGAGGCGCTGAACGCAAGGCAGAACTGCAGGAAACGGATGTCAACGGGTACATCGGAATGGCCGCGATAGCACATGAAAAGCGCCAGAACGTGGACAATGATGCGGTTGGCCAAAAAGGGCGTATGCGTTTTTTCCTGAATATATTCAGGAAAAAACGCATACGCCCTTTTTGGCCAACCAAGCAACCTGGGAGAGCAAATCAGCACTACAAAGAAATCTCTCGCCCCCCCCCCGGGGCAAAAGGGCCAGGCGAAAAAAGTCTAAAAACCAGAAAGGCAGGACAGCCCACGGAGTCAAGGGAGCCTTGTTAAGCTGATGGGCGGGATGTCAATGGCCAACAGCCAATCTTCACAAGTGTATCCTCTTTCCCAAACCATGGAAAACACAGAACCACAGAGCATAGGGCACTTCCACACATGGGCGTTGACCTTGGGAAAATGAAAAAATCAACCAGACACAGGGACCCCAAAGTTGAGGGCTGCTGTCTTGACAAGAACCTCCACTCCGGTACACGTTTCATATCCCAGGAAAGAGCCAAGTGGACAAAGACGAGTGGACAAGTGGACAAAGACAAGTGGACAAGTGGACAAGTGGTGCTACGTAGGTCCAATGGAGTGTCACTCAGCCATGAAATCCACGTCATGAGGCTGGTAGCAGCATCCTGAGTGGATTTAGGTACGATCATCCTCAGTGAAATAAGTCCCACAAAAAAAGAAACTTATGATATCACTTATCGAGGGAATGTAAAAATCGCTCCCCATGCACTGAATCCCCAAACAGAACAGAGTCACGCTTTTAGAAAACACACTTATGCCTGCTTCAGGGGAAAGGTGAGGTGGGGTGACGCATAAAACTCGAGTTTGAAATGAGCACAGATACCCTTCCGAAAACCGAATATGGAATGGACACGACCTACTCCTTGCTCAATCAACTGGACTCACCAGACCCTGTTCATCGCACAAGTATCTATCCGACTAGTAAGCATCTTAAAAGCTAAGTCTTGATATCTCTGTGTCAGGGCATCAAGTGTGTGTAAAGCGGCCTAAAACCAGCAGGGAAAATCAGCTCAGACCCATTCTGAGGATACATTTCCAACATAAAGAAGAAACAAGCAGGGCAAAACAGAGAGAAATTCTTCCAAAATGCGTTCAGGGACTGGCATGCAACCAGGATTGACCACATCTACAGCCCCAGCGGCAGAAGACATAAGGCTGGACACTCTTGGGGCTGAGACGATTGGTGAGGTTGGGAAAGCAAATGCAGACCCTTGAAAGGAATCCTGCGTGCTCCCCATTCCATGGGTCCCAACTCTCCAGGTTCAACGCAATCTTCCGACAGCGAAAGCACTCATTGGAAACCCAGCGGTTGCTACACCGTGGGATCGGGAAAGCTTTCTGAAACTCACCTCAGTTTTCATCTCCTGGTGCTCGTGTTCTCCATTCAGGCCCCCTTACTAACAATCTCCCCACTTGGAGACTCGGCGCCTTTCCATGCCTCTTTCGTACCGTCTGCAATTTGTCCGCAGGATGAACTGCAAGAGGGGGAACCAATGAGAGACTCGCTGGAGGTGTTTGGTCGGGCACATGTCACTCTCATTTCCCATCACGAAGAAGAATTCACCAGCGGTTCAGCCTGCCACCCCGGATCGACAATAGGGCGTGAAGCCATCCAGCCGTGTTGCGTCCCACTCACAAAAAAGCGACTTGGGAAATGGAGCTCAGGGGCACTGCACTTCCCAAACCTGCAGAGTTCTAAACGATAACTATCGCCCCAAAATATATTGAGGTCAGGCTACGAAGAGGCGCTGAACGCAAGGCAGAACTGCAGGAAACGGATGTCAACGGGTACATCGGAATGGCCCCGATAGCACATGAAAAGCGCCAGAACGTGGACAATGATGCGGTTGGCCAAAAAGGGCGTATGCGTTTTTTCCTGAATATATTCAGGAAAAAACGCATACGCCCTTTTTGGCCAACCAAGCAACCTGGGAGAGCAAATCAGCACTACAAAGAAATCTCTCGCCCCCCCCCGGGGCAAAAGGGCCAGGCGAAAAAAGTCTAAAAACCAGAAAGGCAGGACAGGCCACGGAGTCAAGGGAGCCTTGTTAAGCTGATGGGCGGGATGTCAATGGCCAACAGCCAATCTTCACAAGTGTATCCTCTTTCCCAAACCATGTAAAACACAGAACCACAGAGCATAGGGCACTGCCACACATGGGCGTTGACCTTGGGAAAATGAAAAAATCAACCAGACACAGGGACCCCAAAGTTGAGGGCTGCTGTCTTGACAAGAACCTCCACTCCGGTACACGTTTCATATCCCAGGAAAGAGCCAAGTGGACAAAGACGAGTGGACAAGTGGACAAAGACAAGTGGACAAGTGGACAAGTGGTGCTACGTAGGTCCAATGGAGTGTCACTCAGCCATGAAATCCACGTCATGAGGCTGGTAGCAGCATCCTGATTGGATTTAGGTACGATCATCCTCAGTGAAATAAGTCCCACAAAAAGAGAAACTTATGATATCACTTATCGAGGGAATGTAAAAATAGCTCCCCATGCACTGAATCCCCAAACAGAACAGAGTCACGCTTTTAGAAAACACACTTATGCCTGCTTCAGGGGAAAGGTGAGGTGGGGTGACGCATAAAACTCGAGTTTGAAATGAGCACAGATACCCTTCCGAAAACCGAATATGGAATGGACACGACCTACTCCTTGCTCAATCAACTGGACTCACCAGACCCTCTTCATCGCACAAGTATCTATCCGACTAGTAAGCATCTTAAAAGCTAAGTCTTGATATCTCTGTGTAAGTGCATCAAGTGTGTGTAAAGCGGCCTAAAACCAGCAGGGAAAATCAGCTCAGACCCATTCTGAGGATACATTTCCAACATAAAGAAGAAACAAGCAGGGCAAAACAGAGAGAAATTCTTCCAAAATGCGTTCAGGGACTGGCATGCAACCAGGATTGACCACATCTACAGCCCCAGCGGCAGAAGACATAAGGCTGGACACTCTTGGGGCTGAGACGATTGGTGAGGTTGGGAAAGCAAATGCAGACCCTTGAAAGGAATCCTGCGTGCTCCCCATTCCATGGGTCCCAACTCTCCAGGTTCAACGCAATCTTCCGACAGCGAAAGCATTCATTGGAAACCCAGCGATTGCTACACCGTGGGATCGGGAAAGCTTTCTGAAACTCACCTCAGTTTTCATCTCCTGGTGCTCGTGTTCTCCATTCAGGCCCCCTTACTAACAATCTCCCCACTTGGAGACTCGGCGCCTTTCCATGCCTCTTTCGTACCGTCTGCAATTTGTCCGCAGGATGAACTGCAAGAGGGGGAACCAATGAGAGACTCGCTGGAGGTGTTTGGTCGGGCACATGTCACTCTCATTTCCCATCACGAAGAAGAATTCACCAGCGGTTCAGCCTGCCACCCCGGATCGACAATAGGGCGTGAAGCCATCCAGCCGTGTTGCGTCCCACTCACAAAAAAGCGACTTGGGAAATGGAGCTCAGGGGCACTGCACTTCCCAAACCTGCAGAGTTCTAAACGATAACTATCGCCCCAAAATATATTGAGGTCAGGCTACGAAGAGGCGCTGAACGCAAGGCAGAACTGCAGGAAACGGATGTCAACGGGTACATCGGAATGGCCCCGATAGCACATGAAAAGCGCCAGAACGTGGACAATGATGCGGTTGGCCAAAAAGGGCGTATGCGTTTTTTCCTGAATATATTCAGGAAAAAACGCATACGCCCTTTTTGGCCAACCAAGCAACCTGGGAGAGCAAATCAGCACTACAAAGAAATCTCTCGCCCCCCCCCCCCCGGGGCAAAAGGGCCAGGCGAAAAAAGTCTAAAAACCAGAAAGGCAGGACAGCCCACGGTGTCAAGGGAGCCTTGTTAAGCTGATGTGCGGGATGTCAATGGCCAACAGCCAATCTTCACAAGTGTATCCTCTTTCCCAAACCATGTAAAACACAGAACCACAGAGCATAGGGCACTTCCACACATGGGCGTTGACCTTGGGAAAATGAAAAAATCAACCAGACACAGGGACCCCAAAGTTGAGGGCTGCTGTCTTGACAAGAACCTCCACTCCGGTACACGTTTCATATCCCAGGAAAGAGCCAAGTGGACAAGTGGACAAAGACAATTGGACAAGTGGACAAGTGGTGCTACGTAGGTCCAATGGAGTGTCACTCAGCCATGAAATCCACGTCATGAGGCTGGTAGCAGCATCCTGAGTGGATTTAGGTACGATCATCCTCAGTGAAATAAGTCCCACAAAAAAAGAAACTTATGATATCACTTATCGAGGGAATGTAAAAATCGCTCCCCATGCACTGAATCCCCAAACAGAACAGAGTCACGCTTTTAGAAAACACACTTATGCCTGCTTCAGGGGAAAGGTGAGGTGGGGTGACGCATAAAACTCGAGTTTGAAATGAGCACAGATACCCTTCCGAAAACCGAATATGGAATGGACACGACCTACTCCTTGCTCAATCAACTGGACTCACCAGACCCTGTTCATCGCACAAGTATCTATCCGACTAGTAAGCATCTTAAAAGCTAAGTCTTGATATCTCTGTGTAAGTGCATCAAGTGTGTGTAAAGCGGCCTAAAACCAGCAGGGAAAATCAGCTCAGACCCATTCTGAGGATACATTTCCAACATAAAGAAGAAACAAGCAGGGCAAAACAGAGAGAAATTCTTCCAAAATGCGTTCAGGGACTGGCATGCAACCAGGATTGACCACATCTACAGCCCCAGCGGCAGAAGACATAAGGCTGGACACTCTTGGGGCTGAGACGATTGGTGAGGTTGGGAAAGCAAATGCAGACCCTTGAAAGGAATCCTGCGTGCTCCCCATTCCATGGGTCCCAACTCTCCAGGTTCAACGCAATCTTCCGACAGCGAAAGCACTCATTGGAAACCCAGCGGATGCTACACCGTGGGATCGGGAAAGCTTTCTGAAACTCACCTCAGTTTTCATCTCCTGGTGCTCGTGTTCTCCATTCAGGCCCCCTTACTAACAATCTCCCCACTTGGAGACTCGGCGCCTTTCCATGCCTCTTTCGTACCGTCTGCAATTTGTCCGCAGGATGAACTGCAAGAGGGGGAACCAATGAGAGACTCGCTGGAGGTGTTTGGTCGGGCACATGTCACTCTCATTTCCCATCACGAAGAAGAATTCACCAGCGGTTCAGCCTGCCACCCCGGATCGACAATAGGGCGTGAAGCCATCCAGCCGTGTTGCGTCCCACTCACAAAAAAGCGACTTGGGAAATGGAGCTCAGGGGCACTGCACTTCCCAAACCTGCAGAGTTCTAAACGATAACTATCGCCCCAAAATATATTGAGGTCAGGCTACGAAGAGGCGCTGAACGCAAGGCAGAACTGCAGGAAACGGATGTCAACGGGTACATCGGAATGGCCCCGATAGCACATGAAAAGCGCCAGAACGTGGACAATGATGCGGTTGGCCAAAAAGGGCGTATGCGTTTTTTCCTGAATATATTCAGGAAAAAACGCATACGCCCTTTTTGGCCAACCAAGCAACCTGGGAGAGCAAATCAGCACTACAAAGAAATCTCTCCCCCCCCCCCCGGGGCAAAAGGGCCAGGCGAAAAAAGTCTAAAAACCAGAAAGGCAGGACAGCCCACGGAGTCAAGGGAGCCTTGTTAAGCTGATGGGCGGGATGTCAATGGCCAACAGCCAATCTTCACAAGTGTATCCTCTTTCCCAAACCATGGAAAACACAGAACCACAGAGCATAGGGCACTTCCACACATGGGCGTTGACCTTGGGAAAATGAAAAAATCAACCAGACACAGGGACCCCAAAGTTGAGGGCTGCTGTCTTGACAAGAACCTCCACTCCGGTACACGTTTCATATCCCAGGAAAGAGCCAAGTGGACAAAGACGAGTGGACAAGTGGACAAAGACAAGTGGACAAGTGGACAAGTGGTGCTACGTAGGTCCAATGGAGTGTCACTCAGCCATGAAATCCACGTCATGAGGCTGGTAGCAGCATCCTGAGTGGATTTAGGTACGATCATCCTCAGTGAAATAAGTCCCACAAAAAAAGAAACTTATGATATCACTTATCGAGGGAATGTAAAAATCGCTCCCCATGCACTGAATCCCCAAACAGAACAGAGTCACGCTTTTAGAAAACACACTTATGCCTGCTTCAGGGGAAAGGTGAGGTGGGGTGACGCATAAAACTCGAGTTTGAAATGAGCACAGATACCCTTCCGAAAACCGAATATGGAATGGACACGACCTACTCCTTGCTCAATCAACTGGACTCACCAGACCCTGTTCATCGCACAAGTATCTATCCGACTAGTAAGCATCTTAAAAGCTAAGTCTTGATATCTCTGTGTAAGTGCATCAAGTGTGTGTCAAGCGGCCTAAAACCAGCAGGGAAAATCAGCTCAGACCCATTCTGAGGATACATTTCCAACATAAAGAAGAAACAAGCAGGGCAAAACAGAGAGAAATTCTTCCAAAATGCGTTCAGGGACTGGCATGCAACCAGGATTGACCACATCTACAGCCCCAGCGGCAGAAGACATAAGGCTGGACACTCTTGGGGCTGAGACGATTGGTGAGGTCGGGAAAGCAAATGCAGACCCTTGAAAGGAATCCTGCGTGCTCCCCATTCCATGGGTCCCAACTCTCCAGGTTCAACGCAATCTTCCGACAGCGAAAGCACTCATTGGAAACCCAGCGGATGCTACACCGTGGGATCGGGAAAGCTTTCTGAAACTCACCTCAGTTTTCATCTCCTGGTGCTCGTGTTCTCCATTCAGGCCCCCTTACTAACAATCTCCCCACTTGGAGACTCGGCGCCTTTCCATGCCTCTTTCGTACCGTCTGCAATTTGTCCGCAGGATGAACTGCAAGAGGGGGAACCAATGAGAGACTCGCTGGAGGTGTTTGGTCGGGCACATGTCACTCTCATTTCCCATCACGAAGAAGAATTCACCAGCGGTTCAGCCTGCCACCCCGGATCGACAATAGGGCGTGAAGCCATCCAGCCGTGTTGCGTCCCACTCACAAAAAAGCGACTTGGGAAATGGAGCTCAGGGGCACTGCACTTCCCAAACCTGCAGAGTTCTAAACGATAACTATCGCCCCAAAATATATTGAGGTCAGGCTACGAAGAGGCGCTGAACGCAAGGCAGAACTGCAGGAAACGGATGTCAACGGGTACATCGGAATGGCCCCGATAGCACATGAAAAGCGCCAGAACGTGGACAATGATGCGGTTGGCCAAAAAGGGCGTATGCGTTTTTTCCTGAATATATTCAGGAAAAAACGCATACGCCCTTTTTGGCCAACCAAGCAACCTGGGAGAGCAAATCAGCACTACAAAGAAATCTCTCGCCCCCCCCCGGGGCAAAAGGGCCAGGCGAAAAAAGTCTAAAAACCAGAAAGGCAGGACAGCCCACGGAGTCAAGGGAGCCTTGTTAAGCTGATGGGCGGGATGTCAATGGCCAACAGCCAATCTTCACAAGTGTATCCTCTTTCCCAAACCATGTAAAACACAGAACCACAGAGCATAGGGCACTTCCACACATGGGCGTTGACGTTGGGAAAATGAAAAAAATCAACCAGACACAGGGACCCCAAAGTTGAGGGCTGCTGTCTTGACAAGAACCTCCACTCCGGTACACGTTTCATATCCCAGGAAAGAGCCAAGTGGACAAGTGGACAAAGACAAGTGGACAAGTGGACAAGTGGTGCTACGTAGGTCCAATGGAGTGTCACTCAGCCATGAAATCCACGTCATGAGGCTGGTAGCAGCATCCTGAGTGGATTTAGGTACGATCATCCTCAGTGAAATAAGTCCCACAAAAAAAGAAACTTATGATATCACTTATCGAGGGAATGTAAAAATCGCTCCCCATGCACTGAATCCCCAAACAGAACAGAGTCACGCTTTTAGAAAACACACTTATGCCTGCTTCAGGGGAAAGGTGAGGTGGGGTGACGCATAAAACTCGAGTTTGAAATGAGCACAGATACCCTTCCGAAAACCGAATATGGAATGGACACGACCTACTCCTTGCTCAATCAACTGGACTCACCAGACCCTCTTCATCGCACAAGTATCTATCCGACTAGTAAGCATCTTAAAAGCTAAGTCTTGATATCTCTGTGTAAGTGCATCAAGTGTGTGTCAAGCGGCCTAAAACCAGCAGGGAAAATCAGCTCAGACCCATTCTGAGGATACATTTCCAACATAAAGAAGAAACAAGCAGGGCAAAACAGAGAGAAATTCTTCCAAAATGCGTTCAGGGACTGGCATGCAACCAGGATTGACCACATCTACAGCCCCAGCGGCAGAAGACATAAGGCTGGACACTCTTGGGGCTGAGACGATTGGTGAGGTTGGGAAAGCAAATGCAGACCCTTGAAAGGAATCCTGCGTGCTCCCCATTCCATGGGTCCCAACTCTCCAGGTTCAACGCAATCTTCCGACAGCGAAAGCACTCATTGGAAACCCAGCGGATGCTACACCGTGGGATCGGGAAAGCTTTCTGAAACTCACCTCAGTTTTCATCTCCTGGTGCTCGTGTTCTCCATTCAGGCCCCCTTACTAACAATCTCCCCACTTGGAGACTCGGCGCCTTTCCATGCCTCTTTCGTACCGTCTGCAATTTGTCCGCAGGATGAACTGCAAGAGGGGGAACCAATGAGAGACTCGCTGGAGGTGTTTGGTCGGGCACATGTCACTCTCATTTCCCATCACGAAGAAGAATTCACCAGCGGTTCAGCCTGCCACCCCGGATCGACAATAGGGCGTGAAGCCATCCAGCCGTGTTGCGTCCCACTCACAAAAAAGCGACTTGGGAAATGGAGCTCAGGGGCACTGCACTTCCCAAACCTGCAGAGTTCTAAACGATAACTATCGCCCCAAAATATATTGAGGTCAGGCTACGAAGAGGCGCTGAACGCAAGGCAGAACTGCAGGAAACGGATGTCAACGGGTACATCGGAATGGCCCCGATAGCACATGAAAAGCGCCAGAACGTGGACAATGATGCGGTTGGCCAAAAAGGGCGTATGCGTTTTTTCCTGAATATATTCAGGAAAAAACGCATACGCCCTTTTTGGCCAACCAAGCAACCTGGGAGAGCAAATCAGCACTACAAAGAAATCTCTCGCCCCCCCCCCCCCGGGGCAAAAGGGCCAGGCGAAAAAAGTCTAAAAACCAGAAAGGCAGGACAGCCCACGGTGTCAAGGGAGCCTTGTTAAGCTGATGTGCGGGATGTCAATGGCCAACAGCCAATCTTCACAAGTGTATCCTCTTTCCCAAACCATGTAAAACACAGAACCACAGAGCATAGGGCACTTCCACACATGGGCGTTGACCTTGGGAAAATGAAAAAATCAACCAGACACAGGGACCCCAAAGTTGAGGGCTGCTGTCTTGACAAGAACCTCCACTCCGGTACACGTTTCATATCCCAGGAAAGAGCCAAGTGGACAAGTGGACAAAGACAATTGGACAAGTGGACAAGTGGTGCTACGTAGGTCCAATGGAGTGTCACTCAGCCATGAAATCCACGTCATGAGGCTGGTAGCAGCATCCTGAGTGGATTTAGGTACGATCATCCTCAGTGAAATAAGTCCCACAAAAAAAGAAACTTATGATATCACTTATCGAGGGAATGTAAAAATCGCTCCCCATGCACTGAATCCCCAAACAGAACAGAGTCACGCTTTTAGAAAACACACTTATGCCTGCTTCAGGGGAAAGGTGAGGTGGGGTGACGCATAAAACTCGAGTTTGAAATGAGCACAGATACCCTTCCGAAAACCGAATATGGAATGGACACGACCTACTCCTTGCTCAATCAACTGGACTCACCAGACCCTGTTCATCGCACAAGTATCTATCCGACTAGTAAGCATCTTAAAAGCTAAGTCTTGATATCTCTGTGTAAGTGCATCAAGTGTGTGTAAAGCGGCCTAAAACCAGCAGGGAAAATCAGCTCAGACCCATTCTGAGGATACATTTCCAACATAAAGAAGAAACAAGCAGGGCAAAACAGAGAGAAATTCTTCCAAAATGCGTTCAGGGACTGGCATGCAACCAGGATTGACCACATCTACAGCCCCAGCGGCAGAAGACATAAGGCTGGACACTCTTGGGGCTGAGACGATTGGTGAGGTTGGGAAAGCAAATGCAGACCCTTGAAAGGAATCCTGCGTGCTCCCCATTCCATGGGTCCCAACTCTCCAGGTTCAACGCAATCTTCCGACAGCGAAAGCACTCATTGGAAACCCAGCGGATGCTACACCGTGGGATCGGGAAAGCTTTCTGAAACTCACCTCAGTTTTCATCTCCTGGTGCTCGTGTTCTCCATTCAGGCCCCCTTACTAACAATCTCCCCACTTGGAGACTCGGCGCCTTTCCATGCCTCTTTCGTACCGTCTGCAATTTGTCCGCAGGATGAACTGCAAGAGGGGGAACCAATGAGAGACTCGCTGGAGGTGTTTGGTCGGGCACATGTCACTCTCATTTCCCATCACGAAGAAGAATTCACCAGCGGTTCAGCCTGCCACCCCGGATCGACAATAGGGCGTGAAGCCATCCAGCCGTGTTGCGTCCCACTCACAAAAAAGCGACTTGGGAAATGGAGCTCAGGGGCACTGCACTTCCCAAACCTGCAGAGTTCTAAACGATAACTATCGCCCCAAAATATATTGAGGTCAGGCTACGAAGAGGCGCTGAACGCAAGGCAGAACTGCAGGAAACGGATGTCAACGGGTACATCGGAATGGCCCCGATAGCACATGAAAAGCGCCAGAACGTGGACAATGATGCGGTTGGCCAAAAAGGGCGTATGCGTTTTTTCCTGAATATATTCAGGAAAAAACGCATACGCCCTTTTTGGCCAACCAAGCAACCTGGGAGAGCAAATCAGCACTACAAAGAAATCTCTCCCCCCCCCCCCGGGGCAAAAGGGCCAGGCGAAAAAAGTCTAAAAACCAGAAAGGCAGGACAGCCCACGGAGTCAAGGGAGCCTTGTTAAGCTGATGGGCGGGATGTCAATGGCCAACAGCCAATCTTCACAAGTGTATCCTCTTTCCCAAACCATGGAAAACACAGAACCACAGAGCATAGGGCACTTCCACACATGGGCGTTGACCTTGGGAAAATGAAAAAATCAACCAGACACAGGGACCCCAAAGTTGAGGGCTGCTGTCTTGACAAGAACCTCCACTCCGGTACACGTTTCATATCCCAGGAAAGAGCCAAGTGGACAAAGACGAGTGGACAAGTGGACAAAGACAAGTGGACAAGTGGACAAGTGGTGCTACGTAGGTCCAATGGAGTGTCACTCAGCCATGAAATCCACGTCATGAGGCTGGTAGCAGCATCCTGAGTGGATTTAGGTACGATCATCCTCAGTGAAATAAGTCCCACAAAAAAAGAAACTTATGATATCACTTATCGAGGGAATGTAAAAATCGCTCCCCATGCACTGAATCCCCAAACAGAACAGAGTCACGCTTTTAGAAAACACACTTATGCCTGCTTCAGGGGAAAGGTGAGGTGGGGTGACGCATAAAACTCGAGTTTGAAATGAGCACAGATACCCTTCCGAAAACCGAATATGGAATGGACACGACCTACTCCTTGCTCAATCAACTGGACTCACCAGACCCTGTTCATCGCACAAGTATCTATCCGACTAGTAAGCATCTTAAAAGCTAAGTCTTGATATCTCTGTGTAAGTGCATCAAGTGTGTGTCAAGCGGCCTAAAACCAGCAGGGAAAATCAGCTCAGACCCATTCTGAGGATACATTTCCAACATAAAGAAGAAACAAGCAGGGCAAAACAGAGAGAAATTCTTCCAAAATGCGTTCAGGGACTGGCATGCAACCAGGATTGACCACATCTACAGCCCCAGCGGCAGAAGACATAAGGCTGGACACTCTTGGGGCTGAGACGATTGGTGAGGTCGGGAAAGCAAATGCAGACCCTTGAAAGGAATCCTGCGTGCTCCCCATTCCATGGGTCCCAACTCTCCAGGTTCAACGCAATCTTCCGACAGCGAAAGCACTCATTGGAAACCCAGCGGATGCTACACCGTGGGATCGGGAAAGCTTTCTGAAACTCACCTCAGTTTTCATCTCCTGGTGCTCGTGTTCTCCATTCAGGCCCCCTTACTAACAATCTCCCCACTTGGAGACTCGGCGCCTTTCCATGCCTCTTTCGTACCGTCTGCAATTTGTCCGCAGGATGAACTGCAAGAGGGGGAACCAATGAGAGACTCGCTGGAGGTGTTTGGTCGGGCACATGTCACTCTCATTTCCCATCACGAAGAAGAATTCACCAGCGGTTCAGCCTGCCACCCCGGATCGACAATAGGGCGTGAAGCCATCCAGCCGTGTTGCGTCCCACTCACAAAAAAGCGACTTGGGAAATGGAGCTCAGGGGCACTGCACTTCCCAAACCTGCAGAGTTCTAAACGATAACTATCGCCCCAAAATATATTGAGGTCAGGCTACGAAGAGGCGCTGAACGCAAGGCAGAACTGCAGGAAACGGATGTCAACGGGTACATCGGAATGGCCCCGATAGCACATGAAAAGCGCCAGAACGTGGACAATGATGCGGTTGGCCAAAAAGGGCGTATGCGTTTTTTCCTGAATATATTCAGGAAAAAACGCATACGCCCTTTTTGGCCAACCAAGCAACCTGGGAGAGCAAATCAGCACTACAAAGAAATCTCTCGCCCCCCCCCGGGGCAAAAGGGCCAGGCGAAAAAAGTCTAAAAACCAGAAAGGCAGGACAGCCCACGGAGTCAAGGGAGCCTTGTTAAGCTGATGGGCGGGATGTCAATGGCCAACAGCCAATCTTCACAAGTGTATCCTCTTTCCCAAACCATGTAAAACACAGAACCACAGAGCATAGGGCACTTCCACACATGGGCGTTGACGTTGGGAAAATGAAAAAAATCAACCAGACACAGGGACCCCAAAGTTGAGGGCTGCTGTCTTGACAAGAACCTCCACTCCGGTACACGTTTCATATCCCAGGAAAGAGCCAAGTGGACAAGTGGACAAAGACAAGTGGACAAGTGGACAAGTGGTGCTACGTAGGTCCAATGGAGTGTCACTCAGCCATGAAATCCACGTCATGAGGCTGGTAGCAGCATCCTGAGTGGATTTAGGTACGATCATCCTCAGTGAAATAAGTCCCACAAAAAAAGAAACTTATGATATCACTTATCGAGGGAATGTAAAAATCGCTCCCCATGCACTGAATCCCCAAACAGAACAGAGTCACGCTTTTAGAAAACACACTTATGCCTGCTTCAGGGGAAAGGTGAGGTGGGGTGACGCATAAAACTCGAGTTTGAAATGAGCACAGATACCCTTCCGAAAACCGAATATGGAATGGACACGACCTACTCCTTGCTCAATCAACTGGACTCACCAGACCCTCTTCATCGCACAAGTATCTATCCGACTAGTAAGCATCTTAAAAGCTAAGTCTTGATATCTCTGTGTAAGTGCATCAAGTGTGTGTCAAGCGGCCTAAAACCAGCAGGGAAAATCAGCTCAGACCCATTCTGAGGATACATTTCCAACATAAAGAAGAAACAAGCAGGGCAAAACAGAGAGAAATTCTTCCAAAATGCGTTCAGGGACTGGCATGCAACCAGGATTGACCACATCTACAGCCCCAGCGGCAGAAGACATAAGGCTGGACACTCTTGGGGCTGAGACGATTGGTGAGGTTGGGAAAGCAAATGCAGACCCTTGAAAGGAATCCTGCGTGCTCCCCATTCCATGGGTCCCAACTCTCCAGGTTCAACGCAATCTTCCGACAGCGAAAGCACTCATTGGAAACCCAGCGGATGCTACACCGTGGGATCGGGAAAGCTTTCTGAAACTCACCTCAGTTTTCATCTCCTGGTGCTCGTGTTCTCCATTCAGGCCCCCTTACTAACAATCTCCCCACTTGGAGACTCGGCGCCTTTCCATGCCTCTTTCGTACCGTCTGCAATTTGTCCGCAGGATGAACTGCAAGAGGGGGAACCAATGAGAGACTCGCTGGAGGTGTTTGGTCGGGCACATGTCACTCTCATTTCCCATCACGAAGAAGAATTCACCAGCGGTTCAGCCTGCCACCCCGGATCGACAATAGGGCGTGAAGCCATCCAGCCGTGTTGCGTCCCACTCACAAAAAAGCGACTTGGGAAATGGAGCTCAGGGGCACTGCACTTCCCAAACCTGCAGAGTTCTAAACGATAACTATCGCCCCAAAATATATTGAGGTCAGGCTACGAAGAGGCGCTGAACGCAAGGCAGAACTGCAGGAAACGGATGTCAACGGGTACATCGGAATGGCCCCGATAGCACATGAAAAGCGCCAGAACGTGGACAATGATGCGGTTGGCCAAAAAGGGCGTATGCGTTTTTTCCTGAATATATTCAGGAAAAAACGCATACGCCCTTTTTGGCCAACCAAGCAACCTGGGAGAGCAAATCAGCACTACAAAGAAATCTCTCCCCCCCCCCCCCGGGGCAAAAGGGCCAGGCGAAAAAAGTCTAAAAACCAGAAAGGCAGGACAGCCCACGGAGTCAAGGGAGCCTTGTTAAGCTGATGGGCGGGATGTCAATGGCCAACAGCCAATCTTCACAAGTGTATCCTCTTTCCCAAACCATGGAAAACACAGAACCACAGAGCATAGGGCACTTCCACACATGGGCGTTGACCTTGGGAAAATGAAAAAATCAACCAGACACAGGGACCCCAAAGTTGAGGGCTGCTGTCTTGACAAGAACCTCCACTCCGGTACACGTTTCATATCCCAGGAAAGAGCCAAGTGGACAAAGACGAGTGGACAAGTGGACAAAGACAAGTGGACAAGT
This sequence comes from Kogia breviceps, assembly GCF_026419965.1. NCBI lineage: Eukaryota > Metazoa > Chordata > Mammalia > Artiodactyla > Physeteridae > Kogia > Kogia breviceps. The sequence goes on from NC_081315.1 coordinate 48,787,188, forward strand.
GGACAAGTGGTGCTACGTAGGTCCAATGGAGTGTCACTCAGCCATGAAATCCACGTCATGAGGCTGGTAGCAGCATCCTGAGTGGATTTAGGTACGATCATCCTCAGTGAAATAAGTCCCACAAAAAAAGAAACTTATGATATCACTTATCGAGGGAATGTAAAAATCGCTCCCCATGCACTGAATCCCCAAACAGAACAGAGTCACGCTTTTAGAAAACACACTTATGCCTGCTTCAGGGGAAAGGTGAGGTGGGGTGACGCATAAAACTCGAGTTTGAAATGAGCACAGATACCCTTCCGAAAACCGAATATGGAATGGACACGACCTACTCCTTGCTCAATCAACTGGACTCACCAGACCCTGTTCATCGCACAAGTATCTATCCGACTAGTAAGCATCTTAAAAGCTAAGTCTTGATATCTCTGTGTAAGTGCATCAAGTGTGTGTCAAGCGGCCTAAAACCAGCAGGGAAAATCAGCTCAGACCCATTCTGAGGATACATTTCCAACATAAAGAAGAAACAAGCAGGGCAAAACAGAGAGAAATTCTTCCAAAATGCGTTCAGGGACTGGCATGCAACCAGGATTGACCACATCTACAGCCCCAGCGGCAGAAGACATAAGGCTGGACACTCTTGGGGCTGAGACGATTGGTGAGGTCGGGAAAGCAAATGCAGACCCTTGAAAGGAATCCTGCGTGCTCCCCATTCCATGGGTCCCAACTCTCCAGGTTCAACGCAATCTTCCGACAGCGAAAGCACTCATTGGAAACCCAGCGGATGCTACACCGTGGGATCGGGAAAGCTTTCTGAAACTCACCTCAGTTTTCATCTCCTGGTGCTCGTGTTCTCCATTCAGGCCCCCTTACTAACAATCTCCCCACTTGGAGACTCGGCGCCTTTCCATGCCTCTTTCGTACCGTCTGCAATTTGTCCGCAGGATGAACTGCAAGAGGGGGAACCAATGAGAGACTCGCTGGAGGTGTTTGGTCGGGCACATGTCACTCTCATTTCCCATCACGAAGAAGAATTCACCAGCGGTTCAGCCTGCCACCCCGGATCGACAATAGGGCGTGAAGCCATCCAGCCGTGTTGCGTCCCACTCACAAAAAAGCGACTTGGGAAATGGAGCTCAGGGGCACTGCACTTCCCAAACCTGCAGAGTTCTAAACGATAACTATCGCCCCAAAATATATTGAGGTCAGGCTACGAAGAGGCGCTGAACGCAAGGCAGAACTGCAGGAAACGGATGTCAATGGGTACATCGGAATGGCCCCGATAGCACATGAAAAGCGCCAGAACGTGGACAATGATGCGGTTGGCCAAAAAGGGCGTATGCGTTTTTTCCTGAATATATTCAGGAAAAAACGCATACGCCCTTTTTGGCCAACCAAGCAACCTGGGAGAGCAAATCAGCACTACAAAGAAATCTCTCGCCCCCCCCCGGGGCAAAAGGGCCAGGCGAAAAAAGTCTAAAAACCAGAAAGGCAGGACAGCCCACGGAGTCAAGGGAGCCTTGTTAAGCTGATGGGCGGGATGTCAATGGCCAACAGCCAATCTTCACAAGTGTATCCTCTTTCCCAAACCATGTAAAACACAGAACCACAGAGCATAGGGCACTTCCACACATGGGCGTTGACGTTGGGAAAATGAAAAAAATCAACCAGACACAGGGACCCCAAAGTTGAGGGCTGCTGTCTTGACAAGAACCTCCACTCCGGTACACGTTTCATATCCCAGGAAAGAGCCAAGTGGACAAGTGGACAAAGACAAGTGGACAAGTGGACAAGTGGTGCTACGTAGGTCCAATGGAGTGTCACTCAGCCATGAAATCCACGTCATGAGGCTGGTAGCAGCATCCTGAGTGGATTTAGGTACGATCATCCTCAGTGAAATAAGTCCCACAAAAAAAGAAACTTATGATATCACTTATCGAGGGAATGTAAAAATCGCTCCCCATGCACTGAATCCCCAAACAGAACAGAGTCACGCTTTTAGAAAACACACTTATGCCTGCTTCAGGGGAAAGGTGAGGTGGGGTGACGCATAAAACTCGAGTTTGAAATGAGCACAGATACCCTTCCGAAAACCGAATATGGAATGGACACGACCTACTCCTTGCTCAATCAACTGGACTCACCAGACCCTCTTCATCGCACAAGTATCTATCCGACTAGTAAGCATCTTAAAAGCTAAGTCTTGATATCTCTGTGTAAGTGCATCAAGTGTGTGTCAAGCGGCCTAAAACCAGCAGGGAAAATCAGCTCAGACCCATTCTGAGGATACATTTCCAACATAAAGAAGAAACAAGCAGGGCAAAACAGAGAGAAATTCTTCCAAAATGCGTTCAGGGACTGGCATGCAACCAGGATTGACCACATCTACAGCCCCAGCGGCAGAAGACATAAGGCTGGACACTCGTGGGGCTGAGACGATTGGTGAGGTTGGGAAAGCAAATGCAGACCCTTGAAAGGAATCCTGCGTGCTCCCCATTCCATGGGTCCCAACTCTCCAGGTTCAACGCAATCTTCCGACAGCGAAAGCACTCATTGGAAAACCAGCGGATGCTACACCGTGGGATCGGGAAAGCTTTCTGAAACTCACCTCAGTTTTCATCTCCTGGTGCTCGTGTTCTCCATTCAGGCCCCCTTACTAACAATCTCCCCACTTGGAGACTCGGCGCCTTTCCATGCCTCTTTCGTACCGTCTGCAATTTGTCCGCAGGATGAACTGCAAGAGGGGGAACCAATGAGAGACTCGCTGGAGGTGTTTGGTCGGGCACATGTCACTCTCATTTCCCATCATGAAGAAGAATTCACCAGAGGTTCAGCCTGCCACCCCGGATCGACAATAGGGCGTGAAGCCATCCAGCCGTGTTGCGTCCCACTCACAAAAAAGCGACTTGGGAAATGGAGCTCAGGGGCACTGCACTTCCCAAACCTGCAGAGTTCTAAACGATAACTATCGCCCCAAAATATATTGAGGTCAGGCTACGAAGAGGCGCTGAACGCAAGGCAGAACTGCAGGAAACGGATGTCAATGGGTACATCGGAATGGCCCCGATAGCACATGAAAAGCGCCAGAACGTGGACAATGATGCAGTTGGCCAAAAAGGGCGTATGCGTTTTTTCCTGAATATATTCAGGAAAAAACGCATACGCCCTTTTTGGCCAACCAAGCAACCTGGGAGAGCAAATCAGCACTACAAAGAAATCTCTCGCCCCCCCCGGGGCAAAAGGGCCAGGCGAAAAAAGTCTAAAAACCAGAAAGGCAGGACAGGCCACGGAGTCAAGGGAGCCTTGTTAAGCTGATGGGCGGGATGTCAATGGCCAACAGCCAACCTTCACAAGTGTATCCTCCTTCCCAAACCATGGAAAACACAGAACCACAGAGCATAGGGCACTTCCACACATGGGCCTTGACCTTCGGAAAATGAAAAAATCAACCAGACACGGGGACCCCAAAGTTGAGGGCTGCTGTCTTGACAAGAACCTCCACTCCGGTACACGTTTCATATCCCAGGAAAGAGCCAAGTGGACAAAGACGAGTGGACAAGTGGACAAAGACAAGTGGACAAGTGGACAAGTGGTGCTACGTAGGTCCAATGGAGTGTCACTCAGCCATGAAATCCACGTCATGAGGCTGGTAGCAGCATCCTGAGTGGATTTAGGTACGATCATCCTCAGTGAAATAAGTCCCACAAAAAAAGAAACTTATGATATCACTTATCGAGGGAATGTAAAAATCGCTCCCCATGCACTGAATCCCCAAACAGAACAGAGTCACGCTTTTAGAAAACACACTTATGCCTGCTTCAGGGGAAAGGTGAGGTGGGGTGACGCATAAAACTCGAGTTTGAAATGAGCACAGATACCCTTCCGAAAACCGAATATGGAATGGACACGACCTACTCCTTGCTCAATCAACTGGACTCACCAGACCCTGTTCATCGCACAAGTATCTATCCGACTAGTAAGCATCTTAAAAGCTAAGTCTTGATATCTCTGTGTAAGTGCATCAAGTGTGTGTAAAGCGGCCTAAAACCAGCAGGGAAAATCAGCTCAGACCCATTCTGAGGATACATTTCCAACATAAAGAAGAAACAAGCAGGGCAAAACAGAGAGAAATTCTTCCAAAATGCGTTCAGGGACTGGCATGCAACCAGGATTGACCACATCTACAGCCCCAGCGGCAGAAGACATAAGGCTGGACAGTCTTGGGGCTGAGACGATTGGTGAGGTTGGGAAAGCAAATGCAGACCCTTGAAAGGAATCCTGCGTGCTCCCCATTCCATGGGTCCCAACTCTCCAGGTTCAACGCAATCTTCCGACAGCGAAAGCACTCATTGGAAAACCAGCGGATGCTACACCGTGGGATCGGGAAAGCTTTCTGAAACTCACCTCAGTTTTCATCTCCTGGTGCTCGTGTTATCCATTCAGGCCCCCTTACTAACAATCTCCCCACTTGGAGACTCGGCGCCTTTCCATGCCTCTTTCGTACCGTCTGCAATTTGTCCGCAGGATGAACTGCAAGAGGGGGAACCAATGAGAGACTCGCTGGAGGTGTTTGGTCGGGCACATGTCACTCTCATTTCCCATCACGAAGAAGAATTCACCAGCGGTTCAGCCTGCCACCCCGGATCGACAATAGGGCGTGAAGCCATCCAGCCGTGTTGCGTCCCACTCACAAAAAAGCGACTTGGGAAATGGAGCTCAGGGGCACTGCACTTCCCAAACCTGCAGAGTTCTAAACGATAACTATCGCCCCAAAATATATTGAGGTCAGGCTACGAAGAGGCGCTGAACGCAAGGCAGAACTGCAGGAAACGGATGTCAACGGGTACATCGGAATGGCCCCGATAGCACATGAAAAGCGCCAGAACGTGGACAATGATGCGGTTGGCCAAAAAGGGCGTATGCGTTTTTTCCTGAATATATTCAGGAAAAAACGCATACGCCCTTTTTGGCCAACCAAGCAACCTGGGAGAGCAAATCAGCACTACAAAGAAATCTCTCGCCCCCCCCCCCCCGGGGCAAAAGGGCCAGGCGAAAAAAGTCTAAAAACCAGAAAGGCAGGACAGCCCACGGAGTCAAGGGAGCCTTGTTAAGCTGATGGGCGGGATGTCAATGGCCAACAGCCAATCTTCACAAGTGTATCCTCTTTCCCAAACCATGTAAAACACAGAACCACAGAGCATAGGGCACTGCCACACATGGGCGTTGACCTTGGGAAAATGAAAAAATCAACCAGACACAGGGACCCCAAAGTTGAGGGCTGCTGTCTTGACAAGAACCTCCACTCCGGTACACGTTTCATATCCCAGGAAAGAGCCAAGTGGACAAAGACGAGTGGACAAGTGGACAAAGACAAGTGGACAAGTGGACAAGTGGTGCTACGTAGGTCCAATGGAGTGTCACTCAGCCATGAAATCCACGTCATGAGGCTGGTAGCAGCATCCTGAGTGGATTTAGGTACGATCATCCTCAGTGAAATAAGTCCCACAAAAAAAGAAACTTATGATATCACTTATCGAGGGAATGTAAAAATCGCTCCCCATGCACTGAATCCCCAAACAGAACAGAGTCACGCTTTTAGAAAACACACTTATGCCTGCTTCAGGGGAAAGGTGAGGTGGGGTGACGCATAAAACTCGAGTTTGAAATGAGCACAGATACCCTTCCGAAAACCGAATATGGAATGGACACGACCTACTCCTTGCTCAATCAACTGGACTCACCAGACCCTGTTCATCGCACAAGTATCTATCCGACTAGTAAGCATCTTCAAAGCTAAGTCTTGATATCTCTGTGTAAGTGCATCAAGTGTGTGTCAAGCGGCCTAAAACCAGCAGGGAAAATCAGCTCAGACCCATTCTGAGGATACATTTCCAACATAAAGAAGAAACAAGCAGGGCAAAACAGAGAGAAATTCTTCCAAAATGCGTTCAGGGACTGGCATGCAACCAGGATTGACCACATCTACAGCCCCAGCGGCAGAAGACATAAGGCTGGACACTCTTGGGGCTGAGACGATTGGTGAGGTTGGGAAAGCAAATGCAGACCCTTGAAAGGAATCCTGCGTGCTCCCCATTCCATGGGTCCCAACTCTCCAGGTTCAACGCAATCTTCCGACAGCGAAAGCACTCATTGGAAACCCAGCGGATGCTACACCGTGGGATCGGGAAAGCTTTCTGAAACTCACCTCAGTTTTCATCTCCTGGTGCTCGTGTTCTCCATTCAGGCCCCCTTACTAACAATCTCCCCACTTGGAGACTCGGCGCCTTTCCATGCCTCTTTCGTACCGTCTGCAATTTGTCCGCAGGATGAACTGCAAGAGGGGGAACCAATGAGAGACCCGCTGGAGGTGTTTGGTCGGGCACATGTCACTCTCATTTCCCATCACGAAGAAGAATTCACCAGCGGTTCAGCCTGCCACCCCGGATCGACAATAGGGCGTGAAGCCATCCAGCCGTGTTGCGTCCCACTCACAAAAAAGCGACTTGGGAAATGGAGCTCAGGGGCACTGCACTTCCCAAACCTGCAGAGTTCTAAACGATAACTATCGCCCCAAAATATATTGAGGTCAGGCTACGAAGAGGCGCTGAACGCAAGGCAGAACTGCAGGAAACGGATGTCAACGGGTACATCGGAATGGCCCCGATAGCACATGAAAAGCGCCAGAACGTGGACAATGATGCGGTTGGCCAAAAAGGGCGTATGCGTTTTTTCCTGAATATATTCAGGAAAAAACGCATACGCCCTTTTTGGCCAACCAAGCAACCTGGGAGAGCAAATCAGCACTACAAAGAAATCTCTCGCCCCCCCCCGGGGCAAAAGGGCCAGGCGAAAAAAGTCTAAGAACCAGAAAGGCAGGACAGCCCATGGAGTCAAGGGAGCCTTGTTAAGCTGATGGGCGGGATGTCAATGGCCAACAGCCAATCTTCACAAGTGTATCCTCTTTCCCAAACCATGGAAAACACAGAACCACAGAGCATAGGGCACTTCCACACATGGGCGTTGACCTTGGGAAAATGAAAAAATCAACCAGACACAGGGACCCCAAAGTTGAGGGCTGCTGTCTTGACAAGAACCTCCACTCCGGTACACGTTTCATATCCCAGGAAAGAGCCAAGTGGACAAAGACGAGTGGACAAGTGGACAAAGACAAGTGGACAAGTGGACAAGTGGTGCTACGTAGGTCCAATGGAGTGTCACTCAGCCATGAAATCCACGTCATGAGGCTGGTAGCAGCATCCTGAGTGGATTTAGGTACGATCATCCTCAGTGAAATAAGTCCCACAAAAAAAGAAACTTATGATATCACTTATCGAGGGAATGTAAAATTCGCTCCCCATGCACTGAATCCCCAAACAGAACAGAGTCACGCTTTTAGAAAACACACTTATGCCTGCTTCAGGGGAAAGGTGAGGTGGGGTGACGCATAAAACTCGAGTTTGAAATGAGCACAGATACCCTTCCGAAAACCGAATATGGAATGGACACGACCTACTCCTTGCTCAATCAACTGGACTCACCAGACCCTGTTCATCGCACAAGTATCTATCCGACTAGTAAGCATCTTCAAAGCTAAGTCTTGATATCTCTGTGTAAGTGCATCAAGTGTGTGTAAAGCGGCCTAAAACCAGCAGGGAAAATCAGCTCAGACCCATTCTGAGGATACATTTCCAACATAAAGAAGAAACAAGCAGGGCAAAACAGAGAGAAATTCTTCCAAAATGCGTTCAGGGACTGGCATGCAACCAGGATTGACCACATCTACAGCCCCAGCGGCAGAAGACATAAGGCTGGACACTCTTGGGGCTGAGACGATTGGTGAGGTTGGGAAAGCAAATGCAGACCCTTGAAAGGAATCCTGCGTGCTCCCCATTCCATGGGTCCCAACTCTCCAGGTTCAACGCAATCTTCCGACAGCGAAAGCACTCATTGGAAACCCAGCGGTTGCTACACCGTGGGATCGGGAAAGCTTTCTGAAACTCACCTCAGTTTTCATCTCCTGGTGCTCGTGTTCTCCATTCAGGCCCCCTTACTAACAATCTCCCCACTTGGAGACTCGGCGCCTTTCCATGCCTCTTTCGTACCGTCTGCAATTTGTCCGCAGGATGAACTGCAAGAGGGGGAACCAATGAGAGACTCGCTGGAGGTGTTTGGTCGGGCACATGTCACTCTCATTTCCCATCACGAAGAAGAATTCACCAGCGGTTCAGCCTGCCACCCCGGATCGACAATAGGCCGTGTAGCCATCCAGCCGTGTTGCGTCCCACTCACAAAAAAGCGACTTGGGAAATGGAGCTCAGGGGCACTGCACTTCCCAAACCTGCAGAGTTCTAAACGATAACTATCGCCCCAAAATATATTGAGGTCAGGCTACGAAGAGGCGCTGAACGCAAGGCAGAACTGCAGGAAACGGATGTCAACGGGTACATCGGAATGGCCCCGATAGCACATGAAAAGCGCCAGAACGTGGACAATGATGCGGTTGGCCAAAAAGGGCGTATGCGTTTTTTCCTGAATATATTCAGGAAAAAACGCATACGCCCTTTTTGGCCAACCAAGCAACCTGGGAGAGCAAATCAGCACTACAAAGAAATCTCTCGCCCCCCCCCCCGGGGCAAAAGGGCCAGGCGAAAAAAGTCTAAAAACCAGAAAGGCAGGACAGCCCACGGAGTCAAGGGAGCCTTGTTAAGCTGATGGGCGGGATGTTAATGGCCAACAGCCAATCTTCACAAGTGTATCCTCTTTCCCAAACCATGTAAAACACAGAACCACAGAGCATAGGGCACTTCCACACATGGGCGTTGACCTTGGGAAAATTAAAAAATCAACCAGACACAGGGACCCCAAAGTTGAGGGCTGCTGTCTTGACAAGAACCTCCACTCCGGTACACGTTTCATATCCCAGGAAAGAGCCAAGTGGACAAAGACGAGTGGACAAGTGGACAAAGACAAGTGGACAAGTGGTGCTACGTAGGTCCAATGGAGTGTCACTCAGCCATGAAATCCACGTCATGAGGCTGGTAGCAGCATCCTGAGTGGATTTAGGTACGATCATCCTCAGTGAAATAAGTCCCACAAAAAAAGAAACTTATGATATCACTTATCGAGGGAATGTAAAAATCGCTCCCCATGCACTGAATCCCCAAACAGAACAGAGTCACGCTTTTAGAAAACACACTTATGCCTGCTTCAGGGGAAAGGTGAGGTGGGGTGACGCATAAAACTCGAGTTTGAAATGAGCACAGATACCCTTCCGAAAACCGAATATGGAATGGACACGACCTACTCCTTGCTCAATCAACTGGACTCACCAGACCCTCTTCATCGCACAAGTATCTATCCGACTAGTAAGCATCTTCAAAGCGAAGTCTTGATATCTCTGTGTAAGTGCATCAAGTGTGTGTAAAGCGGCCTAAAACCAGCAGGGAAAATCAGCTCAGACCCATTCTGAGGATACATTTCCAACATAAAGAAGAAACAAGCAGGGCAAAACAGAGAGAAATTCTTCCAAAATGCGTTCAGGGACTGGCATGCAACCAGGATTGACCACATCTACAGCCCCAGCGGCAGAAGACATAAGACTGGACACTCTTGGGGCTGAGACGATTGGTGAGGTTGGGAAAGCAAATGCAGACCCTTGAAAGGAATCCTGCGTGCTCCCCATTCCATGGGTCCCAACTCTCCAGGTTCAACGCAATCTTCCGACAGCGAAAGCACTCATTGGAAACCCAGCGGTTGCTACACCGTGGGATCGGGAAAGCTTTCTGAAACTCACCTCAGTTTTCATCTCCTGGTGCTCGTGTTCTCCATTCAGGCCCCCTTACTAACAATCTCCCCACTTGGAGACTCGGCGCCTTTCCATGCCTCTTTCGTACCGTCTGCAATTTGTCCGCAGGATGAACTGCAAGAGGGGGAACCAATGAGAGACTCGCTGGAGGTGTTTGGTCGGGCACATGTCACTCTCATTTCCCATCACGAAGAAGAATTCACCAGCGGTTCAGCCTGCCACCCCGGATCGACAATAGGGCGTGAAGCCATCCAGCCGTGTTGCGTCCCACTCACAAAAAAGCGACTTGGGAAATGGAGCTCAGGGGCACTGCACTTCCCAAACCTGCAGAGTTCTAAACGATAACTATCGCCCCAAAATATATTGAGGTCAGGCTACGAAGAGGCGCTGAACGCAAGGCAGAACTGCAGGAAACGGATGTCAACGGGTACATCGGAATGGCCCCGATAGCACATGAAAAGCGCCAGAACGTGGACAATGATGCGGTTGGCCAAAAAGGGCGTATGCGTTTTTTCCTGAATATATTCAGGAAAAAACGCATACGCCCTTTTTGGCCAACCAAGCAACCTGGGAGAGCAAATCAGCACTACAAAGAAATCTCTCGCCCCCCCCCCCGGGGCAAAAGGGCCAGGCGAAAAAAGTCTAAAAACCAGAAAGGCAGGACAGCCCACGGAGTCAAGGGAGCCTTGTTAAGCTGATGGGCGGGATGTCAATGGCCAACAGCCAATCTTCACAGTGTATCCTCTTTCTCAAACCATGTAAAACACAGAACCACAGAGCATAGGGCACTTCCACACATGGGCGTTGACCTTGGGAAAATGAAAAAATCAACCAGACACAGGGACCCCAAAGTTGAGGGCTGCTGTCTTGACAAGAACCTCCACTCCGGTACACGTTTCATATCCCAGGAAAGAGCCAAGTGGACAAGTGGACAAAGACAAGTGGACAAGTGGACAAGTGGTGCTACGTAGGTCCAATGGAGTGTCACTCAGCCATGAAATCCACGTCATGAGGCTGGTAGCAGCATCCTGAGTGGATTTAGGTACGATCATCCTCAGTGAAATAAGTCCCACAAAAAAAGAAACTTATGATATCACTTATCGAGGGAATGTAAAAATCGCTCCCCATGCACTGAATCCCCAAACAGAACAGAGTCACGCTTTTAGAAAACACACTTATGCCTGCTTCAGGGGAAAGGTGAGGTGGGGTGACGCATAAAACTCGAGTTTGAAATGAGCACAGATACCCTTCCGAAAACCGAATATGGAATGGACACGACCTACTCCTTGCTCAATCAACTGGACTCACCAGACCCTCTTCATCGCACAAGTATCTATCCGACTAGTAAGCATCTTCAAAGCGAAGTCTTGATATCTCTGTGTAAGTGCATCAAGTGTGTGTCAAGCGGCCTAAAACCAGCAGGGAAAATCAGCTCAGACCCATTCTGAGGATACATTTCCAACATAAAGAAGAAACAAGCAGGGCAAAACAGAGAGAAATTCTTCCAAAATGCGTTCAGGGACTGGCATGCAACCAGGATTGACCACATCTACAGCCCCAGCGGCAGAAGACATAAGACTGGACACTCTTGGGGCTGAGACGATTGGTGAGGTTGGGAAAGCAAATGCAGACCCTTGAAAGGAATCCTGCGTGCTCCCCATTCCATGGGTCCCAACTCTCCAGGTTCAACGCAATCTTCCGACAGCGAAAGCACTCATTGGAAACCCAGCGGTTGCTACACCGTGGGATCGGGAAAGCTTTCTGAAACTCACCTCAGTTTTCATCTCCTGGTGCTCGTGTTCTCCATTCAGGCCCCCTTACTAACAATCTCCCCACTTGGAGACTCGGCGCCTTTCCATGCCTCTTTCGTACCGTCTGCAATTTGTCCGCAGGATGAACTGCAAGAGGGGGAACCAATGAGAGACTCGCTGGAGGTGTTTGGTCGGGCACATGTCACTCTCATTTCCCATCACGAAGAAGAATTCACCAGCGGTTCAGCCTGCCACCCCGGATCGACAATAGGGCGTGAAGCCATCCAGCCGTGTTGCGTCCCACTCACAAAAAAGCGACTTGGGAAATGGAGCTCAGGGGCACTGCACTTCCCAAACCTGCAGAGTTCTAAACGATAACTATCGCCCCAAAATATATTGAGGTCAGGCTACGAAGAGGCGCTGAACGCAAGGCAGAACTGCAGGAAACGGATGTCAACGGGTACATCGGAATGGCCCCGATAGCACATGAAAAGCGCCAGAACGTGGACAATGATGCGGTTGGCCAAAAAGGGCGTATGCGTTTTTTCCTGAATATATTCAGGAAAAAACGCATACGCCCTTTTTGGCCAACCAAGCAACCTGGGAGAGCAAATCAGCACTACAAAGAAATCTCTCGCCCCCCCCCCCGGGGCAAAAGGGCCAGGCGAAAAAAGTCTAAAAACCAGAAAGGCAGGACAGCCCACGGAGTCAAGGGAGCCTTGTTAAGCTGATGGGCGGGATGTCAATGGCCAACAGCCAATCTTCACAAGTGTATCCTCTTTCCCAAACCATGGAAAACACAGAACCACAGAGCATAGGGCACTTCCACACATGGGCGTTGACCTTGGGAAAATGAAAAAATCAACCAGACACAGGGACCCCAAAGTTGAGGGCTGCTGTCTTGAAAAGAACCTCCACTCCGGTACACGTTTCATATCCCAGGAAAGAGCCAAGTGGACAAAGACGAGTGGACAAGTGGACAAGTGGACAAGTGGTGCTACGTAGGTCCAATGGAGTGTCACTCAGCCATGAAATCCACGTCATGAGGCTGGTAGCAGCATCCTGAGTGGATTTAGGTATGATCATCCTCAGTGAAATAAGTCCCACAAAAAAAGAAACTTATGATATCACTTATCGAGGGAACGTAAAAATCGCTCCCCATGCACTGAATCCCCAAACAGAACAGAGTCACGCTTTTAGAAAACACACTTATGCCTGCTTCAGGGGAAAGGTGAGGTGGGGTGACGCATAAAACTCGAGTTTGAAATGAGCACAGATACCCTTCCGAAAACCGAATATGGAATGGACACGACCTACTCCTTGCTCAATCAACTGGACTCACCAGACCCTGTTCATCGCACAAGTATCTATCCGACTAGTAAGCATCTTAAAAGCTAAGTCTTGATATCTCTGTGTAAGTGCATCAAGTGTGTGTAAAGCGGCCTAAAACCAGCAGGGAAAATCAGCTCAGACCCATTCTGAGGATACATTTCCAACATAAAGAAGAAACAAGCAGGGCAAAACAGAGAGAAATTCTTCCAAAATGCGTTCAGGGACTGGCATGCAACCAGGATTGACCACATCTACAGCCCCAGCGGCAGAAGACATAAGGCTGGACACTCTTGGGGCTGAGACGATTGGTGAGGTTGGGAAAGCAAATGCAGACCCTTGAAAGGAATCCTGCGTGCTCCCCATTCCATGGGTCCCAACTCTCCAGGTTCAACGCAATCTTCCGACAGCGAAAGCACTCATTGGAAACCCAGCGGATGCTACACCGTGGGATCGGGAAAGCTTTCTGAAACTCACCTCAGTTTTCATCTCCTGGTGCTCGTGTTCTCCATTCAGGCCCCCTTACTAACAATCTCCCCACTTGGAGACTCGGCGCCTTTCCATGCCTCTTTCGTACCGTCTGCAATTTGTCCGCAGGATGAACTGCAAGAGGGGGAACCAATGAGAGACTCGCTGGAGGTGTTTGGTCGGGCACATGTCACTCTCATTTCCCATCACGAAGAAGAATTCACCAGCGGTTCAGCCTGCCACCCCGGATCGACAATAGGGCGTGAAGCCATCCAGCCGTGTTGCGTCCCACTCACAAAAAAGCGACTTGGGAAATGGAGCTCAGGGGCACTGCACTTCCCAAACCTGCAGAGTTCTAAACGATAACTATCGCCCCAAAATATATTGAGGTCAGGCTACGAAGAGGCGCTGAACGCAAGGCAGAACTGCAGGAAACGGATGTCAACGGGTACATCGGAATGGCCCCGATAGCACATGAAAAGCGCCAGAACGTGGACAATGATGCGGTTGGCCAAAAAGGGCGTATGCGTTTTTTCCTGAATATATTCAGGAAAAAACGCATACGCCCTTTTTGGCCAACCAAGCAACCTGGGAGAGCAAATCAGCACTACAAAGAAATCTCTCGCCCCCCCCCCGGGGCAAAAGGGCCAGGCGAAAAAAGTCTAAAAACCAGAAAGGCAGGACAGCCCACGGAGTCAAGGGAGCCTTGTTAAGCTGATGGGCGGGATGTCAATGGCCAACAGCCAATCTTCACAAGTGTATCCTCTTTCCCAAACCATGGAAAACACAGAACCACAGAGCATAGGGCACTTCCACACATGGGCGTTGACCTTGGGAAAATGAAAAAATCAACCGGACACAGGGACCCCAAAGTTGAGGGCTGCTGTCTTGACAAGAACCTCCACTCCGGTACACGTTTCATATCCCAGGAAAGAGCCAAGTGGACAAGTGGACAAAGACAAGTGGACAAGTGGACAAGTGGTGCTACGTAGGTCCAATGGAGTGTCACTCAGCCATGAAATCCACGTCATGAGGCTGGTAGCAGCATCCTGAGTGGATTTAGGTACGATCATCCTCAGTGAAATAAGTCCCACAAAAAAAGAAACTTATGATATCACTTATCGAGGGAATGTAAAAATCGCTCCCCATGCACTGAATCCCCAAACAGAACAGAGTCACGCTTTTAGAAAACACACTTATGCCTGCTTCAGGGGAAAGGTGAGGTGGGGTGACGCATAAAACTCGAGTTTGAAATGAGCACAGATACCCTTCCGAAAACCGAATATGGAATGGACACGACCTACTCCTTGCTCAATCAACTGGACTCACCAGACCCTGTTCATCGCACAAGTATCTATCCGACTAGTAAGCATCTTCAAAGCTAAGTCTTGATATCTCTGTGTAAGTGCATCAAGTGTGTGTAAAGCGGCCTAAAACCAGCAGGGAAAATCAGCTCAGACCCATTCTGAGGATACATTTCCAACATAAAGAAGAAACAAGCAGGGCAAAACAGAGAGAAATTCTTCCAAAATGCGTTCAGGGACTGGCATGCAACCAGGATTGACCACATCTACAGCCCCAGCGGCAGAAGACATAAGGCTGGACACTCTTGGGGCTGAGACGATTGGTGAGGTTGGGAAAGCAAATGCAGACCCTTGAAAGGAATCCTGCGTGCTCCCCATTCCATGGGTCCCAACTCTCCAGGTTCAACGCAATCTTCCGACAGCGAAAGCACTCATTGGAAACCCAGCGGATGCTACACCGTGGGATCGGGAAAGCTTTCTGAAACTCACCTCAGTTTTCATCTCCTGGTGCTCGTGTTCTCCATTCAGGCCCCCTTACTAACAATCTCCCCACTTGGAGACTCGGCGCCTTTCCATGCCTCTTTCGTACCGTCTGCAATTTGTCCGCAGGATGAACTGCAAGAGGGGGAACCAATGAGAGACTCGCTGGAGGTGTTTGGTCGGGCACATGTCACTCTCATTTCCCATCACGAAGAAGAATTCACCAGCGGTTCAGCCTGCCACCCCGGATCGACAATAGGGCGTGAAGCCATCCAGCCGTGTTGCGTCCCACTCACAAAAAAGCGACTTGGGAAATGGAGCTCAGGGGCACTGCACTTCCCAAACCTGCAGAGTTCTAAACGATAACTATCGCCCCAAAATATATTGAGGTCAGGCTACGAAGAGGCGCTGAACGCAAGGCAGAACTGCAGGAAACGGATGTCAACGGGTACATCGGAATGGCCCCGATAGCACATGAAAAGCGCCAGAACGTGGACAATGATGCGGTTGGCCAAAAAGGGCGTATGCGTTTTTTCCTGAATATATTCAGGAAAAAACGCATACGCCCTTTTTGGCCAACCAAGCAACCTGGGAGAGCAAATCAGCACTACAAAGAAATCTCTCGCCCCCCCCCCCGGGGCAAAAGGGCCAGGCGAAAAAAGTCTAAAAACCAGAAAGGCAGGACAGCCCACGGAGTCAAGGGAGCCTTGTTAAGCTGATGGGCGGGATGTCAATGGCCAACAGCCAATCTTCACAAGTGTATCCTCTTTCCCAAACCATGTAAAACACAGAACCACAGAGCATAGGGCACTTCCACACATGGGCGTTGACCTTGGGAAAATGAAAAAATCAACCAGACACAGGGACCCCAAAGTTGAGGGCTGCTGTCTTGACAAGAACCTCCACTCCGGTACACGTTTCATATCCCAGGAAAGAGCCAAGTGGACAAAGACGAGTGGACAAGTGGACAAAGACAAGTGGACAAGTGGACAAGTGGTGCTACGTAGGTCCAATGGAGTGTCACTCAGCCATGAAATCCACGTCATGAGGCTGGTAGCAGCATCCTGAGTGGATTTAGGTACGATCATCCTCAGTGAAATAAGTCCCACAAAAAAAGAAACTTATGATATCACTTATCGAGGGAATGTAAAAATCGCTCCCCATGCACTGAATCCCCAAACAGAACAGAGTCACGCTTTTAGAAAACACACTTATGCCTGCTTCAGGGGAAAGGTGAGGTGGGGTGACGCATAAAACTCGAGTTTGAAATGAGCACAGATACCCTTCCGAAAACCGAATATGGAATGGACACGACCTACTCCTTGCTCAATCAACTGGACTCACCAGACCCTGTTCATCGCACAAGTATCTATCCGACTAGTAAGCATCTTCAAAGCTAAGTCTTGATATCTCTGTGTAAGTGCATCAAGTGTGTGTAAAGCGGCCTAAAACCAGCAGGGAAAATCAGCTCAGACCCATTCTGAGGATACATTTCCAACATAAAGAAGAAACAAGCAGGGCAAAACAGAGAGAAATTCTTCCAAAATGCGTTCAGGGACTGGCATGCAACCAGGATTGACCACATCTACAGCCCCAGCGGCAGAAGACATAAGGCTGGACACTCTTGGGGCTGAGACGATTGGTGAGGTTGGGAAAGCAAATGCAGACCCTTGAAAGGAATCCTGCGTGCTCCCCATTCCATGGGT
The DNA here is from genome assembly GCF_026419965.1 of Kogia breviceps. NCBI lineage: Eukaryota > Metazoa > Chordata > Mammalia > Artiodactyla > Physeteridae > Kogia > Kogia breviceps. The sequence continues at coordinate 48,804,028 of NC_081315.1, forward strand.
CCCAACTCTCCAGGTTCAACGCAATCTTCCGACAGCGAAAGCACTCATTGGAAACCCAGCGGTTGCTACACCGTGGGATCAGGAAAGCTTTCTGAAACTCACCTCAGTTTTCATCTCCTGGTGCTCGTGTTCTCCATTCAGGCCCCCTTACTAACAATCTCCCCACTTGGAGACTCGGCGCCTTTCCATGCCTCTTTCGTACCGTCTGCAATTTGTCCGCAGGATGAACTGCAAGAGGGGGAACCAATGAGAGACTCGCTGGAGGTGTTTGGTCGGGCACATGTCACTCTCATTTCCCATCACGAAGAAGAATTCACCAGCGGTTCAGCCTGCCACCCCGGATCGACAATAGGGCGTGAAGCCATCCAGCCGTGTTGCGTCCCACTCACAAAAAAGCGACTTGGGAAATGGAGCTCAGGGGCACTGCACTTCCCAAACCTGCAGAGTTCTAAACGATAACTATCGCCCCAAAATATATTGAGGTCAGGCTACGAAGAGGCGCTGAACGCAAGGCAGAACTGCAGGAAACGGATGTCAACGGGTACATCGGAATGGCCGCGATAGCACATGAAAAGCGCCAGAACGTGGACAATGATGCGGTTGGCCAAAAAGGGCGTATGCGTTTTTTCCTGAATATATTCAGGAAAAAACACATACGCCCTTTTTGGCCAACCAAGCAACCTGGGAGAGCAAATCAGCACTACAAAGAAATCTCTCGCCCCCCCCCCCCGGGGCAAAAGGGCCAGGCGAAAAATGTCTAAAAACCAGAAAGGCAGGACAGCCCACGGAGTCAAGGGAGCCTTGTTAAGCTGATGGGCGGGATGTCAATGGCCAACAGCCAATCTTCACAAGTGTATCCTCTTTCCCAAACCATGTAAAACACAGAACCACAGAGCATAGGGCACTTCCACACATGGGCGTTGACCTTCGGAAAATGAAAAAATCAACCAGACACAGGGACCCCAAAGTTGACGGCTGCTGTCTTGACAAGAACCTCCACTCCGGTACACGTTTCATATCCCAGGAAAGAGCCAAGTGGACAAAGACGAGTGGACAAGTGGACAAAGACAAGTGGACAAGTGGACAAGTGGTCCTACGTAGGTCCAATGGAGTGTCACTCAGCCATGAAATCCACGTCATGAGGCTGGTAGCAGCATCCTGAGTGGATTTAGGTATGATCATCCTCAGTGAAATAAGTCCCACAAAAAAAGAAACTTATGATATCACTTATCGAGGGAATGTAAAAATCGCTCCCCATGCACTGAATCCCCAAACAGAACAGAGTCACGCTTTTAGAAAACACACTTATGCCTGCTTCAGGGGAAAGGTGAGGTGGGGTGACGCATAAAACTCGAGTTTGAAATGAGCACAGATACCCTTCCGAAAACCGAATATGGAATGGACACGACCTACTCCTTGCTCAATCAACTGGACTCACCAGACCCTGTTCATCGCACAAGTATCTATCCGACTAGTAAGCATCTTAAAAGCTAAGTCTTGATATCTCTGTGTAAGTGCATCAAGTGTGTGTAAAGCGGCCTAAAACCAGCAGGGAAAATCAGCTCAGACCCATTCTGAGGATACATTTCCAACATAAAGAAGAAACAAGCAGGGCAAAACAGAGAGAAATTCTTCCAAAATGCGTTCAGGGACTGGCATGCAACCAGGATTGACCACATCTACAGCCCCAGCGGCAGAAGACATAAGGCTGGACACTCTTGGGGCTGAGACGATTGGTGAGGTTGGGAAAGCAAATGCAGACCCTTGAAAGGAATCCTGCGTGCTCCCCATTCCATGGGTCCCAACTCTCCAGGTTCAACGCAATCTTCCGACAGCGAAAGCACTCATTGGAAACCCAGCGGATGCTACACCGTGGGATCGGGAAAGCTTTCTGAAACTCACCTCAGTTTTCATCTCCTGGTGCTCGTGTTCTCCATTCAGGCCCCCTTACTAACAATCTCCCCACTTGGAGACTCGGCGCCTTTCCATGCCTCTTTCGTACCGTCTGCAATTTGTCCGCAGGATGAACTGCAAGAGGGGGAACCAATGAGAGACTCGCTGGAGGTGTTTGGTCGGGCACATGTCACTCTCATTTCCCATCACGAAGAAGAATTCACCAGCGGTTCAGCCTGCCACCCCGGATCGACAATAGGGCGTGAAGCCATCCAGCCGTGTTGCGTCCCACTCACAAAAAAGCGACTTGGGAAATGGAGCTCAGGGGCACTGCACTTCCCAAACCTGCAGAGTTCTAAACGATAACTATCGCCCCAAAATATATTGAGGTCAGGCTACGAAGAGGCGCTGAACGCAAGGCAGAACTGCAGGAAACGGATGTCAATGGGTACATCGGAATGGCCCCGATAGCACATGAAAAGCGCCAGAACGTGGACAATGATGCGGTTGGCCAAAAAGGGCGTATGCGTTTTTTCCTGAATATATTCAGGAAAAAACGCATACGCCCTTTTTGGCCAACCAAGCAACCTGGGAGAGCAAATCAGCACTACAAAGAAATCTCTCGCCCCCCCCGGGGCAAAAGGGCCAGGCGAAAAAAGTCTAAAAACCAGAAAGGCAGGACAGGCCACGGAGTCAAGGGAGCCTTGTTAAGCTGATGGGCGGGATGTCAATGGCCAACAGCCAACCTTCACAAGTGTATCCTCTTTCCCAAACCATGGAAAACACAGAACCACAGAGCATAGGGCACTTCCACACATGGGCGTTGACCTTCGGAAAATGAAAAAATCAACCAGACACGGGGACCCCAAAGTTGAGGGCTGCTGTCTTGACAAGAACCTCCACTCCGGTACACGTTTCATATCCCAGGAAAGAGCCAAGTGGACAAAGACGAGTGGACAAGTGGACAAAGACAAGTGGACAAGTGGACAAGTGGTGCTACGTAGGTCCAATGGAGTGTCACTCAGCCATGAAATCCACGTCATGAGGCTGGTAGCAGCATCCTGAGTGGATTTAGGTACGATCATCCTCAGTGAAATAAGTCCCACAAAAAAAGAAACTTATGATATCACTTATCGAGGGAATGTAAAAATCGCTCCCCATGCACTGAATCCCCAAACAGAACAGAGTCACGCTTTTAGAAAACACACTTATGCCTGCTTCAGGGGAAAGGTGAGGTGGGGTGACGCATAAAACTCGAGTTTGAAATGAGCACAGATACCCTTCCGAAAACCGAATATGGAATGGACACGACCTACTCCTTGCTCAATCAACTGGACTCACCAGACCCTCTTCATCGCACAAGTATCTATCCGACTAGTAAGCATCTTCAAAGCTAAGTCTTGATATCTCTGTGTAAGTGCATCAAGTGTGTGTAAAGCGGCCTAAAACCAGCAGGGAAAATCAGCTCAGACCCATTCTGAGGATACATTTCCAACATAAAGAAGAAACAAGCAGGGCAAAACAGAGAGAAATTCTTCCAAAATGTGTTCAGGGACTGGCATGCAACCAGGATTGACCACATCTACAGCCCCAGCGGCAGAAGACATAAGGCTGGACACTCTTGGGGCTGAGACGATTGGTGAGGTTGGGAAAGCAAATGCAGACCCTTGAAAGGAATCCTGCGTGCTCCCCATTCCATGGGTCCCAACTCTCCAGGTTCAACGCAATCTTCCGACAGCGAAAGCACTCATTGGAAACCCAGCGGTTGCTACACCGTGGGATCGGGAAAGCTTTCTGAAACTCACCTCAGTTTTCATCTCCTGGTGCTCGTGTTCTCCATTCAGGCCCCCTTACTAACAATCTCCCCACTTGGAGACTCGGCGCCTTTCCATGCCTCTTTCGTACCGTCTGCAATTTGTCCGCAGGATGAACTGCAAGAGGGGGAACCAATGAGAGACTCGCTGGAGGTGTTTGGTCGGGCACATGTCACTCTCATTTCCCATCACGAAGAAGAATTCACCAGCGGTTCAGCCTGCCACCCCGGATCGACAATAGGGCGTGAAGCCATCCAGCCGTGTTGCGTCCCACTCACAAAAAAGCGACTTGGGAAATGGAGCTCAGGGGCACTGCACTTCCCAAACCTGCAGGGTTCTAAACGATAACTATCGCCCCAAAATATATTGAGGTCAGGCTACGAAGAGGCGCTGAACGCAAGGCAGAACTGCAGGAAACGGATGTCAACGGGTACATCGGAATGGCCCCGATAGCACATGAAAAGCGCCAGAACGTGGACAATGATGCGGTTGGCCAAAAAGGGCGTATGCGTTTTTTCCTGAATATATTCAGGAAAAAACGCATACGCCCTTTTTGGCCAACCAAGCAACCTGGGAGAGCAAATCAGCACTACAAAGAAATCTCTCGCCCCCCCCCTGGGCAAAAGGGCCAGGCGAAAAAAGTCTAAAAACCAGAAAGGCAGGACAGCCCACGGAGTCAAGGGAGCCTTGTTAAGCTGATGGGCGGGATGTCAATGGCCAACAGCCAATCTTCACAAGTGTATCCTCTTTCCCAAACCATGGAAAACACAGAACCACAGAGCATAGGGCACTTCCACACATGGGCGTTGACCTTGGGAAAATGAAAAAATCAACCAGACACAGGGACCCCAAAGTTGAGGGCTGCTGTCTTGACAAGAACCTCCACTCCGGTACACGTTTCATATCCCAGGAAAGAGCCAAGTGGACAAAGACGAGTGGACAAGTGGACAAAGACAAGTGGACAAGTGGACAAGTGGTGCTACGTAGGTCCAATGGAGTGTCACTCAGCCATGAAATCCACGTCATGAGGCTGGTAGCAGCATCCTGAGTGGATTTAGGTACGATCATCCTCAGTGAAATAAGTCCCACAAAAAAAGAAACTTATGATATCACTTATCGAGGGAATGTAAAAATCGCTCCCCATGCACTGAATCCCCAAACAGAACAGAGTCACGCTTTTAGAAAACACACTTATGCCTGCTTCAGGGGAAAGGTGAGGTGGGGTGACGCATAAAACTCGAGTTTGAAATGAGCACAGATACCCTTCCGAAAACCGAATATGGAATGGACACGACCTACTCCTTGCTCAATCAACTGGACTCACCAGACCCTCTTCATCGCACAAGTATCTATCCGACTAGTAAGCATCTTAAAAGCTAAGTCTTGATATCTCTGTGTAAGTGCATCAAGTGTGTGTAAAGCGGCCTAAAACCAGCAGGGAAAATCAGCTCAGACCCATTCTGAGGATACATTTCCAACATAAAGAAGAAACAAGCAGGGCAAAACAGAGAGAAATTCTTCCAAAATGCGTTCAGGGACTGGCATGCAACCAGGATTGACCACATCTACAGCCCCAGCGGCAGAAGACATAAGGCTGGACACTCTTGGGGCTGAGACGATTGGTGAGGTTGGGAAAGCAAATGCAGACCCTTGAAAGGAATCCTGCGTGCTCCCCATTCCATGGGTCCCAACTCTCCAGGTTCAACGCAATCTTCCGACAGCGAAAGCACTCATTGGAAACCCAGCGGATGCTACACCGTGGGATCGGGAAAGCTTTCTGAAACTCACCTCAGTTTTCATCTCCTGGTGCTCGTGTTCTCCATTCAGGCCCCCTTACTAACAATCTCCCCACTTGGAGACTCGGCGCCTTTCCATGCCTCTTTCGTACCGTCTGCAATTTGTCCGCAGGATGAACTGCAAGAGGGGGAACCAATGAGAGACTCGCTGGAGGTGTTTGGTCGGGCACATGTCACTCTCATTTCCCATCACGAAGAAGAATTCACCAGCGGTTCAGCCTGCCACCCCGGATCGACAATAGGGCGTGAAGCCATCCAGCCGTGTTGCGTCCCACTCACAAAAAAGCGACTTGGGAAATGGAGCTCAGGGGCACTGCACTTCCCAAACCTGCAGAGTTCTAAACGATAACTATCGCCCCAAAATATATTGAGGTCAGGCTACGAAGAGGCGCTGAACGCAAGGCAGAACTGCAGGAAACGGATGTCAACGGGTACATCGGAATGGCCGCGATAGCACATGAAAAGCGCCAGAACGTGGACAATGATGCGGTTGGCCAAAAAGGGCGTATGCGTTTTTTCCTGAATATATTCAGGAAAAAACGCATACGCCCTTTTTGGCCAACCAAGCAACCTGGGAGAGCAAATCAGCACTACAAAGAAATCTCTCGCCCCCCCCCCCGGGGCAAAAGGGCCAGGCGAAAAAAGTCTAAAAACCAGAAAGGCAGGACAGCCCACGGAGTCAAGGGAGCCTTGTTAAGCTGATGGGCGGGATGTCAATGGCCAACAGCCAATCTTCACAAGTGTATCCTCTTTCCCAAACCATGGAAAACACAGAACCACAGAGCATAGGGCACTTCCACACATGGGCGTTGACCTTGGGAAAATGAAAAAATCAACCAGACACAGGGACCCCAAAGTTGAGGGCTGCTGTCTTGACAAGAACCTCCACTCCGGTACACGTTTCATATCCCAGGAAAGAGCCAAGTGGACAAAGACGAGTGGACAAGTGGACAAAGACAAGTGGACAAGTGGACAAGTGGTGCTACGTAGGTCCAATGGAGTGTCACTCAGCCATGAAATCCACGTCATGAGGCTGGTAGCAGCATCCTGAGTGGATTTAGGTACGATCATCCTCAGTGAAATAAGTCCCACAAAAAAAGAAACTTATGATATCACTTATCGAGGGAATGTAAAAATCGCTCCCCATGCACTGAATCCCCAAACAGAACAGAGTCACGCTTTTAGAAAACACACTTATGCCTGCTTCAGGGGAAAGGTGAGGTGGGGTGACGCATAAAACTCGAGTTTGAAATGAGCACAGATACCCTTCCGAAAACCGAATATGGAATGGACACGACCTACTCCTTGCTCAATCAACTGGACTCACCAGACCCTCTTCATCGCACAAGTATCTATCCGACTAGTAAGCATCTTAAAAGCTAAGTCTTGATATCTCTGTGTCAGGGCATCAAGTGTGTGTAAAGCGGCCTAAAACCAGCAGGGAAAATCAGCTCAGACCCATTCTGAGGATACATTTCCAACATAAAGAAGAAACAAGCAGGGCAAAACAGAGAGAAATTCTTCCAAAATGCGTTCAGGGACTGGCATGCAACCAGGATTGACCACATCTACAGCCCCAGCGGCAGAAGACATAAGGCTGGACACTCTTGGGGCTGAGACGATTGGTGAGGTTGGGAAAGCAAATGCAGACCCTTGAAAGGAATCCTGCGTGCTCCCCATTCCATGGGTCCCAACTCTCCAGGTTCAACGCAATCTTCCGACAGCGAAAGCACTCATTGGAAACCCAGCGGTTGCTACACCGTGGGATCGGGAAAGCTTTCTGAAACTCACCTCAGTTTTCATCTCCTGGTGCTCGTGTTCTCCATTCAGGCCCCCTTACTAACAATCTCCCCACTTGGAGACTCGGCGCCTTTCCATGCCTCTTTCGTACCGTCTGCAATTTGTCCGCAGGATGAACTGCAAGAGGGGGAACCAATGAGAGACTCGCTGGAGGTGTTTGGTCGGGCACATGTCACTCTCATTTCCCATCACGAAGAAGAATTCACCAGCGGTTCAGCCTGCCACCCCGGATCGACAATAGGGCGTGAAGCCATCCAGCCGTGTTGCGTCCCACTCACAAAAAAGCGACTTGGGAAATGGAGCTCAGGGGCACTGCACTTCCCAAACCTGCAGAGTTCTAAACGATAACTATCGCCCCAAAATATATTGAGGTCAGGCTACGAAGAGGCGCTGAACGCAAGGCAGAACTGCAGGAAACGGATGTCAACGGGTACATCGGAATGGCCCCGATAGCACATGAAAAGCGCCAGAACGTGGACAATGATGCGGTTGGCCAAAAAGGGCGTATGCGTTTTTTCCTGAATATATTCAGGAAAAAACGCATACGCCCTTTTTGGCCAACCAAGCAACCTGGGAGAGCAAATCAGCACTACAAAGAAATCTCTCGCCCCCCCCCCGGGGCAAAAGGGCCAGGCGAAAAAAGTCTAAAAACCAGAAAGGCAGGACAGCCCACGGAGTCAAGGGAGCCTTGTTAAGCTGATGGGCGGGATGTCAATGGCCAACAGCCAATCTTCACAAGTGTATCCTCTTTCCCAAACCATGGAAAACACAGAACCACAGAGCATAGGGCACTTCCACACATGGGCGTTGACCTTGGGAAAATGAAAAAATCAACCAGACACAGGGACCCCAAAGTTGAGGGCTGCTGTCTTGACAAGAACCTCCACTCCGGTACACGTTTCATATCCCAGGAAAGAGCCAAGTGGACAAAGACGAGTGGACAAGTGGACAAAGACAAGTGGACAAGTGGACAAGTGGTGCTACGTAGGTCCAATGGAGTGTCACTCAGCCATGAAATCCACGTCATGAGGCTGGTAGCAGCATCCTGATTGGATTTAGGTACGATCATCCTCAGTGAAATAAGTCCCACAAAAAGAGAAACTTATGATATCACTTATCGAGGGAATGTAAAAATCGCTCCCCATGCACTGAATCCCCAAACAGAACAGAGTCACGCTTTTAGAAAACACACTTATGCCTGCTTCAGGGGAAAGGTGAGGTGGGGTGACGCATAAAACTCGAGTTTGAAATGAGCACAGATACCCTTCCGAAAACCGAATATAGAATGGACACGACCTACTCCTTGCTCAATCAACTGGACTCACCAGACCCTCTTCATCGCACAAGTATCTATCCGACTAGTAAGCATCTTAAAAGCTAAGTCTTGATATCTCTGTGTCAGGGCATCAAGTGTGTGTAAAGCGGCCTAAAACCAGCAGGGAAAATCAGCTCAGACCCATTCTGAGGATACATTTCCAACATAAAGAAGAAACAAGCAGGGCAAAACAGAGAGAAATTCTTCCAAAATGCGTTCAGGGACTGGCATGCAACCAGGATTGACCACATCTACAGCCCCAGCGGCAGAAGACATAAGGCTGGACACTCTTGGGGCTGAGACGATTGGTGAGGTTGGGAAAGCAAATGCAGACCCTTGAAAGGAATCCTGCGTGCTCCCCATTCCATGGGTCCCAACTCTCCAGGTTCAACGCAATCTTCCGACAGCGAAAGCATTCATTGGAAACCCAGCGGTTGCTACACCGTGGGATCGGGAAAGCTTTCTGAAACTCACCTCAGTTTTCATCTCCTGGTGCTCGTGTTCTCCATTCAGGCCCCCTTACTAACAATCTCCCCACTTGGAGACTCGGCGCCTTTCCATGCCTCTTTCGTACCGTCTGCAATTTGTCCGCAGGATGAACTGCAAGAGGGGGAACCAATGAGAGACTCGCTGGAGGTGTTTGGTCGGGCACATGTCACTCTCATTTCCCATCACGAAGAAGAATTCACCAGCGGTTCAGCCTGCCACCCCGGATCGACAATAGGGCGTGAAGCCATCCAGCCGTGTTGCGTCCCACTCACAAAAAAGCGACTTGGGAAATGGAGCTCAGGGGCACTGCACTTCCCAAACCTGCAGAGTTCTAAACGATAACTATCGCCCCAAAATATATTGAGGTCAGGCTACGAAGAGGCGCTGAACGCAAGGCAGAACTGCAGGAAACGGATGTCAACGGGTACATCGGAATGGCCCCGATAGCACATGAAAAGCGCCAGAACGTGGACAATGATGCGGTTGGCCAAAAAGGGCGTATGCGTTTTTTCCTGAATATATTCAGGAAAAAACGCATACGCCCTTTTTGGCCAACCAAGCAACCTGGGAGAGCAAATCAGCACTACAAAGAAATCTCTCGCCCCCCCCCCCCGGGGCAAAAGGGCCAGGCGAAAAAAGTCTAAAAACCAGAAAGGCAGGACAGCCCACGGTGTCAAGGGAGCCTTGTTAAGCTGATGTGCGGGATGTAAATGGCCAACAGCCAATCTTCACAAGTGTATCCTCTTTCCCAAACCATGTAAAACACAGAACCACAGAGCATAGGGCACTTCCACACATGGGCGTTGACCTTGGGAAAATGAAAAAATCAACCAGACACAGGGACCCCAAAGTTGAGGGCTGCTGTCTTGACAAGAACCTCCACTCCGGTACACGTTTCATATCCCAGGAAAGAGCCAAGTGGACAAGTGGACAAAGACAATTGGACAAGTGGACAAGTGGTGCTACGTAGGTCCAATGGAGTGTCACTCAGCCATGAAATCCACGTCATGAGGCTGGTAGCAGCATCCTGAGTGGATTTAGGTACGATCATCCTCAGTGAAATAAGTCCCACAAAAAAAGAAACTTATGATATCACTTATCGAGGGAATGTAAAAATCGCTCCCCATGCACTGAATCCCCAAACAGAACAGAGTCACGCTTTTAGAAAACACACTTATGCCTGCTTCAGGGGAAAGGTGAGGTGGGGTGACGCATAAAACTCGAGTTTGAAATGAGCACAGATACCCTTCCGAAAACCGAATATGGAATGGACACGACCTACTCCTTGCTCAATCAACTGGACTCACCAGACCCTCTTCATCGCACAAGTATCTATCCGACTAGTAAGCATCTTAAAAGCTAAGTCTTGATATCTCTGTGTAAGTGCATCAAGTGTGTGTAAAGCGGCCTAAAACCAGCAGGGAAAATCAGCTCAGACCCATTCTGAGGATACATTTCCAACATAAAGAAGAAACAAGCAGGGCAAAACAGAGAGAAATTCTTCCAAAATGCGTTCAGGGACTGGCATGCAACCAGGATTGACCACATCTACAGCCCCAGCGGCAGAAGACATAAGGCTGGACACTCGTGGGGCTGAGACGATTGGTGAGGTTGGGAAAGCAAATGCAGACCCTTGAAAGGAATCCTGCGTGCTCCCCATTCCATGGGTCCCAACTCTCCAGGTTCAACGCAATCTTCCGACAGCGAAAGCACTCATTGGAAAACCAACGGATGCTACACCGTGGGATCGGGAAAGCTTTCTGAAACTCACCTCAGTTTTCATCTCCTGGTGCTCGTGTTCTCCATTCAGGCCCCCTTACTAACAATCTCCCCACTTGGAGACTCGGCGCCTTTCCATGCCTCTTTCGTACCGTCTGCAATTTGTCCGCAGGATGAACTGCAAGAGGGGGAACCAATGAGAGACTCGCTGGAGGTGTTTGGTCGGGCACATGTCACTCTCATTTCCCATCACGAAGAAGAATTCACCAGCGGTTCAGCCTGCCACCCCGGATCGACAATAGGGCGTGAAGCCATCCAGCCGTGTTGCGTCCCACTCACAAAAAAGGGACTTGGGAAATGGAGCTCAGGGGCACTGCACTTCCCAAACCTGCAGAGTTCTAAACGATAACTATCGCCCCAAAATATATTGAGGTCAGGCTACGAAGAGGCGCTGAACGCAAGGCAGAACTGCAGGAAACGGATGTCAACGGGTACATCGGAATGGCCGCGATAGCACATGAAAAGCGCCAGAACGTGGACAATGATGCGGTTGGCCAAAAAGGGCGTATGCGTTTTTTCCTGAATATATTCAGGAAAAAACGCATACGCCCTTTTTGGCCAACCAAGCAACCTGGGAGAGCAAATCAGCACTACAAAGAAATCTCTCGCCCCCCCCCCCCCGGGGCAAAAGGGCCAGGCGAAAAAAGTCTAAAAACCAGAAAGGCAGGACAGCCCACGGAGTCAAGGGAGCCTTGTTAAGCTGATGGGCGGGATGTCAATGGCCAACAGCCAATCTTCACAAGTGTATCCTCTTTCCCAAACCATGGAAAACACAGAACCACAGAGCATAGGGCACTTCCACACATGGGCGTTGACCTTGGGAAAATGAAAAAATCAACCAGACACAGGGACCCCAAAGTTGAGGGCTGCTGTCTTGACAAGAACCTCCACTCCGGTACACGTTTCATATCCCAGGAAAGAGCCAAGTGGACAAAGACGAGTGGACAAGTGGACAAAGACAAGTGGACAAGTGGACAAGTGGTGCTACGTAGGTCCAATGGAGTGTCACTCAGCCATGAAATCCACGTCATGAGGCTGGTAGCAGCATCCTGAGTGGATTTAGGTACGATCATCCTCAGTGAAATAAGTCCCACAAAAAAAGAAACTTATGATATCACTTATCGAGGGAATGTAAAAATCGCTCCCCATGCACTGAATCCCCAAACAGAACAGAGTCACGCTTTTAGAAAACACACTTATGCCTGCTTCAGGGGAAAGGTGAGGTGGGGTGACGCATAAAACTCGAGTTTGAAATGAGCACAGATACCCTTCCGAAAACCGAATATGGAATGGACACGACCTACTCCTTGCTCAATCAACTGGACTCACCAGACCCTGTTCATCGCACAAGTATCTATCCGACTAGTAAGCATCTTAAAAGCTAAGTCTTGATATCTCTGTGTAAGTGCATCAAGTGTGTGTCAAGCGGCCTAAAACCAGCAGGGAAAATCAGCTCAGACCCATTCTGAGGATACATTTCCAACATAAAGAAGAAACAAGCAGGGCAAAACAGAGAGAAATTCTTCCAAAATGCGTTCAGGGACTGGCATGCAACCAGGATTGACCACATCTACAGCCCCAGCGGCAGAAGACATAAGGCTGGACACTCTTGGGGCTGAGACGATTGGTGAGGTCGGGAAAGCAAATGCAGACCCTTGAAAGGAATCCTGCGTGCTCCCCATTCCATGGGTCCCAACTCTCCAGGTTCAACGCAATCTTCCGACAGCGAAAGCACTCATTGGAAACCCAGCGGATGCTACACCGTGGGATCGGGAAAGCTTTCTGAAACTCACCTCAGTTTTCATCTCCTGGTGCTCGTGTTCTCCATTCAGGCCCCCTTACTAACAATCTCCCCACTTGGAGACTCGGCGCCTTTCCATGCCTCTTTCGTACCGTCTGCAATTTGTCCGCAGGATGAACTGCAAGAGGGGGAACCAATGAGAGACTCGCTGGAGGTGTTTGGTCGGGCACATGTCACTCTCATTTCCCATCACGAAGAAGAATTCACCAGCGGTTCAGCCTGCCACCCCGGATCGACAATAGGGCGTGAAGCCATCCAGCCGTGTTGCGTCCCACTCACAAAAAAGCGACTTGGGAAATGGAGCTCAGGGGCACTGCACTTCCCAAACCTGCAGAGTTCTAAACGATAACTATCGCCCCAAAATATATTGAGGTCAGGCTACGAAGAGGCGCTGAACGCAAGGCAGAACTGCAGGAAACGGATGTCAATGGGTACATCGGAATGGCCCCGATAGCACATGAAAAGCGCCAGAACGTGGACAATGATGCGGTTGGCCAAAAAGGGCGTATGCGTTTTTTCCTGAATATATTCAGGAAAAAACGCATACGCCCTTTTTGGCCAACCAAGCAACCTGGGAGAGCAAATCAGCACTACAAAGAAATCTCTCGCCCCCCCCCGGGGCAAAAGGGCCAGGCGAAAAAAGTCTAAAAACCAGAAAGGCAGGACAGCCCACGGAGTCAAGGGAGCCTTGTTAAGCTGATGGGCGGGATGTCAATGGCCAACAGCCAATCTTCACAAGTGTATCCTCTTTCCCAAACCATGTAAAACACAGAACCACAGAGCATAGGGCACTTCCACACATGGGCGTTGACGTTGGGAAAATGAAAAAATCAACCAGACACAGGGACCCCAAAGTTGAGGGCTGCTGTCTTGACAAGAACCTCCACTCCGGTACACGTTTCATATCCCAGGAAAGAGCCAAGTGGACAAGTGGACAAAGACAAGTGGACAAGTGGACAAGTGGTGCTACGTAGGTCCAATGGAGTGTCACTCAGCCATGAAATCCACGTCATGAGGCTGGTAGCAGCATCCTGAGTGGATTTAGGTACGATCATCCTCAGTGAAATAAGTCCCACAAAAAAAGAAACTTATGATATCACTTATCGAGGGAATGTAAAAATCGCTCCCCATGCACTGAATCCCCAAACAGAACAGAGTCACGCTTTTAGAAAACACACTTATGCCTGCTTCAGGGGAAAGGTGAGGTGGGGTGACGCATAAAACTCGAGTTTGAAATGAGCACAGATACCCTTCCGAAAACCGAATATGGAATGGACACGACCTACTCCTTGCTCAATCAACTGGACTCACCAGACCCTCTTCATCGCACAAGTATCTATCCGACTAGTAAGCATCTTAAAAGCTAAGTCTTGATATCTCTGTGTAAGTGCATCAAGTGTGTGTAAAGCGGCCTAAAACCAGCAGGGAAAATCAGCTCAGACCCATTCTGAGGATACATTTCCAACATAAAGAAGAAACAAGCAGGGCAAAACAGAGAGAAATTCTTCCAAAATGCGTTCAGGGACTGGCATGCAACCAGGATTGACCACATCTACAGCCCCAGCGGCAGAAGACATAAGGCTGGACACTCTTGGGGCTGAGACGATTGGTGAGGTTGGGAAAGCAAATGCAGACCCTTGAAAGGAATCCTGCGTGCTCCCCATTCCATGGGTCCCAACTCTCCAGGTTCAACGCAATCTTCCGACAGCGAAAGCACTCATTGGAAACCCAGCGGATGCTACACCGTGGGATCGGGAAAGCTTTCTGAAACTCACCTCAGTTTTCATCTCCTGGTGCTCGTGTTCTCCATTCAGGCCCCCTTACTAACAATCTCCCCACTTGGAGACTCGGCGCCTTTCCATGCCTCTTTCGTACCGTCTGCAATTTGTCCGCAGGATGAACTGCAAGAGGGGGAACCAATGAGAGACTCGCTGGAGGTGTTTGGTCGGGCACATGTCACTCTCATTTCCCATCACGAAGAAGAATTCACCAGCGGTTCAGCCTGCCACCCCGGATCGACAATAGGGCGTGAAGCCATCCAGCCGTGTTGCGTCCCACTCACAAAAAAGCGACTTGGGAAATGGAGCTCAGGGGCACTGCACTTCCCAAACCTGCAGAGTTCTAAACGATAACTATCGCCCCAAAATATATTGAGGTCAGGCTACGAAGAGGCGCTGAACGCAAGGCAGAACTGCAGGAAACGGATGTCAACGGGTACATCGGAATGGCCGCGATAGCACATGAAAAGCGCCAGAACGTGGACAATGATGCGGTTGGCCAAAAAGGGCGTATGCGTTTTTTCCTGAATATATTCAGGAAAAAACGCATACGCCCTTTTTGGCCAACCAAGCAACCTGGGAGAGCAAATCAGCACTACAAAGAAATCTCTCGCCCCCCCCCCCCCGGGGCAAAAGGGCCAGGCGAAAAAAGTCTAAAAACCAGAAAGGCAGGACAGCCCACGGAGTCAAGGGAGCCTTGTTAAGCTGATGGGCGGGATGTCAATGGCCAACAGCCAATCTTCACAAGTGTATCCTCTTTCCCAAACCATGGAAAACACAGAACCACAGAGCATAGGGCACTTCCACACATGGGCGTTGACCTTGGGAAAATGAAAAAATCAACCAGACACAGGGACCCCAAAGTTGAGGGCTGCTGTCTTGACAAGAACCTCCACTCCGGTACACGTTTCATATCCCAGGAAAGAGCCAAGTGGACAAAGACGAGTGGACAAGTGGACAAAGACAAGTGGACAAGTGGACAAGTGGTGCTACGTAGGTCCAATGGAGTGTCACTCAGCCATGAAATCCACGTCATGAGGCTGGTAGCAGCATCCTGAGTGGATTTAGGTACGATCATCCTCAGTGAAATAAGTCCCACAAAAAAAGAAACTTATGATATCACTTATCGAGGGAATGTAAAAATCGCTCCCCATGCACTGAATCCCCAAACAGAACAGAGTCACGCTTTTAGAAAACACACTTATGCCTGCTTCAGGGGAAAGGTGAGGTGGGGTGACGCATAAAACTCGAGTTTGAAATGAGCACAGATACCCTTCCGAAAACCGAATATGGAATGGACACGACCTACTCCTTGCTCAATCAACTGGACTCACCAGACCCTCTTCATCGCACAAGTATCTATCCGACTAGTAAGCATCTTAAAAGCTAAGTCTTGATATCTCTGTGTCAGGGCATCAAGTGTGTGTAAAGCGGCCTAAAACCAGCAGGGAAAATCAGCTCAGACCCATTCTGAGGATACATTTCCAACATAAAGAAGAAACAAGCAGGGCAAAACAGAGAGAAATTCTTCCAAAATGCGTTCAGGGACTGGCATGCAACCAGGATTGACCACATCTACAGCCCCAGCGGCAGAAGACATAAGGCTGGACACTCTTGGGGCTGAGACGATTGGTGAGGTTGGGAAAGCAAATGCAGACCCTTGAAAGGAATCCTGCGTGCTCCCCATTCCATGGGTCCCAACTCTCCAGGTTCAACGCAATCTTCCGACAGCGAAAGCACTCATTGGAAACCCAGCGGTTGCTACACCGTGGGATCGGGAAAGCTTTCTGAAACTCACCTCAGTTTTCATCTCCTGGTGCTCGTGTTCTCCATTCAGGCCCCCTTACTAACAATCTCCCCACTTGGAGACTCGGCGCCTTTCCATGCCTCTTTCGTACCGTCTGCAATTTGTCCGCAGGATGAACTGCAAGAGGGGGAACCAATGAGAGACTCGCTGGAGGTGTTTGGTCGGGCACATGTCACTCTCATTTCCCATCACGAAGAAGAATTCACCAGCGGTTCAGCCTGCCACCCCGGATCGACAATAGGGCGTGAAGCCATCCAGCCGTGTTGCGTCCCACTCACAAAAAAGCGACTTGGGAAATGGAGCTCAGGGGCACTGCACTTCCCAAACCTGCAGAGTTCTAAACGATAACTATCGCCCCAAAATATATTGAGGTCAGGCTACGAAGAGGCGCTGAACGCAAGGCAGAACTGCAGGAAACGGATGTCAACGGGTACATCGGAATGGCCCCGATAGCACATGAAAAGCGCCAGAACGTGGACAATGATGCGGTTGGCCAAAAAGGGCGTATGCGTTTTTTCCTGAATATATTCAGGAAAAAACGCATACGCCCTTTTTGGCCAACCAAGCAACCTGGGAGAGCAAATCAGCACTACAAAGAAATCTCTCGCCCCCCCCCCGGGGCAAAAGGGCCAGGCGAAAAAAGTCTAAAAACCAGAAAGGCAGGACAGCCCACGGAGTCAAGGGAGCCTTGTTAAGCTGATGGGCGGGATGTCAATGGCCAACAGCCAATCTTCACAAGTGTATCCTCTTTCCCAAACCATGTAAAACACAGAACCACAGAGCATAGGGCACTTCCACACATGGGCGTTGACCTTGGGAAAATGAAAAAATCAACCAGACACAGGGACCCCAAAGTTGAGGGCTGCTGTCTTGACAAGAACCTCCACTCCGGTACACGTTTCATATCCCAGGAAAGAGCCAAGTGGACAAAGACGAGTGGACAAGTGGACAAAGACAAGTGGACAAGTGGACAAGTGGTGCTACGTAGGTCCAATGGAGTGTCACTCAGCCATGAAATCCACGTCATGAGGCTGGTAGCAGCATCCTGATTGGATTTAGGTACGATCATCCTCAGTGAAATAAGTCCCACAAAAAGAGAAACTTATGATATCACTTATCGAGGGAATGTAAAAATCGCTCCCCATGCACTGAATCCCCAAACAGAACAGAGTCACGCTTTTAGAAAACACACTTATGCCTGCTTCAGGGGAAAGGTGAGGTGGGGTGACGCATAAAACTCGAGTTTGAAATGAGCACAGATACCCTTCCGAAAACCGAATATAGAATGGACACGACCTACTCCTTGCTCAATCAACTGGACTCACCAGACCCTCTTCATCGCACAAGTATCTATCCGACTAGTAAGCATCTTAAAAGCTAAGTCTTGATATCTCTGTGTCAGGGCATCAAGTGTGTGTAAAGCGGCCTAAAACCAGCAGGGAAAATCAGCTCAGACCCATTCTGAGGATACATTTCCAACATAAAGAAGAAACAAGCAGGGCAAAACAGAGAGAAATTCTTCCAAAATGCGTTCAGGGACTGGCATGCAACCAGGATTGACCACATCTACAGCCCCAGCGGCAGAAGACATAAGGCTGGACACTCTTGGGGCTGAGACGATTGGTGAGGTTGGGAAAGCAAATGCAGACCCTTGAAAGGAATCCTGCGTGCTCCCCATTCCATGGGTCCCAACTCTCCAGGTTCAACGCAATCTTCCGACAGCGAAAGCATTCATTGGAAACCCAGCGGTTGCTACACCGTGGGATCGGGAAAGCTTTCTGAAACTCACCTCAGTTTTCATCTCCTGGTGCTCGTGTTCTCCATTCAGGCCCCCTTACTAACAATCTCCCCACTTGGAGACTCGGCGCCTTTCCATGCCTCTTTCGTACCGTCTGCAATTTGTCCGCAGGATGAACTGCAAGAGGGGGAACCAATGAGAGACTCGCTGGAGGTGTTTGGTCGGGCACATGTCACTCTCATTTCCCATCACGAAGAAGAATTCACCAGCGGTTCAGCCTGCCACCCCGGATCGACAATAGGGCGTGAAGCCATCCAGCCGTGTTGCGTCCCACTCACAAAAAAGCGACTTGGGAAATGGAGCTCAGGGGCACTGCACTTCCCAAACCTGCAGAGTTCTAAACGATAACTATCGCCCCAAAATATATTGAGGTCAGGCTACGAAGAGGCGCTGAACGCAAGGCAGAACTGCAGGAAACGGATGTCAACGGGTACATCGGAATGGCCCCGATAGCACATGAAAAGCGCCAGAACGTGGACAATGATGCGGTTGGCCAAAAAGGGCGTATGCGTTTTTTCCTGAATATATTCAGGAAAAAACGCATACGCCCTTTTTGGCCAACCAAGCAACCTGGGAGAGCAAATCAGCACTACAAAGAAATCTCTCGCCCCCCCCCCCCCGGGGCAAAAGGGCCAGGCGAAAAAAGTCTAAAAACCAGAAAGGCAGGACAGCCCACGGTGTCAAGGGAGCCTTGTTAAGCTGATGTGCGGGATGTAAATGGCCAACAGCCAATCTTCACAAGTGTATCCTCTTTCCCAAACCATGTAAAACACAGAACCACAGAGCATAGGGCACTTCCACACATGGGCGTTGACCTTGGGAAAATGAAAAAATCAACCAGACACAGGGACCCCAAAGTTGAGGGCTGCTGTCTTGACAAGAACCTCCACTCCGGTACACGTTTCATATCCCAGGAAAGAGCCAAGTGGACAAAGACGAGTGGACAAGTGGACAAAGACAAGTGGACAAGTGGACAAGTGGTGCTACGTAGGTCCAATGGAGTGTCACTCAGCCATGAAATCCACGTCATGAGGCTGGTAGCAGCATCCTGAGTGGATTTAGGTACGATCATCCTCAGTGAAATAAGTCCCACAAAAAAAGAAACTTATGATATCACTTATCGAGGGAATGTAAAAATCGC
The DNA here is from genome assembly GCF_026419965.1 of Kogia breviceps. Taxonomy (NCBI): domain Eukaryota; kingdom Metazoa; phylum Chordata; class Mammalia; order Artiodactyla; family Physeteridae; genus Kogia; species Kogia breviceps. The sequence goes on from NC_081315.1 coordinate 48,823,239, forward strand.
TCCCCATGCACTGAATCCCCAAACAGAACAGAGTCACGCTTTTAGAAAACACACTTATGCCTGCTTCAGGGGAAAGGTGAGGTGGGGTGACGCATAAAACTCGAGTTTGAAATGAGCACAGATACCCTTCCGAAAACCGAATATGGAATGGACACGACCTACTCCTTGCTCAATCAACTGGACTCACCAGACCCTGTTCATCGCACAAGTATCTATCCGACTAGTAAGCATCTTAAAAGCTAAGTCTTGATATCTCTGTGTAAGTGCATCAAGTGTGTGTCAAGCGGCCTAAAACCAGCAGGGAAAATCAGCTCAGACCCATTCTGAGGATACATTTCCAACATAAAGAAGAAACAAGCAGGGCAAAACAGAGAGAAATTCTTCCAAAATGCGTTCAGGGACTGGCATGCAACCAGGATTGACCACATCTACAGCCCCAGCGGCAGAAGACATAAGGCTGGACACTCTTGGGGCTGAGACGATTGGTGAGGTCGGGAAAGCAAATGCAGACCCTTGAAAGGAATCCTGCGTGCTCCCCATTCCATGGGTCCCAACTCTCCAGGTTCAACGCAATCTTCCGACAGCGAAAGCACTCATTGGAAACCCAGCGGATGCTACACCGTGGGATCGGGAAAGCTTTCTGAAACTCACCTCAGTTTTCATCTCCTGGTGCTCGTGTTCTCCATTCAGGCCCCCTTACTAACAATCTCCCCACTTGGAGACTCGGCGCCTTTCCATGCCTCTTTCGTACCGTCTGCAATTTGTCCGCAGGATGAACTGCAAGAGGGGGAACCAATGAGAGACTCGCTGGAGGTGTTTGGTCGGGCACATGTCACTCTCATTTCCCATCACGAAGAAGAATTCACCAGCGGTTCAGCCTGCCACCCCGGATCGACAATAGGGCGTGAAGCCATCCAGCCGTGTTGCGTCCCACTCACAAAAAAGCGACTTGGGAAATGGAGCTCAGGGGCACTGCACTTCCCAAACCTGCAGAGTTCTAAACGATAACTATCGCCCCAAAATATATTGAGGTCAGGCTACGAAGAGGCGCTGAACGCAAGGCAGAACTGCAGGAAACGGATGTCAATGGGTACATCGGAATGGCCCCGATAGCACATGAAAAGCGCCAGAACGTGGACAATGATGTGGTTGGCCAAAAAGGGCGTATGCGTTTTTTCCTGAATATATTCAGGAAAAAACGCATACGCCCTTTTTGGCCAACCAAGCAACCTGGGAGAGCAAATCAGCACTACAAAGAAATCTCTCGCCCCCCCCCGGGGCAAAAGGGCCAGGCGAAAAAAGTCTAAAAACCAGAAAGGCAGGACAGCCCACGGAGTCAAGGGAGCCTTGTTAAGCTGATGGGCGGGATGTCAATGGCCAACAGCCAATCTTCACAAGTGTATCCTCTTTCCCAAACCATGTAAAACACAGAACCACAGAGCATAGGGCACTTCCACACATGGGCGTTGACGTTGGGAAAATGAAAAAATCAACCAGACACAGGGACCCCAAAGTTGAGGGCTGCTGTCTTGACAAGAACCTCCACTCCGGTACACGTTTCATATCCCAGGAAAGAGCCAAGTGGACAAGTGGACAAAGACAAGTGGACAAGTGGACAAGTGGTGCTACGTAGGTCCAATGGAGTGTCACTCAGCCATGAAATCCACGTCATGAGGCTGGTAGCAGCATCCTGAGTGGATTTAGGTACGATCATCCTCAGTGAAATAAGTCCCACAAAAAAAGAAACTTATGATATCACTTATCGAGGGAATGTAAAAATCGCTCCCCATGCACTGAATCCCCAAACAGAACAGAGTCACGCTTTTAGAAAACACACTTATGCCTGCTTCAGGGGAAAGGTGAGGTGGGGTGACGCATAAAACTCGAGTTTGAAATGAGCACAGATACCCTTCCGAAAACCGAATATGGAATGGACACGACCTACTCCTTGCTCAATCAACTGGACTCACCAGACCCTGTTCATCGCACAAGTATCTATCCGACTAGTAAGCATCTTCAAAGCTAAGTCTTGATATCTCTGTGTAAGTGCATCAAGTGTTTGTCAAGCGGCCTAAAACCAGCAGGGAAAATCAGCTCAGACCCATTCTGAGGATACATTTCCAACATAAAGAAGAAACAAGCAGGGCAAAACAGAGAGAAATTCTTCCAAAATGCGTTCAGGGACTGGCATGCAACCAGGATTGACCACATCTACAGCCCCAGCGGCAGAAGACATAAGGCTGGACACTCGTGGGGCTGAGACGATTGGTGAGGTTGGGAAAGCAAATGCAGACCCTTGAAAGGAATCCTGCGTGCTCCCCATTCCATGGGTCCCAACTCTCCAGGTTCAACGCAATCTTCCGACAGCGAAAGCACTCATTGGAAAACCAGCGGATGCTACACCGTGGGATCGGGAAAGCTTTCTGAAACTCACCTCAGTTTTCATCTCCTGGTGCTCGTGTTCTCCATTCAGGCCCCCTTACTAACAATCTCCCCACTTGGAGACTCGGCGCCTTTCCATGCCTCTTTCGTACCGTCTGCAATTTGTCCGCAGGATGAACTGCAAGAGGGGGAACCAATGAGAGACTCGCTGGAGGTGTTTGGTCGGGCACATGTCACTCTCATTTCCCATCACGAAGAAGAATTCACCAGAGGTTCAGCCTGCCACCCCGGATCGACAATAGGGCGTGAAGCCATCCAGCCGTGTTGCGTCCCACTCACAAAAAAGCGACTTGGGAAATGGAGCTCAGGGGCACTGCACTTCCCAAACCTGCAGAGTTCTAAACGATAACTATCGCCCCAAAATATATTGAGGTCAGGCTACGAAGAGGCGCTGAACGCAAGGCAGAACTGCAGGAAACGGATGTCAATGGGTACATCGGAATGGCCCCGATAGCACATGAAAAGCGCCAGAACGTGGACAATGATGCAGTTGGCCAAAAAGGGCGTATGCGTTTTTTCCTGAATATATTCAGGAAAAAACGCATACGCCCTTTTTGGCCAACCAAGCAACCTGGGAGAGCAAATCAGCACTACAAAGAAATCTCTCGCCCCCCCCGGGGCAAAAGGGCCAGGCGAAAAAAGTCTAAAAACCAGAAAGGCAGGACAGGCCACGGAGTCAAGGGAGCCTTGTTAAGCTGATGGGCGGGATGTCAATGGCCAACAGCCAACCTTCACAAGTGTATCCTCCTTCCCAAACCATGGAAAACACAGAACCACAGAGCATAGGGCACTTCCACACATGGGCGTTGACCTTCGGAAAATGAAAAAATCAACCAGACACGGGGACCCCAAAGTTGAGGGCTGCTGTCTTGACAAGAACCTCCACTCCGGTACACGTTTCATATCCCAGGAAAGAGCCAAGTGGACAAAGACGAGTGGACAAGTGGACAAAGACAAGTGGACAAGTGGACAAGTGGTGCTACGTAGGTCCAATGGAGTGTCACTCAGCCATGAAATCCACGTCATGAGGCTGGTAGCAGCATCCTGAGTGGATTTAGGTACGATCATCCTCAGTGAAATAAGTCCCACAAAAAAAGAAACTTATGATATCACTTATCGAGGGAATGTAAAAATCGCTCCCCATGCACTGAATCCCCAAACAGAACAGAGTCACGCTTTTAGAAAACACACTTATGCCTGCTTCAGGGGAAAGGTGAGGTGGGGTGACGCATAAAACTCGAGTTTGAAATGAGCACAGATACCCTTCCGAAAACCGAATATGGAATGGACACGACCTACTCCTTGCTCAATCAACTGGACTCACCAGACCCTGTTCATCGCACAAGTATCTATCCGACTAGTAAGCATCTTAAAAGCTAAGTCTTGATATCTCTGTGTAAGTGCATCAAGTGTGTGTCAAGCGGCCTAAAACCAGCAGGGAAAATCAGCTCAGACCCATTCTGAGGATACATTTCCAACATAAAGAAGAAACAAGCAGGGCAAAACAGAGAGAAATTCTTCCAAAATGCGTTCAGGGACTGGCATGCAACCAGGATTGACCACATCTACAGCCCCAGCGGCAGAAGACATAAGGCTGGACACTCTTGGGGCTGAGACGATTGGTGAGGTCGGGAAAGCAAATGCAGACCCTTGAAAGGAATCCTGCGTGCTCCCCATTCCATGGGTCCCAACTCTCCAGGTTCAACGCAATCTTCCGACAGCGAAAGCACTCATTGGAAACCCAGCGGATGCTACACCGTGGGATCGGGAAAGCTTTCTGAAACTCACCTCAGTTTTCATCTCCTGGTGCTCGTGTTCTCCATTCAGGCCCCCTTACTAACAATCTCCCCACTTGGAGACTCGGCGCCTTTCCATGCCTCTTTCGTACCGTCTGCAATTTGTCCGCAGGATGAACTGCAAGAGGGGGAACCAATGAGAGACTCGCTGGAGGTGTTTGGTCGGGCACATGTCACTCTCATTTCCCATCACGAAGAAGAATTCACCAGCGGTTCAGCCTGCCACCCCGGATCGACAATAGGGCGTGAAGCCATCCAGCCGTGTTGCGTCCCACTCACAAAAAAGCGACTTGGGAAATGGAGCTCAGGGGCACTGCACTTCCCAAACCTGCAGAGTTCTAAACGATAACTATCGCCCCAAAATATATTGAGGTCAGGCTACGAAGAGGCGCTGAACGCAAGGCAGAACTGCAGGAAACGGATGTCAATGGGTACATCGGAATGGCCCCGATAGCACATGAAAAGCGCCAGAACGTGGACAATGATGTGGTTGGCCAAAAAGGGCGTATGCGTTTTTTCCTGAATATATTCAGGAAAAAACGCATACGCCCTTTTTGGCCAACCAAGCAACCTGGGAGAGCAAATCAGCACTACAAAGAAATCTCTCGCCCCCCCCCCGGGGCAAAAGGGCCAGGCGAAAAAAGTCTAAAAACCAGAAAGGCAGGACAGCCCACGGAGTCAAGGGAGCCTTGTTAAGCTGATGGGCGGGATGTCAATGGCCAACAGCCAATCTTCACAAGTGTATCCTCTTTCCCAAACCATGTAAAACACAGAACCACAGAGCATAGGGCACTTCCACACATGGGCGTTGACGTTGGGAAAATGAAAAAATCAACCAGACACAGGGACCCCAAAGTTGAGGGCTGCTGTCTTGACAAGAACCTCCACTCCGGTACACGTTTCATATCCCAGGAAAGAGCCAAGTGGACAAGTGGACAAAGACAATTGGACAAGTGGACAAGTGGTGCTACGTAGGTCCAATGGAGTGTCACTCAGCCATGAAATCCACGTCATGAGGCTGGTAGCAGCATCCTGAGTGGATTTAGGTACGATCATCCTCAGTGAAATAAGTCCCACAAAAAAAGAAACTTATGATATCACTTATCGAGGGAATGTAAAAATCGCTCCCCATGCACTGAATCCCCAAACAGAACAGAGTCACGCTTTTAGAAAACACACTTATGCCTGCTTCAGGGGAAAGGTGAGGTGGGGTGACGCATAAAACTCGAGTTTGAAATGAGCACAGATACCCTTCCGAAAACCGAATATGGAATGGACACGACCTACTCCTTGCTCAATCAACTGGACTCACCAGACCCTGTTCATCGCACAAGTATGTATCCGACTAGTAAGCATCTTCAAAGCTAAGTCTTGATATCTCTGTGTAAGTGCATCAAGTGTGTGTCAAGCGGCCTAAAACCAGCAGGGAAAATCAGCTCAGACCCATTCTGAGGATACATTTCCAACATAAAGAAGAAACAAGCAGGGCAAAACAGAGAGAAATTCTTCCAAAATGCGTTCAGGGACTGGCATGCAACCAGGATTGACCACATCTACAGCCCCAGCGGCAGAAGACATAAGGCTGGACACTCTTGGGGCTGAGACGATTGGTGAGGTCGGGAAAGCAAATGCAGACCCTTGAAAGGAATCCTGCGTGCTCCCCATTCCATGGGTCCCAACTCTCCAGGTTCAACGCAATCTTCCGACAGCGAAAGCACTCATTGGAAACCCAGCGGATGCTACACCGTGGGATCGGGAAAGCTTTCTGAAACTCACCTCAGTTTTCATCTCCTGGTGCTCGTGTTCTCCATTCAGGCCCCCTTACTAACAATCTCCCCACTTGGAGACTCGGCGCCTTTCCATGCCTCTTTCGTACCGTCTGCAATTTGTCCGCAGGATGAACTGCAAGAGGGGGAACCAATGAGAGACTCGCTGGAGGTGTTTGGTCGGGCACATGTCACTCTCATTTCCCATCACGAAGAAGAATTCACCAGCGGTTCAGCCTGCCACCCCGGATCGACAATAGGGCGTGAAGCCATCCAGCCGTGTTGCGTCCCACTCACAAAAAAGCGACTTGGGAAATGGAGCTCAGGGGCACTGCACTTCCCAAACCTGCAGAGTTCTAAACGATAACTATCGCCCCAAAATATATTGAGGTCAGGCTACGAAGAGGCGCTGAACGCAAGGCAGAACTGCAGGAAACGGATGTCAATGGGTACATCGGAATGGCCCCGATAGCACATGAAAAGCGCCAGAACGTGGACAATGATGTGGTTGGCCAAAAAGGGCGTATGCGTTTTTTCCTGAATATATTCAGGAAAAAACGCATACGCCCTTTTTGGCCAACCAAGCAACCTGGGAGAGCAAATCAGCACTACAAAGAAATCTCTCGCCCCCCCCCGGGGCAAAAGGGCCAGGCGAAAAAAGTCTAAAAACCAGAAAGGCAGGACAGCCCACGGAGTCAAGGGAGCCTTGTTAAGCTGATGGGCGGGATGTCAATGGCCAACAGCCAATCTTCACAAGTGTATCCTCTTTCCCAAACCATGTAAAACACAGAACCACAGAGCATAGGGCACTTCCACACATGGGCGTTGACGTTGGGAAAATGAAAAAATCAACCAGACACAGGGACCCCAAAGTTGAGGGCTGCTGTCTTGACAAGAACCTCCACTCCGGTACACGTTTCATATCCCAGGAAAGAGCCAAGTGGACAAGTGGACAAAGACAAGTGGACAAGTGGACAAGTGGTGCTACGTAGGTCCAATGGAGTGTCACTCAGCCATGAAATCCACGTCATGAGGCTGGTAGCAGCATCCTGAGTGGATTTAGGTACGATCATCCTCAGTGAAATAAGTCCCACAAAAAAAGAAACTTATGATATCACTTATCGAGGGAATGTAAAAATCGCTCCCCATGCACTGAATCCCCAAACAGAACAGAGTCACGCTTTTAGAAAACACACTTATGCCTGCTTCAGGGGAAAGGTGAGGTGGGGTGACGCATAAAACTCGAGTTTGAAATGAGCACAGATACCCTTCCGAAAACCGAATATGGAATGGACACGACCTACTCCTTGCTCAATCAACTGGACTCACCAGACCCTGTTCATCGCACAAGTATCTATCCGACTAGTAAGCATCTTCAAAGCTAAGTCTTGATATCTCTGTGTAAGTGCATCAAGTGTTTGTCAAGCGGCCTAAAACCAGCAGGGAAAATCAGCTCAGACCCATTCTGAGGATACATTTCCAACATAAAGAAGAAACAAGCAGGGCAAAACAGAGAGAAATTCTTCCAAAATGCGTTCAGGGACTGGCATGCAACCAGGATTGACCACATCTACAGCCCCAGCGGCAGAAGACATAAGGCTGGACACTCGTGGGGCTGAGACGATTGGTGAGGTTGGGAAAGCAAATGCAGACCCTTGAAAGGAATCCTGCGTGCTCCCCATTCCATGGGTCCCAACTCTCCAGGTTCAACGCAATCTTCCGACAGCGAAAGCACTCATTGGAAAACCAGCGGATGCTACACCGTGGGATCGGGAAAGCTTTCTGAAACTCACCTCAGTTTTCATCTCCTGGTGCTCGTGTTCTCCATTCAGGCCCCCTTACTAACAATCTCCCCACTTGGAGACTCGGCGCCTTTCCATGCCTCTTTCGTACCGTCTGCAATTTGTCCGCAGGATGAACTGCAAGAGGGGGAACCAATGAGAGACTCGCTGGAGGTGTTTGGTCGGGCACATGTCACTCTCATTTCCCATCACGAAGAAGAATTCACCAGAGGTTCAGCCTGCCACCCCGGATCGACAATAGGGCGTGAAGCCATCCAGCCGTGTTGCGTCCCACTCACAAAAAAGCGACTTGGGAAATGGAGCTCAGGGGCACTGCACTTCCCAAACCTGCAGAGTTCTAAACGATAACTATCGCCCCAAAATATATTGAGGTCAGGCTACGAAGAGGCGCTGAACGCAAGGCAGAACTGCAGGAAACGGATGTCAATGGGTACATCGGAATGGCCCCGATAGCACATGAAAAGCGCCAGAACGTGGACAATGATGCAGTTGGCCAAAAAGGGCGTATGCGTTTTTTCCTGAATATATTCAGGAAAAAACGCATACGCCCTTTTTGGCCAACCAAGCAACCTGGGAGAGCAAATCAGCACTACAAAGAAATCTCTCGCCCCCCCCGGGGCAAAAGGGCCAGGCGAAAAAAGTCTAAAAACCAGAAAGGCAGGACAGCCCACGGAGTCAAGGGAGCCTTGTTAAGCTGATGGGCGGGATGTCAATGGCCAACAGCCAACCTTCACAAGTGTATCCTCCTTCCCAAACCATGGAAAACACAGAACCACAGAGCATAGGGCACTTCCACACATGGGCGTTGACCTTCGGAAAATGAAAAAATCAACCAGACACGGGGACCCCAAAGTTGAGGGCTGCTGTCTTGACAAGAACCTCCACTCCGGTACACGTTTCATATCCCAGGAAAGAGCCAAGTGGACAAAGACGAGTGGACAAGTGGACAAAGACAAGTGGACAAGTGGACAAGTGGTGCTACGTAGGTCCAATGGAGTGTCACTCAGCCATGAAATCCACGTCATGAGGCTGGTAGCAGCATCCTGAGTGGATTTAGGTACGATCATCCTCAGTGAAATAAGTCCCACAAAAAAAGAAACTTATGATATCACTTATCGAGGGAATGTAAAAATCGCTCCCCATGCACTGAATCCCCAAACAGAACAGAGTCACGCTTTTAGAAAACACACTTATGCCTGCTTCAGGGGAAAGGTGAGGTGGGGTGACGCATAAAACTCGAGTTTGAAATGAGCACAGATACCCTTCCGAAAACCGAATATGGAATGGACACGACCTACTCCTTGCTCAATCAACTGGACTCACCAGACCCTGTTCATCGCACAAGTATCTATCCGACTAGTAAGCATCTTAAAAGCTAAGTCTTGATATCTCTGTGTAAGTGCATCAAGTGTGTGTCAAGCGGCCTAAAACCAGCAGGGAAAATCAGCTCAGACCCATTCTGAGGATACATTTCCAACATAAAGAAGAAACAAGCAGGGCAAAACAGAGAGAAATTCTTCCAAAATGCGTTCAGGGACTGGCATGCAACCAGGATTGACCACATCTACAGCCCCAGCGGCAGAAGACATAAGGCTGGACACTCTTGGGGCTGAGACGATTGGTGAGGTCGGGAAAGCAAATGCAGACCCTTGAAAGGAATCCTGCGTGCTCCCCATTCCATGGGTCCCAACTCTCCAGGTTCAACGCAATCTTCCGACAGCGAAAGCACTCATTGGAAACCCAGCGGATGCTACACCGTGGGATCGGGAAAGCTTTCTGAAACTCACCTCAGTTTTCATCTCCTGGTGCTCGTGTTCTCCATTCAGGCCCCCTTACTAACAATCTCCCCACTTGGAGACTCGGCGCCTTTCCATGCCTCTTTCGTACCGTCTGCAATTTGTCCGCAGGATGAACTGCAAGAGGGGGAACCAATGAGAGACTCGCTGGACGTGTTTGGTCGGGCACATGTCACTCTCATTTCCCATCACGAAGAAGAATTCACCAGCGGTTCAGCCTGCCACCCCGGATCGACAATAGGGCGTGAAGCCATCCAGCCGTGTTGCGTCCCACTCACAAAAAAGCGACTTGGGAAATGGAGCTCAGGGGCACAGCACTTCCCAAACCTGCAGAGTTCTAAACGATAACTATCGCCCCAAAATATATTGAGGTCAGGCTACGAAGAGGCGCTGAACGCAAGGCAGAACTGCAGGAAACGGATGTCAATGGGTACATCGGAATGGCCCCGATAGCACATGAAAAGCGCCAGAACGTGGACAATGATGTGGTTGGCCAAAAAGGGCGTATGCGTTTTTTCCTGAATATATTCAGGAAAAAACGCATACGCCCTTTTTGGCCAACCAAGCAACCTGGGAGAGCAAATCAGCACTACAAAGAAATCTCTCGCCCCCCCCCCGGGGCAAAAGGGCCAGGCGAAAAAAGTCTAAAAACCAGAAAGGCAGGACAGCCCACGGAGTCAAGGGAGCCTTGTTAAGCTGATGGGCGGGATGTCAATGGCCAACAGCCAATCTTCACAAGTGTATCCTCTTTCCCAAACCATGTAAAACACAGAACCACAGAGCATAGGGCACTTCCACACATGGGCGTTGACGTTGGGAAAATGAAAAAATCAACCAGACACAGGGACCCCAAAGTTGAGGGCTGCTGTCTTGACAAGAACCTCCACTCCGGTACACGTTTCATATCCCAGGAAAGAGCCAAGTGGACAAGTGGACAAAGACAATTGGACAAGTGGACAAGTGGTGCTACGTAGGTCCAATGGAGTGTCACTCAGCCATGAAATCCACGTCATGAGGCTGGTAGCAGCATCCTGAGTGGATTTAGGTACGATCATCCTCAGTGAAATAAGTCCCACAAAAAAAGAAACTTATGATATCACTTATCGAGGGAATGTAAAAATCGCTCCCCATGCACTGAATCCCCAAACAGAACAGAGTCACGCTTTTAGAAAACACACTTATGCCTGCTTCAGGGGAAAGGTGAGGTGGGGTGACGCATAAAACTCGAGTTTGAAATGAGCACAGATACCCTTCCGAAAACCGAATATGGAATGGACACGACCTACTCCTTGCTCAATCAACTGGACTCACCAGACCCTGTTCATCGCACAAGTATCTATCCGACTAGTAAGCATCTTCAAAGCTAAGTCTTGATATCTCTGTGTAAGTGCATCAAGTGTGTGTCAAGCGGCCTAAAACCAGCAGGGAAAATCAGCTCAGACCCATTCTGAGGATACATTTCCAACATAAAGAAGAAACAAGCAGGGCAAAACAGAGAGAAATTCTTCCAAAATGCGTTCAGGGACTGGCATGCAACCAGGATTGACCACATCTACAGCCCCAGCGGCAGAAGACATAAGGCTGGACACTCGTGGGGCTGAGACGATTGGTGAGGTTGGGAAAGCAAATGCAGACCCTTGAAAGGAATCCTGCGTGCTCCCCATTCCATGGGTCCCAACTCTCCAGGTTCAACGCAATCTTCCGACAGCGAAAGCACTCATTGGAAAACCAGCGGATGCTACACCGTGGGATCGGGAAAGCTTTCTGAAACTCACCTCAGTTTTCATCTCCTGGTGCTCGTGTTCTCCATTCAGGCCCCCTTACTAACAATCTCCCCACTTGGAGACTCGGCGCCTTTCCATGCCTCTTTCGTACCGTCTGCAATTTGTCCGCAGGATGAACTGCAAGAGGGGGAACCAATGAGAGACTCGCTGGAGGTGTTTGGTCGGGCACATGTCACTCTCATTTCCCATCACGAAGAAGAATTCACCAGAGGTTCAGCCTGCCACCCCGGATCGACAATAGGGCGTGAAGCCATCCAGCCGTGTTGCGTCCCACTCACAAAAAAGCGACTTGGGAAATGGAGCTCAGGGGCACTGCACTTCCCAAACCTGCAGAGTTCTAAACGATAACTATCGCCCCAAAATATATTGAGGTCAGGCTACGAAGAGGCGCTGAACGCAAGGCAGAACTGCAGGAAACGGATGTCAATGGGTACATCGGAATGGCCCCGATAGCACATGAAAAGCGCCAGAACGTGGACAATGATGCAGTTGGCCAAAAAGGGCGTATGCGTTTTTTCCTGAATATATTCAGGAAAAAACGCATACGCCCTTTTTGGCCAACCAAGCAACCTGGGAGAGCAAATCAGCACTACAAAGAAATCTCTCGCCCCCCCCGGGGCAAAAGGGCCAGGCGAAAAAAGTCTAAAAACCAGAAAGGCAGGACAGGCCACGGAGTCAAGGGAGCCTTGTTAAGCTGATGGGCGGGATGTCAATGGCCAACAGCCAACCTTCACAAGTGTATCCTCCTTCCCAAACCATGGAAAACACAGAACCACAGAGCATAGGGCACTTCCACACATGGGCGTTGACCTTCGGAAAATGAAAAAATCAACCAGACACGGGGACCCCAAAGTTGAGGGCTGCTGTCTTGACAAGAACCTCCACTCCGGTACACGTTTCATATCCCAGGAAAGAGCCAAGTGGACAAAGACGAGTGGACAAGTGGACAAAGACAAGTGGACAAGTGGACAAGTGGTGCTACGTAAGTCCAATGGAGTGTCACTCAGCCATGAAATCCACGTCATGAGGCTGGTAGCAGCATCCTGAGTGGATTTAGGTACGATCATCCTCAGTGAAATAAGTCCCACAAAAAAAGAAACTTATGATATCACTTATCGAGGGAATGTAAAAATCGCTCCCCATGCACTGAATCCCCAAACAGAACAGAGTCACGCTTTTAGAAAACACACTTATGCCTGCTTCAGGGGAAAGGTGAGGTGGGGTGACGCATAAAACTCGAGTTTGAAATGAGCACAGATACCCTTCCGAAAACCGAATATGGAATGGACACGACCTACTCCTTGCTCAATCAACTGGACTCACCAGACCCTGTTCATCGCACAAGTATCTATCCGACTAGTAAGCATCTTAAAAGCTAAGTCTTGATATCTCTGTGTAAGTGCATCAAGTGTGTGTAAAGCGGCCTAAAACCAGCAGGGAAAATCAGCTCAGACCCATTCTGAGGATACATTTCCAACATAAAGAAGAAACAAGCAGGGCAAAACAGAGAGAAATTCTTCCAAAATGCGTTCAGGGACTGGCATGCAACCAGGATTGACCACATCTACAGCCCCAGCGGCAGAAGACATAAGGCTGGACACTCTTGGGGCTGAGACGATTGGTGAGGTTGGGAAAGCAAATGCAGACCCTTGAAAGGAATCCTGCGTGCTCCCCATTCCATGGGTCCCAACTCTCCAGGTTCAACGCAATCTTCCGACAGCGAAAGCACTCATTGGAAACCCAGCGGATGCTACACCGTGGGATCGGGAAAGCTTTCTGAAACTCACCTCAGTTTTCATCTCCTGGTGCTCGTGTTCTCCATTCAGGCCCCCTTACTAACAATCTCCCCACTTGGAGACTCGGCGCCTTTCCATGCCTCTTTCGTACCGTCTGCAATTTGTCCGCAGGATGAACTGCAAGAGGGGGAACCAATGAGAGACTCGCTGGAGGTGTTTGGTCGGGCACATGTCACTCTCATTTCCCATCACGAAGAAGAATTCACCAGAGGTTCAGCCTGCCACCCCGGATCGACAATAGGGCGTGAAGCCATCCAGCCGTGTTGCGTCCCACTCACAAAAAAGCGACTTGGGAAATGGAGCTCAGGGGCACTGCACTTCCCAAACCTGCAGAGTTCTAAACGATAACTATCGCCCCAAAATATATTGAGGTCAGGCTACGAAGAGGCGCTGAACGCAAGGCAGAACTGCAGGAAACGGATGTCAACGGGTACATCGGAATGGCCCCGATAGCACATGAAAAGCGCCAGAACGTGGACAATGATGCGGTTGGCCAAAAAGGGCGTATGCGTTTTTTCCTGAATATATTCAGGAAAAAACGCATACGCCCTTTTTGGCCAACCAAGCAACCTGGGAGAGCAAATCAGCACTACAAAGAAATCTCTCGCCCCCCCCCCCGGGGCAAAAGGGCCAGGCGAAAAAAGTCTAAAAACCAGAAAGGCAGGACAGCCCACGGAGTCAAGGGAGCCTTGTTAAGCTGATGGGCGGGATGTCAATGGCCAACAGCCAATCTTCACAAGTGTATCCTCTTTCCCAAACCATGTAAAACACAGAACCACAGAGCATAGGGCACTGCCACACATGGGCGTTGACCTTGGGAAAATGAAAAAATCAACCAGACACAGGGACCCCAAAGTTGAGGGCTGCTGTCTTGACAAGAACCTCCACTCCGGTACACGTTTCATATCCCAGGAAAGAGCCAAGTGGACAAAGACGAGTGGACAAGTGGACAAAGACAAGTGGACAAGTGGACAAGTGGTGCTACGTAGGTCCAATGGAGTGTCACTCAGCCATGAAATCCACGTCATGAGGCTGGTAGCAGCATCCTGAGTGGATTTAGGTACGATCATCCTCAGTGAAATAAGTCCCACAAAAAAAGAAACTTATGATATCACTTATCGAGGGAATGTAAAAATCGCTCCCCATGCACTGAATCCCCAAACAGAACAGAGTCACGCTTTTAGAAAACACACTTATGCCTGCTTCAGGGGAAAGGTGAGGTGGGGTGACGCATAAAACTCGAGTTTGAAATGAGCACAGATACCCTTCCGAAAACCGAATATGGAATGGACACGACCTACTCCTTGCTCAATCAACTGGACTCACCAGACCCTGTTCATCGCACAAGTATCTATCCGACTAGTAAGCATCTTAAAAGCTAAGTCTTGATATCTCTGTGTAAGTGCATCAAGTGTGTGTAAAGCGGCCTAAAACCAGCAGGGAAAATCAGCTCAGACCCATTCTGAGGATACATTTCCAACATAAAGAAGAAACAAGCAGGGCAAAACAGAGAGAAATTCTTCCAAAATGCGTTCAGGGACTGGCATGCAACCAGGATTGACCACATCTACAGCCCCAGCGGCAGAAGACATAAGGCTGGACACTCTTGGGGCTGAGACGATTGGTGAGGTTGGGAAAGCAAATGCAGACCCTTGAAAGGAATCCTGCGTGCTCCCCATTCCATGGGTCCCAACTCTCCAGGTTCAACGCAATCTTCCGACAGCGAAAGCACTCATTGGAAACCCATCGGATGCTACACCGTGGGATCGGGAAAGCTTTCTGAAACTCACCTCAGTTTTCATCTCCTGGTGCTCGTGTTCTCCATTCAGGCCCCCTTACTAACAATCTCCCCACTTGGAGACTCGGCGCCTTTCCATGCCTCTTTCGTACCGTCTGCAATTTGTCCGCAGGATGAACTGCAAGAGGGGGAACCAATGAGAGACCCGCTGGAGGTGTTTGGTCGGGCACATGTCACTCTCATTTCCCATCACGAAGAAGAATTCACCAGCGGTTCAGCCTGCCACCCCGGATCGACAATAGGGCGTGAAGCCATCCAGCCGTGTTGCGTCCCACTCACAAAAAAGCGACTTGGGAAATGGAGCTCAGGGGCACTGCACTTCCCAAACCTGCAGAGTTCTAAACGATAACTATCGCCCCAAAATATATTGAGGTCAGGCTACGAAGAGGCGCTGAACGCAAGGCAGAACTGCAGGAAACGGATGTCAACGGGTACATCGGAATGGCCCCGATAGCACATGAAAAGCGCCAGAAAGTGGACAATGATGCGGTTGGCCAAAAAGGGCGTATGCGTTTTTTCCTGAATATATTCAGGAAAAAACGCATACGCCCTTTTTGGCCAACCAAGCAACCTGGGAGAGCAAATCAGCACTACAAAGAAATCTCTCGCCCCCCCCCCCGGGGCAAAAGGGCCAGGGGAAAAAAGTCTAAGAACCAGAAAGGCAGGACAGCCCACGGAGTCAAGGGAGCCTTGTTAAGCTGATGGGCGGGATGTCAATGGCCAACAGCCAATCTTCACAAGTGTATCCTCTTTCCCAAACCATGGAAAACACAGAACCACAGAGCATAGGGCACTTCCACACATGGGCGTTGACCTCGGGAAAATGAAAAAATCAACCAGACACAGGGACCCCAAAGTTGAGGGCTGCTGTCTTGACAAGAACCTCCACTCCGGTACACGTTTCATATCCCAGGAAAGAGCCAAGTGGACAAAGACGAGTGGACAAGTGGACAAAGACAAGTGGACAAGTGGACAAGTGGTGCTACGTAGGTCCAATGGAGTGTCACTCAGCCATGAAATCCACGTCATGAGGCTGGTAGCAGCATCCTGAGTGGATTTAGGTACGATCATCCTCAGTGAAATAAGTCCCACAAAAAAAGAGACTTATGATATCACTTATCGAGGGAATGTAAAATTCGCTCCCCATGCACTGAATCCCCAAACAGAACAGAGTCACGCTTTTAGAAAACACACTTATGCCTGCTTCAGGGGAAAGGTGAGGTGGGGTGACGCATAAAACTCGAGTTTGAAATGAGCACAGATACCCTTCCGAAAACCGAATATGGAATGGACACGACCTACTCCTTTCTCAATCAACTGGACTCACCAGACCCTGTTCATCGCACAAGAATCTATCCGACTAGTAAGCATCTTCAAAGCTAAGTCTTGATATCTCTGTGTAAGTGCATCAAGTGTGTGTCAAGCGGCCTAAAACCAGCAGGGAAAATCAGCTCAGACCCATTCTGAGGATACATTTCCAACATAAAGAAGAAACAAGCAGGGCAAAACAGAGAGAAATTCTTCCAAAATGCGTTCAGGGACTGGCATGCAACCAGGATTGACCACATCTACAGCCCCAGCGGCAGAAGACATAAGGCTGGACACTCTTGGGGCTGAGACGATTGGTGAGGTTGGGAAAGCAAATGCAGACCCTTGAAAGGAATCCTGCGTGCTCCCCATTCCATGGGTCCCAACTCTCCAGGTTCAACGCAATCTTCCGACAGCGAAAGCACTCATTGGAAACCCAGCGGTTGCTACACCGTGGGATCGGGAAAGCTTTCTGAAACTCACCTCAGTTTTCATCTCCTGGTGCTCGTGTTCTCCATTCAGGCCCCCTTACTAACAATCTCCCCACTTGGAGACTCGGCGCCTTTCCATGCCTCTTTCGTACCGTCTGCAATTTGTCCGCAGGATGAACTGCAAGAGGGGGAACCAATGAGAGACTCGCTGGAGGTGTTTGGTCGGGCACATGTCACTCTCATTTCCCATCACGAAGAAGAATTCACCAGCGGTTCAGCCTGCCACCCCGGATCGACAATAGGCCGTGTAGCCATCCAGCCGTGTTGCGTCCCACTCACAAAAAAGCGACTTGGGAAATGGAGCTCAGGGGCACTGCACTTCCCAAACCTGCAGAGTTCTAAACGATAACTATCGCCCCAAAATATATTGAGGTCAGGCTACGAAGAGGCGCTGAACGCAAGGCAGAACTGCAGGAAACGGATGTCAACGGGTACATCGGAATGGCCCCGATAGCACATGAAAAGCGCCAGAACGTGGACAATGATGCGGTTGGCCAAAAAGGGCGTATGCGTTTTTTCCTGAATATATTCAGGAAAAAACGCATACGCCCTTTTTGGCCAACCAAGCAACCTGGGAGAGCAAATCAGCACTACAAAGAAATCTCTCGCCCCCCCCCGGGGCAAAAGGGCCAGGCGAAAAAAGTCTAAAAACCAGAAAGGCAGGACAGCCCACGGAGTCAAGGGAGCCTTGTTAAGCTGATGGGCGGGATGTTAATGGCCAACAGCCAATCTTCACAAGTGTATCCTCTTTCCCAAACCATGTAAAACACAGAACCACAGAGCATAGGGCACTTCCACACATGGGCGTTGACCTCGGGAAAATGAAAAAATCAACCAGACACAGGGACCCCAAAGTTGAGGGCTGCTGTCTTGACAAGAACCTCCACTCCGGTACACGTTTCATATCCCAGGAAAGAGCCAAGTGGACAAAGACGAGTGGACAAGTGGACAAAGACAAGTGGACAAGTGGTGCTACGTAGGTCCAATGGAGTGTCACTCAGCCATGAAATCCACGTCATGAGGCTGGTAGCAGCATCCTGAGTGGATTTAGGTACGATCATCCTCAGTGAAATAAGTCCCACAAAAAAAGAAACTTATGATATCACTTATCGAGGGAATGTAAAAATCGCTCCCCATGCACTGAATCCCCAAACAGAACAGAGTCACGCTTTTAGAAAACACACTTATGCCTGCTTCAGGGGAAAGGTGAGGTGGGGTGACGCATAAAACTCGAGTTTGAAATGAGCACAGATACCCTTCCAAAAACCGAATATGGAATGGACACGACCTACTCCTTGCTCAATCAACTGGACTCACCAGACCCTGTTCATCGCACAAGTATCTATCCGACTAGTAAGCATCTTCAAAGCTAAGTCTTGATATCTCTGTGTAAGTGCATCAAGTGTGTGTCAAGCGGCCTAAAACCAGCAGGGAAAATCAGCTCAGACCCATTCTGAGGATACATTTCCAACATAAAGAAGAAACAAGCAGGGCAAAACAGAGAGAAATTCTTCCAAAATGCGTTCAGGGACTGGCATGCAACCAGGATTGACCACATCTACAGCCCCAGCGGCAGAAGACATAAGGCTGGACACTCTTGGGGCTGAGACGATTGGTGAGGTTGGGAAAGCAAATGCAGACCCTTGAAAGGAATCCTGCGTGCTCCCCATTCCATGGGTCCCAACTCTCCAGGTTCAACGCAATCTTCCGACAGCGAAAGCACTCATTGGAAACCCAGCGGTTGCTACACCGTGGGATCGGGAAAGCTTTCTGAAACTCACCTCAGTTTTCATCTCCTGGTGCTCGTGTTCTCCATTCAGGCCCCCTTACTAACAATCTCCCCACTTGGAGACTCGGCGCCTTTCCATGCCTCTTTCGTACCGTCTGCAATTTGTCCGCAGGATGAACTGCAAGAGGGGGAACCAATGAGAGACTCGCTGGAGGTGTTTGGTCGGGCACATGTCACTCTCATTTCCCATCACGAAGAAGAATTCACCAGCGGTTCAGCCTGCCACCCCGGATCGACAATAGGGCGTGAAGCCATCCAGCCGTGTTGCGTCCCACTCACAAAAAAGCGACTTGGGAAATGGAGCTCAGGGGCACTGCACTTCCCAAACCTGCAGAGTTCTAAATGATAACTATCGCCCCAAAATATATTGAGGTCAGGCTACGAAGAGGCGCTGAACGCAAGGCAGAACTGCAGGAAACGGATGTCAACGGGTACATCGGAATGGCCGCGATAGCACATGAAAAGCGCCAGAACGTGGACAATGATGCGGTTGGCCAAAAAGGGCGTATGCGTTTTTTCCTGAATATATTCAGGAAAAAACGCATACGCCCTTTTTGGCCAACCAAGCAACCTGGGAGAGCAAATCAGCACTACAAAGAAATCTCTCGCCCACCCCCCGGGGCAAAAGGGCCAGGCGAAAAAAGTCTGAAAACCAGAAAGGCAGGACAGCCCACGGAGTCAAGGGAGCCTTGTTAAGCTGATGGGCGGGATGTCAATGGCCAACAGCCAATCTTCACAAGTGTATCCTCTTTCCCAAACCATGTAAAACACAGAACCACAGAGCATAGGGCACTTCCACACATGGGCGTTGACCTTGGGAAAATGAAAAAATCAACCAGACACAGGGACCCCAAAGTTGACGGCTGCTGTCTTGACAAGAACCTCCACTCCGGTACACGTTTCATATCCCAGGAAAGAGCCAAGTGGACAAAGACGAGTGGACAAGTGGACAAAGACAAGTGGACAAGTGGACAAGTGGTCCTACGTAGGTCCAATGGAGTGTCACTCAGCCATGAAATCCACGTCATGAGGCTGGTAGCAGCATCCTGAGTGGATTTAGGTATGATCATCCTCAGTGAAATAAGTCCCACAAAAAAAGAAACTTATGATATCACTTATCGAGGGAATGTAAAAATCGCTCCCCATGCACTGAATCCCCAAACAGAACAGAGTCACGCTTTTAGAAAACACACTTATGCCTGCTTCAGGGGAAAGGTGAGGTGGGGTGACGCATAAAACTCGAGTTTGAAATGAGCACAGATACCCTTCCGAAAACCGAATATGGAATGGACACGACCTACTCCTTGCTCAATCAACTGGACTCACCAGACCCTGTTCATCGCACAAGTATCTATCCGACTAGTAAGCATCTTCAAAGCTAAGTCTTGATATCTCTGTGTAAGTGCATCAAGTGTGTGTCAAGCGGCCTAAAACCAGCAGGGAAAATCAGCTCAGACCCATTCTGAGGATACATTTCCAACATAAAGAAGAAACAAGCAGGGCAAAACAGAGAGAAATTCTTCCAAAATGCGTTCAGGGACTGGCATGCAACCAGGATTGACCACATCTACAGCCCCAGCGGCAGAAGACATAAGGCTGGACACTCTTGGGGCTGAGACGATTGGTGAGGTTGGGAAAGCAAATGCAGACCCTTGAAAGGAATCCTGCGTGCTCCCCATTCCATGGGTCCCAACTCTCCAGGTTCAACGCAATCTTCCGACAGCGAAAGCACTCATTGGAAACCCAGCGGATGCTACACCGTGGGATCGGGAAAGCTTTCTGAAACTCACCTCAGTTTTCATCTCCTGGTGCTCGTGTTCTCCATTCAGGCCCCCTTACTAACAATCTCCCCACTTGGAGACTCGGCGCCTTTCCATGCCTCTTTCGTACCGTCTGCAATTTGTCCGCAGGATGAACTGCAAGAGGGGGAACCAATGAGAGACTCGCTGGAGGTGTTTGGTCGGGCACATGTCACTCTCATTTCCCATCACGAAGAAGAATTCACCAGCGGTTCAGCCTGCCACCCCGGATCGACAATAGGGCGTGAAGCCATCCAGCCGTGTTGCGTCCCACTCACAAAAAAGCGACTTGGGAAATGGAGCTCAGGGGCACTGCACTTCCCAAACCTGCAGAGTTCTAAACGATAACTATCGCCCCAAAATATATTGAGGTCAGGCTACGAAGAGGCGCTGAACGCAAGGCAGAACTGCAGGAAACGGATGTCAACGGGTACATCGGAATGGCCCCGATAGCACATGAAAAGCGCCAGAACGTGGACAATGATGCGGTTGGCCAAAAAGGGCGTATGCGTTTTTTCCTGAATATATTCAGGAAAAAACGCATACGCCCTTTTTGGCCAACCAAGCAACCTGGGAGAGCAAATCAGCACTACAAAGAAATCTCTCGCCCCCCCCCCCCCCGGGGCAAAAGGGCCAGGTGAAAAAAGTCTAAAAACCAGAAAGGCAGGACAGCCCACGGAGTCAAGGGAGCCTTGTTAAGCTGATGGGCGGGATGTCAATGGCCAACAGCCAATCTTCACAAGTGTATCCTCTTTCCCAAACCATGGAAAACACAGAACCACAGAGCATAGGGCACTTCCACACATGGGCGTTGACCTTGGGAAAATGAAATAATCAACCAGACACAGGGACCCCAAAGTTGAGGGCTGCTGTCTTGACAAGAACCTCCACTCCGGTACACGTTTCATATCCCAGGAAAGAGCCAAGTGGACAAAGGAGTGGACAAGTGGACAAAGACAAGTGGACAAGTGGACAAGTGGTGCTACGTAGGTCCAATGGAGTGTCACTCAGCCATGAAATCCACGTCATGAGGCTGGTAGCAGCATCCTGAGTGGATTTAGGTACGATCATCCTCAGTGAAATAAGTCCCACAAAAAAAGAAACTTATGATATCACTTATCGAGGGAATGTAAAAATCGCTCCCCATGCACTGAATCCCCAAACAGAACAGAGTCACGCTTTTAGAAAACACACTTATGCCTGCTTCAGGGGAAAGGTGAGGTGGGGTGACGCATAAAACTCGAGTTTGAAATGAGCACAGATACCCTTCCAAAAACCGAATATGGAATGGACACGACCTACTCCTTGCTCAATCAACTGGACTCACCAGACCCTGTTCATCGCACAAGTATCTATCCGACTAGTAAGCATCTTCAAAGCTAAGTCTTGATATCTCTGTGTAAGTGCATCAAGTGTGTGTAAAGCGGCCTAAAACCAGCAGGGAAAATCAGCTCAGACCCATTCTGAGGATACATTTCCAACATAAAGAAGAAACAAGCAGGGCAAAACAGAGAGAAATTCTTCCAAAATGCGTTCAGGGACTGGCATGCAACCAGGATTGACCACATCTACAGCCCCAGCGGCAGAAGACATAAGGCTGGACACTCTTGGGGCTGAGACGATTGGTGAGGTTGGGAAAGCAAATGCAGACCCTTGAAAGGAATCCTGCGTGCTCCCCATTCCATGGGTCCCAACTCTCCAGGTTCAACGCAATCTTCCGACAGTGAAAGCACTCATTGGAAACCCAGCGGTTGCTACACCGTGGGATCAGGAAAGCTTTCTGAAACTCACCTCAGTTTTCATCTCCTGGTGCTCGTGTTCTCCATTCAGGCCCCCTTACTAACAATCTCCCCACTTGGAGACTCGGCGCCTTTCCATGCCTCTTTCGTACCGTCTGCAATTTGTCCGCAGGATGAACTGCAAGAGGGGGAACCAATGAGAGACTCGCTGGAGGTGTTTGGTCGGGCACATGTCACTCTCATTTCCCATCACGAAGAAGAATTCACCAGCGGTTCAGCCTGCCACCCCGGATCGACAATAGGGCGTGAAGCCATCCAGCCGTGTTGCGTCCCACTCACAAAAAAGCGACTTGGGAAATGGAGCTCAGGGGCACTGCACTTCCCAAACCTGCAGAGTTCTAAACGATAACTATCGCCCCAAAATATATTGAGGTCAGGCTACGAAGAGGCGATGAACGCAAGGCAGAACTGCAGGAAACGGATGTCAACGGGTACATCGGAATGGCCGCGATAGCACATGAAAAGCGCCAGAACGTGGACAATGATGCGGTTGGCCAAAAAGGGCGTATGCGTTTTTTCCTGAATATATTCAGGAAAAAACGCATACGCCCTTTTTGGCCAACCAAGCAACCTGGGAGAGCAAATCAGCACTACAAAGAAATCTCTCGCCCCCCCCCCGGGGCAAAAGGGCCAGGCGAAAAAAGTCTAAAAACCAGAAAGGCAGGACAGCCCACGGAGTCAAGGGAGCCTTGTTAAGCTGATGGGCGGGATGTCAATGGCCAACAGCCAATCTTCACAAGTGTATCCTCTTTCCCAAACCATGGAAAACACAGAACCACAGAGCATAGGGCACTTCCACACATGGGCGTTGACCTTGGGAAAATGAAAAAATCAACCAGACACAGGGACCCCAAAGTTGAGGGCTGCTGTCTTGACAAGAACCTCCACTCCGGTACACGTTTCATATCCCAGGAAAGAGCCAAGTGGACAAAGACGAGTGGACAAGTGGACAAAGACAAGTGGACAAGTGGACAAGTGGTGCTACGTAGGTCCAATGGAGTGTCACTCAGCCATGAAATCCACGTCATGAGGCTGGTAGCAGCATCCTGAGTGGATTTAGGTACGATCATCCTCAGTGAAATAAGTCCCACAAAAAAAGAAACTTATGATATCACTTATCGAGGGAATGTAAAAATCGCTCCCCATGCACTGAATCCCCAAACAGAACAGAGTCACGCTTTTAGAAAACACACTTATGCCTGCTTCAGGGGAAAGGTGAGGTGGGGTGACGCATAAAACTCGAGTTTGAAATGAGCACAGATACCCTTCCGAAAACCGAATATGGAATGGACACGACCTACTCCTTGCTCAATCAACTGGACTCACCAGACCCTCTTCATCGCACAAGTATCTATCCGACTAGTAAGCATCTTAAAAGCTAAGTCTTGATATCTCTGTGTAAGTGCATCAAGTGTGTGTAAAGCGGCCTAAAACCAGCAGGGAAAATCAGCTCAGACCCATTCTGAGGATACATTTCCAACATAAAGAAGAAACAAGCAGGGCAAAACAGAGAGAAATTCTTCCAAAATGCGTTCAGGGACTGGCATGCAACCAGGATTGACCACATCTACAGCCCCAGCGGCAGAAGACATAAGGCTGGACACTCTTGGGGCTGAGACGATTGGTGAGGTTGGGAAAGCAAATGCAGACCCTTGAAAGGAATCCTGCGTGCTCCCCATTCCATGGGTCCCAACTCTCCAGGTTCAACGCAATCTTCCGACAGCGAAAGCACTCATTGGAAACCCAGCGGATGCTACACCGTGGGATCGGGAAAGCTTTCTGAAACTCACCTCAGTTTTCATCTCCTGGTGCTCGTGTTCTCCATTCAGGCCCCCTTACTAACAATCTCCCCACTTGGAGACTCGGCGCCTTTCCATGCCTCTTTCGTACCGTCTGCAATTTGTCCGCAGGATGAACTGCAAGAGGGGGAACCAATGAGAGACTCGCTGGAGGTGTTTGGTCGGGCACATGTCACTCTCATTTCCCATCACGAAGAAGAATTCACCAGCGGTTCAGCCTGCCACCCCGGATCGACAATAGGGCGTGAAGCCATCCAGCCGTGTTGCGTCCCACTCACAAAAAAGCGACTTGGGAAATGGAGCTCAGGGGCACTGCACTTCCCAAACCTGCAGAGTTCTAAACGATAACTATCGCCCCAAAATATATTGAGGTCAGGCTACGAAGAGGCGCTGAACGCAAGGCAGAACTGCAGGAAACGGATGTCAACGGGTACATCGGAATGGCCCCGATAGCACATGAAAAGCGCCAGAACGTGGACAATGATGCGGTTGGCCAAAAAGGGCGTATGCGTTTTTTCCTGAATATATTCAGGAAAAAACGCATACGCCCTTTTTGGCCAACCAAGCAACCTGGGAGAGCAAATCAGCACTACAAAGAAATCTCTCGCCCCCCCCCCCCGGGGCAAAAGGGCCAGGCGAAAAAAGTCTAAAAACCAGAAAGGCAGGACAGCCCACGGAGTCAAGGGAGCCTTGTTAAGCTGATGGGCGGGATGTCAATGGCCAACAGCCAATCTTCACAAGTGTATCCTCTTTCCCAAACCATGTAAAACACAGAACCACAGAGCATAGGGCACTTCCACACATGGGCGTTGACCTTGGGAAAATGAAAAAATCAACCAGACACAGGGACCCCAAAGTTGAGGGCTGCTGTCTTGACAAGAACCTCCACTCCGGTACACGTTTCATATCCCAGGAAAGAGCCAAGTGGACAAAGACGAGTGGACAAGTGGACAAAGACAAGTGGACAAGTGGACAAGTGGTGCTACGTAGGTCCAATGGAGTGTCACTCAGCCATGAAATCCACGTCATGAGGCTGGTAGCAGCATCCTGAGTGGATTTAGGTACGATCATCCTCAGTGAAATAAGTCCCACAAAAAAAGAAACTTATGATATCACTTATCGAGGGAATGTAAAAATCGCTCCCCATGCACTGAATCCCCAAACAGAACAGAGTCACGCTTTTAGAAAACACACTTATGCCTGCTTCAGGGGAAAGGTGAGGTGGGGTGACGCATAAAACTCGAGTTTGAAATGAGCACAGATACCCTTCCGAAAACCGAATATGGAATGGACACGACCTACTCCTTGCTCAATCAACTGGACTCACCAGACCCTGTTCATCGCACAAGTATCTATCCGACTAGTAAGCATCTTCAAAGCTAAGTCTTGATATCTCTGTGTAAGTGCATCAAGTGTGTGTCAAGCGGCCTAAAACCAGCAGGGAAAATCAGCTCAGACCCATTCTGAGGATACATTTCCAACATAAAGAAGAAACAAGCAGGGCAAAACAGAGAGAAATTCTTCCAAAATGCGTTCAGGGACTGGCATGCAACCAGGATTGACCACATCTACAGCCCCAGCGGCAGAAGACATAAGGCTGGACACTCTTGGGGCTGAGACGATTGGTGAGGTTGGGAAAGCAAATGCAGACCCTTGAAAGGAATCCTGCGTGCTCCCCATTCCATGGGTCCCAACTCTCCAGGTTCAACGCAATCTTCCGACAGCGAAAGCACTCATTGGAAACCCAGCGGTTGCTACACCGTGGGATCAGGAAAGCTTTCTGAAACTCACCTCAGTTTTCATCTCCTGGTGCTCGTATTCTCCATTCAGGCCCCCTTACTAACAATCTCCCCACTTGGAGACTCGGCGCCTTTCCATGCCTCTTTCGTACCGTCTGCAATTTGTCCGCAGGATGAACTGCAAGAGGGGGAACCAATGAGAGACTCGCTGGAGGTGTTTGGTCGGGCACATGTCACTCTCATTTCCCATCACGAAGAAGAATTCACCAGCGGTTCAGCCTGCCACCCCGGATCGACAATAGGGCGTGAAGCCATCCAGCCGTGTTGCGTCCCACTCACAAAAAAGCGACTTGGGAAATGGAGCTCAGGGGCACTGCACTTCCCAAACCTGCAGAGTTCTAAACGATAACTATCGCCCCAAAATATATTGAGGTCAGGCTACGAAGAGGCGCTGAACGCAAGGCAGAACTGCAGGAAACGGATGTCAACGGGTACATCGGAATGGCCCCGATAGCACATGAAAAGCGCCAGAACGTGGACAATGATGCGGTTGGCCAAAAAGGGCGTATGCGTTTTTTCCTGAATATATTCAGGAAAAAACGCATACGCCCTTTTTGGCCAACCAAGCAACCTGGGAGAGCAAATCAGCACTACAAAGAAATCTCTCGCCCCCCCCCCGGGGCAAAAGGGCCAGGCGAAAAAAGTCTAAAAACCAGAAAGGCAGGACAGCCCACGGAGTCAAGGGAGCCTTGTTAAGCTGATGGGCGGGATGTCAATGGCCAACAGCCAATCTTCACAAGTGTATCCTCTTTCCCAAACCATGGAAAACACAGAACCACAGAGCATAGGGCACTTCCACACATGGGCGTTGACCTTGGGAAAATGAAAAAATCAACCAGACACAGGGACCCCAAAGTTGAGGGCTGCTGTCTTGACAAGAACCTCCACTCCGGTACACGTTTCATATCCCAGGAAAGAGCCAAGTGGACAAAGACGAGTGGACAAGTGGACAAAGACAAGTGGACAAGTGGACAAGTGGTGCTACGTAGGTCTAATGGAGTGTCACTCAGCCATGAAATCCACGTCATGAGGCTGGTAGCAGCATCCTGAGTGGATTTAGGTACGATCATCCTCAGTGAAATAAGTCCCACAAAAAAAGAAACTTATGATATCACTTATCGAGGGAATGTAAAAATCGCTCCCCATGCACTGAATCCCCAAACAGAACAGAGTCACGCTTTTAGAAAACACACTTATGCCTGCTTCAGGGGAAAGGTGAGGTGGGGTGACGCATAAAACTCGAGTTTGAAATGAGCACAGATACCCTTCTGAAAACCGAATATGGAATGGACACGACCTACTCCTTGCTCAATCAACTGGACTCACCAGACCCTGTTCATCGCACAAGTATCTATCCGACTAGTAAGCATCTTCAAAGCTAAGTCTTGATATCTCTGTGTAAGTGCATCAAGTGTGTGTCAAGCGGCCTAAAACCAGCAGGGAAAATCAGCTCAGACCCATTCTGAGGATACATTTCCAACATAAAGAAGAAACAAGCAGGGCAAAACAGAGAGAAATTCTTCCAAAATGCGTTCAGGGACTGGCATGCAACCAGGATTGACCACATCTACAGCCCCAGCGGCAGAAGACATAAGGCTGGACACTCGTGGGGCTGAGACGATTGGTGAGGTTGGGAAAGCAAATGCAGACCCTTGAAAGGAATCCTGCGTGCTCCCCATTCCATGGGTCCCAACTCTCCAGGTTCAACGCAATCTTCCGACAGCGAAAGCACTCATTGGAAACCCAGCGGATGCTACACCGTGGGATCGGGAAAGCTTTCTGAAACTCACCTCAGTTTTCATCTCCTGGTGCTCGTGTTCTCCATTCAGGCCCCCTTACTAACAATCTCCCCACTTGGAGACTCGGCGCCTTTCCATGCCTCTTTCGTACCGTCTGCAATTTGTCCGCAGGATGAACTGCAAGAGGGGGAACCAATGAGAGACTCGCTGGAGGTGTTTGGTCGGGCACATGTCACTCTCATTTCCCATCACGAAGAAGAATTCACCAGCGGTTCAGCCTGCCACCCCGGATCGACAATAGGGCGTGAAGCCATCCAGCCGTGTTGCGTCCCACTCACAAAAAAGCGACTTGGGAAATGGAGCTCAGGGGCACTGCACTTCCCAAACCTGCAGAGTTCTAAACGATAACTATCGCCCCAAAATATATTGAGGTCAGGCTACGAAGAGGCGCTGAACGCAAGGCAGAACTGCAGGAAACGGATGTCAATGGGTACATCGGAATGGCCGCGATAGCACATGAAAAGCGCCAGAACGTGGACAATGATGCGGTTGGCCAAAAAGGGCGTATGCGTTTTTTCCTGAATATATTCAGGAAAAAACGCATACGCCCTTTTTGGCCAACCAAGCAACCTGGGAGAGCAAATCAGCACTACAAAGAAATCTCTCGCCCACCCCCCGGGGCAAAAGGGCCAGGCGAAAAAAGTCTGAAAACCAGAAAGGCAGGACAGCCCACGGAGTCAAGGGAGCCTTGTTAAGCTGATGGGCGGGATGTCAATGGCCAACAGCCAATCTTCACAAGTGTATCCTCTTTCCCAAACCATGTAAAACACAGAACCACAGAGCATAGGGCACTTCCACACATGGGCGTTGACCTTGGGAAAATGAAAAAATCAACCAGACACAGGGACCCCAAAGTTGACGGCTGCTGTCTTGACAAGAACCTCCACTCCGGTACACGTTTCATATCCCAGGAAAGAGCCAAGTGGACAAAGACGAGTGGACAAGTGGACAAAGACAAGTGGACAAGTGGACAAGTGGTCCTACGTAGGTCCAATGGAGTGTCACTCAGCCATGAAATCCACGTCATGAGGCTGGTAGCAGCATCCTGAGTGGATTTAGGTATGATCATCCTCAGTGAAATAAGTCCCACAAAAAAAGAAACTTATGATATCACTTATCGAGGGAACGTAAAAATCGCTCCCCATGCACTGAATCCCCAAACAGAACAGAGTCACGCTTTTAGAAAACACACTTATGCCTGCTTCAGGGGAAAGGTGAGGTGGGGTGACGCATAAAACTCGAGTTTGAAATGAGCACAGATACCCTTCCGAAAACCGAATATGGAATGGACACGACCTACTCCTTGCTCAATCAACTGGACTCACCAGACCCTGTTCATCGCACAAGTATCTATCCGACTAGTAAGCATCTTAAAAGCTAAGTCTTGATATCTCTGTGTAAGTGCATCAAGTGTGTGTAAAGCGGCCTAAAACCAGCAGGGAAAATCAGCTCAGACCCATTCTGAGGATACATTTCCAACATAAAGAAGAAACAAGCAGGGCAAAACAGAGAGAAATTCTTCCAAAATGCGTTCAGGGACTGGCATGCAACCAGGATTGACCACATCTACAGCCCCAGCGGCAGAAGACATAAGGCTGGACACTCTTGGGGCTGAGACGATTGGTGAGGTTGGGAAAGCAAATGCAGACCCTTGAAAGGAATCCTGCGTGCTCCCCATTCCATGGGTCCCAACTCTCCAGGTTCAACGCAATCTTCCGACAGCGAAAGCACTCATTGGAAACCCAGCGGATGCTACACCGTGGGATCGGGAAAGCTTTCTGAAACTCACCTCAGTTTTCATCTCCTGGTGCTCGTGTTCTCCATTCAGGCCCCCTTACTAACAATCTCCCCACTTGGAGACTCGGCGCCTTTCCATGCCTCTTTCGTACCGTCTGCAATTTGTCCGCAGGATGAACTGCAAGAGGGGGAACCAATGAGAGACTCGCTGGAGGTGTTTGGTCGGGCACATGTCACTCTCATTTCCCATCACGAAGAAGAATTCACCAGCGGTTCAGCCTGCCACCCCGGATCGACAATAGGGCGTGAAGCCATCCAGCCGTGTTGCGTCCCACTCACAAAAAAGCGACTTGGGAAATGGAGCTCAGGGGCACTGCACTTCCCAAACCTGCAGAGTTCTAAACGATAACTATCGCCCCAAAATATATTGAGGTCAGGCTACGAAGAGGCGCTGAACGCAAGGCAGAACTGCAGGAAACGGATGTCAACGGGTACATCGGAATGGCCGCGATAGCACATGAAAAGCGCCAGAACGTGGACAATGATGCGGTTGGCCAAAAAGGGCGTATGCGTTTTTTCCTGAATATATTCAGGAAAAAACGCATACGCCCTTTTTGGCCAACCAAGCAACCTGGGAGAGCAAATCAGCACTACAAAGAAATCTCTCGCCCACCCCCCGGGGCAAAAGGGCCAGGCGAAAAAAGTCTGAAAACCAGAAAGGCAGGACAGCCCACGGAGTCAAGGGAGCCTTGTTAAGCTGATGGGCGGGATGTCAATGGCCAACAGCCAATCTTCACAAGTATATCCTCTTTCCCAAACCATGTAAAACACAGAACCACAGAGCATAGGGCACTTCCACACATGGGCGTTGACCTTGGGAAAATGAAAAAATCAACCAGACACAGGGACCCCAAAGTTGACGGCTGCTGTCTTGACAAGAACCTCCACTCCGGTACACGTTTCATATCCCAGGAAAGAGCCAAGTGGACAAAGACGAGTGGACAAGTGGACAAAGACAAGTGGACAAGTGGACAAGTGGTCCTACGTAGGTCCAATGGAGTGTCACTCAGCCATGAAATCCACGTCATGAGGCTGGTAGCAGCATCCTGAGTGGATTTAGGTATGATCATCCTCAGTGAAATAAGTCCCACAGAAAAAGAAACTTATGATATCACTTATCGAGGGAACGTAAAAATCGCTCCCCATGCACTGAATCCCCAAACAGAACAGAGTCACGCTTTTAGAAAACACACTTATGCCTGCTTCAGGGGAAAGGTGAGGTGGGGTGACGCATAAAACTCGAGTTTGAAATGAGCACAGATACCCTTCCGAAAACCGAATATGGAATGGACACGACCTACTCCTTGCTCAATCAACTGGACTCACCAGACCCTCTTCATCGCACAAGTATCTATCCGACTAGTAAGCATCTTCAAAGCTAAGTCTTGATATCTCTGTGTAAGTGCATCAAGTGTGTGTAAAGCGGCCTAAAACCAGCAGGGAAAATCAGCTCAGACCCATTCTGAGGATACATTTCCAACATAAAGAAGAAACAAGCAGGGCAAAACAGAGAGAAATTCTTCCAAAATGCGTTCAGGGACTGGCATGCAACCAGGATTGACCACATCTACAGCCCCAGCGGCAGAAGACATAAGGCTGGACACTCTTGGGGCTGAGACGATTGGTGAGGTTGGGAAAGCAAATGCAGACCCTTGAAAGGAATCCTGCGTGCTCCCCATTCCATGGGTCCCAACTCTCCAGGTTCAACGCAATCTTCCGACAGCGAAAGCACTCATTGGAAACCCAGCGGATGCTACACCGTGGGATCGGGAAAGCTTTCTGAAACTCACCTCAGTTTTCATCTCCTGGTGCTCGTGTTCTCCATTCAGGCCCCCTTACTAACAATCTCCCCACTTGGAGACTCGGCGCCTTTCCATGCCTCTTTCGTACCGTCTGCAATTTGTCCGCAGGATGAACTGCAAGAGGGGGAACCAATGAGAGACTCGCTGGAGGTGTTTGGTCGGGCACATGTCACTCTCATTTCCCATCACGAAGAATAATTCACCAGCGGTTCAGCCTGCCACCCCGGATCGACAATAGGGCGTGAAGCCATCCAGCCGTGTTGCGTCCCACTCACAAAAAAGCGACTTGGGAAATGGAGCTCAGGGGCACTGCACTTCCCAAACCTGCAGAGTTCTAAACGATAACTATCGCCCCAAAATATATTGAGGTCAGGCTACGAAGAGGCGCTGAACGCAAGGCAGAACTGCAGGAAACGGATGTCAACGGGTACATCGGAATGGCCGCGATAGCACATGAAAAGCGCCAGAACGTGGACAATGATGCGGTTGGCCAAAAAGGGCGTATGCGTTTTTTCCTGAATATATTCAGGAAAAAACGCATACGCCCTTTTTGGCCAACCAAGCAACCTGGGAGAGCAAATCAGCACTACAAAGAAATCTCTCGCCCCCCCCCCCCCCCGGGGCAAAAGGGCCAGGCGAAAAATGTCTAAAAACCAGAAAGGCAGGACAGCCCACGGAGTCAAGGGAGCCTTGTTAAGCTGATGGGCGGGATGTCAATGGCCAACAGCCAATCTTCACAAGTGTATCCTCTTTCCCAAACCATGTAAAACACAGAACCACAGAGCATAGGGCACTTCCACACATGGGCGTTGACCTTGGGAAAATGAAAAAATCAACCAGACACAGGGACCCCAAAGTTGACGGCTGCTGTCTTGACAAGAACCTCCACTCCGGTACACGTTTCATATCCCAGGAAAGAGCCAAGTGGACAAAGACGAGTGGACAAGTGGACAAAGACAAGTGGACAAGTGGACAAGTGGTCCTACGTAGGTCCAATGGAGTGTCACTCAGCCATGAAATCCACGTCATGAGGCTGGTAGCAGCATCCTGAGTGGATTTAGGTATGATCATCCTCAGTGAAATAAGTCCCACAAAAAAAGAAACTTATGATATCACTTATCGAGGGAATGTAAAAATCGCTCCCCATGCACTGAATCCCCAAACAGAACAGAGTCACGCTTTTAGAAAACACACTTATGCCTGCTTCAGGGGAAAGGTGAGGTGGGGTGACGCATAAAACTCGAGTTTGAAATGAGCACAGATACCCTTCCGAAAACCGAATATGGAATGGACACGACCTACTCCTTGCTCAATCAACTGGACTCACCAGACCCTGTTCATCGCACAAGTATCTATCCGACTAGTAAGCATCTTAAAAGCTAAGTCTTGATATCTCTGTGTAAGTGCATCAAGTGTGTGTAAAGCGGCCTAAAACCAGCAGGGAAAATCAGCTCAGACCCATTCTGAGGATACATTTCCAACATAAAGAAGAAACAAGCAGGGCAAAACAGAGAGAAATTCTTCCAAAATGCGTTCAGGGACTGGCATGCAACCAGGATTGACCACATCTACAGCCCCAGCGGCAGAAGACATAAGGCTGGACACTCTTGGGGCTGAGACGATTGGTGAGGTTGGGAAAGCAAATGCAGACCCTTGAAAGGAATCCTGCGTGCTCCCCATTCCATGGGTCCCAACTCTCCAGGTTCAACGCAATCTTCCGACAGCGAAAGCACTCATTGGAAACCCAGCGGATGCTACACCGTGGGATCGGGAAAGCTTTCTGAAACTCACCTCAGTTTTCATCTCCTGGTGCTCGTGTTCTCCATTCAGGCCCCCTTACTAACAATCTCCCCACTTGGAGACTCGGCGCCTTTCCATGCCTCTTTCGTACCGTCTGCAATTTGTCCGCAGGATGAACTGCAAGAGGGGGAACCAATGAGAGACTCGCTGGAGGTGTTTGGTCGGGCACATGTCACTCTCATTTCCCATCACGAAGAAGAATTCACCAGCGGTTCAGCCTGCCACCCCGGATCGACAATAGGGCGTGAAGCCATCCAGCCGTGTTGCGTCCCACTCACAAAAAAGCGACTTGGGAAATGGAGCTCAGGGGCACTGCACTTCCCAAACCTGCAGAGTTCTAAACGATAACTATCGCCCCAAAATATATTGAGGTCAGGCTACGAAGAGGCGCTGAACGCAAGGCAGAACTGCAGGAAACGGATGTCAACGGGTACATCGGAATGGCCCCGATAGCACATGAAAAGCGCCAGAACGTGGACAATGATGCGGTTGGCCAAAAAGGGCGTATGCGTTTTTTCCTGAATATATTCAGGAAAAAACGCATACGCCCTTTTTGGCCAACCAAGCAACCTGGGAGAGCAAATCAGCACTACAAAGAAATCTCTCGCCCCCCCCCCGGGGGCAAAAGGGCCAGGCGAAAAAAGTCTAAAAACCAGAAAGGCAGGACAGCCCACGGAGTCAAGGGAGCCTTGTTAAGCTGATGGGCGGGATGTCAATGGCCAACAGCCAATCTTCACAAGTGTATCCTCTTTCCCAAACCATGTAAAACACAGAACCACAGAGCATAGGGCACTTCCACACATGGGCGTTGACCTTGGGAAAATGAAAAAATCAACCAGACACAGGGACCCCAAAGTTGAGGGCTGCTGTCTTGACAAGAACCTCCACTCCGGTACACGTTTCATATCCCAGGAAAGAGCCAAGTGGACAAAGACGAGTGGACAAGTGGACAAAGACAAGTGGACAAGTGGACAAGTGGTGCTACGTAGGTCCAATGGAGTGTCACTCAGCCATGAAATCCACGTCATGAGGCTGGTAGCAGCATCCTGAGTGGATTTAGGTACGATCATCCTCAGTGAAATAAGTCCCACAAAAAAAGAAACTTATGATATCACTTATCGAGGGAATGTAAAAATCGCTCCCCATGCACTGAATCCCCAAACAGAACAGAGTCACGCTTTTAGAAAACACACTTATGCCTGCTTCAGGGGAAAGGTGAGGTGGGGTGACGCATAAAACTCGAGTTTGAAATGAGCACAGATACCCTTCCGAAAACCGAATATGGAATGGACACGACCTACTCCTTGCTCAATCAACTGGACTCACCAGACCCTGTTCATCGCACAAGTGTCTATCCGACTAGTAAGCATCTTCAAAGCTAAGTCTTGATATCTCTGTGTAAGTGCATCAAGTGTGTGTAAAGCGGCCTAAAACCAGCAGGGAAAATCAGCTCAGACCCATTCTGAGGATACATTTCCAACATAAAGAAGAAACAAGCAGGGCAAAACAGAGAGAAATTCTTGCAAAATGCGTTCAGGGACTGGCATGCAACCAGGATTGACCACATCTACAGCCCCAGCGGCAGAAGACATAAGGCTGGACACTCTTGGGGCTGAGACGATTGGTGAGGTTGGGAAAGCAAATGCAGACCCTTGAAAGGAATCCTGCGTGCTCCCCATTCCATGGGTCCCAACTCTCCAGGTTCAACGCAATCTTCCGACAGCGAAAGCACTCATTGGAAACCCAGCGGATGCTACACCGTGGGATCGGGAAAGCTTTCTGAAACTCACCTCAGTTTTCATCTCCTGGTGCTCGTGTTCTCCATTCAGACCCCCTTACTAACAATCTCCCCACTTGGAGACTCGGCGCCTTTCCATGCCTCTTTCGTACCGTCTGCAATTTGTCCGCAGGATGAACTGCAAGAGGGGGAACCAATGAGAGACTCGCTGGAGGTGTTTGGTCGGGCACATGTCACTCTCATTTCCCATCACGAAGAAGAATTCACCAGCGGTTCAGCCTGCCACCCCGGATCGACAATAGGGCGTGAAGCCATCCAGCCGTGTTGCGTCCCACTCACAAAAAAGCGACTTGGGAAATGGAGCTCAGGGGCACTGCACTTCCCAAACCTGCAGAGTTCTAAACGATAACTATCGCCCCAAAATATATTGAGGTCAGGCTACGAAGAGGCACTGAACGCAAGGCAGAACTGCAGGAAACGGATGTCAACGGGTACATCGGAATGGCCCCGATAGCACATGAAAAGCGCCAGAACGTGGACAATGATGCGGTTGGCCAAAAAGGGCGTATGCGTTTTTTCCTGAATATATTCAGGAAAAAACGCATACGCCCTTTTTGGCCAACCAAGCAAGCTGGGAGAGCAAATCAGCACTACAAAGAAATCTCTCGCCACCCCCCGGGGGCAAAAGGGCCAGGCGAAAAAAGTCTAAAAACCAGAAAGGCAGGACAGCCCACGGAGTCAAGGGAGCCTTGTTAAGCTGATGGGCGGGATGTCAATGGCCAACAGCCAATCTTCACAAGTGTATCCTCTTTCCCAAACCATGGAAAACACAGAACCACAGAGCATAGGGCACTTCCACACATGGGCGTTGACCTTGGGAAAATCAAAAAATCAACCAGACACAGGGACCCCAAAGTTGAGGGCTGCTGTCTTGACAAGAACCTCCACTCCGGTACACGTTTCATATCCCAGGAAAGAGCCAAGTGGACAAAGACGAGTGGACAAGTGGACAAAGACAAGTGGACAAGTGGACAAGTGGGGCTACGTAGGTCCAATGGAGTGTCACTCAGCCATGAAATCCACGTCATGAGGCTGGTAGCAGCATCCTGAGTGGATTTAGGTACGATCATCCTCAGTGAAATAAGTCCCACAAAAAAAGAAACTTATGATATCACTTATCGAGAGAATGTAAAAATCGCTCCCCATGCACTGAATCCCCAAACAGAACAGAGTCACGCTTTTAGAAAACACACTTATGCCTGCTTCAGGGGAAAGGTGAGGTGGGGTGACGCATAAAACTCGAGTTTGAAATGAGCACAGATACCCTTCCGAAAACCGAATATGGAATGGACACGGCCTACTCCTTGCTCAATCAACTGGACTCACCAGACCCTGTTCATCGCACAAGTATCTATCTGACTAGTAAGCATCTTAAAAGCTAAGTCTTGATATCTCTGTGTAAGTGCATCAAGTGTGTGTAAAGCGGCCTAAAACCAGCAGGGAAAATCAGCTCAGACCCATTCTGAGGATACATTTCCAACATAAAGAAGAAACAAGCAGGGCAAAACAGAGAGAAATTCTTCCAAAATGTGTTCAGGGACTGGCATGCAACCAGGATTGACCACATCTACAGCCCCAGCGGCAGAAGACATAAGGCTGGACACTCTTGGGGCTGAGACGATTGGTGAGGTCGGGAAAGCAAATGCAGACCCTTGAAAGGAATCCTGCGTGCTCCCCATTCCATGGGTCCCAACTCTCCAGGTTCAACGCAATCTTCCGACAGCGAAAGCACTCATTGGAAACCCAGCGGATGCTACACCGTGGGATCGGGAAAGCTTTCTGAAACTCACCTCAGTTTTCATCTCCTGGTGCTCGTGTTCTCCATTCAGGCCCCCTTACTAACAATCTCCCCACTTGGAGACTCGGCGCCTTTCCATGCCTCTTTCGTACCGTCTGCAATTTGTCCGCAGGATGAACTGCAAGAGGGGGAACCAATGAGAGACTCGCTGGAGGTGTTTGGTCGGGCACATGTCACTCTCATTTCCCATCACGAAGAAGAATTCACCAGCGGTTCAGCCTGCCACCCCGGATCGACAATAGGGCGTGAAGCCATCCAGCCGTGTTGCGTCCCACTCACAAAAAAGCGACTTGGGAAATGGAGCTCAGGGGCACTGCACTTCCCAAACCTGCAGAGTTCTAAACAATAACTATCGCCCCAAAATATATTGAGGTCAGGCTACGAAGAGGCGCTGAACGCAAGGCAGAACTGCAGGAAACGGATGTCAATGGGTACATCGGAATGGCCCCGATAGCACATGAAAAGCGCCAGAACGTGGACAATGATGCGGTTGGCCAAAAAGGGCGTATGCGTTTTTTCCTGAATATATTCAGGAAAAAACGCATACGCCCTTTTTGGCCAACCAAGCAACCTGGGAGAGCAAATCAGCACTACAAAGAAATCTCTCGCCCCCCCCCGGGGCAAAAGGGCCAGGCGAAAAAAGTCTAAAAACCAGAAAGGCAGGACAGCCCACGGAGTCAAGGGAGCCTTGTTAAGCTGATGGGCGGGATGTCAATGGCCAACAGCCAATCTTCACAAGTGTATCCTCTTTCCCAAACCATGTAAAACACAGAACCACAGAGCATAGGGCACTTCCACACATGGGCGTTGACGTTGGGAAAATGAAAAAATCAACCAGACACAGGGACCCCAAAGTTGAGGGCTGCTGTCTTGACAAGAACCTCCACTCCGGTACACGTTTCATATCCCAGGAAAGAGCCAAGTGGACAAGTGGACAAAGACAAGTGGACAAGTGGACAAGTGGTGCTACGTAGGTCCAATGGAGTGTCACTCAGCCATGAAATCCACGTCATGAGGCTGGTAGCAGCATCCTGAGTGGATTTAGGTACGATCATCCTCAGTGAAATAAGTCCCACAAAAAAAGAAACTTATGATATCACTTATCGAGGGAATGTAAAAATCGCTCCCCATGCACTGAATCCCCAAACAGAACAGAGTCACGCTTTTAGAAAACACACTTATGCCTGCTTCAGGGGAAAGGTGAGGTGGGGTGACGCATAAAACTCGAGTTTGAAATGAGCACAGATACCCTTCCGAAAACCGAATATGGAATGGACACGACCTACTCCTTGCTCAATCAACTGGACTCACCAGACCCTGTTCATCGCACAAGTATCTATCCGACTAGTAAGCATCTTCAAAGCTAAGTCTTGATATCTCTGTGTAAGTGCATCAAGTGTGTGTCAAGCGGCCTAAAACCAGCAGGGAAAATCAGCTCAGACCCATTCTGAGGATACATTTCCAACATAAAGAAGAAACAAGCAGGGCAAAACAGAGAGAAATTCTTCCAAAATGCGTTCAGGGACTGGCATGCAACCAGGATTGACCACATCTACAGCCCCAGCGGCAGAAGACATAAGGCTGGACACTCTTGGGGCTGAGACGATTGGTGAGGTTGGGAAAGCAAATGCAGACCCTTGAAAGGAATCCTGCGTGCTCCCCATTCCATGGGTCCCAACTCTCCAGGTTCAACGCAATCTTCCGACAGCGAAAGCACTCATTGGAAAACCAGCGGATGCTACACCGTGGGATCGGGAAAGCTTTCTGAAACTCACCTCAGTTTTCATCTCCTGGTGCTCGTGTTCTCCATTCAGGCCCCCTTACTAACAATCTCCCCACTTGGAGACTCGGCGCCTTTCCATGCCTCTTTCGTACCGTCTGCAATTTGTCCGCAGGATGAACTGCAAGAGGGGGAACCAATGAGAGACTCGCTGGAGGTGTTTGGTCGGGCACATGTCACTCTCATTTCCCATCACGAAGAAGAATTCACCAGCGGTTCAGCCTGCCACCCCGGATCGACAATAGGGCGTGAAGCCATCCAGCCGTGTTGCGTCCCACTCACAAAAAAGCGACTTGGGAAATGGAGCTCAGGGGCACTGCACTTCCCAAACCTGCAGAGTTCTAAACGATAACTATCGCCCCAAAATATATTGAGGTCAGGCTACGAAGAGGCGCTGAACGCAAGGCAGAACTGCAGGAAACGGATGTCAATGGGTACATCGGAATGGCCCCGATAGCACATGAAAAGCGCCAGAACGTGGACAATGATGCGGTTGGCCAAAAAGGGCGTATGCGTTTTTTCCTGAATATATTCAGGAAAAAACGCATACGCCCTTTTTGGCCAACCAAGCAACCTGGGAGAGCAAATCAGCACTACAAAGAAATCTCTCGCCCCCCCCGGGGCAAAAGGGCCAGGCGAAAAAAGTCTAAAAACCAGAAAGGCAGGACAGGCCACGGAGTCAAGGGAGCCGTGTTAAGCTGATGGGCGGGATGTCAATGGCCAACAGCCAACCTTCACAAGTGTATCCTCTTTCCCAAACCATGGAAAACACAGAACCACAGAGCATAGGGCACTTCCACACATGGGCGTTGACCTTCGGAAAATGAAAAAATCAACCAGACACGGGGACCCCAAAGTTGAGGGCTGCTGTCTTGACAAGAACCTCCACTCCGGTACACGTTTCATATCCCAGGAAAGAGCCAAGTGGACAAAGACGAGTGGACAAGTGGACAAAGACAAGTGGACAAGTGGACAAGTGGTGCTACGTAGGTCCAATGGAGTGTCACTCAGCCATGAAATCCACGTCATGAGGCTGGTAGCAGCATCCTGAGTGGATTTAGGTACGATCATCCTCAGTGAAATAAGTCCCACAAAAAAAGAAACTTATGATATCACTTATCGAGGGAATGTAAAAATCGCTCCCCATGCACTGAATCCCCAAACAGAACAGAGTCACGCTTTTAGAAAACACACTTATGCCTGCTTCAGGGGAAAGTTGAGGTGGGGTGACGCATAAAACTCGAGTTTGAAATGAGCACAGATACCCTTCCGAAAACCGAATATGGAATGGACACGACCTACTCCTTGCTCAATCAACTGGACTCACCAGACCCTGTTCATCGCACAAGTATCTATCCGACTAGTAAGCATCTTCAAAGCTAAGTCTTGATATCTCTGTGTAAGTGCATCAAGTGTGTGTCAAGCGGCCTAAAACCAGCAGGGAAAATCAGCTCAGACCCATTCTGAGGATACATTTCCAACATAAAGAAGAAACAAGCAGGGCAAAACAGAGAGAAATTCTTCCAAAATGCGTTCAGGGACTGGCATGCAACCAGGATTGACCACATCTACAGCCCCAGCGGCAGAAGACATAAGGCTGGACACTCGTGGGGCTGAGACGATTGGTGAGGTTGGGAAAGCAAATGCAGACCCTTGAAAGGAATCCTGCGTGCTCCCCATTCCATGGGTCCCAACTCTCCAGGTTCAACGCAATCTTCCGACAGCGAAAGCACTCATTGGAAACCCAGCGGATGCTACACCGTGGGATCGGGAAAGCTTTCTGAAACTCACCTCAGTTTTCATCTCCTGGTGCTCGTGTTCTCCATTCAGGCCCCCTTACTAACAATCTCCCCACTTGGAGACTCGGCGCCTTTCCATGCCTCTTTCGTACCGTCTGCAATTTGTCCGCAGGATGAACTGCAAGAGGGGGAACCAATGAGAGACTCGCTGGAGGTGTTTGGTCGGGCACATGTCACTCTCATTTCCCATCACGAAGAAGAATTCACCAGCGGTTCAGCCTGCCACCCCGGATCGACAATAGGGCGTGAAGCCATCCAGCCGTGTTGCGTCCCACTCACAAAAAAGCGACTTGGGAAATGGAGCTCAGGGGCACTGCACTTCCCAAACCTGCAGAGTTCTAAACGATAACTATCGCCCCAAAATATATTGAGGTCAGGCTACGAAGAGGCGCTGAACGCAAGGCAGAACTGCAGGAAACGGATGTCAACGGGTACATCGGAATGGCCCCGATAGCACATGAAAAGCGCCAGAACGTGGACAATGATGCGGTTGGCCAAAAAGGGCGTATGCGTTTTTTCCTGAATATATTCAGGAAAAAACGCATACGCCCTTTTTGGCCAACCAAGCAACCTGGGAGAGCAAATCAGCACTACAAAGAAATCTCTCCCCCCCCCCCGGGGCAAAAGGGCCAGGCGAAAAAAGTCTAAAAACCAGAAAGGCAGGACAGCCCACGGAGTCAAGGGAGCCTTGTTAAGCTGATGGGCGGGATGTCAATGGCCAACAGCCAATCTTCACAAGTGTATCCTCTTTCCCAAACCATGTAAAACACAGAACCACAGAGCATAGGGCACTTCCACACATGGGCGTTGACCTTGGGAAAATGAAAAAATCAACCAGACACAGGGACCCCAAAGTTGAGGGCTGCTGTCTTGACAAGAACCTCCACTCCGGTACACGTTTCATATCCCAGGAAAGAGCCAAGTGGACAAAGACGAGTGGACAAGTGGACAAAGACAAGTGGACAAGTGGACAAGTGGTGCTACGTAGGTCCAATGGAGTGTCACTCAGCCATGAAATCCACGTCATGAGGCTGGTAGCAGCATCCTGAGTGGATTTAGGTACGATCATCCTCAGTGAAATAAGTCCCACAAAAAAAGAAACTTATGATATCACTTATCGAGGGAATGTAAAAATCGCTCCCCATGCACTGAATCCCCAAACAGAACAGAGTCACGCTTTTAGAAAACACACTTATGCCTGCTTCAGGGGAAAGGTGAGGTGGGGTGACGCATAAAACTCGAGTTTGAAATGAGCACAGATACCCTTCCGAAAACCGAATATGGAATGGACACGACCTACTCCTTGCTCAATCAACTGGACTCACCAGACCCTGTTCATCGCACAAGTATCTATCCGACTAGTAAGCATCTTCAAAGCTAAGTCTTGATATCTCTGTGTAAGTGCATCAAGTGTGTGTCAAGCGGCCTAAAACCAGCAGGGAAAATCAGCTCAGACCCATTCTGAGGATACATTTCCAACATAAAGAAGAAACAAGCAGGGCAAAACAGAGAGAAATTCTTCCAAAATGCGTTCAGGGACTGGCATGCAACCAGGATTGACCACATCTACAGCCCCAGCGGCAGAAGACATAAGGCTGGACACTCTTGGGGCTGAGACGATTGGTGAGGTTGGGAAAGCAAATGCAGACCCTTGAAAGGAATCCTGCGTGCTCCCCATTCCATGGGTCCCAACTCTCCAGGTTCAACGCAATCTTCCGACAGCGAAAGCACTCATTGGAAACCCAGCGGTTGCTACACCGTGGGATCAGGAAAGCTTTCTGAAACTCACCTCAGTTTTCATCTCCTGGTGCTCGTGTTCTCCATTCAGGCCCCCTTACTAACAATCTCCCCACTTGGAGACTCGGCGCCTTTCCATGCCTCTTTCGTACCGTCTGCAATTTGTCCGCAGGATGAACTGCAAGAGGGGGAACCAATGAGAGACTCGCTGGAGGTGTTTGGTCGGGCACATGTCACTCTCATTTCCCATCACGAAGAAGAATTCACCAGCGGTTCAGCCTGCCACCCCGGATCGACAATAGGGCGTGAAGCCATCCAGCCGTGTTGCGTCCCACTCACAAAAAAGCGACTTGGGAAATGGAGCTCAGGGGCACTGCACTTCCCAAACCTGCAGAGTTCTAAACGATAACTATCGCCCCAAAATATATTGAGGTCAGGCTACGAAGAGGCGCTGAACGCAAGGCAGAACTGCAGGAAACGGATGTCAATGGGTACATCGGAATGGCCCCGATAGCACATGAAAAGCGCCAGAACGTGGACAATGATGCGGTTGGCCAAAAAGGGCGTATGCGTTTTTTCCTGAATATATTCAGGAAAAAACGCATACGCCCTTTTTGGCCAACCAAGCAACCTGGGAGAGCAAATCAGCACTACAAAGAAATCTCTCGCCCCCCCCGGGGCAAAAGGGCCAGGCGAAAAAAGTCTAAAAACCAGAAAGGCAGGACAGGCCACGGAGTCAAGGGAGCCGTGTTAAGCTGATGGGCGGGATGTCAATGGCCAACAGCCAACCTTCACAAGTGTATCCTCTTTCCCAAACCATGGAAAACACAGAACCACAGAGCATAGGGCACTTCCACACATGGGCGTTGACCTTCGGAAAATGAAAAAATCAACCAGACACGGGGACCCCAAAGTTGAGGGCTGCTGTCTTGACAAGAACCTCCACTCCGGTACACGTTTCATATCCCAGGAAAGAGCCAAGTGGACAAAGACGAGTGGACAAGTGGACAAAGACAAGTGGACAAGTGGACAAGTGGTGCTACGTAGGTCCAATGGAGTGTCACTCAGCCATGAAATCCACGTCATGAGGCTGGTAGCAGCATCCTGAGTGGATTTAGGTACGATCATCCTCAGTGAAATAAGTCCCACAAAAAAAGAAACTTATGATATCACTTATCGAGGGAATGTAAAAATCGCTCCCCATGCACTGAATCC
Organism: Kogia breviceps; assembly: GCF_026419965.1. Classification (NCBI taxonomy): domain Eukaryota; kingdom Metazoa; phylum Chordata; class Mammalia; order Artiodactyla; family Physeteridae; genus Kogia; species Kogia breviceps. The sequence continues at coordinate 48,866,328 of NC_081315.1, forward strand.
CCAAACAGAATAGAGTCACGCTTTTAGAAAACACACTTATGCCTGCTTCAGGGCAAAGTTGAGGTGGGGTGACGCATAAAACTCGAGTTTGAAATGAGCACAGATACCCTTCCGAAAACCGAATATGGAATGGACACGACCTACTCCTTGCTCAATCAACTGGACTCACCAGACCCTGTTCATCGCACAAGTATCTATCCGACTAGTAAGCATCTTCAAAGCTAAGTCTTGATATCTCTGTGTAAGTGCATCAAGTGTGTGTCAAGCGGCCTAAAACCAGCAGGGAAAATCAGCTCAGACCCATTCTGAGGATACATTTCCAACATAAAGAAGAAACAAGCAGGGCAAAACAGAGAGAAATTCTTCCAAAATGCGTTCAGGGACTGGCATGCAACCAGGATTGACCACATCTACAGCCCCAGCGGCAGAAGACATAAGGCTGGACACTCGTGGGGCTGAGACGATTGGTGAGGTTGGGAAAGCAAATGCAGACCCTTGAAAGGAATCCTGCGTGCTCCCCATTCCATGGGTCCCAACTCTCCAGGTTCAACGCAATCTTCCGACAGCGAAAGCACTCATTGGAAACCCAGCGGATGCTACACCGTGGGATCGGGAAAGCTTTCTGAAACTCACCTCAGTTTTCATCTCCTGGTGCTCGTGTTCTCCATTCAGGCCCCCTTACTAACAATCTCCCCACTTGGAGACTCGGCGCCTTTCCATGCCTCTTTCGTACCGTCTGCAATTTGTCCGCAGGATGAACTGCAAGAGGGGGAACCAATGAGAGACTCGCTGGAGGTGTTTGGTCGGGCACATGTCACTCTCATTTCCCATCACGAAGAAGAATTCACCAGAGGTTCAGCCTGCCACCCCGGATCGACAATAGGGCGTGAAGCCATCCAGCCGTGTTGCGTCCCACTCACAAAAAAGCGACTTGGGAAATGGAGCTCAGGGGCACTGCACTTCCCAAACCTGCAGAGTTCTAAACGATAACTATCGCCCCAAAATATATTGAGGTCAGGCTACGAAGAGGCGCTGAACGCAAGGCAGAACTGCAGGAAACGGATGTCAACGGGTACATCGGAATGGCCCCGATAGCACATGAAAAGCGCCAGAACGTGGACAATGATGCGGTTGGCCAAAAAGGGCGTATGCGTTTTTTCCTGAATATATTCAGGAAAAAACGCATACGCCCTTTTTGGCCAACCAAGCAAGCTGGGAGAGCAAATCAGCACTACAAAGAAATCTCTCGCCACCCCCCGGGGGCAAAAGGGCCAGGCGAAAAAAGTCTAAAAACCAGAAAGGCAGGACAGCCCACGGAGTCAAGGGAGCCTTGTTAAGCTGATGGGCGGGATGTCAATGGCCAACAGCCAATCTTCACAAGTGTATCCTCTTTCCCAAACCATGTAAAACACAGAACCACAGAGCATAGGGCACTTCCACACATGGGCGTTGACGTTGGGAAAATGAAAAAATCAACCAGACACAGGGACCCCAAAGTTGAGGGCTGCTGTCTTGACAAGAACCTCCACTCCGGTACACGTTTCATATCCCAGGAAAGAGCCAAGTGGACAAAGACGAGTGGACAAGTGGACAAAGACAAGTGGACAAGTGGACAAGTGGTGCTACGTAGGTCCAATGGAGTGTCACTCAGCCATGAAATCCACGTCATGAGGCTGGTAGCAGCATCCTGAGTGGATTTAGGTACGATCATCCTCAGTGAAATAAGTCCCACAAAAAAAGAAACTTATGATATCACTTATCGAGGGAATGTAAAAATCGCTCCCCATGCACTGAATCCCCAAACAGAACAGAGTCACGCTTTTAGAAAACACACTTATGCCTGCTTCAGGGGAAAGGTGAGGTGGGGTGACGCATAAAACTCGAGTTTGAAATGAGCACAGATACCCTTCCGAAAACCGAATATGGAATGGACACGACCTACTCCTTGCTCAATCAACTGGACTCACCAGACCCTGTTCATCGCACAAGTATCTATCCGACTAGTAAGCATCTTAAAAGCTAAGTCTTGATATCTCTGTGTAAGTGCATCAAGTGTGTGTCAAGCGGCCTAAAACCAGCAGGGAAAATCAGCTCAGACCCATTCTGAGGATACATTTCCAACATAAAGAAGAAACAAGCAGGGCAAAACAGAGAGAAATTCTTCCAAAATGCGTTCAGGGACTGGCATGCAACCAGGATTGACCACATCTACAGCCCCAGCGGCAGAAGACATAAGGCTGGACACTCTTGGGGCTGAGACGATTGGTGAGGTTGGGAAAGCAAATGCAGACCCTTGAAAGGAATCCTGCGTGCTCCCCATTCCATGGGTCCCAACTCTCCAGGTTCAACGCAATCTTCCGACAGCGAAAGCACTCATTGGAAACCCAGCGGTTGCTACACCGTGGGATCGGGAAAGCTTTCTGAAACTCACCTCAGTTTTCATCTCCTGGTGCTCGTGTTCTCCATTCAGACCCCCTTACTAACAATCTCCCCACTTGGAGACTCGGCGCCTTTCCATGCCTCTTTCGTACCGTCTGCAATTTGTCCGCAGGATGAACTGCAAGAGGGGGAACCAATGAGAGACCCGCTGGAGGTGTTTGGTCGGGCACATGTCACTCTCATTTCCCATCACGAAGAAGAATTCACCAGCGGTTCAGCCTGCCACCCCGGATCGACAATAGGGCGTGAAGCCATCCAGCCGTGTTGCGTCCCACTCACAAAAAAGCGACTTGGGAAATGGAGCTCAGGGGCACTGCACTTCCCAAACCTGCAGAGTTCTAAATGATAACTATCGCCCCAAAATATATTGAGGTCATGCTACGAAGAGGCGCTGAACGCAAGGCAGAACTGCAGGAAACGGATGTCAACGGGTACATCGGAATGGCCCCGATAGCACATGAAAAGCGCCAGAACGTGGACAATGATGCGGTTGGCCAAAAAGGGCGTATGCGTTTTTTCCTGAATATATTCAGGAAAAAACGCATACGCCCTTTTTGGCCAACCAAGCAACCTGGGAGAGCAAATCAGCACTACAAAGAAATCTCTCGCCACCCCCCGGGGGCAAAAGGGCCAGGCGAAAAAAGTCTAAAAACCAGAAAGGCAGGACAGCCCACGGAGTCAAGGGAGCCTTGTTAAGCTGATGGGCGGGATGTCAATGGCCAACAGCCAATCTTCACAAGTGTATCCTCTTTCCCAAACCATGTAAAACACAGAACCACAGAGCATAGGGCACTTCCACACATGGGCGTTGACCTTGGGAAAATGAAAAAATCAACCAGACACAGGGACCCCAAAGTTGAGGGCTGCTGTCTTGACAAGAACCTCCACTCCGGTACACGTTTCATATCCCAGGAAAGAGCCAAGTGGACAAAGACGAGTGGACAAGTGGACAAAGACAAGTGGACAAGTGGACAAGTGGTGCTACGTAGGTCCAATGGAGTGTCACTCAGCCATGAAATCCACGTCATGAGGCTGGTAGCAGCATCCTGAGTGGATTTAGGTACGATCATCCTCAGTGAAATAAGTCCCACAAAAAAAGAAACTTATGATATCACTTATCGAGGGAATGTAAAAATCGCTCCCCATGCACTGAATCCCCAAACAGAACAGAGTCACGCTTTTAGAAAACACACTTATGCCTGCTTCAGGGGAAAGGTGAGGTGGGGTGACGCATAAAACTCGAGTTTGAAATGAGCACAGATACCCTTCCGAAAACCGAATATGGAATGGACACGACCTACTCCTTGCTCAATCAACTGGACTCACCAGACCCTGTTCATCGCACAAGTATCTATCCGACTAGTAAGCATCTTAAAAGCTAAGTCTTGATATCTCTGTGTAAGTGCATCAAGTGTGTGTAAAGCGGCCTAAAACCAGCAGGGAAAATCAGCTCAGACCCATTCTGAGGATACATTTCCAACATAAAGAAGAAACAAGCAGGGCAAAACAGAGAGAAATTCTTCCAAAATGCGTTCAGGGACTGGCATGCAACCAGGATTGACCACATCTACAGCCCCAGCGGCAGAAGACATAAGGCTGGACACTCTTGGGGCTGAGACGATTGGTGAGGTCGGGAAAGCAAATGCAGACCCTTGAAAGGAATCCTGCGTGCTCCCCATTCCATGGGTCCCAACTCTCCAGGTTCAACGCAATCTTCCGACAGCGAAAGCACTCATTGGAAACCCAGCGGATGCTACACCGTGGGATCGGGAAAGCTTTCTGAAACTCACCTCAGTTTTCATCTCCTGGTGCTCGTGTTCTCCATTCAGGCCCCCTTACTAACAATCTCCCCACTTGGAGACTCGGCGCCTTTCCATGCCTCTTTCGTACCGTCTGCAATTTGTCCGCAGGATGAACTGCAAGAGGGGGAACCAATGAGAGACTCGCTGGAGGTGTTTGGTCGGGCACATGTCACTCTCATTTCCCATCACGAAGAAGAATTCACCAGCGGTTCAGCCTGCCACCCCGGATCGACAATAGGGCGTGAAGCCATCCAGCCGTGTTGCGTCCCACTCACAAAAAAGCGACTTGGGAAATGGAGCTAAGGGGCACTGCACTTCCCAAACCTGCAGAGTTCTAAACAATAACTATCGCCCCAAAATATATTGAGGTCAGGCTACGAAGAGGCGCTGAACGCAAGGCAGAACTGCAGGAAACGGATGTCAATGGGTACATCGGAATGGCCCCGATAGCACATGAAAAGCGCCAGAACGTGGACAATGATGCGGTTGGCCAAAAAGGGCGTATGCGTTTTTTCCTGAATATATTCAGGAAAAAACGCATACGCCCTTTTTGGCCAACCAAGCAACCTGGGAGAGCAAATCAGCACTACAAAGAAATCTCTCGCCCCCCCCCGGGGCAAAAGGGCCAGGCGAAAAAAGTCTAAAAACCAGAAAGGCAGGACAGCCCACGGAGTCAAGGGAGCCTTGTTAAGCTGATGGACGGGATGTCAATGGCCAACAGCCAATCTTCACAAGTGTATCCTCTTTCCCAAACCATGTAAAACACAGAACCACAGAGCATAGGGCACTTCCACACATGGGCGTTGACGTTGGGAAAATGAAAAAATCAACCAGACACAGGGACCCCAAAGTTGAGGGCTGCTGTCTTTACAAGAACCTCCACTCCGGTACACGTTTCATATCCCAGGAAAGAGCCAAGTGGACAAGTGGACAAAGACAAGTGGACAAGTGGACAAGTGGTGCTACGTAGGTCCAATGGAGTGTCACTCAGCCATGAAATCCACGTCATGAGGCTGGTAGCAGCATCCTGAGTGGATTTAGGTACGATCATCCTCAGTGAAATAAGTCCCACAAAAAAAGAAACTTATGATATCACTTATCGAGGGAATGTAAAAATCGCTCCCCATGCACTGAATCCCCAAACAGAACAGAGTCACGCTTTTAGAAAACACACTTATGCCTGCTTCAGGGGAAAGGTGAGGTGGGGTGACGCATAAAACTCGAGTTTGAAATGAGCACAGATACCCTTCCGAAAACCGAATATGGAATGGACACGACCTACTCCTTGCTCAATCAACTGGACTCACCAGACCCTGTTCATCGCACAAGTATCTATCCGACTAGTAAGCATCTTCAAAGCTAAGTCTTGATATCTCTGTGTAAGTGCATCAAGTGTGTGTCAAGCGGCCTAAAACCAGCAGGGAAAATCAGCTCAGACCCATTCTGAGGATACATTTCCAACATAAAGAAGAAACAAGCAGGGCAAAACAGAGAGAAATTCTTCCAAAATGCGTTCAGGGACTGGCATGCAACCAGGATTGACCACATCTACAGCCCCAGCGGCAGAAGACATAAGGCTGGACACTCTTGGGGCTGAGACGATTGGTGAGGTTGGGAAAGCAAATGCAGACCCTTGAAAGGAATCCTGCGTGCTCCCCATTCCATGGGTCCCAACTCTCCAGGTTCAACGCAATCTTCCGACAGCGAAAGCACTCATTGGAAAACCAGCGGATGCTACACCGTGGGATCGGGAAAGCTTTCTGAAACTCACCTCAGTTTTCATCTCCTGGTGCTCGTGTTCTCCATTCAGGCCCCCTTACTAACAATCTCCCCACTTGGAGACTCGGCGCCTTTCCATGCCTCTTTCGTACCGTCTGCAATTTGTCCGCAGGATGAACTGCAAGAGGGGGAACCAATGAGAGACTCGCTGGAGGTGTTTGGTCGGGCACATGTCACTCTCATTTCCCATCACGAAGAAGAATTCACCAGCGGTTCAGCCTGCCACCCCGGATCGACAATAGGGCGTGAAGCCATCCAGCCGTGTTGCGTCCCACTCACAAAAAAGCGACTTGGGAAATGGAGCTCAGGGGCACTGCACTTCCCAAACCTGCAGAGTTCTAAACGATAACTATCGCCCCAAAATATATTGAGGTCAGGCTACGAAGAGGCGCTGAACGCAAGGCAGAACTGCAGGAAACGGATGTCAATGGGTACATCGGAATGGCCCCGATAGCACATGAAAAGCGCCAGAACGTGGACAATGATGCGGTTGGCCAAAAAGGGCGTATGCGTTTTTTCCTGAATATATTCAGGAAAAAACGCATACGCCCTTTTTGGCCAACCAAGCAACCTGGGAGAGCAAATCAGCACTACAAAGAAATCTCTCGCCCCCCCCGGGGCAAAAGGGCCAGGCGAAAAAAGTCTAAAAACCAGAAAGGCAGGACAGGCCACGGAGTCAAGGGAGCCGTGTTAAGCTGATGGGCGGGATGTCAATGGCCAACAGCCAACCTTCACAAGTGTATCCTCTTTCCCAAACCATGGAAAACACAGAACCACAGAGCATAGGGCACTTCCACACATGGGCGTTGACCTTCGGAAAATGAAAAAATCAACCAGACACGGGGACCCCAAAGTTGAGGGCTGCTGTCTTGACAAGAACCTCCACTCCGGTACACGTTTCATATCCCAGGAAAGAGCCAAGTGGACAAAGACGAGTGGACAAGTGGACAAAGACAAGTGGACAAGTGGACAAGTGGTGCTACGTAGGTCCAATGGAGTGTCACTCAGCCATGAAATCCACGTCATGAGGCTGGTAGCAGCATCCTGAGTGGATTTAGGTACGATCATCCTCAGTGAAATAAGTCCCACAAAAAAAGAAACTTATGATATCACTTATCGAGGGAATGTAAAAATCGCTCCCCATGCACTGAATCCCCAAACAGAACAGAGTCACGCTTTTAGAAAACACACTTATGCCTGCTTCAGGGGAAAGGTGAGGTGGGGTGACGCATAAAACTCGAGTTTGAAATGAGCACAGATACCCTTCCGAAAACCGAATATGGAATGGACACGACCTACTCCTTGCTCAATCAACTGGACTCACCAGACCCTGTTCATCGCACAAGTATCTATCCGACTAGTAAGCATCTTAAAAGCTAAGTCTTGATATCTCTGTGTAAGTGCATCAAGTGTGTGTCAAGCGGCCTAAAACCAGCAGGGAAAATCAGCTCAGACCCATTCTGAGGATACATTTCCAACATAAAGAAGAAACAAGCAGGGCAAAACAGAGAGAAATTCTTCCAAAATGCGTTCAGGGACTGGCATGCAACCAGGATTGACCACATCTACAGCCCCAGCGGCAGAAGACATAAGGCTGGACACTCTTGGGGCTGAGACGATTGGTGAGGTTGGGAAAGCAAATGCAGACCCTTGAAAGGAATCCTGCGTGCTCCCCATTCCATGGGTCCCAACTCTCCAGGTTCAACGCAATCTTCCGACAGCGAAAGCACTCATTGGAAAACCAGCGGATGCTACACCGTGGGATCGGGAAAGCTTTCTGAAACTCACCTCAGTTTTCATCTCCTGGTGCTCGTGTTCTCCATTCAGACCCCCTTACTAACAATCTCCCCACTTGGAGACTCGGCGCCTTTCCATGCCTCTTTCGTACCGTCTGCAATTTGTCCGCAGGATGAACTGCAAGAGGGGGAACCAATGAGAGACTCGCTGGAGGTGTTTGGTCGGGCACATGTCACTCTCATTTCCCATCACGAAGAAGAATTCACCAGAGGTTCAGCCTGCCACCCCGGATCGACAATAGGGCGTGAAGCCATCCAGCCGTGTTGCGTCCCACTCACAAAAAAGCGACTTGGGAAATGGAGCTCAGGGGCACTGCACTTCCCAAACCTGCAGAGTTCTAAACGATAACTATCGCCCCAAAATATATTGAGGTCAGGCTACGAAGAGGCGCTGAACGCAAGGCAGAACTGCAGAAAACGGATGTCAACGGGTACATCGGAATGTCCCCGATAGCACATGAAAAGCGCCAGAACGTGGACAATGATGCGGTTGGCCAAAAAGGGCGTATGCGTTTTTTCCTGAATATATTCAGGAAAAAACGCATACGCCCTTTTTGGCCAACCAAGCAAGCTGGGAGAGCAAATCAGCACTACAAAGAAATCTCTCGCCACCCCCCGGGGGCAAAAGGGCCAGGCGAAAAAAGTCTAAAAACCAGAAAGGCAGGACAGCCCACGGAGTCAAGGGAGCCTTGTTAAGCTGATGGGCGGGATGTCAATGGCCAACAGCCAATCTTCACAAGTGTATCCTCTTTCCCAAACCATGTAAAACACAGAACCACAGAGCATAGGGCACTTCCACACATGGGCGTTGACCTTGGGAAAATGAAAAAATCAACCAGACACAGGGACCCCAAAGTTGACGGCTGCTGTCTTGACAAGAACCTCCACTCCGGTACACGTTTCATATCCCAGGAAAGAGCCAAGTGGACAAGTGGACAAAGACAAGTGGACAAGTGGACAAGTGGTGCTACGTAGGTCCAATGGAGTGTCACTCAGCCATGAAATCCACGTCATGAGGCTGGTAGCAGCATCCTGAGTGGATTTAGGTACGATCATCCTCAGTGAAATAAGTCCCACAAAAAAAGAAACTTATGATATCACTTATCGAGGGAATGTAAAAATCGCTCCCCATGCACTGAATCCCCAAACAGAACAGAGTCACGCTTTTAGAAAACACACTTATGCCTGCTTCAGGGGAAAGGTGAGGTGGGGTGACGCATAAAACTCGAGTTTGAAATGAGCACAGATACCCTTCCGAAAACCGAATATGGAATGGACACGACCTACTCCTTGCTCAATCAACTGGACTCACCAGACCCTCTTCATCGCACAAGTATCTATCCGACTAGTAAGCATCTTCAAAGCTAAGTCTTGATATCTCTGTGTAAGTGCATCAAGTGTGTGTAAAGCGGCCTAAAACCAGCAGGGAAAATCAGCTCAGACCCATTCTGAGGATACATTTCCAACATAAAGAAGAAACAAGCAGGGCAAAACAGAGAGAAATTCTTCCAAAATGCGTTCAGGGACTGGCATGCAACCAGGATTGACCACATCTACAGCCCCAGCGGCAGAAGACATAAGGCTGGACACTCTTGGGGCTGAGACGATTGGTGAGGTTGGGAAAGCAAATGCAGACCCTTGAAAGGAATCCTGCGTGCTCCCCATTCCATGGGTCCCAACTCTCCAGGTTCAACGCAATCTTCCGACAGCGAAAGCACTCATTGGAAACCCAGCGGATGCTACACCGTGGGATCGGGAAAGCTTTCTGAAACTCACCTCAGTTTTCATCTCCTGGTGCTCGTGTTCTCCATTCAGGCCCCCTTACTAACAATCTCCCCACTTGGAGACTCGGCGCCTTTCCATGCCTCTTTCGTACCGTCTGCAATTTGTCCGCAGGATGAACTGCAAGAGGGGGAACCAATGAGAGACTCGCTGGAGGTGTTTGGTCGGGCACATGTCACTCTCATTTCCCATCACGAAGAATAATTCACCAGCGGTTCAGCCTGCCACCCCGGATCGACAATAGGGCGTGAAGCCATCCAGCCGTGTTGCGTCCCACTCACAAAAAAGCGACTTGGGAAATGGAGCTCAGGGGCACTGCACTTCCCAAACCTGCAGAGTTCTAAACGATAACTATCGCCCCAAAATATATTGAGGTCAGGCTACGAAGAGGCGCTGAACGCAAGGCAGAACTGCAGGAAACGGATGTCAACGGGTACATCGGAATGGCCGCGATAGCACATGAAAAGCGCCAGAACGTGGACAATGATGCGGTTGGCCAAAAAGGGCGTATGCGTTTTTTCCTGAATATATTCAGGAAAAAACGCATACGCCCTTTTTGGCCAACCAAGCAACCTGGGAGAGCAAATCAGCACTACAAAGAAATCTCTCGCCCCCCCCCCCCCGGGGCAAAAGGGCCAGGCGAAAAATGTCTAAAAACCAGAAAGGCAGGACAGCCCACGGAGTCAAGGGAGCCTTGTTAAGCTGATGGGCGGGATGTCAATGGCCAACAGCCAATCTTCACAAGTGTATCCTCTTTCCCAAACCATGTAAAACACAGAACCACAGAGCATAGGGCACTTCCACACATGGGCGTTGACCTTGGGAAAATGAAAAAATCAACCAGACACAGGGACCCCAAAGTTGACGGCTGCTGTCTTGACAAGAACCTCCACTCCGGTACACGTTTCATATCCCAGGAAAGAGCCAAGTGGACAAAGACGAGTGGACAAGTGGACAAAGACAAGTGGACAAGTGGACAAGTGGTCCTACGTAGGTCCAATGGAGTGTCACTCAGCCATGAAATCCACGTCATGAGGCTGGTAGCAGCATCCTGAGTGGATTTAGGTATGATCATCCTCAGTGAAATAAGTCCCACAAAAAAAGAAACTTATGATATCACTTATCGAGGGAATGTAAAAATCGCTCCCCATGCACTGAATCCCCAAACAGAACAGAGTCACGCTTTTAGAAAACACACTTATGCCTGCTTCAGGGGAAAGGTGAGGTGGGGTGACGCATAAAACTCGAGTTTGAAATGAGCACAGATACCCTTCCGAAAACCGAATATGGAATGGACACGACCTACTCCTTGCTCAATCAACTGGACTCACCAGACCCTGTTCATCGCACAAGTATCTATCCGACTAGTAAGCATCTTAAAAGCTAAGTCTTGATATCTCTGTGTAAGTGCATCAAGTGTGTGTAAAGCGGCCTAAAACCAGCAGGGAAAATCAGCTCAGACCCATTCTGAGGATACATTTCCAACATAAAGAAGAAACAAGCAGGGCAAAACAGAGAGAAATTCTTCCAAAATGCGTTCAGGGACTGGCATGCAACCAGGATTGACCACATCTACAGCCCCAGCGGCAGAAGACATAAGGCTGGACACTCTTGGGGCTGAGACGATTGGTGAGGTTGGGAAAGCAAATGCAGACCCTTGAAAGGAATCCTGCGTGCTCCCCATTCCATGGGTCCCAACTCTCCAGGTTCAACGCAATCTTCCGACAGCGAAAGCACTCATTGGAAACCCAGCGGATGCTACACCGTGGGATCGGGAAAGCTTTCTGAAACTCACCTCAGTTTTCATCTCCTGGTGCTCGTGTTCTCCATTCAGGCCCCCTTACTAACAATCTCCCCACTTGGAGACTCGGCGCCTTTCCATGCCTCTTTCGTACCGTCTGCAATTTGTCCGCAGGATGAACTGCAAGAGGGGGAACCAATGAGAGACTCGCTGGAGGTGTTTGGTCGGGCACATGTCACTCTCATTTCCCATCACGAAGAAGAATTCACCAGCGGTTCAGCCTGCCACCCCGGATCGACAATAGGGCGTGAAGCCATCCAGCCGTGTTGCGTCCCACTCACAAAAAAGCGACTTGGGAAATGGAGCTCAGGGGCACTGCACTTCCCAAACCTGCAGAGTTCTAAACGATAACTATCGCCCCAAAATATATTGAGGTCAGGCTACGAAGAGGCGCTGAACGCAAGGCAGAACTGCAGGAAACGGATGTCAACGGGTACATCGGAATGGCCCCGATAGCACATGAAAAGCGCCAGAACGTGGACAATGATGCGGTTGGCCAAAAAGGGCGTATGCGTTTTTTCCTGAATATATTCAGGAAAAAACGCATACGCCCTTTTTGGCCAACCAAGCAACCTGGGAGAGCAAATCAGCACTACAAAGAAATCTCTCGCCCCCCCCCCCGGGGCAAAAGGGCCAGGCGAAAAAAGTCTAAAAACCAGAAAGGCAGGACAGCCCACGGAGTCAAGGGAGCCTTGTTAAGCTGATGGGCGGGATGTCAATGGCCAACAGCCAATCTTCACAAGTGTATCCTCTTTCCCAAACCATGTAAAACACAGAACCACAGAGCATAGGGCACTTCCACACATGGGCGTTGACCTTGGGAAAATGAAAAAATCAACCAGACACAGGGACCCCAAAGTTGAGGGCTGCTGTCTTGACAAGAACCTCCACTCCGGTACACGTTTCATATCCCAGGAAAGAGCCAAGTGGACAAAGACGAGTGGACAAGTGGACAAAGACAAGTGGACAAGTGGACAAGTGGTGCTACGTAGGTCCAATGGAGTGTCACTCAGCCATGAAATCCACGTCATGAGGCTGGTAGCAGCATCCTGAGTGGATTTAGGTACGATCATCCTCAGTGAAATAAGTCCCACAAAAAAAGAAACTTATGATATCACTTATCGAGGGAATGTAAAAATCGCTCCCCATGCACTGAATCCCCAAACAGAACAGAGTCACGCTTTTAGAAAACACACTTATGCCTGCTTCAGGGGAAAGGTGAGGTGGGGTGACGCATAAAACTCGAGTTTGAAATGAGCACAGATACCCTTCCGAAAACCGAATATGGAATGGACACGACCTACTCCTTGCTCAATCAACTGGACTCACCAGACCCTGTTCATCGCACAAGTATCTATCCGACTAGTAAGCATCTTCAAAGCTAAGTCTTGATATCTCTGTGTAAGTGCATCAAGTGTGTGTCAAGCGGCCTAAAACCAGCAGGGAAAATCAGCTCAGACCCATTCTGAGGATACATTTCCAACATAAAGAAGAAACAAGCAGGGCAAAACAGAGAGAAATTCTTCCAAAATGCGTTCAGGGACTGGCATGCAACCAGGATTGACCACATCTACAGCCCCAGCGGCAGAAGACATAAGGCTGGACACTCTTGGGGCTGAGACGATTGGTGAGGTTGGGAAAGCAAATGCAGACCCTTGAAAGGAATCCTGCGTGCTCCCCATTCCATGGGTCCCAACTCTCCAGGTTCAACGCAATCTTCCGACAGCGAAAGCACTCATTGGAAAACCAGCGGATGCTACACCGTGGGATCGGGAAAGCTTTCTGAAACTCACCTCAGTTTTCATCTCCTGGTGCTCGTGTTCTCCATTCAGGCCCCCTTACTAACAATCTCCCCACTTGGAGACTCGGCGCCTTTCCATGCCTCTTTCGTACCGTCTGCAATTTGTCCGCAGGATGAACTGCAAGAGGGGGAACCAATGAGAGACTCGCTGGAGGTGTTTGGTCGGGCACATGTCACTCTCATTTCCCATCACGAAGAAGAATTCACCAGCGGTTCAGCCTGCCACCCCGGATCGACAATAGGGCGTGAAGCCATCCAGCCGTGTTGCGTCCCACTCACAAAAAAGCGACTTGGGAAATGGAGCTCAGGGGCACTGCACTTCCCAAACCTGCAGAGTTCTAAACGATAACTATCGCCCCAAAATATATTGAGGTCAGGCTACGAAGAGGCGCTGAACGCAAGGCAGAACTGCAGGAAACGGATGTCAATGGGTACATCGGAATGGCCCCGATAGCACATGAAAAGCGCCAGAACGTGGACAATGATGCGGTTGGCCAAAAAGGGCGTATGCGTTTTTTCCTGAATATATTCAGGAAAAAACGCATACGCCCTTTTTGGCCAACCAAGCAACCTGGGAGAGCAAATCAGCACTACAAAGAAATCTCTCGCCCCCCCCGGGGCAAAAGGGCCAGGCGAAAAAAGTCTAAAAACCAGAAAGGCAGGACAGGCCACGGAGTCAAGGGAGCCGTGTTAAGCTGATGGGCGGGATGTCAATGGCCAACAGCCAACCTTCACAAGTGTATCCTCTTTCCCAAACCATGGAAAACACAGAACCACAGAGCATAGGGCACTTCCACACATGGGCGTTGACCTTCGGAAAATGAAAAAATCAACCAGACACGGGGACCCCAAAGTTGAGGGCTGCTGTCTTGACAAGAACCTCCACTCCGGTACACGTTTCATATCCCAGGAAAGAGCCAAGTGGACAAAGACGAGTGGACAAGTGGACAAAGACAAGTGGACAAGTGGACAAGTGGTGCTACCTAGGTCCAATGGAGTGTCACTCAGCCATGAAATCCACGTCATGAGGCTGGTAGCAGCATCCTGAGTGGATTTAGGTACGATCATCCTCAGTGAAATAAGTCCCACAAAAAAAGAAACTTATGATATCACTTATCGAGGGAATGTAAAAATCGCTCCCCATGCACTGAATCCCCAAACAGAACAGAGTCACGCTTTTAGAAAACACACTTATGCCTGCTTCAGGGGAAAGTTGAGGTGGGGTGACGCATAAAACTCGAGTTTGAAATGAGCACAGATACCCTTCCGAAAACCGAATATGGAATGGACACGACCTACTCCTTGCTCAATCAACTGGACTCACCAGACCCTGTTCATCGCACAAGTATCTATCCGACTAGTAAGCATCTTCAAAGCTAAGTCTTGATATCTCTGTGTAAGTGCATCAAGTGTGTGTCAAGCGGCCTAAAACCAGCAGGGAAAATCAGCTCAGACCCATTCTGAGGATACATTTCCAACATAAAGAAGAAACAAGCAGGGCAAAACAGAGAGAAATTCTTCCAAAATGCGTTCAGGGACTGGCATGCAACCAGGATTGACCACATCTACAGCCCCAGCGGCAGAAGACATAAGGCTGGACACTCGTGGGGCTGAGACGATTGGTGAGGTTGGGAAAGCAAATGCAGACCCTTGAAAGGAATCCTGCGTGCTCCCCATTCCATGGGTCCCAACTCTCCAGGTTCAACGCAATCTTCCGACAGCGAAAGCACTCATTGGAAACCCAGCGGATGCTACACCGTGGGATCGGGAAAGCTTTCTGAAACTCACCTCAGTTTTCATCTCCTGGTGCTCGTGTTCTCCATTCAGGCCCCCTTACTAACAATCTCCCCACTTGGAGACTCGGCGCCTTTCCATGCCTCTTTCGTACCGTCTGCAATTTGTCCGCAGGATGAACTGCAAGAGGGGGAACCAATGAGAGACTCGCTGGAGGTGTTTGGTCGGGCACATGTCACTCTCATTTCCCATCACGAAGAAGAATTCACCAGCGGTTCAGCCTGCCACCCCGGATCGACAATAGGGCGTGAAGCCATCCAGCCGTGTTGCGTCCCACTCACAAAAAAGCGACTTGGGAAATGGAGCTCAGGGGCACTGCACTTCCCAAACCTGCAGAGTTCTAAACGATAACTATCGCCCCAAAATATATTGAGGTCAGGCTACGAAGAGGCGCTGAACGCAAGGCAGAACTGCAGGAAACGGATGTCAACGGGTACATCGGAATGGCCCCGATAGCACATGAAAAGCGCCAGAACGTGGACAATGATGCGGTTGGCCAAAAAGGGCGTATGCGTTTTTTCCTGAATATATTCAGGAAAAAACGCATACGCCCTTTTTGGCCAACCAAGCAACCTGGGAGAGCAAATCAGCACTACAAAGAAATCTCTCCCCCCCCCCCGGGGCAAAAGGGCCAGGCGAAAAAAGTCTAAAAACCAGAAAGGCAGGACAGCCCACGGAGTCAAGGGAGCCTTGTTAAGCTGATGGGCGGGATGTCAATGGCCAACAGCCAATCTTCACAAGTGTATCCTCTTTCCCAAACCATGTAAAACACAGAACCACAGAGCATAGGGCACTTCCACACATGGGCGTTGACCTTGGGAAAATGAAAAAATCAACCAGACACAGGGACCCCAAAGTTGAGGGCTGCTGTCTTGACAAGAACCTCCACTCCGGTACACGTTTCATATCCCAGGAAAGAGCCAAGTGGACAAAGACGAGTGGACAAGTGGACAAAGACAAGTGGACAAGTGGACAAGTGGTGCTACGTAGGTCCAATGGAGTGTCACTCAGCCATGAAATCCACGTCATGAGGCTGGTAGCAGCATCCTGAGTGGATTTAGGTACGATCATCCTCAGTGAAATAAGTCCCACAAAAAAAGAAACTTATGATATCACTTATCGAGGGAATGTAAAAATCGCTCCCCATGCACTGAATCCCCAAACAGAACAGAGTCACGCTTTTAGAAAACACACTTATGCCTGCTTCAGGGGAAAGGTGAGGTGGGGTGACGCATAAAACTCGAGTTTGAAATGAGCACAGATACCCTTCCGAAAACCGAATATGGAATGGACACGACCTACTCCTTGCTCAATCAACTGGACTCACCAGACCCTGTTCATCGCACAAGTATCTATCCGACTAGTAAGCATCTTCAAAGCTAAGTCTTGATATCTCTGTGTAAGTGCATCAAGTGTGTGTCAAGCGGCCTAAAACCAGCAGGGAAAATCAGCTCAGACCCATTCTGAGGATACATTTCCAACATAAAGAAGAAACAAGCAGGGCAAAACAGAGAGAAATTCTTCCAAAATGCGTTCAGGGACTGGCATGCAACCAGGATTGACCACATCTACAGCCCCAGCGGCAGAAGACATAAGGCTGGACACTCTTGGGGCTGAGACGATTGGTGAGGTTGGGAAAGCAAATGCAGACCCTTGAAAGGAATCCTGCGTGCTCCCCATTCCATGGGTCCCAACTCTCCAGGTTCAACGCAATCTTCCGACAGCGAAAGCACTCATTGGAAACCCAGCGGTTGCTACACCGTGGGATCAGGAAAGCTTTCTGAAACTCACCTCAGTTTTCATCTCCTGGTGCTCGTGTTCTCCATTCAGGCCCCCTTACTAACAATCTCCCCACTTGGAGACTCGGCGCCTTTCCATGCCTCTTTCGTACCGTCTGCAATTTGTCCGCAGGATGAACTGCAAGAGGGGGAACCAATGAGAGACTCGCTGGAGGTGTTTGGTCGGGCACATGTCACTCTCATTTCCCATCACGAAGAAGAATTCACCAGCGGTTCAGCCTGCCACCCCGGATCGACAATAGGGCGTGAAGCCATCCAGCCGTGTTGCGTCCCACTCACAAAAAAGCGACTTGGGAAATGGAGCTCAGGGGCACTGCACTTCCCAAACCTGCAGAGTTCTAAACGATAACTATCGCCCCAAAATATATTGAGGTCAGGCTACGAAGAGGCGCTGAACGCAAGGCAGAACTGCAGGAAACGGATGTCAATGGGTACATCGGAATGGCCCCGATAGCACATGAAAAGCGCCAGAACGTGGACAATGATGCGGTTGGCCAAAAAGGGCGTATGCGTTTTTTCCTGAATATATTCAGGAAAAAACGCATACGCCCTTTTTGGCCAACCAAGCAACCTGGGAGAGCAAATCAGCACTACAAAGAAATCTCTCGCCCCCCCCGGGGCAAAAGGGCCAGGCGAAAAAAGTCTAAAAACCAGAAAGGCAGGACAGGCCACGGAGTCAAGGGAGCCGTGTTAAGCTGATGGGCGGGATGTCAATGGCCAACAGCCAACCTTCACAAGTGTATCCTCTTTCCCAAACCATGGAAAACACAGAACCACAGAGCATAGGGCACTTCCACACATGGGCGTTGACCTTCGGAAAATGAAAAAATCAACCAGACACGGGGACCCCAAAGTTGAGGGCTGCTGTCTTGACAAGAACCTCCACTCCGGTACACGTTTCATATCCCAGGAAAGAGCCAAGTGGACAAAGACGAGTGGACAAGTGGACAAAGACAAGTGGACAAGTGGACAAGTGGTGCTACGTAGGTCCAATGGAGTGTCACTCAGCCATGAAATCCACGTCATGAGGCTGGTAGCAGCATCCTGAGTGGATTTAGGTACGATCATCCTCAGTGAAATAAGTCCCACAAAAAAAGAAACTTATGATATCACTTATCGAGGGAATGTAAAAATCGCTCCCCATGCACTGAATCCCCAAACAGAACAGAGTCACGCTTTTAGAAAACACACTTATGCCTGCTTCAGGGCAAAGTTGAGGTGGGGTGACGCATAAAACTCGAGTTTGAAATGAGCACAGATACCCTTCCGAAAACCGAATATGGAATGGACACGACCTACTCCTTGCTCAATCAACTGGACTCACCAGACCCTGTTCATCGCACAAGTATCTATCCGACTAGTAAGCATCTTCAAAGCTAAGTCTTGATATCTCTGTGTAAGTGCATCAAGTGTGTGTCAAGCGGCCTAAAACCAGCAGGGAAAATCAGCTCAGACCCATTCTGAGGATACATTTCCAACATAAAGAAGAAACAAGCAGGGCAAAACAGAGAGAAATTCTTCCAAAATGCGTTCAGGGACTGGCATGCAACCAGGATTGACCACATCTACAGCCCCAGCGGCAGAAGACATAAGGCTGGACACTCGTGGGGCTGAGACGATTGGTGAGGTTGGGAAAGCAAATGCAGACCCTTGAAAGGAATCCTGCGTGCTCCCCATTCCATGGGTCCCAACTCTCCAGGTTCAACGCAATCTTCCGACAGCGAAAGCACTCATTGGAAACCCAGCGGATGCTACACCGTGGGATCGGGAAAGCTTTCTGAAACTCACCTCAGTTTTCATCTCCTGGTGCTCGTGTTCTCCATTCAGGCCCCCTTACTAACAATCTCCCCACTTGGAGACTCGGCGCCTTTCCATGCCTCTTTCGTACCGTCTGCAATTTGTCCGCAGGATGAACTGCAAGAGGGGGAACCAATGAGAGACTCGCTGGAGGTGTTTGGTCGGGCACATGTCACTCTCATTTCCCATCACGAAGAAGAATTCACCAGAGGTTCAGCCTGCCACCCCGGATCGACAATAGGGCGTGAAGCCATCCAGCCGTGTTGCGTCCCACTCACAAAAAAGCGACTTGGGAAATGGAGCTCAGGGGCACTGCACTTCCCAAACCTGCAGAGTTCTAAACGATAACTATCGCCCCAAAATATATTGAGGTCAGGCTACGAAGAGGCGCTGAACGCAAGGCAGAACTGCAGGAAACGGATGTCAACGGGTACATCGGAATGGCCCCGATAGCACATGAAAAGCGCCAGAACGTGGACAATGATGCGGTTGGCCAAAAAGGGCGTATGCGTTTTTTCCTGAATATATTCAGGAAAAAACGCATACGCCCTTTTTGGCCAACCAAGCAAGCTGGGAGAGCAAATCAGCACTACAAAGAAATCTCTCGCCACCCCCCGGGGGCAAAAGGGCCAGGCGAAAAAAGTCTAAAAACCAGAAAGGCAGGACAGCCCACGGAGTCAAGGGAGCCTTGTTAAGCTGATGGGCGGGATGTCAATGGCCAACAGCCAATCTTCACAAGTGTATCCTCTTTCCCAAACCATGTAAAACACAGAACCACAGAGCATAGGGCACTTCCACACATGGGCGTTGACGTTGGGAAAATGAAAAAATCAACCAGACACAGGGACCCCAAAGTTGAGGGCTGCTGTCTTGACAAGAACCTCCACTCCGGTACACGTTTCATATCCCAGGAAAGAGCCAAGTGGACAAAGACGAGTGGACAAGTGGACAAAGACAAGTGGACAAGTGGACAAGTGGTGCTACGTAGGTCCAATGGAGTGTCACTCAGCCATGAAATCCACGTCATGAGGCTGGTAGCAGCATCCTGAGTGGATTTAGGTACGATCATCCTCAGTGAAATAAGTCCCACAAAAAAAGAAACTTATGATATCACTTATCGAGGGAATGTAAAAATCGCTCCCCATGCACTGAATCCCCAAACAGAACAGAGTCACGCTTTTAGAAAACACACTTATGCCTGCTTCAGGGGAAAGGTGAGGTGGGGTGACGCATAAAACTCGAGTTTGAAATGAGCACAGATACCCTTCCGAAAACCGAATATGGAATGGACACGACCTACTCCTTGCTCAATCAACTGGACTCACCAGACCCTGTTCATCGCACAAGTATCTATCCGACTAGTAAGCATCTTCAAAGCTAAGTCTTGATATCTCTGTGTAAGTGCATCAAGTGTGTGTCAAGCGGCCTAAAACCAGCAGGGAAAATCAGCTCAGACCCATTCTGAGGATACATTTCCAACATAAAGAAGAAACAAGCAGGGCAAAACAGAGAGAAATTCTTCCAAAATGCGTTCAGGGACTGGCATGCAACCAGGATTGACCACATCTACAGCCCCAGCGGCAGAAGACATAAGGCTGGACACTCTTGGGGCTGAGACGATTGGTGAGGTTGGGAAAGCAAATGCAGACCCTTGAAAGGAATCCTGCGTGCTCCCCATTCCATGGGTCCCAACTCTCCAGGTTCAACGCAATCTTCCGACAGCGAAAGCACTCATTGGAAACCCAGCGGTTGCTACACCGTGGGATCGGGAAAGCTTTCTGAAACTCACCTCAGTTTTCATCTCCTGGTGCTCGTGTTCTCCATTCAGACCCCCTTACTAACAATCTCCCCACTTGGAGACTCGGCGCCTTTCCATGCCTCTTTCGTACCGTCTGCAATTTGTCCGCAGGATGAACTGCAAGAGGGGGAACCAATGAGAGACCCGCTGGAGGTGTTTGGTCGGGCACATGTCACTCTCATTTCCCATCACGAAGAAGAATTCACCAGCGGTTCAGCCTGCCACCCCGGATCGACAATAGGGCGTGAAGCCATCCAGCCGTGTTGCGTCCCACTCACAAAAAAGCGACTTGGGAAATGGAGCTCAGGGGCACTGCACTTCCCAAACCTGCAGAGTTCTAAATGATAACTATCGCCCCAAAATATATTGAGGTCATGCTACGAAGAGGCGCTGAACGCAAGGCAGAACTGCAGGAAACGGATGTCAACGGGTACATCGGAATGGCCCCGATAGCACATGAAAAGCGCCAGAACGTGGACAATGATGCGGTTGGCCAAAAAGGGCGTATGCGTTTTTTCCTGAATATATTCAGGAAAAAACGCATACGCCCTTTTTGGCCAACCAAGCAACCTGGGAGAGCAAATCAGCACTACAAAGAAATCTCTCGCCACCCCCCGGGGGCAAAAGGGCCAGGCGAAAAAAGTCTAAAAACCAGAAAGGCAGGACAGCCCACGGAGTCAAGGGAGCCTTGTTAAGCTGATGGGCGGGATGTCAATGGCCAACAGCCAATCTTCACAAGTGTATCCTCTTTCCCAAACCATGTAAAACACAGAACCACAG
Source organism: Kogia breviceps (assembly GCF_026419965.1). NCBI lineage: Eukaryota > Metazoa > Chordata > Mammalia > Artiodactyla > Physeteridae > Kogia > Kogia breviceps. Next base: position 48,887,496 of record NC_081315.1, read on the forward strand.
AGCATAGGGCACTTCCACACATGGGCGTTGACCTTGGGAAAATGAAAAAATCAACCAGACACAGGGACCCCAAAGTTGAGGGCTGCTGTCTTGACAAGAACCTCCACTCCGGTACACGTTTCATATCCCAGGAAAGAGCCAAGTGGACAAAGACGAGTGGACAAGTGGACAAAGACAAGTGGACAAGTGGACAAGTGGTGCTACGTAGGTCCAATGGAGTGTCACTCAGCCATGAAATCCACGTCATGAGGCTGGTAGCAGCATCCTGAGTGGATTTAGGTACGATCATCCTCAGTGAAATAAGTCCCACAAAAAAAGAAACTTATGATATCACTTATCGAGGGAATGTAAAAATCGCTCCCCATGCACTGAATCCCCAAACAGAACAGAGTCACGCTTTTAGAAAACACACTTATGCCTGCTTCAGGGGAAAGGTGAGGTGGGGTGACGCATAAAACTCGAGTTTGAAATGAGCACAGATACCCTTCCGAAAACCGAATATGGAATGGACACGACCTACTCCTTGCTCAATCAACTGGACTCACCAGACCCTGTTCATCGCACAAGTATCTATCCGACTAGTAAGCATCTTAAAAGCTAAGTCTTGATATCTCTGTGTAAGTGCATCAAGTGTGTGTAAAGCGGCCTAAAACCAGCAGGGAAAATCAGCTCAGACCCATTCTGAGGATACATTTCCAACATAAAGAAGAAACAAGCAGGGCAAAACAGAGAGAAATTCTTCCAAAATGCGTTCAGGGACTGGCATGCAACCAGGATTGACCACATCTACAGCCCCAGCGGCAGAAGACATAAGGCTGGACACTCTTGGGGCTGAGACGATTGGTGAGGTCGGGAAAGCAAATGCAGACCCTTGAAAGGAATCCTGCGTGCTCCCCATTCCATGGGTCCCAACTCTCCAGGTTCAACGCAATCTTCCGACAGCGAAAGCACTCATTGGAAACCCAGCGGATGCTACACCGTGGGATCGGGAAAGCTTTCTGAAACTCACCTCAGTTTTCATCTCCTGGTGCTCGTGTTCTCCATTCAGGCCCCCTTACTAACAATCTCCCCACTTGGAGACTCGGCGCCTTTCCATGCCTCTTTCGTACCGTCTGCAATTTGTCCGCAGGATGAACTGCAAGAGGGGGAACCAATGAGAGACTCGCTGGAGGTGTTTGGTCGGGCACATGTCACTCTCATTTCCCATCACGAAGAAGAATTCACCAGCGGTTCAGCCTGCCACCCCGGATCGACAATAGGGCGTGAAGCCATCCAGCCGTGTTGCGTCCCACTCACAAAAAAGCGACTTGGGAAATGGAGCTAAGGGGCACTGCACTTCCCAAACCTGCAGAGTTCTAAACAATAACTATCGCCCCAAAATATATTGAGGTCAGGCTACGAAG